>NC_138075.1:85990657-86639407 GCF_964212035.1 Myotis nattereri
GGGATGTGCCTGCAACCAAGGTACATGCCCTTGACCAGAATCGAACCTGGGACCCTTCAGTCTGCAGGCCAATGCTCTATCCACTGAGCCAAACCGGTTAGGGCTCCTTCCTTTTTTAAAGTGATGTGGAAGTGAGTGCTTTACAAATAAACTAGAGGCCCGGTGCATGAAATTTGTGCACAGGTGGGTCCCCTCAGCCCAGCCTGCATCCTCTCCAATCCAGGACCCCTGGACCACTGGCTCCTAACTGCTTGCCTGCCTGCCTGCCTGATCGCCTCTAACTGCCACCCCTGCTGGCCTGGTCACCCCCAACTGCCCCCCATGCCGGCTTGGTTGCCCTAAACTGCCCCCCTGCTGGCCTGGTCATCCTTTACTGCCCCCCCCCCCCCCCCCGCTTGCCTGGTTGCCCCACGCAGCCTGCTGCTCGGTTGTTTGGTTGCCCTTCACTGACCCCCCTGCCATCCTGGTCGCCCTATGCAGCCTGTTCGGTTGTCTGTTCGGTTGCGATGGTCGCTTAGGCTTTTATATATATAGATAGTTTGTGTCTAAAGTCTGGAAATATTATTTTAGCTCTGGCACCTTGTAAACAAGGCTTGTCAAGATTCAAAGTAGATATTTTTCTCTTTATTTTCTTTACTCTACTTGACATTAAGGTGCCTGGAGTTGAAAATCTGTTTTTGGAAAACTTCTAAATAATTTTTCCAAAGTATATACTTGAATATGATAATCATTAACACAGATACTGCAGTCATGTTGGAACATAGACTGAAAAATATAAAAGTTGTCCTCAGGCTTCTTGGATTCTGATTAACACACTTAGAAATAGCAGTATGATGCATTTTATGCTATCACCTAATTGGTTTAAGTGATACCTAATTAGGAGCAAGAGAGGGCATGATTGAGAGCTGGGGAATTAGAGAATAGCTCCATGAATTTGATAGAAACTCAATGGACCTTAATAGAAATGGGGAAATGCTGTGTGCCACAGTGCAAAGAACATATACTCCTCAGTTAAGCATTTCCCTTCTCAAACAAGTAGCTATTCCCAGTTTCTCTCTTACATTCTCTCTTTCCTTTCTGTGGTTGAGAACATAGTTTACCTGCACTTCTTTTCTGTGGACCACTCTGAGTCCTGTGATTTGTTCTGCTATTAAGACAGTGTGATGAGGTGGAAAGATCTTGGGCTTTGGACTCAGACTGACCCAACCCCAAATTCTGATGGCACCATTGACTGCTGTGTTTTTGTGGTCAAGTTCCAGAACTTTGAAGGCAGTATGAAAAATAAGTGAGATAAAGTTAAATGTTGTCAATAAATTTTCCCCCCATTATTACAAGCAGTCAGTAGCAACAGAGAACACATTAATTAATAGCATGCTGTAATGAATTTATGTTAGAATGGAAGAGCAAAAGGCATTACAAGGAGCACAGGAAGGTAGAGTGGTTACCATGGGATTTAGAGCCTGAGAGACTTGCCCTCAAATCCTGACTGTAACCTATGTTATTGCCTTTGTTTACTTTGAGCAAGTTGACTTAAACTCTCCAAGACTTAATTTATTTATATAATAAATGGGAATAGTTTTAGGAAGATAGCAAGGTCTCCCAAGTATTTGTTTCTTCTTTAATTGAATATGATTTTGTTCAGCCACATTGTCATGAATGTCTTGACATACACTGCCTAGTTCAAGAGGTCCATCCATGTATAAAAAAATCTAAGATATTTACTATCGGGTCCTTTACAGAAAATTTTGCCAATTGCATCCTGTCAGATGCAATTAAGTTACTTGGAGTCAGTTTTATTCTCCTGAGGCTTATTTTAAAATTTTGGGTGGTCCTGAGCAGCCTTTAGCCAAGTGCTAATTTACCCGAGTACTAGACATTACGTTTCTGAGGACTCTCCCATGTATTATGAGATCTTTCCTCCCAGGCTGCTGGGAACATAAAAACTATTACCAGCTGTGTGCAGTCTTCCAGAACTCTACATGTAAACCAATTCCTTATTATCTGTCTATCTACCTACCTACCTACCTACCTACCTACCTACCTACTTATCTGTCCTATTGGTTCTGTTTCTCTGAGAACTCAGACTAATACAAGTAGCTATGGCATCTAATACCTGTGAAAACAAAGGTGATTATAAATATGGTGGACTCATCTGACTTTTTAGTGTCCTAGAGAGTATGTAGGAAAAAAAAAGAAATTGTAAGAGTTATTAATATAACTTTGCTTCCAGGCATAAAGGAGTAATAGGAACGGGATTTACTCCCTCCTCCCTCTGTAACACACACACACTTTTAAAAACCAGAAAACTGGATAAAACATTTAAAACCACATTTTCAGACATGGGACAACAGCAGGACCGTGACCCCTGAAAGAAGGGGACACAAGGAGATGCGCCCTATGGCAGCCCTGGCTCACTGCCCTGGAGGCAATTTCCAGGATGCAGCACAGGGAGGAGGGATCTGAACAAAGCACAGGAACCTGACTGAGTTGAGAAAGCAGAATCAGAGTTAGGAGGAGCCAAGGCAGTGAGAACTGATGAGACAGAATATCAGCCAAGCGGGAGCAACACAGAGAGAGAACTCCAAGAGAACTGGAGAAGTGGCCTGTGGAGTCTTTGGATGAGAACTCATCTGCATATGGTGACAGAAAACTTATAAGAATTTATTAGAGTTTATTTGAGCCAAACATAGGGTATATCTGGAATCAGGATCTCAACAGAATGAGAAAAACGCTTCCCAGAATAACAGTTTGCAGTTTCTTTTCTGCATTTGGAATTAAGGAAGGAAGATTACATGAAGGCGGGAGAAAGCAGGGTGGGGAGTGTATTACAGAATTATGTGCTCCCTTGAGGGTGAGAAAAGAGGCATTTCAAAGGCATGTTTTCCTAGATCAGGGGTGGGGAACCTTTTTTTCTGCCAAGGGGCCATTTGGATACTTATAACATCATTCACGGGCCGTACAAAATTATCAACTTAAAAACTAGCCTGCTATAGTTGGTCAAACATTTAATTAACTCACCCCTAATGCCCTGGCAGGGCCAGACCAGATGATTTCATGGGCCTGATACGGCCCTCGGGATGGATGTTCCCCACCCCTGGTCTAGGAGGACAAATGAAGACAGGAAGCTGGTGGACTGAAAAATGGGAGGAGTTAAGGGACCTTACATTCTGTTTATAGTCAAGATAGGTATAATGAGGGAGTTCAGGGGAAGGGGAGTTCCAAGCAAAAGAGAGTGCAAAAGAATAAATTGGCATGATAAAATGTAGAAATGTCAAAATGATGCCAATTAGTATAATGGTGGCAGGTTTATCTAAGATTCAAAAAATAATTTAGAAGTTGGGCTTTGAAGAATTCACATTCTGCTTGGCTGGTGTGGCGCAGTGGTTGAGCATCTATCTATGAACCAGGAGGAAGTCATGGTTAGATTCCCAGTCAGGGGGTGTGCAGGAGGCAGCCGATCAATGATTCTCTCTCATCATTGATGTTTTTATCCCTCTCTCCTTCTCACTTCCTCTGAAATTAATAAAAATTAAAAACTTAGAAAAAAAGAATCCACATTCCTTTAAGTTAGGAGTGAGGAATGTCTGACCCACAGGCCATATAAGGCCCGTGAAATCATCTGGTCTGGCCCTGCCAGGGCATTAGGGGCGAGTTAATTAAATGTTTGACCAACTACAGCAGGCTAGTTTTTAAGTTGATAATTTTGTACGGCCCGTGAATGATGTTATAAGTATCCAAATGGCCCCTTGGCAGAAAAAAAGGTTCCCCACCCCTGATCTAGGAAAACATGCCTTTGAAATGCCTCTTTTCCACCCTCAAGGGAGCACATAATTCTGTAATACACTCCCCACCCTGCTTTCTCCCGCCTTCATGTAATCTTCCTTCCTTAATTCCAAATGCAGAAAAGAAACTGCAAACTGTTATTCTGGGAAGCGTTTTTCTCATTCTGTTGAGATCTTGATTCCAGATATACCCTATGTTTGGCTCAAATAAACTCTAATAAGTTCTTATAAAAGTTTTCTGCAGGTTTGGATGTTCTTATGTCGACACTTTGTCAGTATTCCAAATAAATAAGGTTGCTCAGAGTTGAACATTATTTCTAGGCATATTCTGATGTGATGTAGTGAATATACTTTTAATCCCCAATACAAAATGGATGAGCACTACAGTTAATGAGGAAAAGCGATAGAATCAGTTCTTTATATTTCATTATTTCTTTACGCTTATGCTTACCCTACTCCCATGGTTATGGAAGTTAGGAAACAACAACTAGGTTCATCACATTCCCTTAATCTCTTATTTTCCTATTGCTTGTCTGTGATTTTTTTCTCTTTAGCCTAAGTTCCAAGGAATAGACAAAGTGAAATCACTGTGAGATACTTGAATTTATACATTGTAACTTAATTTAGACATACTTATTTTCAAAATCTCTCAGTTTTGACATTTGACTATTGTGACATGTATTTTCCCTTTTTGCTCTCTAGTTTATTGCTACCCATTAAAAATGTGAGTTGTGTCTTGGCCTCATTAAGATATATGTTCACTCTTTGAAAAGATTACCTTTAACCTGTTTGGTAAATAAAATAGTATAAGTAGCCAGCCAGGGGAGTCAAGTAAGTAAATAATAAATATTGGTGGACATGTACCGTTCTATTTATAGCTATGATTTATGTCATATCTAATTCTTGGTTATCATTTTGTAAAAGCAGCAGCAATAAACTACAAACTAATTTGTCTGTTGTATCTCCCTGGCAATAAAATGAATGTAGCATTGTGGCATTGAGCCAGATAGAACATAAGAAAGCAGAATCCATTCACTCAGTAGAGATTAGTTGCATCTTCTGTAATGTACAGAATATCACATTTAACATTGCCATGTTAAAGCAAGCAATTAAATGTTGTGTTAAGAGGTTGCTTTAAAAATTGAGAGAATGTATGGTATATTGGGTTGCTTGAAAAGTCGTAGCATTACAAACAAACAACGAAACAAAAACATAGCATGCTAGCAAGTAGAACTCTCCTGGAAGAAGCCCCTAGGCTCTGTTGTCCTGTCTTAGTAACATGCTATCTTTAGTTAAGAAACAAATCAAATCTATTAGTATAAACTTTTTCTTGGTATTAAATTTAGAAAAATGTTTTTAAAAAAATATATTTTATTGATTTTTTACAGAGAGGAAAGGAGAGGGATAGTTAGAAACATCGATGAGAGACAAACATCGATCAGCTGCCTCCTGCACACTCCCTACTGGGGATGTGCCCACAACCAAGGTATATGCCCTTGACCGGAATTGAACCTGGGACCTTTCAGTCGGCAGGCTGACGCTCTATCCACTGAGCCAAACCGGTTAGGGCTAGAAAAATGTTTTATAATCATTGTGATACTAGATGTTTGCATTCTTTGAAAATACATTTTTATTGATTTCAGAGAGAAAGGGAGAGGGAGAGAGAGAGTTAGAAACATCAATGATGAGAGAGAATCATTGGTTGGCTGCCTCCTGCATGCCCCACGCTGAGGATTGAGTCCACAACCCAGGCATGGGCCCTGAGTGGGAACTGAACTGTAACCTCCTGGTTCATAGGTAGACACTTAACCTCTGAACCAACCCGGCTGGGCATTTGTATTTGTTTTTAAAGGTGTTTGAAACATTAAGTAAATCAGACATGTAAGAGGATTGTACATGTTAGCTTTGGATTTTAATTTGAAATATTTAATAAATTTTGAACATATATTATACAGTAACTCAGATTACTAGTATGTGTGGTTATGAGTGAAAGAAAACCCAACACAATTGTGACTTAAACAAGATAGCTTGTTTCTCTTTCACATAAGAATTGGGAAGCCATCCATTCAGGCTGATCTGACAGTTTTATTTCACAAAGACCTCAGAAACCAAGGTTTTCCCCGGGTCCCTGGTATACTACACCTGGGAGGATTTTAATTTGAAAGATGTAAAATAATTTGATTAAGTTTCTCAACAGTGTTAAAGCATTCAAGATAATTGGATTTAATCCATTAATTAGTTCAGATTATTAAATTTATAAGAGTTGTTTAGGTATTTAGAATGGTTTTGATAGTTTGTAAGGCTACCCTCTGAGGCATTTGGAAAGTTTGAGAAAATCAGACTTATTTGATTTATACATTTAGTTTTAAATGTTTAAGGCAACTTAATTAGCTTTATAATTTTGGAGATAATTGTTTAGGAGAATTTAATCATTAATGAGTTAATTGAACAGGAATAAAGGGAAGTAATTTTTATACTAAGATTATAAATTATATATAAATGAACAAAATTTGTAAGAAGAACATCAAAGCTTATAAAAACCATTTAAAAACACTATTTTTAAAAAATTTTTAAATTTTTTGTTGTTAATCCTCTCCCAAGGATATTTTTCCTTTGGCTTTTAGATAGAATGGAAGGGAGGGGGGAGAGAGAGAGAGAAACATTAATGTGAGTGAGACTCATCAATTGGTTGTCTCCCCCATGGGCCCTGACTAAGCCTGCAACCAAGGTGCCTGCCCTTGACTGGAATTGAACTGGGGACCCTTCAGTCTGCGGGCTGATGCTCTATCCACTGAGCCAAACTGCCTAGGACAAAACACACTATTTTAATTAGTTAAATATTAAATACAGGTAGCTATAGGTAATCATTTTTTGGGTAATAAAGTCCCCCATAAGTTGATATTCCAGAAAGACAAGATGCTATGTAAATGGAGTTGAGACTGCTGAAGTTATTTTTTTTTAACTTTTAAGCATATATTTTATGTTGTCAAAAGGAGTGAATGATCGCTTTAATCTACTTATATAAAAACCCTGGTTGTAACATCACGGCCAGAAGCACAACCATCCGGAAGGAAGTCAGTCCTGCAGGGGTCGTCTTGGAAATGGCTGCGCCCTCCCCCAGCTATTTCCTGGAGGGTGAGGTTTCAGGCAGGAACCCCCCCCTCGGAGCAGAGTGTGGAAGTGAAATGATTTGTAATGGATTTATTATTGAAGCTACCTTTGGAAATACTTTATCTATAGATCAGTGGTTCTCAACCTTGGCTGCACATTAGAATCACTTGGGAATCTTTTTAAAATCCTGATTTCTGGGCCTCATCCTCCGGAAATTCTGTTTCTTTTTTACTAATGTTGTGGCCCCACCCCATAACAAAGAAACAGAATTTCCAGAGGATGAGGCCCAGAAATCAGGATTTTAAAAAGATTCCCAGGTAATTCTAACATGCAGCCAAAGATTGAGAACCACTGCTATAGATAATATTAAAAATATATCTAAATGTGCAATTCTTTGTCCAAAAAATGAGCATGTTTAAAAATTAAATGAAGAAAATTTAGATATACTCGATGGAGATTTTCACACATATTTGAGTGATGATTCCATTGATTCCACAGATGATGCTGAAAATGAAATTTTTCCCATTGAATTTCTTAATAGTATTACTCCTTCGGGAATGCCATGTCATAAATTAAAATTGAAAGTGGGTGCAATCATCATGCTTTTGAGAAATCTCAATAGTAAATGGGGTCTTTGTAATGGTACCAGATTTATTATCAGAAGATTACGACCTAACATTATCGAAGCTGAAGTATTAACAGGATCTGCAGAGGGAGAGGCTGTTCAAATTTGTCCGCATCTGACACAGGCCTCCCATTTAAATTGATTTGACCCGTGATGCCAGCATTTGTGATGACTATTAATAAATCACAAGGACAAACTCTAGACAAAGTAGGCATATTTCTACCTGAACCCGTTTTTGCACATGGTTAGTTATATGTTGCTTTCTCTCGAGTTTGAAGAGCTTGTGATGTTACAGTTAAAGTTCTAAATACTTCATCACAAGGGAAATTAGTCAAGCACTCTGAAAGTGTTTTCACTCTTTTTCTTTTTTTAAATACATTTTATTGATTTTTTAAAATTTTATTACAGAGAGGAAGGAAGAGGGATAGAGGGTTAGAAACATCGATGAGAGAGAAACATGGATCAGCTGCCTCCTGCACACCCCCTACTGGGAATGTGCCTGCAACCAAGGTACATGCCCTTGACCGGAATCGAACCTGGGACCCTTGAGTCCGCAGGCTGACACTCTATCCACTGAGCCAAACCAGTTATGGCAAGTGTTTTCACTCTTCATGTGGTGTACAGGGAGATATTAGAATAAGTTTAATCACTTTATCAGTCATTGTTTGCATCACTGTTGTTTTTATATCATGTTTTTGTCTTTTATATCATGCCTCTGTTGTTATATCCTTTTGATACTGTTTATTTATTAATAAATTTATATATTATTTTCATATACATTTTACTAATTTCCTTTCATCTCTCACACTTCTATTATAGAGAAAGGGCAAATAGCAATATTAAAATATCTCCACTACTTAATTCCCTTTTAAAAAATATATATTTTATTGATTTTTTATAGAGAGGAAGGGAGAGGGATAGAGAGTTAAAAACATAGATGAGAGAGAAACATTGATCAGCTGCCTCCTGCACACTCCCCACTGGGGATGTGCCCGCAACCAAGATATATGCCCTTGACCGGAATCGAACCTGGGACCCTTGAGTCCGCAGGCCGATGCTCTATCCACTGAGCCAAACTGGTTAGTGCAATTAATTAATTCCCTTTTAATGTGCATGAATTTCGTGCACCGGGCTACTAGTATTTACATAATATCTTTTATTAAATTTTGACAAGTTTAGCTCTTTGCTGTTAGGAGATTCAAATTAAAGTTTTTCTTCCCAGTAATAATAGTTTTTGTAAAAAATGTTAGGCATATATACAGAGGGAGTCTTTAAGACTTGAATTAGTTCACTTTGGTGTAAGTTCAAGTAATTGCAAATGTGTGTAAAGATAAAACCTAACAAAGCTTGTTATGGGAATGGCTTTCATTGCAGAATACTGTCTTCATGTTAATATCCTTTAGCTACTTTTTTGAAGACTAGATATTATAAACATTTCTGTGTTTAAAAGTTGTTTTGAAATTCAATACTATTCCAGATCTTTGAGTATTGGTTTAAAAAGCTGAATTGTTTCTCAAATTTTTAGTATGAGTGATATTTTTGAGGAAGGAGCTACCTCAGGTATTAATACGCATTTAAAGATTTTTTTTTCTCTTTAGATAAATGATGGCATTTAATCCCAATATTTTCAGTATCTTCCCTGATTGTTTAAAAATATATATATATATATATATATATATATATATATATATATATATATATTATTTCAGAGAGGAAGGGAAGGGAGTGAGAGATAGAAACATCAATGATGAGAATCATTGATTGGCTGCCTCCTACATACCCCGCACTGAGGATCCAGCCCACAATCTGGGCATGTGCCCTGACTGGGAATTGAACTGGTTCGTAGGTTGATCAACCACTAAGCCATGCCAGCTGGGAACGGTGGAACTACTGGTCACTATGACACGTACTGACCGGCAAGGGGCAGACACTCAATGCAGGAGCTGCCCCCTAGTGGACAGTGCGGTCCCACACGGGGAGTGCTGCTCAGCCAGAAGCCCTAAGCCAGGCTCATGGCTGGCGAGCACAGCGGCAATGGTGGGAGCCTCTCCCACCTCCATGGCAGTGCTAAGGATGTCCAGACTGCTGGTCGGGGAGCGGGTCTAAGCCAGCAGTTAGACATCCCCTGAGGGCTCCTGGACTGGGAGAGGGCACAGGACAGGCTGATGGACCACTCCCCCCTCGAGCACGAATTTTGTGCACCGGGCCTCTAATACTATATAAAATTACCAAGTTTGTAAAGTGTTTCTTTGAAGAATGAAGTTTTTCTTTGTATCAAAGACCCTGTGACTAGGCCAAATTCTATATTTTTCTTTGTAGTACTTGTTTTGGTTGCAAGTTTACATTTGTCTTTTGATTGTTTGATTAGTGTCTGTCTTTCCCATAGACTTTATATTTCATGATGGAAAATACTGTGTATTTTTTCCTTTGCCAGTGTATCCCTAGTTCCAAACCTTGGGCTTGATATGTAGTAGGTGCTCAATAAATATGTCGAATGAGTGAGTGAATGAAAAGAATTCTCTTAACACATTGTTTGCAGGTAGTTTTTATCGCGCGCGCTAACAGGTGGCGCGGGCCATTTTTGCAGTTGAATAGATTGATTACTGTTATACCTGGAAGTACATACATAATTCACCATTGTATGTGTTAGAGACCCAAATTTTGTCCTTTGGAAGTCGTATATCTGCATGTTAGCATCCCTTTAGAGCAATAAAAAAGTATAAAAATAAACGTATTTATACGTTACCCACATTCTACCGCTAGTCTATAGTCTACATGTCCCGCGCTCTACTACCAGTCAACATAAAACGTATAAATACGTTTCCCGCATACAATGTGTTAAGTGGTGAGTATTCATTGATCCTTTAAAATAAAATTCATTTTTATAGAAATTAATTTATATAGTCTTTCTTAGAGTTACAGATATTACATAAATTAATTGCCTATAATCTTGAATGGCACAGAATGGAATTTTTAAAGCAGTTACTATTCTAGAAATGCTTTATCGGCAGCTGGTAACCAAAATCACAAAACGATCCAACATTGCAAAATTTTATTACCCTCTGGACAGTCTCCAGTTTACTGTGGGGTCACAGATATCAGTGACTCTGCTTCCTATTACTTTTTTCCTTTTATCTCTTATCTATATACTCTGATACATGAGCCATTCACATAAGCTCCCAAACCTCTAGTATAACTGAATGGGTAGTGTAGTAAGACTTTTATTGTATATACAAAGTGTTTATTGAAAGGAGCTGACCCCTGAATATATGTATTATCTTTTATAGTTTTTATTTTTATTATAATTTATGTTTATTATTCCACAGTTATATCTCTTTATGGTAGCATTTTTTTAATATTAGATCACTATTTTCAGTAGACTTCTTAAAATAGTTTTTAAGTTTTATTCTTTGTACTGGTATTTTCCCCTCTTCTCTTAAAACAAATTGAGTTTATATATTTTAAAAAAATTCTTTATTGTTGGAAGTATTACATATGTCTCCTTTTCTCCCCATTGACCTCTCCCAGCCCGCTCCTGCCCCCTAGCACAGGCCCTCACTCCCCTATTGTCTGTATCCATTGTTTTTGCTTATATGTATGCAATTTTTTTTTATTATTATTCTTGTATAAAGCACTGAAACTAGTGTTTTGTCTGTGGCTATACATCTGTTTATTTTCTTTATTTTATTCTGTTTATGTTTTTAATGTTTTTTTTTGGTTTAGACTTTATTGTTGCTTCACAATATTCACATTAGCTGGCATTTTAGTTACTGTAAGAAATGCAGTTTTGTGTGAAGCCCTTGTCATGTGCTAAGTTATCTTTCTCTCGTCCTAGTCTGTCGCTTTTGGTTTTGCTAACTTGCCACTGACTGCGTCTCTTTCTTCACTTTCTTGTGCATTCATTGCTAGGATTTTTCAGATCCCAGCAGCTCCTGCATCTCTTGTATTTGAGCTCACGATTGCTGCTTAAAAATAATTTGAGATTTTTTTAGAGCCAGGCAGACTAATAGAAGAAAACCACTTTTTATATGTCATAACATTTGATAAGAAGGAAAGTTGGAAATGTCACTATATAAACAGAAATGTTGGGAATTACAGAAATTTAGTTAAAAAATATCAAAATAGCCCAAAACAGTCAACTGAAATTTTATAGCTGGTAACCTTAGCTACCATGGACTTAAAGGTGATTCACATTAATTACAGCATAACTTGATGCATCAGAGTATGCTAAATCAAGCAATAGAAGGAAAATTTGCTTCTAGATTAGTTAATCTTCCAACTGTTGTCATCTTTGGGTCTTATATATGTTGGTGTGACCTTCTACTTCCTGCTTCTTTGGATATGTATGTGGAAAGAATATGAGACTTAGTATGAAAAAGGACTAATTGCAAATCCTTACTGCTTTTGTTGCTAGCTGCTTACTAGTAACTTTGGGCAGATAAATTTTGTTTATTTTTTATTTTCACCTACTTCATGCGAAGTATGATATATGAAGACTTTATGTCATAGAGCTAGTAAGTGGCTAATTTGCTTATGATAGATAATATTTTACTGCACTAAAACATGCCTGGATGACCAAAAAGAGGGTGTGCAGGTTTCTTTTAATATATATTAACTTTTGACTTTTTACAAAATTGTTTTGGCCATTATATAAATGTATGTTTTTGAGCACCAGCTGTACTGAGCAAGGGGAATATGGTATTTAGTTGGGGAGGCAGGATAGAAGCATAAGAAAGATAAACAATCACACAGGATAACATTTATTGTCAGATGCTGGAGGAGATTAGCAGAGGGAATGATTATGGAGAGCTGGTTTGGAGGCTGCCATGGATGAAGGGAATTTAGATAAGCAGAGAGGAGGCTGGGAATAGCCTTCTACTTCACTGTAAAATGGAGATAATACTTGCCTCATAGGATTGCTATAAGGATTCAGTGAAATACAATATCTTTAAAGTATCTGTGCAGTGCTGCATGACACATAATGTAATTGCTATTTTTGTTACTCTTCTAGACTGAATATAGTGTGGTTCCTTCTGTCATCTTTAAAATCGTTCCTTCCCAGATGCCTGACTTTCCCTTTAACTAGGAGGTAACACATAGTTTTCATCTTAAATAACAGCTGGTTACCTGAAACATAATGTTTAAGAAATTCTGAGTCCATACTTGGCTTAAGCAGGAAAGAATATGATCAATTAGTGATGCGAAGTCAGGTGTAAGGTGGGCTGGAAGCCAGGAATGGTGGTATATGAGTTGTTGGAATAACAGTGTGTAAAGCAAGTATTTATCATCAGTACCTAAAGTCCCATTATTGCCTATCTTTTTTTCTAGCCTTCCTTTCACTATTTCACTCTACAATAGAAACTGGCAAGTATTCAGAAGTAGGGTGCCAAATTTGTCTCTATACTTCTAGTTACTCAGTAAATATTTTTTGAATGATTAAGTGAAGAAAATGTTAGCCTCAGAGTAGATAAGATTCTGAGATATGATCCTAACATTTAAAAATACTTTTATTCTCTAAAGCTTAAGACCTCAATGTGGTTTACTTTTATCAGGTTATTTTCCTAATGGAAACCACCCACGTGAGACAATGAGAATCTTGATTAAGGAAGAGATGGGCTGGAATAGAAAGGGGCAGTTTTTATTAGGCAAGAGGTTGGATTTGAAGAAATGTGTGTCTGAATGGCTTTCAGCTTTGAGAAGGGTGGGTGCCAGGAATGGGGTAATAGAGTTTCAGGCTGGTACAAAAAGGGGAAAGTATGGTGAACATAAATGACATTTTAATATTAACAGTGGTAGGTGTATACTGTACTTGTAAAAACACTAGAAAATTTTCTTCATAGTCTTACTTTCTGCTCCATTCTCTAATATTCTACATGCCCTACTTTCCACTCCTAGAAACAGTATTATAATATTGCCTTTGACTGTCCAGGTTGGCACTTGAGTTTTGACCTTTCTCATTCCCCCATCTTTACTCACTTTTCCGGTACTCACCTTTAATCACCTTCTTTTATTCTACTTCCCTTTGCTTATTTTCTTTTATTTTATGAACACAGGTGGGTATTCTAAACCTTTTCAGGGTACTGTTAATAGGTGGAACTACATTATCATACCATAACTCGACATTCTTCTGAAACAACAATAGTGGATGCAACTCTTTTCTTGCACCTAATTTTCCATAAGAAAGAGTCTTGGCTTCAGAAAGAAAGGAAGGAGTAGGAAAATGGATGGTGAGAAAGTGATGTTACAAAATTTTTACTGGCTGTCCTTTCCTATGTTTTTCGTTGTTGTTAATCCTCACCCGAGAATATTTTTTCCATTGATTTTTAGAGCGAGGTAGAGTCAGAGAGAAATATCGATTTGAGAGAGACACATTGATTGGTTGCCCCCGCCAGGGATTGAACCTGCATCCGAAGTATGTGTCCTTGACTGGAATCAAACCCTCGATCCTTCAGTTGTGAGCTGATGCTCAACCACGGAATCAAACCGCTAAGGCTGTCCTTCCTACTTTATAAAAGTTCTTTACCTTTGAGTAATGTGGATAAAGGTTTGGTTTTTATAAAACTGTTTTGTTTATTAATTTACTCTGTTTAAATAATCCTTAAAATTCATGAAGTGAGATTGCATATTCTTGGCTACACTATCTTCACTTTTAAAAATGGACTTAATGTCTCTAGTTATATGATTTTAATTTATAATTTTTAAAAATATATATTTCTGAACCTTGATGTTCAACTATATTTAAAACTCTTCTTTTCGTTTTGGAGCCAGGGAATAGAGGAGGAGGTACAGAGATGCTTTAGGCTTACTGCGAATACCAAGTAAATGGAAATGTCCACTACTTAACAATGGGATCACTACAGAAAGATCTGATTCTAGATCAGAGTTATCTTTGATGCCAACTTGAAAGCAGCCTTTCATATGCCTATTTCCTTTTTATTTAGCTTTTCAGTTTGACATGGTCACAGTACCTATTCTATAACGAATTCTACTTATAATTACCAGTATATATAGGTTAGGGCCGTGGTCGGCAAACTGCGGCTCGCGAGCCACATGCGGCTCTTTGGCCCCTTGAGTGTGGCTCTTCCTAAGCCTTAGGAGTACCCTAATTAAGTTAATAACAATGTACCTACCTATATAGTTTAAGTTTAAAAAATTTGGCTCTCAAAAGAAATTTCAATCGTTGTACTGTTGATATTTGGCTCTGTTGACTAATGAGTTTGCCGACCACTGGGTTAGGGCAAAAGTAGGTTTACAGTTATTTGTAAGGAAAATAATACAATAATGAATAAATATTAATACAAGAATATACTCTGGGTTGTGCATACTCACAACTACTTTTGCCTCACCCAGTATGCTAAGGGTTATATCTGAGCTCTCTATTCTATTCCATTGGTCTATTTGTCTGCCTTGATGCCAGTACCACACTGTTTTGATTACTGTAGTTTTATTGTAAGTTTTAACTCAGGAAGTGTGAGTCCTCTAGCTTTGTTCTTTTTCCAAAATTGACTTGCCTATTTGGAATCCCTTGATTTTCCATATGAATTTCAGGACGGATTTTTCTATTTCTATAAAAATGTTATTGGGATTTTGAGAGAGGTTGCATTGAATATGTATGCTTTGGGTAGTATTGACATCTTAACAATATTAAGTATTCCAGTTAGTGAACATGATACATGTTTCCTTTTATTATGTCTTCTTTGTTTCAATAATGTTTTGTAGTTTTCACTGTACATTTTAAAGAGTTTTCACTTCTTTGGTTATGTTAATTCTTTAGCATTTGATTTTTTGGTGCTCTTATAAATAGAATTGTTTTCATAATTTCCATTTCAGATTGTTCATTATTAGTGCATAGAAATGTAACTGATTTTTGTGTGTTGACTTTGTATCCTGCTACTTTGCTGAATTCATTTATCAGCTTTAATTGTGTTTTTTTTTGTGTGTGTGGAACATTCAGGGTTTTCTGTGTGTAAGACTAGAGGCCCGGTGCACAAAATTCATTCATGGGTGTGGTCCCTAGGCCTGGCTGGCAATCAAAGCATGAGCATCATGTGTGGAAGGGCAGGTTCCAGCTGACCTCAGGGCCCTGGGCAGCTCCTGGGCCCTCAGGACCCCATGTGCCCCCCTCTGCCTGAGTCATGGTGCCTGAGTCCCCATGTGGAGATGCGGTGAGCATGGCTGGATGCCACGGGCCGGGGCACAGCGTGGGCTTCTGGGCCACCCAGTGGTGCCGCACAGAAGCCGGGTGGGCAGCACACTCTCTTCCAACTGGCCTTGCAGACCAGCTCCTGCACGAACCCATGGGGAGCTTGACCAGCCCCTGCGGTTCCAGTGGCTGTGGCTTGGTTCACCCGGAAGATGCCGTGTGGATTCAGGGTGGGCTCCTTGCGGGTGCGTGGCACCTGAGTGCAGGTGCTTCCCCAGCACGTGAGCCCTGGAGTCTTGGGGGAGGGTAACAGGGAGTGAGAGCAAGCTTGGTGGACACCCTGCATTCTCACCACACCTCCATCCCAGGCACCCCCGCCTCCAGGTAGCCGGCAAGAGGTTGCAGTGCGTTGCTGACGCCCACCATATTCTGCGCCCGCCTTTGGTGGTCAGCACATGTCATAGCAAGATGTCGAATGACCGCCCAGGGGGACAGTTTGCATATTAGGCTTTTATTATATAGGACTAGAGGCCTGGTGCACAAATTCGTGTACGGGTAGGGTCTCTTGGCCTGGCCAGTGATCAGGGCCAATCGGGGCTGCGGGAGGTTGGCTGAAGGGAGGGACCATGGGAGGTTGGCCAGTGGGGGTGGGGGTAGAGAGGGACTGCGGAGGTTGGCTGGCTATGGGAGCTTGGCTGAAGGAGTGCACTGACCACCAGGGGGCAGCTCCTGTGTTGAGTGTCTTCCCCCTGGTGGTCAGTGTGCACCATAGCTTATATACATGGATTATATCGTCTATGAACAGAGAGAACTTGACTTTTTCCTTTTCAACTTGGATCCCACTTATTTATGTTTCTTTCCTAATTTGTCTGGCTATAACTTTCAATATTATGTTGACAAGAAGTGACCAAAGGGGATATCCTTTTCTTTTCCTTGTTCTTAAAGTGCGATGCTTACTGTGGATTTTTTATTTATGGTTTTTATTATATTAAGGTACAAAATAAAGTTTTCCTACTTTTTGGTGTTTGTATACTTTTCAAATTCTCCAAGTAAAGAAAAAATAAGAAATAGGGAGAACTGATTAGATGAGTTTGTGTGTGCACATGTGTGTAAGCATCCTAGATAAGCATATATATGTAATCTATATATGTGAACCAAATTGATAGACATTATTTATTGAGGCTATTTTTTAAAGCATATGTATGTAACCTATGTATCTATATATGTGAACAAAATTGGTGAACAACATTATTGAGGTATTTTTAAAAGCATATTTGAAAATGCTAGATGAATTGTTCTCAATAAAACAATATCTCAACCATTTTTAGAAGTTACATCTATTCGAAGTATTAGTTTTATGCTTGACAAATGTTTAAACTGTTGTAAATTGAGATGAATTAGTTGGAGGTTAAAAGAGCAGGAGTAGGAGTAGTCTATTTGTATTTTAATTTGGCACTCTTTGATGAGAACAAATCATTATGTTTATATATGACTCTTCTCAAAGAGATTTTTTTTTTTTAATTTCAGACAACCTAATGAAGCCTCTTTTGAATTATGGTATTGCTTGGTGAGCATATCTTTTTTACTTTATACTTCTTTTCAGAATACTGTTGATTAACTTATGTAAATTAGTTGTCTTTTTGATTTACTGTTGTAGTATGTCTATGGGCTTCCTGGTTGAAGAGACTGCACCAGTTGTTTGGAGAGGTCTTATGGTAATGTCAGCCATTGAAAAACTGTTGAGGCAGGTAAGAAACTTGCATTGAGTATCATTTTATCATCGGCACACTGTGGTTAATGCAATTGCTTATTGGAGAGCTGTTAAAATTTGCATTTAGGTTTCACATGTTTTGCAAAAGAATCCAGCTGATAAACTGAATGTATAATGAGTTATGTGGTGACAAAATCAAATTTCACTGTTATGTGATTTAATCTTCTCCATTATTTATGAGTACTAAAAACCCAATGTCTTATTTTATATTGTTCTGATGCTCTGTTGAGGCTGAAGTAAGATGGGGAAATCTATTTTATAAGTAATCTGCCTTCTTCAGATTTATGGTTAATCTCATTATGGCCAGTATGAGTTATAAGGGCAGTGCAGAAATTACTCAGATGTAGAAAAAATTATATAAGCTATAGTGCTTCAGAACAAAATAAAATTTTGTTTTACCCTGAGTACATATGGCTATATATTTGTGTATATAATATCTGCCCAATCAACTTCAATTAATTCTTAAGGAAGAGAACACTTGAGTGGATTATCTAAAACTATCAGAAGGGCTATATGTTATTTATAAGAATAAATTTTATTTTTTTTCTTAGTAGCTGTGAATTTATTAGTTAATTATATTCTAGGGAAATGTAATAAGTAATTTGGATTTTCTCCACCTATTTATAGCAGTTACCTCATATTCAGATTTTACTTTGGGTCAGGTACTATGCTATAGGTTGACAATTCTAATCATAGATATTCCTTGTATGTATTCATTATATATATAATTATTTCCAGTTGTGAATCAAGTAGATGAAATATGTCTTGAATTCTGAAACTCTTCTTTTTTCATTGTAACATCATGTCTTTCTTCTGCTGCTTGAGTCTGATAAATGTACTCTTCTGTCTCTGGACTCAGTGTCATCATCCTATTCCTAGTACATTTATTTAAGTCTCTTGGCTGCATCTCTTCCTCTTTTACATTCAGTTTCCAAAATAGGTTATTTCAGTTTTACTCTCAACAACACCCTTTCTCTGCCAATTCCTTGTTGACCTTGAACCTGATTTGTGTGGGTAACAGCCCCTCTCTCTCTCTCTCTCTCTCTTTTTTCTTAGGAAATTCTAAGCAAATCTCAGTTCAGTTTATAATAAAAGTTAGAGTCAATAGAAAGTTGGACACACCAAAAGGAAATATCTTATTTTGTTGTGAGAATGTTTTAAATATGAATTTTCCCCTTCTATATTAGTGTTATAGTTCCCAACAGGAAATGATTAAGAATTCCTCCCAAACCTTTATGAATGGCCACCAACGGTGGAAATACTTCAGCTTTCCACAGTGTCCATAGACTTATTAGAGATTCAAGTCAGTGATAAGAGATACAGAGATACAATTTTTAAAAAAAGCCCTGGTCGGGTGTCTCAGTTGGTTGGAGCAACATCCTTTACACCAAAAAGTTGTAGGTTTGATTCCTAGTCAGGGCACATACCCAGGTTGTGGGTTTGATCTCCAGTTGGGGTGTGTATGGGAGGCAACAGATTGATGTTTCTCTCTCAAAATCAATGAAAGACATATCCTCAGGTGAGGATTAAAAAATAAAAAAAGAGATGCAGATGCAGGCTAAGCTTCCAGCTCAGGGATGTAGCATCCCCATATTTATACCCATAGCCTGTCCCCAGCCAGATGTGCATGAGTTCTCTCTTTTCTACCTCTGTGTGTCCTTTTTAAAATCACAGGGATCCTTTTAAATCTCTAATTCCAAAAGGTGACAAAAGCATCTTTGCTGGTGAGCCCTTGAGGGTGGAAGAGAGAGCATGTGTGCGTGTGCCCTCAGGAGAGGGGCAAAGGGAGTTTCCCGCAGAATTAGCGAGATTGAACCTGAGAGTACAGCAAGCTCTTCCTCCTGGAACCTGCACCTTTCCTCTCCCCATTTTGTTCTCCCCAGCTAGTCACCTTTACCTTTCTCTCTCCTAAGCTCTGAGGGCTCTTCTTTGCCTCTAACTTTCTAAATAAACTTTCTCTTATTTAAAAAAACTCTGATAGTACAAATTAATTAGGCGACAAAAAGGTTGTGCTGAAGTTCAAACTTATATTTAGTACCTGCTTTTATAAATGAAGAAAATGTTTTGAGAAAAGAGGTGAAAGGATCAGAAGTCTGCAGGAACCAGAGTATATTATTATTGTTGTTGTTGTTGTTATTATTTTGTGGAGTGTTGGGTAAGAGAGGAGGGGCAGGATCCCAATTCCATATTCTCAGCCAATGTCCTGCCATAACCCAACCTCTTTTATCTACTTCTGAATACTGTCAGAAAGTATAGAATAATTATGTTAATTGCCAGCATTATATAATTTTTTTCTTTTTGCTATTCTGATTGGGTATTTTTTATTACATTGCCTTCCAAATAGCTGATTCACTCCTCTGCTTTATCGAGCCTACTGTTTAGTACTTCCAGTGTATTATGTATTTCAGATATGACATTCTTAATTTCTGACTGGTCCTTTTTTTATGTTTTCTATGTCATTTTTCATGTTGTTGAGCATCCTTGTAATCATTACTCTGAACTCTATATCTGATAAATTGCTTACCTCTATTTCATTTAGCTCTCTGGAGAATTTCATTATTCTTTCATTTGGTGCCTGTTTCTTTGTTTCCCTATTTTGGCTGCCTCTTCGTGTGTGTTTCTATGTATCAAGTAGAAATGCCATGACTTCCTGTCTGTTACAGTGGCCCTATGTAGTAGGTGACCTGTGGTCTGTTCATGTGTGGGATTGACCCTTAGTTTGGCTGACAGGCTCAGCCCCCAACATAGTGTGCGGGCTGCTGTGCAAATGCTGATCACACAAAGTAGAATTCGCCTCAGCACAGTTTGGTGCCTGCTGAGATCTCCCTGTGGATATGCTGCTTATGAAGCTTACTGGATCCTGCTCTTTGTTGTGTGGAACTGGCCACTGGGTGTATTGGTTCTGGGCCTCTTTGGAGTGACTGTGGTACAGACAGATGTCAGACTCTGTGACAGGTCCTGGGCAACCTGTGTGGAGCTATCAGCGATTCGTAGTTTGTAGCTCCCTCTGCTGGGCCTGCATGCATGTGGAGAGAAGCTGTGCACCAAGGTCTGTTTTTACTAGCACCAGGCCCGGGGGCAGGTCAAAGTACCCAGAGATCAGCCTTCGCCTACAGGCTCTCTGTTACATGCAGTTACTAAAGAGCCTTGGGCTGTACTCCTCAGTAGGGCATAAGCTCTACATGGTGGGATGAGAGGGATTCCAATGGGTGGTGGGGCTATTGCTTTCCCCCAGGCTGATGCTGCATGAGGTGATGCTCTGCCTGAGAAAGATGGCTTCTGCAGTTTGGAGGAATGCCTAAGCACAGGAATCCTCTCAGCTATCTCCCCAGAGCCATCAACCTACATAACTCTAGTATGCTCTGCCCTTCCTCTGCCAGAGCCCAGGGTGAAGGAAATTTTGTGCATTGGCCCTTTAAGAGGATGTCTGTGTTTCTAGCCATCTCTTCTTGGCAGACAGAAACCCTCTGCTTTTTACAGCAATATATTTTGTGCACCTTTCCTGGTTCTGGTGTTTGGGCTAAGGAGCTCGGCTTGGATTTAGACCCCACACTTCTCAGGGGGACCACTCCCCACAGCTGAGAGATCCCTCTAAAACTTCAGCTGCTGCCCGTGAGTGCCTGGTCAGCCCTCTTGTGCCTCCGCACCTCCTACCAGTCTTGTTGTGGCCTCCTCTATAAGTCCTTGGTTATAAGGCTTCTCCCACCTAGTTTTCAGTTAGTTATTTAGGATGATGTTTCTATACTTTAGTTGTAATTCCAGTTTGGTCCTGGGAAGAGTTGAATGTAGCTTCTATCATCTTGGATCACCACAAATTTCTGTATTCATAAAAATTATCTGTGAAGTTAGTTGAAAATTCAGATTTATTCTCCATGTTCTATTCTCCCATTTAAAGATTTTTCTTCAGTATGTCCAAAGGAGGGCCAAGGAGTTCTTACTTTATTAATAGATATCCTAGGTCACAATAACTAATGCTGGTGGCTCTGAAATCAGGTTTGGGCCTCTGATGGTCCAGAGGCAGTGCTTTTAACTGCTTTCAGAGGAATAATAATAATAAAAGAGATGAAGATATGAATGATAGGATGCCTGTGTAGCAGCAAGGGCCCAATGGATGCTAAATATCAGAATTTTTAGTTTTGCCAACTCTTTAGCTACGCTATGACACTTAAAATTGACATGTGCAAAATTGTGGTTGGATACAGGATTGGCATGGCAGAATGTCTAAAGGAGAAAAATATCTAGGGCACTAATTATGGAAACACTGAAGTCAAGGCCTGATTGTCAGAAAGACATGTCAGGAGGCATCAGGAGACTGGGTAAAATTGGAGGATCCAAATAATTGAAAATCACCTGTGGCCCTAACCAGTTTGGCTCAGTGGATAGAGCATCAGCCTGTGGACTCAAGGGTCCCAGGTTTAATTCTGGTCAAGGGCATGTACCTTGGTTGCGGACACATCCCCAGTAGGGAGTGTGCAGGAGGCAGCTGATCGATGTTTATCTCTCATCGATGTTTCTCTCTCATCGATGTTTCTAACTCTCTATCCCTCTCCCTTCCTCTCTGTAAAAAATCAATAAAATATATTTTTAAAAAATCATATAAAAAAAAAGAAAATCACTTGTGATGTAGAAGTGATTGAGTAGCTGAGAGAGGAATGGATGTGAAAAGTCATATATAAATTGGTTTTGTTTAGAGAAGGAGGGGTATTAGAAAGGTTAGGCATTTTTTTTTATGGATGAAATTTGGAAATGATGTATTACTGAGGAAAAGCAGTTTCTATGAAAGTGAGAAAAATGTCAAGGATCAAGGTACCTCACAGTAGGGTAGTAATAAGGTTGCCAGATAAAATGCGGGATATATGTAGTTAAGTTTGAGTATCAGATACACAGTGAATACTTTTTCACAGTATGGGTATGTTTCAATTGCTCACACTAAAAATTATTTGTTGTGTATATGATATTTAAACTGATCTAAGTGAGGGTCCTTTACTTTTATTTGAGAAATCTGGCAACCCTAGGCAGAAGTGATGTTTCATAAAACACAAAGGAAGGTGGGTAAGATCAGGTTGGGAGAAGGTAAGCATGGTGATGGAGTAGAACTGAGTTGTTTGAGATTAACAAAATGAAGTAATATCAAGGGAACATTAGTTAAGAGTGGCAGGTTTGAGTAACTAAAATTAGGTGAGCATTAGAGTGAGAGGTGGGGCAAAGGATTACATTAAGGTGGGGGAGCCCTACCAGGATTATTATTTGTAATTTGGTGAAGGACAGTGGTTTGTCTCCTTCTTTTTACCATCAGCATCTTCTGAAAGTGACCTGTGTTTCTGGACACAGAAGCAGTAGTATAGGGAGTCTCGGCTTCAACTTGCGGATGTCTCATCATTTATTAGCATAATTTCACCTCACCTCCTTCCAACTTTATCTGCTGAAAGGAAGGGAAGAGACTGATGAATAAATAGGGTTACGTTCATTAAAGTATTTTGTGATGCATTATGAGAAAGCAAGCTAGGCCATAAAAAAAGAAGTTAAACTTTATGATCAGTTAAGAAAACTAGACAGATAAAAGCTGCAATGTCTTTTTGAGTACTAGATTTGTCAGTATGTGTTCCTTTTTATTCTGATTTTGAAACACTTTTCTCTTATTTTCAATTTTGACTCTAAATAACTAAAGGCATAAATATCTAGTACTCTTCATTCAATGAATAACTAATAGTTTAACATTTTTCTGTTATTAAGATTCCTGAGTACTACTTATTTTTTCTAAATTGTACTCAACATAGATATACTTAACTCAAATGTGGAAGTCTTGTCTTAGAAACTTTGAGTTTGAAAATGTGGGATACAGGAAATATAAGTGTAGTTATTAGAAAAGGACCTACAGAAAGGAAAACTTCAAAGGCTAGTCTGGTGTCAGCACCTGCTGTGGTCACAATGTAAGCCCTGGAGACCGGGGATTTTGGCAGCAGTTTCAGTGCTTTTAGTTCAATCTCCAGTAACCCCAAATGTGAAGCAGATGCCAGTTTTCTTCTCTAGGGTTTTGATAATGGCATATAATGAGTTGGTTGTTTCCTAGCAACTAAAGAAGCAGTTTCACTTTAGCTGATCCTGCAATAGGAATGAGACGTTCTCCCTTGATATTTGGTATTAGTGATTTCCCTGACAATGGAATTTCAGTTCTGAATAAGGAAAGTTCTCAGCCTTTGGTTTCCTAAAGAATCTTGCTTTTGAGTGTGGGCTAAGCTCTGCTTAATCCTGTATAAAATGAAAAAAAAGAACTCCCTAAGCGTCCCATGGGAAGAGCCAAAGGAAGTTGGATACATCATTTCTCAAATGGCAAGTGATTATACCAGAAGTTATTATAGGTGTATTTTTCCCAGTATTTAACCGCATAATTAACAACCAAATTCTTTCCTGTATTTAATGTTTAAAGTAACAGAGGTTTAGTAAATGTTAATATTTCATGCCAATCCCTTCTGGCCTGAAATGTTTCTATTGAGGAATCAGCTGACAGTTCTATGGAGCTCCCTTGAACATAACTACTGGTGTTTCTCTTGCTGCTTTTATGATTCTGTTTGTCTTTAACCTTTGCCATTTTAATGATGATGTGTCTTGGTGTGGCACTCTTTGGATTCATCTTGTTTGGAACTCAGTGCAATTCATGGACTTGGGTGTCTTTTTCTTCACCAGGTGAGGGAAGTTTTTAGTCATTATTTCTTCATATAAATTTTCAATTTCTTGCTCTCTCATTTCCTTCTTGTACCCCTATGATGTGGATATTGTTGAGTTTCATGTTGTGTCATAGTCCCTTATACTATTCTCATTTTTATGATACTTCCCCCCCTTTTTGATGCCCTGATTCTGTGTTTTCTGCTACCTTATCTTCCAAAATGCTGGTTCAGTCCTCTGCTTCATCCAACTTACTGCTCATTCTTTCTAGTGTATTATTCATTTCAGATATCATATTCTTTATTTCTGACTGGTTCTCTTTCATGATTTATACTAGAGGCCCAGTGCACAGATTTCATGCACTCGGATGGGGGGCGGGGGAGGTCCTTTAGCCCAACCTGTGCCCTCTTGCAGTCCGGGAGCCCTTGGGGGATGTGTGATTGAGCCGGCAGTCACACATCCTTAGTGCTGCTGCTGCCGCAGAAACAGGAGAGGCTCCCGTCACTGCTGCTGCGCTCGCTAGCCATGAGCCTGGCTGAGTGGTGCTCCTCCTGTGGGAGTGCACTGTCCACCAGCTCCTATGTTGAGCATCTGCCCCCTGGTGGTCAGTGCGCATCATAGTGACCAGTTATTCCGCTGTTTGGTCGATTTGCATATTGGCCTTATATTATATAGGATGTCCTATTTTATGCTTGTTATCTCTTTGTTGAAGTTCTTACTAAGTTTTTTGAACTCTGTATCTGGTAAATTGCTTGTCTCCAATTCATTTAGCTCTTTTTCTGGAGATTTCCTCACTTCTTTCGTGGGTGGCATGGTTTTGGCTGCCTAACCCATTTTGTCTTTGTTTCTCTGTATTAGGTAGATCTGCTATGTCTCCTAGTCTTGGTAGGATGGCCTTATACAGTTGGTGTCCTTAGGGACCCTGTAGCGTAGTCTCCTTAATCCCCTGAGCAGCGTGTTCCTGGAATGTCCCTGGTGTGAGTTGTGTAGCCCCTCCTGTTGTAATTGAGTCTTGTTTCTTTGGTGCATGGGGTCACCCCACAGGCTGGCTGACGGTGAGAACTGACCCCGACCACAGTGTATAAGCTGCTGTGCAGGTGCTGATAACATGAAGTGAAATTTGCCTCAGCAGGATCTGGTGCTTGCCATGATTTCCCTTTGAATATTCCACTTGTGAAGTTAATCGGATCCTGCCCTGATGTTGGTTGAAGCTGGCCACAGTGTGTGTTGGTTCTGGGGTTTCTTGGGAGGACTCTGGTGCAGGTCAGTTTCAGATGCTGTCTTTGACTGGCCATGGCAATCTGTTTGGAACTACAAAGCAATCCATAGTTTGTGGTTGCCTCTACTGGGCCTAGGTGCGCATGTAAGGACCAAGCTACACACCAAGGCCAGCTTCCACCAGTACCCAGCCCAGGTGCAGGTCAGCAAAAGGCCCAAGGCACCCTGAGATCCTCCTATACCTTCCTTTGTCTTCCTGTTGGGCTCAGTCACTGAAAGTGTCTCTGGAGATACTCGAATTGCATAAGGTACGTTCTCAGTGAGTCATCACGTAGGAGTAAGTGGTGTTCACCAGATTGGTACATGTTCAAACTCAGTGCCAGTGGTGGGTCTGAGGCGACTCAGCAAAAGTCCCAGTGTAAATCAAGTCTAGCTGCCACCCTCTGGGTGCCTGCAGACTTTCCTATTGGGGTGAGGTCTCATGGAGTCATCAGGGTTAGGTCAGCAGAGTTTATCAGTTCCAAACAGACCAAGATTTGGCTGTGTGAAGGATTAATTCTGTTTCAGTCTGGCGTCTGAGGGAAAAATGGCCCCCATCCTAGAGTAACACAACCCAGTTTATCCCGTATTCTGCCAGAACCTTTTAGGGAGCCCAAGCTGAGTTGGGCAGAGCTGCCAGGAGTCAGGAGGATGGGGCTAGTGAATGTTTTGTGTGGAGGAGACACAGGTCAGCCTTATGGAAAGGTGGAGTAAATGGCCCCAGCTCTGGAGCCACACAACTCAAGTCACTGATACCCCTGAGTCTGCTCAGACCTCTACACTCTGGTCCCAGGCAGCTGACTCCTCCATAGAGTGGGGCTAAAGGGAGCTCAGAAGGTAGGTCTATTGCTCTACCCCAGGCTGATGCCATAAGGAGGGAAGTGCTTCACCCAAGAAAGATGGTGTCTGCGCCCTAGCCGGTTTGGCTCGGTGGATAGAGTGTCAGCCTGCGGACTGAAGGGTCCCAGGTTCGATTCCGGTCAAGGGCATGTACCTTGGTTGCAGGCACATCCCCAGCAGGGGGTATGCAGGAGGCAGCTGATCGATGTTTCTAACTCTCTGTCTCTCTCCCTTCCTCTCTGTAAAAAATCAATAAAATATATATATATAAAAAAGAAAGATGGTGTCTGCGGTGTGACTGGTTGGAACAAGAATTTGTGCACTGACCCTTGAAGAGGCCACCTGTGTTGTGTCTCTTTTTGCTGGACAGAATCCCCACTGATTTTCACAGCCAGATGTTATGTTTGACACCTGTTTCTGCCTCTGGTGCTCTGGGCTAGCGAGCCCAGTGTGCGGTCAAGAACCCATGCTTCTCAGGGGGAATTCTGCAGCTGAGATACCTCATTTAGAGCAGATGCCTTCGGGTTTTCTGCTCTTCCTGCCAGTCTCTGTAAGACTCCTGTAAACCCTTGGTTCTAGCACTTCTGTCCACCTCGTCTCCCGGTGGTTATTCGGTTAATTGCTCTGTATTTTAGTTGCACAAGAAAACCTCGATACGAGGGACTAATTCGGGTGGGGGGTGTCCATTAAAGCTGAAAGTCCATTATATAATAAAGTAGGTTTTCCGAATGTGTATGTGAAAAAAATTGACAAATTAGTTTACCTGTTTTTACTTATGTAGACATGTTAGTGTAATTAAAATTAAGTATGTTTGAAAAGTTTAATTTCACAGAAAAGCTTTCTATATATATTATAGTAATTTTAAATTTATACTGGATATGTCAGGTAATTGTGTGCATTCACCAGTCACCACAAGTAAACAAAAGCAGATGGCTGGGCCTGGCTTAGCTCATATTGGAACATCTGCCTGTATGTGTGAGACAACTACTACAGAAAGTCATGCCACAGGACCACAGGAACAATTACTGAGTGCCTTACGGTGTGGTCACGTGCTAATCATTCGCCGAACATTGTTTACGAGCAGTGACTCTTGGGTTTAAATATGTAGATTATAGTTGTAGATGTGTAATATTTATTTATGTTGGTGATATTATTACAGTGTTTTTTCCAACAAATGGCCTGTTTGCTAGTATTTGTTAAAATAACATGGCCCTGGCTGGTTTTCTCAATGGTTAGAGGATCAGCCCATTGACTGAAGGTTCTTGGATTGGATTCAGGTAAAGGGCTTGTACCTCGGGTGCAGGCTCGATCCCTAGCCCTGGTCTGGGCGAATGTGGGAGGCAACCAATCGATGTGTCTTTCTTATATCTATGTTTCTCTCTCTCCTTCTCTCCTTTTCTCTAAAAATCAATGGGGAAAAAAATATCCTCTGGTGAGGATTAACAGAAACAAACAAAAATAACAGTGAAATAATAGCAAAAAAAATAACCTATTAATTTAATTATAAGCAACTCTTGGTTAAAAGCATTTTAAAATTAATAGGGTGTTAATTTTCACATTTGATATATGGACTGGACATTTTGTCCATTAAATCCGAAGTCTGTTAAATTGAGATCTGCAAAATTGAGGTTTTACTGTAATTCTGGTTCGGTCCTGGGAGGAGGTGAGTGTAACTCACCTACTCCACTGCCATCTTGGATCCTATCGTATATAATAAAAGCCTAATATGCTAAATGTCAGACCGTACGGCCAGTCGCTATGATACACTGACTACCAGGGGGCAGGTGCTCCGACCAGTAGGTTAGCTTGCTGCTGGGGTCCGGCCGATTGGGACTGAGTGAGACAGGCCTGACAGGCTGATCCCTCCCACGGTCCCTCCCCGGACCTGATCGTGCCATGGTGGGTCCCTTGGCCTGGCCTGTGCCCTCTCACAATCCAAAACCCCTTGGGGGATGTTGGAGAGCTGGTTTTGGCCTGATCCCCACAGGCCAGTGTGAGGGACCCCACCACTGCACGAGTCCATGCACCGGGCCTCTAGTCTTTAGATATTAGTAACGTGTCTGTACTCAACTGAATTCTACATGGAGGCCTGAGAAAATGATTTCAAATGACCCTCTTTTAGTCATTTATCATTTAAACAGTTTCTAAGGACATTATCCATTTTTTTTCTTTGACATTATATAATTAATATAAATTACCTTCTTCATCCAGATTTATAGTATGATATATTAAGTAGTATTTTATAGTATGATATATTAAGTTTTAGAAATTCCCAAACACTTAGGCAAAGAGATAAAATATTAAATGATGTTCTTAAGATAATTAAGTTAGCCATATCTGAATATACCAAATAAATTTATTGCCTTGCGTGAAAAAGATTCATAGACTATGCATTAACTATAAATGAAATTATTGACTGTCTTCATTGTCAGTTTTGGGCATCTGACCTTCTAATCATTCCTCTTCATGAATTTTGCATCACCAGGTACTTAACAAGTCTCGTATTTAAAAACACTTTACTAGGCCTTGGTGAAGCATTAAGGAATTTAGAAACTAGTTAATCTAAGTGGGCAGGGTAGTTGTCTTTCAGGCACCTAAGACATAATTTTCTTCAAAACTCTTTAAACATGAAACAAGTTTCTATATAAGTCAGCTATTGCTCTTAGATTTCTTTGGGACCTTAATCTGAGTCTAAAGAGTCAAATATGTTAAGCCTCGTTTTGAATTCTTCTTTCCCCTTTAAAGCTATATATTAGTGAATATGTAAATAGAGATATAACTAAAGCCCAGTTCTTTGAAATATTTTTCTGAGACAGTATTATTTAGTAGAATAGCTCATTTTGATTAATCTAGCAGAGGGTTTGATCACCATGCATTTGTTCATTCATTTAACAAATATTTATTGAACTGGTGTCAGATAATTATTGCAGTGCTTTTAAAATGTTATTGGACTTTTTGTCATCTTCAGCAGGAGAAATTTACTGCCTATTTACTATGTTTGGGTCATGCATGTGTAAGACAGTTCAAAATTGTAACATAAAACTTTCAGTTACAGACTATTAACTTATAGTCATAAACAAATGTTTAGATATGTTAAAAAGTTTGATGACTTTCAGATATTGTTTTACAGTGTTTTAGGTAAGACCATCAAAGTTGGAACTTAAATAACAAGGCTGAGTATTACATAGTGTTGTCTGTTCAAGGTGGTGGTATTGTTATAGGACAGTGATGGCGAACCTCTCACACGCATGTCAGAGGTGACACGCGAACTCATATTTTTGGTTGATTTTTCTTTGTTAAATGGCATTTAAATATATAAAATAAATATCAAAAATATAAGTCTTTGTTTTACTATGGTTGCAAATATCAAAAAATTTCTATATGTGACACGGCACCAGAGTTAAGTTAGGGTTTTTCAGAATGCTGACCCGCCGAGCTCAAAAGGTTCGCCATCACTGTTATAGGATATCAGATTTCAGAGATTTCATTTAGTTCCATGTCAACAATCCAGTGTGGATAAAGAACGAGGTCTCAGGAGTTAGGAAACAGCCTATGCATATCAATTGCTGGTTACTTTTTCCTACTGAAGTGCTTCTCTTTTTCTGCTGATTTTAAGAAATGACTTACACAAGTACCTCCAACTCACTGTGATGACTGATTACTTATATATGCAGGTTTGAGTATTGTGATGCTCTCGTTTTACATGTTGCTATTGTAGATATGTAAGAAGAAAACTCTTATATTTTCTTTGGCTGGCACCAGTGGTCCCCAACCCCACACCATAAGCCATTTATGCCAAATTTCTCAAGTGTTAGAGCAGATCTGGTCATAACTTCATCAGTTTTTTCTTGTGTTCTGGTCTCTGTTAACACAGGTGTAGAAACACTTTTCACTTGATAAAACTACTTAGTGATCCAAAGATTTAAAGGGTAAATTATTAAGAAACAATATAAATAAAACAAAGCAAGGGAAGTGCTAAAAAAGGAGTTTTTATTTTCCATTGTCAACCACTGATATTCTCAATTCTTGTTCTGTGTAGTTTTAGGTTGGAGCAACTTTTAAGGCCCTGACTCTCAGAGCTTCTCTTCTAACCTAACACTCAGGGGAGGCCTCCCACTGCAGCTCTGTGATTATACACAGCTGAGCCAGATTACCTTGTGCTCTATATCAGTGATCAGCCCTAGTTCTGGTACCTTTGGAAGAGGAAGGTACTTGACCATTCTTGGCCATCAATTCCTTGACTTTCTTCCTTAGGTTTTAGGTATTTTAATCACATTTTGCTCTGTGCTGGATGCATAGCATTTCATCTCCCCTTCCCCCATTTGGTATATCATTAGCTACTTCTTCATACTGGCTCCCCACTTTGGTAAGGTTAGGCTTCTTTGCCTATCTAATTATGTCTTCTTTCCTAGAACTTCAGTACAGTAGGTTTCTCATCTCTGATCTTCCCTTTTCTTCCAGTTCAAAGCTTGGTTTACTTTGATTGGCTCTTTTCTTTTGAGTGAAAAACATATTCTCAGGCCCTTTATAGGCTAACCCACACTCCAGGAGTGATTAAAGGTGTAGACTCAGGTCACCTAATCCTGGTTTCTGCTCACACAGCTCCAGTCCATTCTGCCCTCCTTCTGCTGGAGCACAAAGTGGGTGGCTCCACAGGGAATTTATTGCATTGGCCCTTTAAGAGGGTGCCTGAATTTCCATCCATTGCTCCCTGGCAGACAGCAACCCTGCTGCTTTTCACAGCCAGATGTTACGTGGGTACCCGTCTTAGTTCTTGTGCTCTCTGCTGGGGGGCCTAGCTTGGGGATTAGATCCCACAGTTGAGATATTTCCCTGGAACTTCAGTTGCTGTAGGTGCACCAGGAGCCCTATCGCGCCTCCGCCCCTCGTCCCGGTCCTTGGGCATCAGGGTTCTCTCCAGCCAGTCTTTGTTGATTATTTAGGTATAAACTTAACCAAGGAGGCAAAAGACCTTGGAAAACTATAGGATGTTGAAGAAAGAGATAGAAGAAGGTGTAAACAAGAATATACCGTGTTCATGGATTGGTAGAATCAAATCATTAAAATGTCCATTCTACCTAAGGAAATCCACAGGTTCGGTGAAATCCCTATTAGAATACCAACAGTATACTTTCCAGAGCTAGAACAAATGCCCCAAAGGACCTGGAGAGTGTCATGGTAGGTGAAATAAGCCAGAGAAAGACAAGTATCACATGATCGCACTCCTATGTGGAATCTAAGTAACAAAATAAACTGATGAGCGGAGTGGATCCCGAGACATGGAAGCATGGAACAGAGTGCGGAATCTCAGAGGGAAGTCAGGGAAGGGTGGGAGGTAATCAGCCAAAGACCTTATGTGTATATATGCATAATAACCCATGGACACCAACAATAGGGCGCTGAAGGGCTGGAGGTGGTCAGTCGGGGGAGGGAAGGAGACATGTAATACTTTCAACAATAAATAATTATTTTTTAAAAAAGGACAGTTACTTCTGTCCAGAATCCAAAGAGAGAGCAGGAAAGGAAGTAAGAAAGAGAAAGGATAGGCAGGTACCAGGAAATTGAAGTCATCATTGTGGTTTAAACTTGGCCAGTGTTTCATTGATAAAGCAAAGATGCTTGGATATTATTTTGTGTCTGACAACACAGAGAAATGTTTCCCATTTCTTTCTTTGCGTATCTACCAGTGGAAATATCTACCCGAAGGAAGTAATAGAGGTCCTCCGGTAGTTTAATATAAGGATGGGCGGGCTCTAATTACACCTCTGACATAAATGGGAAGCATGCAGAATGCTGGTTTGTTTATAAGAACATTGACAAAATGAACTGTCTCTTTCAGTTGAAGTCAGCAATCAGTGCAAAAGGCAGCACTGATAGAAAATGTACCAAGCCAGTAATATATTGAGGAAAGGGGGAGAAAATGATCTCAGACATAATTCATTAGTAGCAAAAATCAGTGAGGCTAAAATAATTTCCTTAGAAAATGAATAAATTAAAAGGAGGCTAATTGCCAAACTCTCATAATATCCTATTTCTACCTTGAATAGTTCAGAAGAATTCCTAACTTCTCAATTTTTTGGTGTTGTTGGCTTAGACTTTAAAATATAACCCACAATGATTTGAACAGAGTCTAGGACAGGGGTGGGCAACCCCTGGCACGCGTGCCAAACATGGCACGCCAGTAACTTTTGCTGGCACTCGAAACCCTCTCTTATAATCTTCCATTTACACTTTTTTTCTTAATATCGACTTTTTTATTTTTCAGATAAATTCAGTGTAGGTGCATCTTAGATAAATAAATAATTTTATGTAACATGTATATATTAAAAAATAAATGTATTTTTCATCATCATATACTGTGTTTTTGTCGCTTGAATGAATTTTATTATTTCTTCAAGGTTCTTCACATACGTACACCTTAAGAGATATCAAGTAGGCGTAACATGTTCTCAAAAAATTAGGGTTGGCACGCAGAAGATTTTGAGTCAGAGATTTTGCTGGTTTTGGCACGCACTCACAAAAAGGTTGCCCACTCCTGGTCTAGAATAAGGGTAATTACAAAAGGTAGGGCCTTGTCTCCTGTAGTCATAGTTAAGGAAACTTGTAAAGGTAACAAGGTAAGATTACCTACTGGGCCCTTAGGAGAGATTCATAGAGCTGTGGCCCTTGTCAGGTGGGCAAGGACTTATCCTGTCTCTTCAAGTGCAGATGGGGAATTATGGGTCAGAGTTAGAGGTAAGCTTGGCGGAACTGTTCAGGTTCTAAGAAGATTTGAACAGATCCCAAGCAGGCTATGAGGGAGGAAGGGTTATAGATATTACTGGGAATTTCATAGGATTTGACTCCTATTTATTATTGAGGCAGATACTGTATTTACTTGATTTTAAAACATTTTAAAAATTTTAATATCTCTGAAATTGGAGTGTATTTTCTAATCAGTAACATCTTGGCATGTTTAATTATTTTTTCTTTGGTGGTGTGTAAAATAATGGTGAACCTTATACTCCACTGTGTTTTCTATTTAATGAGATTCAGAAATTATTTTTGTTGTGATTACTTTAATGCTGATTGAATTGTATTCTTGCCTTTTTCACAATCATTGCAGAGTTATTCCATGTCATTCATTTTGATCAGGATTTCTGTTGTTAAAAGGCAGTTTTATACTGCTGGTGGCTGTTTGACAACCTGTTCATTCCTCTTCATTTCTCCATTACTAACTAAATTTTCCCTCTTGTTACTTGCTCAGAGATTGCCAGATTCTTCACAGCATATAACTCTCATGATGTCAGTCAATTCAAAGACTATCAGTGTCTCCTTAATACTGTTTAAGGCAGCTACCCTCTGACTTTATATGTTCTTTCAAGTGGTTAAATTTTAGAAAAATTGTAAATAAGAAAGGCATGAAACTTATCCCTATAGAATCTTTTGTTTCCTGTAAACCTTTACTTAATCGATTTTAAAAAATGTTAATGCTATGTGATCATTCATAGTTTAAAAATAATACTGTACTAATTTATATTTATAGATGTTCGTGTGTATTTAATAGTTGTTTTACATAATACTAGTTAATTTTATGTTGACAAAAAGTCTACCAAAAAAGAAATTACTAATGGTGAATTAAAACATCCTCTTTTTATTTATTTTTTTTGTTTTGTTTTTACCAAGCCTATACATATGTCCTTAGAAATAAATTAGTTTATTTTAGTAAAGCCTAAGTCTAGTGTATTAGTTACCAAAATGTAGAAAACATCAAATTAAATAGGTCGAATTAATTTTTATCTTTAGATAATTCTATACTACTAAATACTGCTACCTGTTATTCAATGTTTACTATGTATTAAGCCTTATACTGTTTAACTGCATCATCTCATTTAATCCACACAACTTTGTATAATAGGTGTTGTTTTTATTTTTATTTTTCAAGTGAGGAAACTGAGGCATACAAGGATTAAACAACTTGGACAGGGTCCCACAAGTAATCTTATTGATTCCCTATGCTGAGCTTTAAACTAAACTGTACCACAGAAGTTTTAAAAGGTTTAAGTTTTTATTTAAAAGAGTTGAAAATACACTCTTTAATATCACCTCTGAAATGTTAATTGATATTAATATATTAAGACTTTTCCTTTGACATTTGGCTATAGATTTGTATTTTAGACTTTGTACATTCATTGTAAGGTATATCTGAGAGTATGACTTTGTAAATCTCTGATATTTTTTATTTAAATGCCTCTTTTTCATTCCACCTCCATTGCATTTTTGTTAATTTTCGTAAGATGTTATTTTGGTGTGGTTTTTATATGGAGGTGTGCTATAAAATCTTTTTAGTAGTATTTGGTAATGAGAAATTGACAAACTCTTATATGTTACAATATCAGTAACTGTAGTAATATAATTCATTTTTAAACTGTAGTACTAGAAAATTAAAATTTTTCAATTAATTGAATTAAAATTATTTTATAGGGATTTATTACTTGGACTTGATCACCCTTCACAGAGGTACAGTAGCATTTCCAAGTTACTTAGAGTAAGCTGTAATTCAGTGAAGGGAAATGTCTTCCTGTCTTGGTGTCTATTATATCCAGATCCAAACTCAACAGTACTTTTCTTAGTGGTTAACTGTTGATACTTTTTCACTGGGAGCAGATGACCATTAATAGTCAATAGACTAGTAATTTTTCAGTGACAGTTTAAGCTAACCTCAGGTATTGAGGGGTTTTTTTCCAAATCGTTTTTTATACTTGTGAATAAATTGATTAAGGGAGAATCTATATTACAAAGAGTTTAGCCCAGATATAAAATTAGAGGACCCAGTCCCTACAAGGTTGGCCTCACTTCTGATACTAGTTGCAAATTTAAGGGTTCCCAAGACCACTCTTAGTTTTAACAATTTGATAGAAGGACTCATAGAACTCATTGAAAGCTATTATACTCATTGGTATGGTTTATTACAAGGAAAGGAAATATTAAAATCAGCCAAGAGAAGAAGCACAAAGGGCAGTGTCCAGGGAATTACCAAGTGTGGAGTTTCTTGTATCTTCTCCCTGTAGAGTCAGGCACATTGCTTTCCTGGCACTATGAATGGAGTATTGCCAACTAAGGAAGCTCTCACCTGAATCTTCGTATTCAGAGTTTTTATTGGTACTCTGTGACATGATCATGATTGATTGTCCATGTGATGGATCTCAGTCTCTAGTCTCCATCCCCTCTGAGCATGACCCAAAGCCCCCATCCTAAATTTTATTATTATTATCTGGCTAGCCCAAAGTCTTAGGCAAATAAAGACCTTGCAGTGGTTCCCAACCTTCTGGCCCTTTAAATACAGTTCTTCATGTTGTGACCCAACCATAAAATTATTTTCGTTGCTACTTCATAACTATAATGTTGCTACTGTTATGAATCATAATGTAAATATCTGATATGCAGGATGGTCTTAGGCGACCTCTGTGAAAGGATCGTTCTACTGCCAAAGGGGTCGTGACCCACAGGTTGAGAACTGCTGCCTTAGAGATTACTTTCTAGAAGCTAAAATCAAAGGCCAGTTATTTTTTTTTGGGGGGGGGGGCTATTTGGACAAAGTTAAATATTTTTTACTATACAGATATAATGTGAATAATACTATTTTCCAGAATAAATGTATATTCAAAGCTAAATTTGGATTAAAATTTTCAATTAAGTTTATTGGGGTGACATCCTATATAATAAAAGCCTAATATGCTAAGTGTCCAGTCGACTGGTTGACTGTTCAACCAATCGAAGCATAATATGCTAATGATATACCAAGGCCACTCAACCGCTTGCTATGACGTGCACTGACCACCAGGGGGCAGATGCTCCAACTGGTAGGTTAGCTTGCTGCTGGGGTCCAGCCGATTGGGGCTGAGCGAGATGGGCTGGGCGTGCCCTGAAGCCCTCCCACAGTCCCTCTCTAGCTGGCCAACCTCCTGTGTCCCTCCTCAGCCCCGATCGTGCACCAGTGGGGTCCCTTGGCCTTGCCTGGACCCTCTCGCAATCTGGGACCCTTCGGGGGATGTCAGAGAACTAGTTTTGGCCCAATTCCACAGGCCAGGCCGAGGGACTCCACTGGTGCATGAATTCGTGCACCTGGCCTCTAGTTGGTGAATAAAATTATATAGATTATAAGTGTACATTCTATAATACATCTCTGTATATGTATTTTGTGTTTGCCACCCAAAGTCAAATCTCCTCTTCTCACCATACTTTTGACTGCCTTTACCCTTTACTACCTCCTCCCATGCCGCTTTCCCTCTAGTAACCACCATACTGTTGTCTGTGTTTATGAGTTTTTGTTTGTCTTGTTTGTTAATATATCTCACATATGAATGAAATTATATGATTCTTGACTTTTTCTGTCTATTTGTTTCGCTTAGCATGATATTCTCAGGATTTATCCATATTGTCACAAATGGCAATAGAAGACATACAAATGGCCAACAGACATGAAAAGATGCTCAACTTCACTAGCTATTAGGGCAGGGGTGGGCAAACTTTTTGACTCGAGGGCCACAATGGGTTCTTAAACTGGACCGGAGGGCCGGAACAAAAGCATGGATGGAGTGTTTGTGTAAACTAATATAAATTCAAAGTAAGCATCATTACATAAAAGGGTACGGTCTTTTTTTTTTTTTTTAGTTTTATTCATTTCAAATGGGCTGGATCCGGCCCGCGGACTGTAGTTTGCCCACGGCTGTATTAGGGAGATGCAAATCAAAACTACAACAAAATGAGAAACTTCAAAATGGTCTTGGAATAGGCAGCAGTGTCACTCTCCTCCTTTTAGGGCCAGCCCAGAAAAGCAACTAAATTGGAGAACATCCACCCTGAATTAACAAATTAGACACAGCTGAGGTGACAGTTTTCAATAAGAAGGGCAGAGGACTCCTAGAGAACATTGCTTTCCAGCCATAACCCACATGGAACCATCACTGTACCCTGGCAGTGTGCAACGCAGTACCTCCCAGCAGGCTCCCAGACTTCTGCAGTGAGGGCTTGCCAGAGTGACCTCCCACATCAGGTCTCCTCACCAGCCTGCCAGGACCCAGTGGCCCATGATCCGGCTCCAGGACCCCGCAGTGAGTGCATGCCAGGGGGACCCCTGTGCCCTGCCCCTGCCTTGGGCCCCAGAACTGTGCTGCCAGTCTGACCTGGCGCCCACTCCACCCTGAGCCCTGGGACCTGCTGCCAGGGAGACCCAGAGCAACACTGTGTGTGTCTCACTTCAGGCCACAGGAGAGTGCAGACTATGTGACCAGAGCAACCTGTGCCCATTCCACACCAGGCCCTGGGAGGGTGACCTGGAGCAATCCAGCTCACGAGCCTCACTCCAGGCCACAGGAAAGCGAGGACTGTGCTACCCAGAGCAAGCAGCACCCGCTCCACCCTAGCCTAGGGACTTGCGGCAGGGGCTGCCTGGAGTAACCCAGCGTGCACCCCACTTTGGGCCCCAAGAGAGCTCTGACTGTGCGACCCAGAGCAACTCACACTCGCTCCACCTGGGCCCCTGGGATAGTACAGCTGGGGCTACCCAGAGCAACCCAGCACCCGCCCCACTCAAGCCATAGTAGAGTGCTGCCGGGGTCACCCTTAGCAATCCAGTGTGCCCAGGCAGGGGCCACAGGTCCGAACTGCAGGTGCGCTGCCAGAGGGACCTAGGGTGCCACCCAGCCACGGGTGCTGGAGTCACACATCGAATTGCATGCCAGAAGGCTCTGGGTCCTCACAGTGATTCGCACACCAGAGGAACTGTGCACGCACACCCACCACCCAAAGCAATCTCCACTAAAATATCAATGACATATTTCACAAACCTAGAACAAACTCCCCCAAAATTTATATGGAATAAGAAAAAGACCCCAAATAGCGATAACAATCCTGAGAAAGAAGAACAAAATTGGAGGGATCACAATACCAGATATCAAGCTATATTACAAATCCACTGTTCTCATAACAGCCTGCTACTAGCACAAGAACAGACATGTAGACCAATGGAACAGAATAGAGAACCCAGAAATCGACCCAAGCCATTATGCTCAATTAATATTTGACAAAGGAGGCAGCAGATACAATGGAGTCAAGACAGTCTCTTCAATAAATGGTGTTGGGAAAATTGGACAGATACATACAAAAAATTGAAACTAGGTCATCAACTTACACCATACACAAAAATAAACTCAAAATGGATAAAGGACTTAAACATAAGACGGGAAACCATAAAAATCCTAGAAGAATCCATAGGCAGCAAAATATCAGACATATGTCGTAGCAATATCTTTACCGATACAGCTCCTAAGACAATGGAAACTAAGGAGAAAATAAACAAATGGGACTACATCAAAATAAAAAGCTTCTGCACAGCAAAAGAATCCATCAACAAAACAACAAGAGCCCGCTGCATGGGAAACATATTTGCCAATGTTCTCTCTGATAAGGGTTTAATTTCCAAAATGTATAGGGAACTCATACAACTTAACAAAAGGAAGATTAAACAATCCAATCAAAAAATGGGCAAAGGACCTCCATAGACACTTTCTGAAAGAGGACATACAGAAGGCCAAGAGACATATGAAAACATGCTCAAAGTCACTAAGCATTCGAGAGATGCAAATCAAAATGACAATGAGGTACCATTTCACACCTGTCAGAATGGCTATCATCAACAAATCAGCAAAAGACAAGTGTGGGTGAGGATGTGGAGAAAAAGGAACCCTCTTCACTGCTGGTGGGAATGCAGACTGGTGCAGCCACTGTGGGAAAAAGAGTATGAGCTTCCTCAGAAAATTCAAATTGGAACTCCCTTTTGACCCAGTAATCCCACTTCTAGGAATATATCCCAAGAAATCAGAAACACCAATCAGAAAGGATATATGCACCCCTATGTTCATAGCAGCACAATTTACAGTATCTAAGATTTTGAAACAGCCTAAGTGCCCATCAGCAGATGAGTGGTTTAAAAATCGGTGGTACATCTACACAATGGAATACTACACTGTTGTAAAAAGGAAGGAATTCTTACCATTTGCAACAGCATGGATGGAACTGGAGAGCATTATGCTAAGCGAAATAAGCCAGTCAGAGAAAGATAAATATCACATGATCTCACTCATTTGTGGAATATAATGAACACTAGACACTGATTAACAGAAACAGATCCAGAGACAGAGAAGCATGGAACAGACCGACAAACCTCTGAGGGAAGGCAGGGGAAGGTGTGAGGGGTAAGAGATCAACAAAGGACTTGTATGCCTGCATATAAGCATAACCAATGGATACAGACAGTAGGGTGGTGAGGGCATGTGCTGTGGAGGGGGAGTGGCCAGGGAGAGGTCAATGGGAGGAAAAGGAGACATATGTAATACTTTAAACAATAAAGAATTTAAATTGAACAAAAAACTACAATAAGATACCACCTCATACCTGTTAGTATGGCTATTATCAATAAGACACGTATTAACAAGTGTTGGGGAGGTTACGGAGAAAAAGGAACCCTCATTCACTGCTGGTGGGAATGTAAACTGGTACTGCCACTATGGAAAATGGTATGGACATTCCTCAAAAATTCAGAATAGAGTTACTACATGACCCAGCAAACCCTCTTCTGGATATCTATCTCCCAAAATGTGAAAACTTTTATTTATAAAGATAACATGCACCCTGTGTTCATTGCAGCACTGTTCACAGTGGCCAGACATGGAAACAACCAAAGTGTCCTTCAGTAGATGGTTGGGGGAAGAAGATGTGGTACATACATACTGTGGAATACTACTCAGCCATAAGAAAAAGATGAAATCCTGCCATTTAAATTTGGATATTAACTTAGTGTGTTGGAAACATTGTTACTGAAAACTGTTAGGTAATGTAACTCAGAATGGGAATTCCTTGAAAGTACACTTGGTCTGGGCCATAGAGTTTTCCAGCCAGAGAGGCTACTGTAACTGGTCCTTTTGGATACCTTGAGGCCTGCTAATTCTGTTATACCCATATTCCTTTCACTCTTGCTAATTGCCCAAATATAAGCCACTCTGCTCATTAACTTTTTTTCTTCTTTTTTATACTATTTAGGACTTACTTCCTCCTAAACCTAAACTTTCCTTCCCCTTATTCACAAATTTTTGTTTTGTGTTTCTATAGCTTCAATTTATATTAAATGAATTGTCCTTAATATCCTTAACTGAAAACTCCTCCCTCTTTGCCTTAACTGAAAACTGTGATTCCTTGCAGACACATCTTTTCATGAAGTCTTCTCATCGATACAGATCATTCTTTCACTTACTGTCTACTCATGGGTTTAAGATAAAGTTTGACATATTCCTTGTTTCCTAGGGCAGTTTTCCCTCTAGTGCGTTTTCATATTATATTCATGTTGATATTCATGATTCTGAAAAGTATAATCACCTTCTCCCTCTTATCTTTGGTCACCATTGTTTTATGTGTAAAAGACATCGAAACTTCCTTTTCACTCCAATTTTAGCCACTATTTTGGATGACTTCCTAGCCTTTCAATTTTTTCTCCTTCTTAATGTGTCTTCAACGTCCATTCTACTTCAGTCATCCATTCTCCTGGTACATCCTCAATATTATCTCCAGGAAGTACTCATTTCACTCATCTTACCATAGATGTTTATCCTTTCAGCTCTCTTATTATGGCTGCTACCCCTCCAGTTCCTTGACTGTCCCACTCTGTCTGTGTTATTGTACTTTTCCTTTCTTTCCTAACAGGTATGCATGACATACTTCATTGCCTGGCTCATAACTTCAACTTTTTTGTACCCTTTTCTTTCCATTGTATTACCCAATTTAATTTCAATCTCAAATGGATTCAACATTCTGCTTTCTCTATTCTTTTTTATTTTATTTTATTTTTTATTGATTTCAGAGAGGAAAGGAGAGGGAGAGATAGAAACATCAGTGATGAGAGAGAATCATTGATTGGCTGCATCCTGCACGCTCCACACTGGGGGTTGAGCCTGCAACCCAGGCACATGCCCCAACTGGAATCGAACTATGGCCTCCTGGCTCATAGGTCAGTGCTCAACCACCGAGCCATGCCAGCCAGGCTGCTTTCTCTATTCTTACTCTATTCTTATTTTTAGCTATTGGATGCTGCTAGAGAAGTCCCTGTAAGGGGCACTATGAATTAATGGTTTCTAACATTAATTGAATTCTCTGTTGTCTAGTAATTCCTAGGAAGTTATTTTCTTTCATTCTTTTCTCTTTCTTGCCTAGAAACCTGTTAGCCTAGGTATCCCCCTCCCACATTCTCTGTGGGAAGTATATTTAAAAAAATCTTTATTGTTGAAAGTATTACATATGACCCCTTTTCCCCCCATTAACCTCTTCTAGCCAGTCCCCCACCCCCTGCCCCAGGCCTCCACCACACTGTTTTCTGTGTCCATGGGTTATGATATAGGCATACAAGTTCTTTGGTTGTTCTCTTCCCCCACCGACACTCCCTGCCTTCTCTCTGAGATTCCACAGTCTGTTGCATGCTTCTGTGTCTCTGGATCTACTTTGTTCATCCGTTTACTTGTTCATTAGATTCCTTTGTGGGAAATATTTAAAAATATTTTTTGTTATTTTGAATACTTCTTTCTACTTCCCCCTCAGCTTTTATTGGATGATCCCATTTTTCTGCTTCTTAAAAAAATTAAGATTCTATGGTACAAGCTTTCTCAAGTCCCATCTGGCCCTCTTACAAATTACCTGTATCTGAACTTATTCTTGCCCTCTTCCCTTTTGTGTCTTTGGCTTCTTCCTTTTTACTAACTATTTCACATCAGCAATTAAACATGCATGTGGCAGACAGTATTGGCTGGCTATGTACATCATTCCCGGTCTCCCTTACTGCTTCAAAAGAGAGTTTGGAAAGTCAGATAATTTCTCAGTTTCCCTTATTGCCAAGAGTGGCCATGTGACCAAGTTCTAACCAATGAGATACAAGGGAAAGTCTGATGTGGGTAAGATGTTTTGCTTCGTTATAGAGGGGCAGGTTTGTTCTTCCCCTTTTTTTCTCTTAGGAATATGTTGTAGGACATGATGCCTGGCAGTGGATACCATTCTGTGGCAGAGCAGGGAGATAGAGTGATGACATCACTGATATTCTGGATAAACCCTAGAGTTGACTACTTTTAGACTTTTTGTTCACTGAACAATAAATGTTCTAATGGTTTAAGCATTGTTAGGTAGATTTTCTGTTACTTGTAGCTGAAAGTGTAAGTTCCTCTCAATTAAAAAAACACACAAAAAACCCCAAACACAAGCAACTCTATTTTGATTCCACTTGATACTAGTTTAATTTTTCTTCTTCCTTGCAGCCAAGCTTCTTGAAAGAATTTTCTAAATCTGTCTCTCAATCTCTCATCTACCATCTACTTTTGTCTGTAGTTACCTCCACCATGCTTTAGCTAGGGTCACCAGAGATGTCTTTATTTTTTTTTTAATCCGTTGTATATTTTTCAGTTCTTATTTTAATTGATCGCTCTGCAGTATTTGAACTATTAACCCTAATCCTGAAATACTCTTTTCCTTTAGTTTCTTTAACTCTACATTCTCCTGGATGTCTTCTTTTTAATCTCTTTCTCATTCTACTTCATAGTTTCTGTAAAGTTTGTGGCGCAGGAAACAAAGAGAATCAAGCCGGTCAGAAAGGGGAAAAGAGAGGTTTAATCTGTGTTCTCAGGCGAGCCCCACGAGCCCCAAAGGCAGAGCAGTGAATCCGCACCAACAGGGAGGGGGGCATTTCTTTTTATACAGGTGTTTGGTGAGGGGCAGGGGGCATGAGTTGAGGAAGTTCCCGCCGAGGGCGTCGGCATGTTGACCTGTTAGGAATTCCAGGGAGGGCCCATTTTCTCCATCACCATCTGCCTTGTGGTGGCATGCATCCGCTCCTGAGCTTCCCTTTGACCTAACAGTTTCCACTTCCTATACTAATTTTTAAAGTACAAGTCCTTAGCACAGGTATAATCATCTACTTTTCTTAGGCTTAGAGACCCCTTACAGTTCATCTCTTCTGATCTTGTGCTTTCCTTGGGCAAAGGCCATCAGTCCTGAAGCCCAGATACATATGTTCATTCCTTAGTTGTAGAGACACCCATCACATGTGCATCTGCCTACTAGATAGCTCTGCTTGACTGTCTCATGGATATCTCAAAGTCAGAAGTCCAGATTGGAACTCATCATTGTCTCCCACAGGCCTGAAACGAGGTGTGTGGGAGACACATACATCTCTTTGCTTGTGACAGGCCGAAATCCTGGGTGTCATTCTTGACTCATCCTTCTCCCTCTCTTCATATTTATTGTATCCTGTTCTCCCATTTCTACTGCCCTTCCCCAGTGCAGTCCACCTGTATCTCCCCTGGGAAAGCTATAACAGACCCCACATCTACATCCCTGTATAATCTGAGATAGTCTAATTTTTCTTAAATGGTGAACTTCATCATGTTACTTTCCTGATTTAGACTCTTTAGTTGCAACTTGTTTTCTGGACAGCAGTTCAAAATAAGGTCCTTCTTAGTTTGATCCCAGCTTATTCCCTAACTCCCACTCTTTGCTTCAATTGTCCTAAACTATTTGCTTGTCTTGGATTCATTTTGCTCTCTCTTGCTTCTAGGACTTTTCTCATGCTCTTTCTCTTTCTGGAATACTCTCTTCTATAACTCCATCTCCACCTGCAGGTATTAGCTTCGATGTCACCTCCTTTGGGAAAGCCTTCTGTGATAACCCCTCCCCCCACACCAAGAGCTTTCCTGTGCTTGCGGTGCCTTGAAAGGGCCACACACTATCTTGTCTCAGGGCCTTTGTAAGTGTTGCTTCCTCTGCCTTTGGTCTCTTTCCTGTCTTCACCCTATTTTTATTCCAGAAAATGTTCTGCGGTGGGCTTACATTTTTCCCATCACAACTAAGAAATTTTTTCTGTTCACTTTGTGAAATTTGAAACAATTCTGTTGTATTTTTGTAATTTAGAAATTTAGAATTTTGAACGGTTTGTATTTAATTTGTCTTCTTCCCCCTTAATTTAAATCTTCACAAACAAAGCAGAAGCCTAAGCCTGTCTTTAGCTTTCTGCTTCTCCAAGCAAGCTGACATTGTTTAACTTGAGAGTTGATTATGTGCTAGAAGTCAACTGATACTGTTTGCAAAAATGAAAATATAAAAATAAAATGGCATTTGCAGCTTTCAGCTCCAGCCATTGAACCTGACAAGTTCTAACATCTCTTCTCTTGGCTGCCTTTTACTTCTTTTTCTGTTTCCATGGAAATGGACATCAGATCACAGAAACATAGTAAGATACTGGTGGCTAATTGCTGTTGCAGATTTCTGAATTCTCTTTGTTTGTGGAGTGATTATTTTAGTGACTCTATGTAGTATGTGGTAGTTAGCCAAAACATCTAAGGCAATTTCTGGGTTTGAATGCCAGCTGCTGTTCCCAAGTGTCACTAACTAGTATCCTAAAATGTATTCCCTGTTTCAACTCAGAGAAAATAGATTTTAATTTAAGAGCTATAATCTTGTCAGATAGAAGCACTACATTTTAAGCCAGGAAACCTGGCCCAAGTCCCAGATCTGACATTGTCTCACTGTTTGACCTTGGGTCAAGTTTGTTATATTTATTGAAGGAGCCCATTGATGCTACTTAGCTGTGGGGCATAAAAGTGTCCCTGAGAAAAATTACCCCTCTACCAGTGTGTTTTAATAGACAACATAGAAATAAGTTATACAATTAATTTTAGTAATGAAATCAAACCAGGATTTTAAACATCTAAAATGGAAAAATGCTTTTAATTCCAGCCCTTTATTTTCTCCTTCTGTAAAGTGATCAGAATAAGGCTTGTCATATGGCTGGGACTCCTGGGTTAAATATTCTCCTTATAATATACATGTGGTTTCCCAAGACAGATACAACCTATCTTATGGAAAATTGATTAAAATTATAGTTGAAAATTTCTGTTCATTTTCTATTTAATGAAGGAAGTTACTACATTACTTATCTAACTTGTATTTTATTCACATCTAGAATGTAGAAGGATTTGCCTTAGCCATATGCTTCTGTAGTAGGCTTTTCTATACCAGGTCAGGATTTTCTTGTAAATCTAAATTTAGAACTTGGAAAGCTAGGTATTTGCTGAGCCACTTCTTCAGCATATAATGTCTGCTCTATATCAAATGAACATGAGTAATTGAAATTGAGTCTGAGCAGAATAAGTCTTTTTGCATGACTACACAGAATAAAATACAGGTTTATACCAAACTCCCACTTATAGTTGCTTGTATATAGACATAAACCACATATGATAAGACATTATAAATAAATTAAATGGGAAATAATCCATTTTATACTTTGTAATTGTAAATTTTTTAAAAGGAACCCCCCCCCCCCCAACGTACTTTATTCAATTTGCTGTGAATTTTGTTTCTCATATCAAACTTGAAGTAGACCAGGGTCCAGTTGTGTCAGAGTCCCTGTTTGTGACGCAGCTGCAGGCTTCAGTAAATTTACCACAGGCCCCAGTTCTTTAGAGCAAAAGTTTATTTTGAAATAAAAAATATTCTATAGTTTAGTATAGTTAGACAAGCAGAAAAAAATTCGAAAAAGAAATTATAATGGCTCGTTACCACCCTGTCCAAGTAAGCCACTTTTGTCTTTTTGGAATATTCCTTTAATTTTACAAATTCTACCAGTATATAAAACAAAATCGGGATAATGCTGTAAGCTCTGCTTTGTAGCCTACTTATTTCATTTACCATTTTATGAATAGTTTACCTTGATATTATATAGCCTTTAAAAATGATTTTAATGAATATGTAAGATGCTGTTTTAAGTGGTTCTATACTTTACTTAACTTTTAAGGTATTAATAGATTATTAGATTTTCTTACAAACAGCTTTGAACAGGAGCCTATAGACTTTTTTTATTCTTTCAGTTAATGTAGAAAGTGCCTAAGTTTTCTGGTTTTCCAGGATGATACCTCAGTAGTTTTTATTTGATTTATTGTTTTCAACCACACCCCAATCATTTTATCTCCAAAATGTTTCTTGAATTCATTCTTCATCTCAGGTTTCATGTAGTCCCAGCCTTCATCATCTTACCTGGAGTAACTGTAATAGTTCCATCATAGCTGGTCTTCCAACCTCTGGTTTCTTCTTTCAGTATATCAATGATTTGTGGTCAACTTGTTTGGCTAAAGCATGAATATGCTCATTATTTCCTGGGTTTAAAATATTTGATGTTTTCCCATTATCTACTGCATACAGTTTTTCTCCTTAGCCTGGTATTCAAGGGCATTCGTATTTTGGCCCTATCTAACCTCACTTCTCTCTTCTCCCTTCCACATTCCACAACCCAGGCAGCCTTCCCTCAACACATTAAGGCAGCGGTTCTCAACCTGTGGGTTGCGACCCCTTTGGGGGTCGAATGACCCTTTCACAGGGGTCGCCTAAGACCATCCTGCATATCAGATATTTACATTACGAGTCACAACAGTAGCAAAATTACAGTTATGAAGTAGCAACGAAAATAATTTTATGGTTGGGTCACAACATGAGGAACTGTATTTAAAGGGCCAGAAGGTTGAGAACCACTGCATTAAGATGTTCTCACACCCTTATGTTGTTTGTGCCCTTCCATTGCCTAGAATGTACTGTTCTCCACCCCCCTTTAATTCCTTACTCCCTTTTTTCAAGACTTCAGCTCAAATACTACCTATCTTCTAAAACTCTGCTGTACAATATAGTAACTATACTAGCTACATGTGGCTATGAGAATGAAAATTAATTAAACTTTAAAATTTAGTTCTCAGTCAAAGTAGCCACATTTTAAGTGCTCAATAGATACATATGTTAGCCACCAGCAGTTAGTGGCTATTGTATTAGCTCATATTAAAGAACACTTTAATCATTGTAGGAAGTTGTATTAGACAGAACTGCTATAAAGCCTTTTCTAAAATAATTGATTTCCTCCTTAAGATTAATTATTTTTAAAAGCCCTTAAATTCCTTTATGAGTAGGTAAGGGACCAAGTTGTGTTCTTTTCCTCTCTAACACCTAGAATATGTGGTATGTAGTTGAATTTCAAAATGTGTGACTGAATGAGCAAATGAATAAGATATGACATGAGTTGTGGGGAGTCAAAAGAATAATGACAATGTTAGGGGGTCTTTCAAGTCTAGAGAAATGCTGAGCCTTAGACAAAATGCTCACTTTCTCTAGTCCTTTTATCATCTAAATATTGGGGGAATAATATATGTTTCTCCTAAAAAATTTAACATAAGACCAACATTTACTGAATCTATGCCAGATATTGTGGGCATTACACAAAAGTATAAAGCATTTCAAGTGGATTCCACAGTATTGCCTGAGGTTTTTTTTTTTTTTTTTTTAAATATATTTTATTGATATTTTACAGAGAGGAAGGGAGAGGGATAGAGAGTTAGAAACTTCGATGAGAGAGAGAGAGAAACATCGATCAGCTGCCTCCTGCACACCCCCTACTGGGGATGTGCCAGCAACCAAGGTACATGCCCTTGACTAGAATCGAACCTGGGACCCTTTAGTCCGCAGGCCAACGCTCTATCCACTGAGCCAAACCGGTTAGGGCGTTTTGCCTGAGTTTTTGTTTCATGAGAGAGCAGACATTTAGGGTCGCTTGTTTTATACCTGGAATTCTTACCTCCTTTATTTCATTTTCATAATGTTTTTATGAGGTAGAGTAATTTTTTTCTGTCTTGTAGATAAGGAAGTAGAAGCATAGAGAAGCTAAATAGCTTGCATAAGGTCTCATATAGCTGGGAAGAAGCTCATTTGGTTACACTTCAGCTGCCTCTCCTGTAACCTCATTTGAATTGTTAATACATTCAGTGCCTCTGGGGTAGCTTTGGTGATTCATGTATTTTGTAATTATTTAAGACCAGAGTATATAGATTTTTGTTTTTAAGGAAAACCAATAGCTTGAAAAAATATTAAAGAAGGAAATTATAATGCCCCACTGTTAACATTTTGTGATCAACTGCTATGGCCTGGTCCTGCACCTGGGTTGATGGGATCTAACCAGAGCAGGTTAAAGAAAAACCTACATTCTGTAAGGAATAGGACTCTAGAAGCCTTTCTGAGGCACTTAATTACTTTATGAATTGCAATTATCATCTGCCACTGGCTCTCTCTTTCTGTCTGTGGCTCTAGTTTTCAAAAACTTCCAAAGCCCAACATGAGCATTTAAAAATCCACACACTACAGATAAGACAGTAGAGAATGATTAGGGAAAGCTTAGCTGAGAAGGTGGTACTTAAAGCAGACTTGAATAGAAGGAAAGAGAGCAAGCCAGCCAGGCATTTTGGGAAAGAACATTTCAAGTGGAGGGAACAACTACAAAGAGTGAGCAGGGAAGCCAGAGACTAGGTCATCTAGGATCTTATAGGCTATGATAATTTTTGGGGTTTTATTCCATAGACAATGAAAGCTGTTAGAGGTTTTTGAGCAGTGCAGTGACATGATCTGATTTTTGTTTTAAAGATCAATTTGATGGTTTGTGACAAGAATATGAGGAGTGGGAAGGAAGGGCAAGAAGAGCGGAAGAGAGGAGACCAATTAAGAGCCTGTTATTAGTACTCCAACAGCCTTGTGAGATAGGTTTTATTATTGTCTCCATTTTTAGGTTAGACCACAGAGGCCTAGAGAGGTTAAGAGGCTATTCACTGCTACAAATCTAGTCTGTTTTATTAATGCCTGCCATTATGTTATACTGCCCAACTCCCATGAGTGAGTTTTAAGAACTTCTGGCATTGTATACTATTACAGTATAACTAAATATGTATATAAATTTCAAGTGGATGTTGCCTTTCTTAGATTGTTATTTTTTAATATTTTTTTATTGATTTCAGAGAGATAGAAATATCAATGAAAGAGAGATAGAAATCTCAGTGATGAGAGAGAATTATTGATTGGCTGCTTCCTGTATGTGCCCTACTGGGAATCAAGCCTGCAACCTAGGCATGTGCCCTGACCAGGATTCAAACCGTGACCTCCTGGTTCATAGATAGAGTCTCATCCACCAAGCCACACGGCCGGGCTGTTTTCTTATTAAATAGCAACTTGTGAAAACACATAGTACATGGAATTTGTTAATGAAACAATTCAGTGTATCTGTATAGAGAGTTATATAGGTAGTACAAGAATATGTATATTCTTATTAAAAGACACTTGGTATTAGAATGCTTTTATTTTAGGACAGGATTCTTCTTTATGCAGCTATAAACTACTCTGAATTTAGCTTCATTGTAACACTGGTTCATGGAAGTAATTGAATTAAAATTTGAAAACCAGCACCATTTTTAGGTAACATAATAAAGTGAAAAGGGCATGAGTTTAGGGAAAGAATCTGATCTTTGAAAAAATTCCTTTAATTTTTCTGAGCTTGATTTTTTTCATGTCCAAAGGAAAGCTACTTCATTGGACTGTTATGGTAATTAAATACAATAATACATCTCAACTGTCAGTGATATTGCTTTTTATAAAATGGTTAGTAAATGTTATATTATTTCATATTAAAATCAATATTGTGGTTTTGAGACAGATAGTTCAAGAAAATGTAGCCATTACTAATTAATAGCCTATCTATATATATAAAAGGCTCATATGCAAACTGTCCCCTTGGGAGCTCTACCGTGAGACCGGGAGTTCGATTGCTCGCTATGACATGTGCTGACCACCAGGGGGTGGCCTAGAACATGGTGGGCGACCAGCGATGGCGGCAGGGCGCTGAGGGAGTAAGGGAAGGAGGAGGCAGGGAGGCGGGAGGAACCGTGTGGAGGTGGGGAACCTGATTGGCCCTGATCACCGACCAGGCCTACGGACCCTACCCATGCACGGATTTCGTGCACCAGGCCTCTAATATTCTTATAAAACCTTAGAATTTTTACTAATTTCCTTTCAATCTTAAGAGTTGTAAGAGGCACTGGTGAAATTGTTTTAGCTTTTAGGAGACAAAATTCAGAGATGCATGATAGTTGTCTTTAAATATATAAAGGCCTGTCATGTGGAACAGGGATTTGTTCTTTATGACTCAAGAGAGCAGGACTATGATCAGAGGGTGAAAACTACAGGGAAGATTATTTTGGCTCATTAAAATAAATACTTTTCCAAAAATAGAACAAATGTTATTGGGAAAGTTCTGCATAGCTGCATCCATTTTTCAGAATATGTCAAGTATTGAAGGTTTTCTATTTAGTTTGAAGATTTCTTCAACCTGAGAACGATTATCCTATATTATAAAGAGGTAGTATGCAAATTGACCATTACTCCAACACACAAGATGGCTGCCCCCATGTGGTCAAAGATGGCCTCCACAAGATGGCCGGCAGGGGAGGGCAGTTGTGGGCGATCAGGCCTTTAAGGGAGGGCAGTTAGGAGGGACCAGGCCTGTAGGGGAGGGCAATTAGGGGTGACTGGGTCAGCAGGGGAGGGAAGTTAGGGGTGACTGGGACAGCAGGGGAGGGCAGTTAGGGATGATCAGGCTTGCAGGGGAGGGCAGTTGGGGGTGACCAGGCCTGCAGGGGAGGGCAGTTAGGGGCAATCGGGCCGGCAGGGGAGCAGTTAGGCATTGATCAGGCTGGCAGGGGAGTGGCTAGGGGGTGATCAGGCTGGCAGGCAGAAGCAGTTAGGGGCAATCAGGTAGGCAGGCAGGCGAGCGGTTGGGAGCCAGAGTCCTGGATTGTGAGGGATCCCAGATTGGAGAGGGTGCCGGCTGGGCTGAGGGACAACCCCCGGCCGCCACCCCCCAAATGCATGGATTTCATGCACCGGGCCTCTAGTTAGAACATAAGCTACATGAAAGCAGAAATCTTATCTTTCTTGGGTACCATGGTATCCCCATGTCTAATACTGTACTTTATACATTTGTTGAATGAATGAGTGAATGAATTGTTCTTGGAGGTCATCTACATACTTCAGTCCTCCTCTTTGCCTTAAGTTCTGATTTTTGGTTGATGGTTTGAGTTTTTATTTGAGTTAAAGATAAGGGAAATTAGGGGAATTGCTGCTTGGTAAGGAAACAGGAGTCAGTGGAAGGTTTCTCAACAGTGGCACTATTGATATTTTGGGCCAGATGATTGTTTTGGGAGGGGCTGTCCTGTACATTGTAGGAATTTTTTGTTTTGTTAATCCTCTCCTGAGGATATTTTTTTCCATTGACTTTTAGAGAGAGTGGAAGGGAGGAGGAGAGACAGAGAGAGAGAGGGAAACATCAATGTGAGAGAGACACATTGATTGGTTGCCTCCCGCACGTGCCCTGACTGGGGCCAGGGATTGAGCTTGCAACCAAAGTACACACCCTTGACTGGAATCATACCTGTGACCCTTCAGTCTGAGGGCCGGCACTTTAACCATTTGGCAAAACCAGCCAGTGCCATTTAGGATTTTAGCAGCATCTATGGCTACTGCATACTCATTAGATGCTAGTAACTCTTCCTCACTCCTGACATGAAAAATTTCTTCAGATATCACCAAATGTTCTTAGGGAACAAATTGTACCTTGTTCAGAACGACTGAGTTAGTTAACTACTGTATTTTTCCATGAATAAGACACTATTTTTTTCTAAAATTGTTAGACTGAAAATTGAGGGGTGTCTTATACATGGAAGTCAGCCTAGTAGGGAGCCGCGTGGGTGAGTAGCTGCCCATACCTTGTCAAACAGCTTCCTCCAATCACTAGACTTATTGTTACTGACGTCAGCTGATGCCATAATTGGAGGTGGAGATGGAGAGTGCACAGATGCAACAGGAACCAGAACGTTCTTAGCCCATACAGATCTAAAAAAATAAATACCGGTAAGTGATTGTCTTACTCTGCAAAATTCAAACTGAATGTAATCAGCTATGCAAAAGAGCATGGAAATAGAGCTGCAGAGAGACAATTTGGACCTCCTCCCACTGAGTGTATGATCCAGGGGTCCTCAAACTTTTTAAACAGGGGGCCAGTTCACTGTCCCACAGACTGTTGGAGGGCCGGACTATAGTTCAAAAAAAAAAAACTATGAACAAATTCCCACCTCAGTCCTCAGGCAGCAGCAGGCTCTGCACAGGCAAGCTCGTGACTTGTCTGATCACACCCAAGACTGAGGAGGAGGAGTCGAGAGACAGAGAGAAGGAGGGGAGTCGGAGAGTGTGGTGCACATTCCACACATGCGCACTGTGGGCCCGGGACGAGTCGGCTGCTAAGCAACAGGCAGCGGCGGCAAAAACACTTGGCTGGCTGGATAAATGTTTTCAGTGGGCCGCATGTGGCCCGCAGGCCCTAGTTTGAGGACTCCTGGTATGATCAGATAGTGGAGAAAACAGGAAGAAAAACTCCTTAAGATGCCAAAAAAGAAGAAGGCTGTAAGAGGAAAACCAGCAAAATATTTAAAATATTGATTTTTTAATTTTGGGTTGGAAAAGTGGGGGGGCATCTTATACATGGGGGTGTCTTATACACAGAAAAATATGGTTCCCAATAGAACACACTCTTGCAAATACAAAAATCCAATATTTTCATTATTTGAAATTAGAGAAAATGGTGTCATTTAAGAAAGCTCATTATAAATTATTTAAGATGAGCTGTGCACTGGTATCATAAGATGTATGTTGAGGCCTGCAAATCCTATATAATAAAAGCCTAATATGCTAAGTGTCCGGTTGACCAGTTGACCGGTTGGCCGTTCAACCAATCGAAGCGTAATACGTTAATGATATGCTAAGGCTACTCAACTGCTCGTTATGACGTGCACTGACCACCCAGGGGGCAAGCAGTTGACCAGTCAACCAGATGCTATGACATATACTGACCACCAGGGGGCAGATGCTCCTACTGGTAGGTTAGCTTGCTATTGGGGTTCAGCCTATCGGGACTGAGCAAGGCGGGCCAGACATGCCCTGGAGCCCTTCCGCAGTCCCTCCCCAGCTGGCCAACCTCCCATATCCCTCCCCAGCCCCAATTGTGCACTGGTGTGGTCCCTCGGCCTGGCCTGTGCCCTCTCACAATCTAGGACCCCTTGGGGGATGTTGGAGAGCCCATTTTGGCCCGATCCCACATGCCTGGCTGAGGGACCCCACTTGTGCACAAATTTGTGCACTGGGCCTCTACTAGCTTCCTAATGAAGTCATCTGTGTAATGCTTTTGGATTTCTAACTTCACTTTGAAACATGAAGTTGATGTTTCTTTTTAGCTTCTCAGTAAATGAAGGCATACCATGTATTTTTTTTTTTTTTTATGGAATTGTTTATGTTGGATTTTTAGCCCCAAATTGTATTGACAGTCATTTTATGTTGCAGTATAGGTGTGGATAGTTCAAAAACAGGAGTAGATACAAATGGTGGATTGTAACTATCAAAGACAAAGACAATATGATGTGTAGTTGCAGAAAAGGTTGCAGCAACAGAAAGCTGAGCAGCTGATCAAAGATCCTAGAATCAGGAATACTAAGAATTTTTTAAAGTTTTATATTTGTGTATATATAATTTTATATTTGGGTCTTATTTTAGGGGTATGATCATCTCATGACAGATATGGTTTCATAAATAATTATAGCATACACCTGTCACATTGGATGTCACTTATTTTTAGTTCATACTGAGTTTGTATTTCTTGACTTCTTAGTATTTATGTTGAATTTTCTCTTGTTTAAATTTTCTAAATGGCAAGTTCTAATAAATCCTTGCTTGCATTATATTTTAACTTGGTATATTTTCTTGTCACATCACAATTTCTTTATAACATTTTATTTAATTATTATTCATGATCATAATTTAATTATAAGCTAGGCATTTTTGCATTTAAAAAATATATTTTATTGATTTCATAGAGGAAGGGAGAAGGAGAGAGAGAGATAGAAACATCAATGATGAGAGAGAATCATTGATCAGCTACCTCCTGCATGCCCCCTACTGTGGATTGAGCCACAACCTGGGCATGTGCCCTTGACTGGAATCGACCCTGGAACCTTTCAGTCCATAGGCCAATGCTCTATCGATTGAGCAAAACCAGTTAGGGTGGCATTGTTGCATTTTAATATACAGAACTTGCAAACATATTGTGATGTAGTCATTCCTAAGATATAGTAGTCTCACCAGGCATTATTATATAGAAACATCTGTCAGCATTTTCATTATAATCCCTAATTTATTTTTAAGGAGTTCCTGACTTGTCTATTTCTAAATTGCTTTGGGCTAAAACCTAGTTTAGAAGTTGTCAGCTGAAATCCAAATTTTGTTATATTATAGAAGGAAAAATTGAAGCCAGTATTTTTGACTCCTTTGTGTCACAGCATTTAAAACTCTCATATTTTTAGTGAGTTCAGTTGCTTTTTACTAGATATTTATTTATTCTCCTTAAACCCAAGTGAGGAAATGGAAGCTGACAGCCACTTAAGTGGGCTTGTTTCTTTTCCTGTGCCATGCTCTAAATTTTTTGATAAGTTTATTTGAAAAGTCTTCACTGAGTAGATACATTAAGTATTTTGTTAGAACCACCTTAGAACGTGAAAGTGCCTTTACAAAGTCTGTAAGAAATAAGATCCAGGTCTATTGTGATCAGAGAAACTTGCAAAAGCATCAGCTATAATGAGATTCTGGAGACTGTTCTGTGGTTGAGAAAGTAAATAACTGTTCAGTGATCAAGAGTTGGGGTTCTTATTCTCCTTGTCCCTCCTGGAGTGGTATTACTCTGCAGTTACTAACCACATTAATTTGTACCCCTTCCTCTTTTAGTGTGAAATGTCTTTGTTGCTATCAGTAGATTCATCTATTATATTATTTTTTCAAATTATTTTTAAAATCACTTGAAAGCCAAAGTAGTTACTTATTTTGTACTTGAGATTTTGGTATGCTCTTATGAAACTGATTACCTGTACAAAAGGTGAACTTTAATTAATGTAGAATGTTATACAAAACTAGAGGCCCAATGCATGAAATTGGTGTAAGAGTAGGCCTTCACAGCCCTGGCTGCCTCGGCCCTCGCAGCCCTGGCTTCGTCCGGAAGGTCACCTGGAAGATCATCCAGACAGTCGTTCTGTTCAGCCATTCAGTCGATGTGTAATATTACGCTTTTATTATTATAGACTAGAGGCCCGGTGCATGAATTCGTGCACAGGTGGGGTCCCTTGGCCTGGCTCGCGATCGGGGCCTGCTGGCCGGTGGGAAAGAACAACAAGAGGTTGGCTGGGCCACAGGAGGTTGGGCCCACCAGGGGGCAGCTCCTGCATTGAGCGTCTGCCCCTTAGTGGTTAGAGCACGTCATAGCAACCAGTCGACTGGTTGTTCGGTTGACCGGTTGTAATGGCTGTTTAGGCTTTTATATATATAGATGTAAAGCATTAAGGAGTTTAAGAATCAGAAATTAAATGAGTTCATCTATATATATAAAAGCCAAGTGACTGGAATGACTGGAATGACCGGTCACTATGATGCGTATTGTGGCAGCCAACCGGCCCAGTCAGGGCCCAAATTGCTCCCCTCACCCCGATTGGGGGTGGGGCCAGCCGGCCAACCTCCCACGACCCCTCCCCCCGGCCAGTCTTTCCCGTGGCCTCTTCCCCCGGGCAGCCCTGCCCCCGATTGCCCTCCACCAACCCAATCGGGGACAGGGCTGGCCAGCCAACCACCTGCGGCCCCTCCCCCTGGCTGGCCCCGCCCCCAGTTGGACCATCCTACCCTGATTGGGGGGGAGGCGGCCAGCTAACCGCCCATGGCCCCTCCACCCAGCCGAACTCCTGTGGCCCCCCCACCTGGCCAGCCCTATCCTGATTGGGCCACGATGGGGGTGGGCTAGCTGGACCCCACCCATGCACAAATTCATGCATCGGGCCTCTAGTTTATTTATAATTATTCAACAAATATGTATATCTTACCTCCTATATACCAGGCACTCTTTGCAGAAGATGTAGTCTATAATAATAAAAGGGTAATATGCTAATTAGACCGTATATCTCGTATATCTTCTGGATGTCATTCCGGATGTCCTTCCTGATGAAGCTGGGGCCGGAGGGAAGCCAGCCTGTGTCTCAGGTGTCTGCAGGCAGCCGGAGAGAAGCCAGCACGGGTCCCAGGTGCCTGCGGTGGCCCCAGGGAAGCCAGTCCGGGTCCCAGGTGCCTGTGGGCAGCCAGAGGAGGGAAGCAGCCTGGGTCCCAGGTGCCTGCAGGAGGCCAGAGGAAGAAAGTAGTCCAGGTCCCAGGTGCCTGCTGGTGGCTGGAAGAGGGAATCCCAGGTCCTAGGTGCAGGAGGGAAGCTGGTGCCAGCAGCTGGGGTAAGAAAGCCTACTCTTGCACGAATTTTCATGCATCAGGCCTCTAGTCTATAATAATAAAAGCATAATATGCTAATTGGACTGGACAGCTGAATGACCTTCTGGACGTCTTTCCAGATGTCCTTCAGATGAAACTGCAGCAGTGGGGGCTGAGACAGAGGCAGTTAGGGGTGATCAGGCAGGCAAGTAGAGTGGTTAGGGGCAATTAGGCAGGCAGGCGAGCAGTTAGGGGCGATCAGGCAGGCAGGTGAGGAATTAGGGGCGATAGGCAGGCAGGCAGAGGCGGTTAGGGGTGATCAGGCAGGCAGGCGAGTGGCTAGGGGTGATCAGGCAGGCAGGTGAGCAATTAGGGTGATCATGCAGGCAGGCAGAGGTGGTTAGGGGAGATCAGGTGGGCAGGCTAGCAGTTAGGGGCAATTAGGCAAGCAGGCAGAATGGTTAAGGGCAATCAGGCCGGCGGGCGAGGGGTTAGGGCAGGGGTGGGCAAACTTTTTGACTCAAGGGCCACAATGGGTTCTTAAACTGGACCGGAGGGCCGGAACAAAAGCATGGATGGAGTGTTTGTGTGAACTAATATAAATTCAAAGTAAACATCATTACATAAAAGGGTACGGTCTTTTTATTTTTTAGTTTTATTCATTTCAAACGGGCCGGATCCGGCCCACGGGCCGTAGTTTGCCCACGGCTGGGTTAGGGGCAATCAGGCAGGCAGGTGAGTGATTAGGGGTGATCAGGCAAGCAAGGAGGCCATCAGTTAGGAGTCAGCGGTCCCGTATTGTGAGAGGGATGTCCGACTGCGGGATCGGGCCTAAACTGGCAGTCAGACATCCCCCGAGGGATCCTGGATTGTGAGAGGGTGCAGGCCGGGCTGAGGGACTCCCCCTGCCCCCCCATGTATGACTTTCGTGCATCAGGCCTCTAGTGATAAATAAAACAGACATAGTCCATACCCTCCTGTATAATCTAGTAAGGGAGTTAGATAATGTGAAAGTAAGCAAATACAAATTCAATAGTACTTATTTGTCTGGCTAGCGTTGCTCAGGGGTTGAACATCAACCTATGAACCAGGAGGTCATGGTTAGATTCCCAATTAGGGCACATGACTGGGTTGCAGTCTCGACCCCTTGTAGGGGGCTGGTAAGAGGCAGCTGTTCAATGATTCTCTCTCATCATTGATGTTTCTATCTCTTTCTCCTTCTCCTATTCCAGCGGTTCTCAACCTGTGGGTCACAACCCCTTTGTGGGTCGATCGACCCTTTCACAGGGGTCATCTAAGACCATCGGAAAACACATATTTTTGATGGTCTTAGGAACCAAGACACTGCTCCTCTATCCGTCTCCAGGTGGGTCCACCCACATGCAAATACGCCCACATACGAGTACCCGGCGTGATGATATCATCGCGCCAACCCCATCACATACACTCCGTACAAATACAGGTGTATGTGACAGGGTTGGCGCCATAATGTACTTATGCGGACCAGTCACACATGTGTAGAGAGCAGCTACTGTGTAGAAAGCAGCTGCTGTGTTGAAAGCAGCAGTATTGGAGGTAAAATGACACTTCATGAATTATAATTACTGGGTATATGTAAAATCATGTACTGTAAAATCATCAACTACTGCAAAAAAAAATCTGCACCATGGGAACTTAATCTGGATGCTGATTGGTCTTTTTATATTCAGCTGTGGTTGATGTGAATACTGCCCCCTTGTGATAGTAACAGGTATGTAAAAACAACAACACAGAAAATGGTAAATCATAGGAAACTTTTTTTTTTAATTAAATCTTTATTGTTCAGATTATTACATTTGTTCCTCTTTTTTTCCCTCCATAACTCCCCTCCTCCCAGTTCCCGCCCCACCCTCCGCCCTCACTCCCCACCCACTGTCCTCATCCATAGGTGCACGATTTTTGTCCAGTCTCTTCCCGCATCTCCCACACTCCTTTCCCCCCCAAGAATAGTCAGTCCTTTCCCTTTCTATGTCCCTGATTCTATTATGATCACCAGATTATTTATTCACTTGATTCTTAGATTCACTTGTTGATAGATGCATATTTGTTGTTCATAATTTGTATCTTTACCTTTTTCTTCTTCTTCTTCTTCTTAAAGGATACCTTTCAGCATTTCATATAATACTGGTTTGGTGGTGATGAACTCCTTTAGCTTTTCCTTATCTGTGAAGCTCTTTATCTGACCTTCAATTCTGAATGATAGCTTTGCTGGATAAAGTAATCTTGGTTGTAGGTTGTTGGCATTCATCACTTTGAATATTTCTTGCCACTCCCTTCTGGCCTGCAAAGTTTTTGTTGAAAAATCAACTGACAGTTGTATGGGTGCTCCCTTGTAGGTAACTGACTTTCTTTCTCTTGCTGCTTTTAAGATTCTCTCTTTGTCTTTTGCTCTTGGCATTTTAATTATGATGTGTCTTGGTGTGGTCCTCTTTGGATTCCTTTTGTTTGGGGTTCTCTGCGCTTCCTGGACTTGTAAGTCTAATTTTTTCACCAGGTAGGGGAAGTTTTCTGTCATTATTTCTTCAAATAGGCTTTCAATATCTTGCTCTCTCTCTTCTTTTGCCACCCCTATAATTCGGATGTTGGTATGCTTGAAGCTGTCCCAGAGGCTCCTTACACTATCTTCGTATTTTTGGATTCTTTTTTCATTTTGCTTTTCCGATTTGGTGTTTTTTGCTTCTTGGTATTTCAAATCGTTGACTTGATTCTTGCGATCCTCTGTTCTGCTGTTGGGAGTCTCTATAATATTCTTTATTTCAGTCAGTGTATGCTTAATTTCTAGTTGGTCCTTTATCACAACCTCGAGGGTCTCATTAGATTTCTTGTAGATCTCATTAAGTTTATCAGCAGTTTCTAGAAAATTCTTGAAAAACCTTAAAAGTGTGGTTTTGAACTCTATATCCAGTAGTTTGCTTTCCTCCATTTCTGTCATTTGTGTCCTTTTTCTTTGTCTCCGCATTTTTTATGCTTCCCTGTGTTGATAAAGTGGTTTTCTGTGCTGAGTGTCCTCTAGGGCCCAGTGGTTCAGCCTCCCCAATTACCCGAGGAGGACACTCTTCCTCCTCCCCCCCCCCCTTGTGGTCTTTGTGCACAGTCTTGTTGTAGTTAAGCCTTGATTGTTGTAGTTATCATTGGGAGGAATTGACCTCCAGGCCAATTGGCTGTGAGAATCATCTGTGTCTGCAGTGGGAGAACTTCTGTGCTGGAGACACCCCTTTGGAACTAGACTAGCCTCAATGGGGTTTTGGTGCTCACTGAGTCTGCCCCCTGAGTGTGTCCTTTATGGTTCCATGGAGCTGCAAACTGGATGGTCCCACTCCAACCTCTGGGTTTCCTGGCTCCTGGATCTCTAGGGAGGTGCTAATCTAGCCTTTGCCTGAGGCTATCTAGGAAAAGCCTCCCTGCAGGGCTTGGGCGGGGTGGGTCCCAGAGATCAACAGGGCGGGGCTAGCAGTTATGGCTGCTTTCAGTCCAGCCCTCAGAGGCTCTGCTTCTCAGTGTCCTGGTAATTGCTGCAAGCCCCTTGGAGAGAAAACTGCCCTCGAGTTCCAACCGATGCCAGACAGTCCTACTTCTCTGGTATGAGTCTGGGTCCCTAGGGACCAGCCCAGAACTGGAGCTCAGAGCCTGAGACTCCCTCCCGATTGAAAACGACAACCACGTCCTCAGCTGCCAGCCCACTCCGCATGCACCTCCGCACCTTAGTATTTTACTTCTGCACTGCGCCTCCTCTGAGTCTCGGTATGCTTTTCTCTTTCCTTCTAGTTGTAGAATTTCCACTCAGCCAGCCTTCCTGTGGTTCTGGATGATGTCAATTCCACTCAGCCAGCCTTCCTGTGGTTCTGGATGATGTCAATTCCATCTTTTAGTTGTATTTTTGAAGTGGTTATTCGAGGCAGCAAACTCCGGTGTTTACCTATGCCGCCATCTTGGTTTCCTCGATTTGCAGATATTGTACCATCCTTGTATCCCTGGGATAAAACCTGCTTGGTCATGGTGTATGATCTATCTGATGTACTGCTCAGTCCGATTTGCTAGGATTTTGGCATCTATGTTCATGAGGGATATTGGCCTATAATTCTCTTTCATTGTGTTGTCTTTATCTGGTTTTGCTATTAGGGTGATGCTGGCTTCATAGAATGAGCTTGGAAGTGTTCCTTCCTCTTGAATTTTTTGGAATAGTCTGAGGAGGATAGTTTTTAGTTCTTCCTTGAATGTTTGGTAAAACTCCCCTGTGAAGACATCTGGCCCTGGGCTTTTGTTTGCTGGAAGCTTTTTGATTACTGCTTCAATTTCTTCCATAGTTATTGGCCTATTGAGATTTTTAAATTTTTCCTGATTAAGTTTTGGAAGGTTGTATTTTTCTAGGAATATGTCCATTTCCTCCAGGTTGTCTAGTTTGTTGGAGTAGTGTGCATAGTATTTTTTAACAATCCTTTGTATTTCTGTGGGGTCTGTTGTTATTTCTCCTCTTTCATTTCTGATTTTGTTTATTTGCGTCCTCTCTCCTTGTTTCTTAGTGAGCCTGGCTAGAGGTTCATCAATCTTGTTTATCCTTTCAAAGAACCAGCTCTTGGTTTTGTTGATCTTTTGTATTGTTTGTTTGTTTTTGTCTGTATGTCATTTATTTCCACTCTGATCTTTATTATTTTCTTCTTTCTGCTTACAGTGGGCTTTTATTGTTGCTCTCTTTCTAACTCTTTGAGTTGTAGGGTTAGATAATTTATTACCATTTTTTTTCTTGTTTTTTGAGGTAGGCCTGTAGAGCTATGAACTTCCCTCTCAAGACTGCTTTCGCTGTAACCCATAGGTTTTGGATTGTTGTGTTTTCATTGTCGTTTGTTGCTATGATGTTTTTTATTTCTTGTTTGATCTCTCTGGTAACCCAGTCATTGTTTAATAGCATGCTATTTAGTCTCCATGTGTTTGATTTTTTTGGATTGTTTTTATTGTAGTTGATTTCCAGTTTTATGCCAGTGTGATCTGAGAAGATGGTTGATATGATTTCAATTTTCTTGAATTTGAAGAGACTTTGTCTGTGACCCTGTATATGGTCTATCTTTGAAAATGACTCATGTGCACTTGAGAAGAATGTATATTCTGTGGCTTTGGGGTGAAATGTTCTGAAGATGTCAATTAATTCCATCTGGTCTAGTGAGTCATTTAGGATTGATGTTTCTTTGCTCATTTTTGTCTAGAGGATTTGTCCAATGGTGATAGTGGGGTGTTAAAGTCCCCTACTATGATTGTATTTCTGTCTCTCCCTTGATCTCCTCCAGAAGTTTTCTTATGTATTTGGGTGCTCCTATATTGGGTTCGTATATGTTTACCAGAGTTATTTCTTCTTGTTGGATTGCTCCCTTTAGTATTATGAAGTGACCTTCCTTATCTCTTTTTATGTCCTTCACTTTGAGATCTAATTTGTCAGATATAAGTATTGCTACCCCAGCTTTTTTTTCATTTCCATTCGCCTGAAAAACCTTTTTCCATCCCTTCACCATCAGTCTGTGAGCGTCTTTTTTTCTGAGATGGGTTTCCTGTAGACAGCAGATATATGGGTCATGTTTTCTTATCCACTCATTTACCCTATGCCTTTTGACTGGGGCATTTAATCCATTTACATTTAAAGTTATTATTGATAGATACTTGTTTGTCGCCATTTTTATTCTTTACCCCTGTGTTCCTTCTTTGTTTCCTATTTTTTTCTTTTTACAGCAGACCCTTTAGCATTTCTTGCATTGCTGGTTTGGTGGTAATAAACTCCCGTAGTCCTTTTTTGTCTGTGAAGCTCTTGATTTCACCCTCAATTTTGATTGATAGCCTTGCTGGTACAGTATTCTTGGATTCAGAACCTTCCTTTGCATGACTTTGTATATTTCATTCCATTCCCTTCTTGCCTGATGTGTTTCTGTTGAGAAATCCGTTGCTAGTCTGATGGGGGATCCTTTGTAAGTAACTTTCTGTCTCTCTCTGGCCGCTTTTAAGATTCTTGCTTTGTCCTTGGTGTTTGCCAATTTAATTATAATGTGCCTTGGCGTCAGTCTTTTGGGGTTCATTTTGTTTGGGACTCTGTGAGCTTCTTAGATTTGTGTGAGTTTTTTCTTCCCTATATCAGGGAAGTTTTCTGTCATTTTTTCAAACAGGTTTTCTATTCCTTGCTCAGTTTCCTCTCCTTCTGGCACCCCTATTATACGGATGTTGTTTTGTTTCGTGTTGTCCCAAAGTTCTCTTAGGCTCTCCTCCTGCTTTTTAATTTTTTTTTCTAGAAGCTGCTCTGCTTGGGTATTTTTTCCTACATTGTCTTCTAGCTCACTGATGTGGTCATCTGCTTCTTCTAGTCTACTGTTGATACTTTCTATTGAGTTCTTTATAGCAGTGATGTCATTTTTCATTTCTTCTTGGTTCTACTTCATTTCCTCTTGATTCTTACACCTATTGTTGAATTTGTCTTCCATTCTTTTCATCCACCTTATGACCATTTCTCTGAATTTTTTCTCTGACAGGTTGCTTATCTCCATTGCCTCCATTTCCTTTACTTCCTTTTCTGGAGATGGCTGTTTTTCTTTCATATGTGGGCTGTTTCTTTGTCTCCCCACGATCTCTCTTCTCCAGTTGTTTGGTTATGTAGTTCTCTCTCGGCACTGCATGGTCTGGTCAGGGCTTCAGGCTTCCCCCTCTGAGCTCAGTCTTTCGTAATTATGGCATCCAGATCTCAAATCCCCCGTCGCCAATTGTTCTGCGGATCTCCTTTCCCCCGTCCTAGGCTGTCCTTGTCCCAAGGGACGCAGCGTGGTTTTCCTCTGACCCTCTGGGCTCAGAGATCTGGCAGACTTTCCTGCCTAGAACCCTGGTTTTTACCTTTCCAGGGGAACTCTGCCCTTCCCGGCTGCAAACTGTCTCACCAGCTGAGTCTGCTTCGCCAATTCTGGGTAGATATTATTCGTTTCAGCTGCTCATTCTATTTACTCTGGGACAAGCCTTTGGACACATCTGCCTATTCCACCGCCATCTTGTCTCATCCTTATTCCATTATTTCAGTGCCAAAGAGAACCCTTTGTGTCATATAGAGTCCATGGAACCAAACACAAATCTTCAATTTCTACACCCTCTTCCATGCTAAATACACTCCGTTATAAAAACAAATACCACAAAGTTCCTTAGTCTGAACACTGCTCCAAATGTAATAGCTAATACCTCATTGCCATGACAGTCCTCTATGTTGTCGTTCCTTTTGGAGTCAGATCCAAAAATACATCATTGATATTGATGTCAAGGAGCTTACTGCCTATGTTTTTCTCTGAGTGTTTTATGGTTTCAGGTTTTATATTCATGTCCTTAATTTGTTTTGAGTTAATTTTTGTGTATGGTATAAGATAGTGGTCCAATTTCATTCTTTTGCCTGTAGCTCTTCTGTTTTCCTTATGCCTTTTATTGAATAAACTGTTCTTTCTCCATTGTATATTCTTGCCTTCTTTATTGTAAGTTAACGATATAAGTATGGGTTTATTTCTAGGCTCTCTATTCTGTTTCAGTGATCTATGCATCTATTTTTTTCTGCCAATAACATGCTATTTTGATCACTATAGTGCTGTAGTATAGTTTGAAATCAGGGAACATGATATCTCTAGTTTTGTACTTTTTTTCTCAAGACTGACTTGGCTTTTCATGGTCTACTGTGGTTTCACTCAAATTTTAGAATTATTTGTTCTAGTTCTGTGAAAGTTGTCATTGGAATTAGAATTTTGGTAGGGATTGTTTTGAATCTGTATCTTGCTTTAGGTAATATGGACATTTAACAATGTTAATTCCTCTAATCCATGAATACAGAATATCTATTTATTTATTGTCTTCAGTTTCTTTCATCAATATTCATAGTTTTCAGTTGCAGACATTTCACTTCCTTGATTACAATTATTTCTAAGTACTTTATTTTTTTTGTTTGTTTTTGTTTTTGTTTTTAATATATTTTATTGATTTTTTTACAGAGAGGAAGGGAGAGAGATAGAGAGTTAGAAACATCGATGAGAGAGAAACATCGATCAGCTGCCTCCTGCACATCTCCTACTGGGGATGTGCCCGCAACCCAGGCACATGCCCTTGACCGGAATCGAACCTGGGACCTTTCAGTCCCCAGGCCGATGCTCTATCCATTGAGCCAAACCGGTTTCAGCAAGTACTTTATTTTTTAATGCTATTGTAAATGAAATGTTTCTTGTAAATCAAGTGTTTCTTGATTTTTTTCAATAGTTTGTTGCTCATGTATAATATGCAACTGATTTTTCTATATTGATTTTATGTTCTGCAACTTTACTTGGATTTGTTTATTAGTTCTAACACCTTTTTGGTGGAGTCTTAGGGTTTCTTTGTATAATGTCATGTCAACTGCAGACAGACAGTTTTACTTCTTCCTTTTTGAATTGGATGCCTTTTATTTAGTTTTCTTGTCTAATTGCTTTGACTAGGGCTTTTAGTACTATGTTGAATAAAAGTGGGGAGATAGGCACCCTGTCTTCATCCAGGTAATAAAGGAAAAGCCTTTAGCTTTTGACCGTTAAGTTTGAAGCCAACAGAGGCAATGATGGTGGGAGTGATGAAGCTGAACAAGCAAATAAAAGAAACTCAAATCCAGTAAAAACTGCTAATAGATGAAACCAGGCAGCTAGTCACTGAAAAGTTATTTGTCCAGGTTGAAAATACTCTCTGGAACACCTCACCAATAAAATTGAAGAGTATAGAAAGCAACTTGAGAAACTTGGGACAACTACTTACAAAAATAGTGGCTTCTGCAATAAAGACTCTCTTATATACCCCCCGCCCCCCCAAAAAAATAGTAGAGAGATTGAATGAAGGAGACAAGAACTAGCCTCTTAATATGAGAAATAAACTTCAAAGCTTAAAACAGAGTCCTGGAAAAGATACAATGCAGTTTGAAGCAACAGTTGCAGGTAATGAGGGACCTTTTGCTATTAAAGGAGAATAGGAGAGAGAAATGCAGACATTACAGTAGGAGCTAAACCAATCTCAAGCTGAGACAGCTGCAAAAGCACAGGCAATCAAGACCCATTTCCCCCAGGAAAAAGCATTATTGAAGAAACAACTGAGTGAGCCAGTGGGAAGGAGAGAAAGAAACTTAAAAGGAAGGCCCAGGCCTTGGAGGTGGCAGCAAAGAAGCTACTTCTGAATTCTCCCACAGCTTCTGCAGAGAGAATAGCCATCACAGAAGGAATAACTGCAGCAGTCTAGGCAACGCCATGAGTTGCAGGCTGCTCAAAGACTGTTAAAAAAAATCAGAAGCAGCCCTGGCCAGTGTGGCTCAGTTGGCTGCAGCATCGTCACTTACACTGAAAGATCACAGGTTCTATTCCCATCAGGGCACATACCTGGGTTTCCAGTTTGGTCCCTGGTTGGGGTGCATACGAAAGGCAACCAATCAATGTTTCTCTCCCTCTCCCCTCTTTCCCTCTTTTCCTCTCTGTCTTCCTCTCTTCCTCTCTCTCTTCTTTCCCCTCCCTCTCTCTCCCTCCCCCTCCCTCTCCCTCTTCCTCTTTCTCTAAAATCAATAAGCATATCCTCAGGTGAGGATTTAAAAAAAATTCAGAAGGAGCAGATATAGCAGGAACAGTGGTACCTAGAGTGCTTAATTCTAGAGAGGCAACCACTATAACAGGGTGCTCCCAAGACCATAAGAAGCCCTTCCCTAGGCACCAAATCAAGGGTTAATCCACAGCAATTCCCAGAATATCACTAATTAAATAAGGACTGGAACAAGTATTCTTAGGAGCTGCATAAACCCATATGGTTAGGAAGGCTTTTGGATCTCATTGCTATGGTAAAATATACATCATGAAGTGTTAGTGTGAAGGATTAGGTGCTTTTTCCCAGCCATGCTGCTAGATATTTGTGTGACTAGCTTCCCTTATTTAGGTTTTTCTTTAATTAGCTCTTGTTAATTAACAGTATGTTCCTCAAACCTCCAGATAACCTAACACCATTTGCCAAACATTCCTACATTGAACCAGGTTGAGAAAACCACCTTGAGGAAGTGACAGGAAAAGAGTTGTGTGATTTATTTTATCTAACTGAGTCAGATTTCTTTATATTGCATTTAATCTATAAATTGCATTGGGTAGTATGGACATTTTGAAAAAATATTTTTTTTTTATTGATTTCAGAAAGGAAGGGAGAGGAAGAGAGAGATAGAACGTCAATGATGAGAGAATCATTGATCAGCTGCCTCCTGAACGCCCCCTGCTGGGGATCAAGCCCACAGCCCAGGCATGTGCCCTGACTGGGAATCGAGCCATGACTTCCTGGTTCATAGGTTGATGCCCAACCACTGAGTCACACTGCCAGGCAGTATGGACATTTTAATAACGTTAATTCTTCCTATTCATGAGCACAGTATATGCTTCCATTTATTTGTATCTTTTTCAGTTTCTTTCTTCAGTGTCTGACAGTTTTCTGAGAACAGGCCTTTTACATAGTCCAGTGGTCGGCAAACTGTGGCTCGCGAGCCACATGTAGCTCTTTGGCGCCTTGAGTGTGGCTCTTCCACAAAATACCCACTTCTGTGCATGGGCCACGAAGTTTCAATCGCACTGTACGTGCGCGCCCGCACGTGGTATTTTGTGGAAGAGCCACACTCAAGGGGCCAAAGAGCCGCATGTGGCTCATGAGCCGCAGTTTGCCGACCGCTGAATAGTCGATTAAATTTATTCCCAGGTATTTTGTGTGTGTGTTTTTTAATGCAATTGTAAAGGGATTGTTTTCTTAGTTCCCCTTTCTAATATTTCATCATCGATATAAAAAAAAATGCAACAGATTTCCATATATTTATTTTGTATCTACTTTACTGAATTTGTTCATCAGTTCTAGTAGTTTTGTGGTTGAACCTTTGGGTTTTCTATATACAGTATCATATTATCTGCAAATAATGGCAGTTTTATGTCTTCCTTTCCAATTTGGATGCCTATTATTTATTCTTATCTGATTGCTGTGATGAGGACTTCAGTACTATGTTGAATAAGAGTAGTGAAAGTGGACATCCCTGTCTTGTTTCTGATCTTAAGGGAAAAGCTTTGTTTTCCCCATTAAGTATGATTTTAGCTGTGGGTTTGTTATAGATGGACTTTACTAGCATATTTTTTTTGATATATCTTCTTGGGCAAGGGAAACAGAAAAATAAAAAATGAGACTACATGAAATTAAAAACATTTTTGTGTGTTTTAAAGATGAAGTAATCTATGATGTTACTTATATTCAGTTAACTGATGATTTTTTAGTTATTATTGATTTCAGAGAGGAAGGGAGAGGGGAGAAAGAGATAGAAATAAACGTCAGTGATGAGAGAGAATCATTGCCTTCTGCATGCCCTCTACTGGGGATTGAGCCTGCAACCAGGCCATGTGTCCTGACTGGGAATTGAATTGTGACCTCTTGATTCAGAGGTCAACACTCAACCACTGAGCCACACTGGCCGGGCGAAACTAAAAAGTTTTTGCAACAGCAAAGGAAATCATCAATAAAATGAAAAGATAACTTACTGAATGGGAGAAGATATTCACCAATGAAACATTCCATTAGGGGTTAATACCCAATATTTATAAAGAACTCATACAACTCAACACCATAAAAACACACAATCCAATTTCAAAATGGGCAGAAGACCTGAATACACACTTCTCCAAAAAGGACATACAGATGGCCAATAGGCATGTAAAAAGGTGCTCCACATTACTAATCATCAGAGAAATGCAAAGTATATATTCTACTAGTAGGAATATTCCCAAGAAACTAGAAACACCAATCAGAAAGGATATATGCACTCGTATGTTCATAGCAGCAAAATTCACCATAGCTAAGATTTGGAAACAACCTAAGTGCCCATCAGCAGATGAGTGGATTAGAAAACTGTGGTACATCTACACAATCGAATACTATGGTGCTGTGAAAAGGAAGGAACTTTTATCATTTGCAATAGCATGGATGGACCTGGAGAACATTATGCTAAGCGAAATAAACCAGTTGGAGAAAGACAAATACCACATGACCTCACTCACTTGTGGAATATAAGGAACAACATATACGGATGCACAAAAACAGATCCAGAGTCCGTCAAACCTCAGAGGGAAGGCAGGGAAGGGTCAAGGAAGGGGGAGAGATCAACCAAAGGACTTGTATGCATGCATATAAGCCTAACCAATGGACACAGACACTAGGGGCGTAAGGGTATGAGCAAGAGGGTGGGGGGAAAAGGGGATAAGCACAGATTTTAATATCTTAATCAATAAAGAAAATAAATATTAAAAAATAGAACAATTCTAATTTAATTATACTATAATAAAAGTTAAAAAAGAAAAACGCTACGCAGGATTTAGTGTGATGCAGTCCTTACAATTTTAGGTTTGAGTAACTTGAGAAGAGATGATAAAGGGGATGTATATTACATCCACTCTTACTTTTGAAAATGTTTTCTGAGAAAAAAGTACCTCTAGAATTAATCAGGAGGCTGAATGCCTCTGGAGTTTTAGGATAATATATGGAAAGAAATTTCTAAATACTTGGAAGACTATGCCCAGTCGGTGTGGCTCAGTGGTTGAACGTCCACCTATGAACCAGAAGGTCACAGTCCGATTCCAGTCATGGCACATGCCCGGGTTGGGATGTAGGCTTGATCTCCAGGATGGGGTGTGCAGGAGGCAGCTAATCAGTGATTCTCTCTCATCATTGATGTTTCTATCTCCCTTCTCCTTCCTCTCTGAAATCAATTTAAAAAAAAAAAATACTTGGAAGACTTTTAAAACAGTCTCTTGCCATCTATTGCCCTAGCAACATCCAAAATTGTAAGACAACAAGTACAATTACGTAATGTTAAATATAGTAAGTAATTTTAAATCACCTATTACATTTTTCTTACTATATATGAGCTTAATAGTACATGAAATGCCTTTTGTAATTTATCTGTGATATATTTATGCCTATTTAATAGAATTTGGAATAGTATTTTAGTATAGACTTTTAGGGTATTTATTTACTTATTTTTGCACTTATGACTTTTTTTATTGAGTTTATTGGGATGGCATTGATTCACAAAACTATACCGGTTCCAAGTGTACAGCTCAACAAAGCATTATCTGCACACTGCTCATGAACCCATTGCCCAAAGTAAAGTCTCACATATTGATGGTTAGATCAGTGATTTATTTGAATGCTGAATCCTGGTATAGGAATATAACCTCATATTTTAATATTGCTCCTCTATGGGAACTTATAATCAACTTTATGTTTTTAGAAATTATCAGTAATGAAAAACTTAAAAATAATTTTCTTGAATTTTGTTTTATTCATGTGTAAAATTAATTCCTTTAAATTGGATTGAAAAACGACTCTTCCTCAATGTACCTTTAACTTCTAGCTTTAGCAATTTTTCTGTTGAATATGTAGGGGTTTTTTTTATTAAACAAGTTTTTCTTATTACAGAGATTAAGACCTACTTGGATTTTTTTTAACAGTATAATTGATATAATTTAAGGTTTGTTTAGAAACTATAAGCTATTATGAAAATACTAGAGGCCCAGTTCATGAAATTACGCTTTTATTATTATAGATATTGAGTAAGTAAAAGCAGAAGGTATTACTACCTTACTAAAAGGAGATTTGAAGAGTGAAATTTTTAGACATTCTCTAGAGTGGCCTGTCGCCTAAGTAATTAGTTGGTTGTTTTATGTGGCTCTTTTAAGCAGATTAACTCTAAATATTTTCAGTACAGGTTATGGTCATATCCTCTGTCACTCCTTTTGTTTCAATTTCTATGCAATTTAAGATTCTTAAATACTTCTTATGAGTGAGTATCCTGCTTTTTTTATGGAAATACCTGGGTTTCTTAAAAGCATATACCTCATGTTAATATATTATCACCCTGATAATATATAATCAGCCTCAAACAGCATGAGCAGTTTTTTTTCAGGATCAGATAAGCCTTGAAATTCTAGGTCTGCAGATCTCTATTCATTTAAAATAATTAGGGTGACATTTTAACCAACTCCATAACGCTAATTCTTACAGCTGAATGTAGGACTAAGCGGAGGATTTTTGAAAGAGGTCAAAGAAATAGCAATTAGAAAGGTTAAAGGAATGAAAAATATGTGCCTTGCTATTGTCGGGCTAGGCCATAACTCTGATTTCTCACTTTACCCGGGTTAAGGATGATATATTAGAAGTTGATGAAGAAAGAAACTGTCAACTATTTATTTTGGGGAAGGCTTAGCATCTAGATAGGGAGAGTGAGAAAGAAGAAACATAGGGAATATTTTACCAAGATGGAAGCAGTGGTTATGAAGTGGAAATGAGAAAAAAAATGTGATCTTTAAGATGGAGAAGGTAGATAGATTAGCAAAGGAATTTAAGGCTAATAAGTAAGAGTCAGTCTGTCTTATGTCATATACATGAGTATAAAGGACCTGTTTTGTATTATAAATAATGTTATTAGGGATATTGTCTGAAATTTGTATATTCTGTGTTTAAACAAGTAGTTTGGAAATATTCTGACTGCATTTTTGAATAATTGATATTAAGAATACAATTTATCATCTGTGAAGATGTTTGATGTGACTAATTTGCATTAAAACACTCATGCTTACTCTGAGGAAGAAAAATACGTAGAAATACAAATCAGTTAATTATGTTTCTTTTAAAATAAATGTCAAGAAAAGCATTTAAAAATAAAATAAAATATAATTTTATTTTATTTTATTTTATTTTATTTTATTTTATTTTATTATTTTATTTGTAGATGAACTCAGACTCCTTTTCTTTCAATGGTTCCCTTAGGTGTAAGGTATCTCTCTAACTATTGAGATACTTGATCTGTATTGTAATTTTTTGAATTATATTTGTAGTTATCCTATAGTATTTTTGTTTTGTTTTGTTTTGTTTTTAAGTGTGCAGAACTGTTTCTTTTACCCCTGTTTAGTACTTCAATAGAGTCCAATTAACAGGACCAGTGTTGATGCTGGGAAATGTAACCCAAAACTAATATTTGCATAATTTAAAGAAAGGACATTTTATCCAGGAACCCAGGTACTTCTGAATAAGTTATATTCACACATAAATATAGTTGTAAGACCTAATGGAGATCAATAGCATTTGTTCAATTTATACATAGATACAATACATATGTGAATGCTTCATTACACAGGAATGATTTTTTTGGTAATTTTTATCTCACCAATTAATCAAATATTTTGTAAATGTATATTATCAAAGTGGGATAGCATTTAAAAATTTTTATATGCAGAAATGGTTTGTGACAAATCTGATAATCCTTTTCTGTATGAAATTTTAGGTAACATATCTTTAGAAATCTTGTCATTTAGAAAGTAATATTAATTATTTTTGTTGCTATTGATAATATGTTGAGGTTAGGTTCTTTTCTTTTTTATCTTAAACCTTTCATATTCTCCCTCTTACTTTGTAGGAAGAGGCAAGGACAACTTGAATTATTATTACTCACTTAGAAATGGAAGAATGAAACATTAGCTTTAAAAAAATGAATTGGTGTTCTTATCCTCCCCCAAGATTAGTTGGTTAATACTGATTAACTGGCTAATGTTTTCAAGCTCAGATCCTCCTTTTTTCTTTATCCTGGCTGTTTGTTTATTGCTTGCATTTGTGGTGATCTGTCAGTTGATATGAAAGATTGGTAATCAATCTGGATTAAAATAGTGTTTATTACTATCCTTTAAAAGTTTTTACCCAGCTTATCCTTTGTCAATATAGTACATGAGGGGAAAGATGAGAAAATGAATTATCTAAAATAAAAAGTAAAACTTTATTTTATATGATGTTATTTTTATTTTAGCAAAAAGCATTTATAGAAAAAGAACATAAAATAATATTTTATTTTTACTTCCCGAGATTTTTAATTATTTGCAGTCAGGATAAAGAAAAAGAAAAACAATGATAATGATTTGGTAAATACTGATTTAATTTTATTCACATTATTTCCAGATGATTTTGTTTCCTAAATCTGCTCCTCCCTCAGTGATTTCCATAACCTAATTGCTCAGATCCAAAAATCTAGGACACATTCTTGACCTCCCTTACTCTCTATATGCAATCTATCATCAAGTCCTCTAGACTTCACATTCAAAATGTATCTTAAATCTGTCCACTTCTCTTCACCTTCTCTGCCACCTGGTACAACCCATCATCATTTACTTAGATTACTACAAGAGCCTTCTAAGAGCAGTGTCTCTGATTTCACTTTTGCTTTCTTACATATCACTCTATTCTCCAAACAATATTCTGAATGATCTTTAAAAACTTCCCTGCTTAAAACATCTATCCTAGGCAACCAATTTATTATTTGTTTTTCGTTAAACACATAGTTGGTGAAGGAAATTTTTTTCTTTATAGAAGTATTTCAGTTATTAAAGAAGGAATAACAAAATTATAGTTTCAGCATTTTACAATTCCTAATGAAGTATTTAATAGATCTAAGGCAGTAATTATCTAAGAGAGAGAGAACACTGCACATTACCTCCTGATTAGAGTATACGCATAATATAAACTATGGAGTAGCCTTGCTAGAAATTTGAACCTGGATCTGACTAAATCCCCATATTTAACTACCAATTTATAGGAATTCTAGGAGACAGAGGAACATGTTAAGTGTCACCATGAGGATGCAGTCAGGAAATACAGAATGTGGAAAGCCATATGGGGCAAATAACCCAGTTTTTCAACAAATAAGTTACAGGGAGAAAAAGAGAAGGAACAATAATCTGTAGATTAAAAAGACTAAAAAACTTATTAATTGCAATGTCTGGACTTTATTTAGATTCTGATTCGAACCAATAAGCTTTAAAAAAATGATATACAGGGAAATTTGAACATTGGATATATAATTGATATTATTATTATTAAAATTTTGGTGTAATGGTAATATTGATAGTGGTTATATACACAAAAAGAGTCCTTAACTTTTAGAGATCAATTCAGTTCCACTTCTGAGTATCCAAAGAAACTCAAAACACTAATTCAAAAAGACAAATCTATATAATGAAAACCCAGTGGTCATAACACCGTAATGACCAAAGACCGGTCACCAGGAGGTGCATTGATGGGTCCCGCGGTGCCGGCGGGACTTGATGCTGGGTCCCATGGTGCGTCAGGTCTGGGTCTTGTGCGATTTCACACTAGGGGCCTTTACAGCTGAGATATCCCTCCAGAATCTCAGCTGCCACCTGTGGGAACGGGGCCAGCCCTATTCACCCTTCCCACCAGCCTCCATGTGGCTTCATCCTTAAATCCTTATTATGAAACTTCTCTTCAGCCAGTCTTCAGTTGTTTATTCAGATTAGTTGCTCTATTTTTTGCTTGTAATTCCAGTTTGTACCTGGGAGGTGATGAGTGTAGCTTCCACCTTCTCCACCGCCATCTTTGATCTCCTCACTTGATTTCTGAGTTTTAGGTTTTTTATCTGTAAAATAAGGATATTGGGCAAGATAATCTCTAGGGTCCCCTCTAGCTCTAAAATTCTCCATTTTACTACTTTAAGATGAGGAAATGCTGGCAGCGGCATGAATGGCACCAGGTATTAGACTGGTGTGGTCAGAACAGACCTGGGTTCAGCAGCCTCGGTACTTGAGTTCTGGCTAGGAAAGAATTCAGAGCCCAAACTCCAACTATAAAGGAACACCTATACTAATAAAAGCCTAGGTGGCCCTCGCGCGTGACATCGTCACAAGATGGCCACCACAATATGGCCGCCACAAGATAGCCACGCGCACAGCGGAGGCGGGGCCCGGCAGCCACCCCGTGTGGTGAGGCCTGGGGGTCCTGCGGCTCCGTGCGGTGCAGAGGAGGCTGGTCCCGGCAGAGGAGGTGGGTCGTGGCAGGGGAGGGCAGTTGTGGGTGATCGGGCTGGCAGGGGAGCAGTTAGGTGTAGATCAGGCTGGCAGAAGAGCGGTTAGGGGGCAGTCAGGCTGGCAGGCAGGTGAGTGGTTAGGAGCCAGCAGTCCCGGATTGTGAGAGGGTTGTCTGAGGGGTCCCAGATTGGAGTGGGTGCAGGCCTGGCTGAGGGACACCCCCCACCCCATGCATGAATTTTATGCACTGGTCCACTAGTCTATATATATAAAAGCCTAAGTGACCATTAAGATAGGTCGAACGAATGACCGGTCAACTGGTCACTATGACGATGCACTGACCACCAGGAGCAGATGCTCAATGCAGAAGCTTCCCCCAGCCCTAAGGCCCTGACTGGTGGCAGGGCGGGTGAGGGGTGGGGCTGGTGAGCGGGCAGCACCAGGCTGCCATCCAAGGTGGGTGCCCCCCGATCGCCTCTCCAGTTGCCCCACAGATCGGCCCGATCACCAGCCAGGCCTAGGGATCCTACCCGTGCATGAATTTCATGCACCGGGCCTCTAATATTTCTATAATCTCAAATCCTTATAATTGAGTAGATGCTTATTCATACTAAAAATAGGGCGAGGGTTCTGGTTGGGTGGTTCAGTTGGTTAGAGTGTCCTCTCATATACCAAAAGGTTGCGGGTTTGATTTCCTGTCAGAGCACATACCTAGGTCATGGGTTCGATCCCTGTTTGCGGCGCATACAGGAAGCAACCGATCAATGTTTCTCTTTCATATTGATTTTTCTCTCTCTAAAAAAATCAATAAACATATCCTCTGGTAAGGATTAAGACAAAAAGAAATGAGGGGAGTTTTAATAAATAGCAGTGCCTGTAGCAACTAAAGACAAATCAGAAAAGTTATGTAGTCTGACTAATAAAGTAAAAAGTAAACCAGTCTCATATGTAGCAAAAGAAAAATTTAGGAATGACTCTTTTTTTTTTTTAATATTTTATTGATTTTTTACAGAGAGGAAGGGAGAGGGATAGAGAGTTAGAAATATCCATGAGAGAAACATCGATCAGCTGCCTCCTGCACACCCCTTCCTGGGGATGTGCCCACAACCAAGGTACATGCCCTTGACTGGAATCGAACCTGGGACCCTTCAGTCCGCAGGCCGACGCTCTATCCACTGAGCCAAACCGGTTACGGCTAGGAATGACTCTTTTTTTTTTAATTTTTTTATTGATTTTTTACAGAGAGGAAGGGAGAGAGATAGAGAGTCAGAAACATCGATGAGAAACATCGATCAGCTGCCCCCTGCACATCCCCTACTGGGGATATGCCCGCAACCCAGGTACATGCCCTTGACCGGAATCGAACCAGGGACCCTTCAGTCCGCAGGCTGACGCTCTATCCACTGAGCCAAACCAGTTTCGGCTAGGAATGACTCTTAAGTGACAATTTACTTTCATCCTTTTATTGATACAAAATTTGTATTTGAGTGTTGGTAGGCATAGAATGATGTGAACTTTCTTTTGTTGGCAGAGTATATCCCTGTCATGAGTGCTTATAGAAAGAAGTTTTGTAGTAGTTGGAAAGTTGGATTAGACCTCTCAACCTTTAAGGGTTTGTGATTGAATTCTCCTTCCTGCTCCTTACTTCAGTGGCAATATAAAAATTTAATTGTAAGTTCCTTGCAAAATTCAGCTAAATTTCCAAAGGAAATATGATCATTCTATAAAATAAATTGGAAATATGATCATTCTATAAAATAAATTGTTAAATGGACCAAATAGTTTTTAGCTTTCTTGTTCTTACATAAAATGCTCCCCCTTTTTAAAAAGTTTGTTTTATTATTTTGGCGTTTGGATAAAAATGCTGTTTATTGGCTCAGTGGATAGAGCGTCCCAGGTTTGATTCTGGTCAAGGGCATGTACCTTGGTTGTGGGCATATCCCCAGTAGGGGGTGTGCAAGAGGCAGCTGATCAATGTTTCTCTCTCATCAATGTCTCTAACTCTTTATCCCTCTCCCTTCCTCTCTTAAAAATAAATCAATGAAATATATTTTTAAAATGCTGTTTATTTACTTTTTTCTGTGAGGAAATCTCTCACAAATATTTTCCAGTTTACAAAAACATCATAGTCTCACTATCTTTTAAAGTAGTTTGAAGGAACCTTGCTGATTATTTAATCTAAAACACAATTTTATAGCTAAGGAAACTGAGGTCCAGAGAGGTTAATTAGGTGACGCATGGTGATGTAGCTAGTTAGTGATATGAATGATTGGAACTTAGATGTGCCAAATTCCGGACTAAAATTCCTCTATTTACTGAACAGATATCTGGATTTTTGTCTGTACCAGCTATAGTCTTGACTTGTGCCAGACACCCCCTTTGCTTCATAGTCTTTATTTGGGCCAGGCTCCTTCTTTGCAGTGCTGTGTTATTTTTTTTTTATCATAGTAATTAATGTCTGAATCAGAATTTAAAATCCAAAAGCTGCGTTATAATAGCTCAGACTTAAAATATAACTGCATATGGAGCTACAGTTTCTCTTACTTGGTTTCCTATTCAATATGATTTAGATCTTTAAAATTTTATAATAAAATCCTCTAAGCCAGTTTTAAAAATTTGTTCAATAGCTATGGGTATTTTTTTAATCTGTTCTTAGTCTTCCTAGGTTGTTTACTTTGATTTAAACAATTATTCCAGACTAGATGAAAGAAGGTAAAAAGATTAGCCAAAGAACTTATATGCATAAGCCATAGACACACATAACAGTGTGGTGATGGCCAGAGGGAGGGCGGTGGAGGCTGGATGGAAGTGGGTAAAGTGGGGGAAATGAGGGACACCTGTAATAGTTTTAGCAATAAAAAATAAAAAACAATTATGCCACACAATTTTTTGTGTATCTGGTTAATGGAATGATACTTACTGGTTTTAAAAAAACAGAATTTAATGGTAGATTATTGAAAGTTAAAATATTCTTTAATATCACAAAGTCAGGAAATTTACAGTCAACATATCCATGGTTACCAGGCCAGACACTTACTTTATAATAGAAAAGATCCTTAAGGGATCATGTACAGGAAGAATACTATGTGATGCCATTAAAAATATCCAGAAATAAAAGAAACATTATAATTAACCAGAAAAAGAAACAAGTTAAAGGAAATGAATAATTTTTCAATTTCTTATTTATATTATCTAAATAATTTTCTGGGAGGCTACAGATTCTATTTTATATAGTAGTTACCCCTTAGCTGTGGGGATATGTTCCAAGTCATTAGGTGTCTGAAACCGCATAGTACCGAACTCTATATATACTGTTTTTTCCTACACATGCGTGTCTACGATAAAGTTTAATTTATAAATTAGGCACAGTAAGAGGTTAACAAAAATAACTAGATGATATAGAACAATTATAACAATGTACTATAATGAAAGTCATGTGACTGTGGTCTGTCTCTCTCAGATAGCTGACCTGATAACTGAGGGCTACTAAGTGACTAAAGGGCAGGTAGCCTATACAGCCAGGATGGATACTCTGGACAAAGGGATGATTCATGTCCCAGGATGGACCCAGCAGGAAGGCACGAGATTTCATCACACTACTCAGAATGGCATATAGTTTAACACATGATTTGTTTATTTCTGTAATTTCCCATTTAATATTTTAGGATGGTGGTTGACTATTAGTAACTGAAACCAGGGAATATCTATTTTATCATATATTGGAAAAGTAATACTGTAAAGCACATATGTTCTTGGGGTAATGAAGCTGTGCCAGCTGAGAATAGTGATGCTGCATCGCATTCTGTGGGAGACTGGGAACATGGCTTCCGTCACACAGACCAGGAGTCATATCCCAGCTCCATCCCACCAACAGCCTGACCTTGGGCATCTTTCTTCCCTAACCCTCTGTAGTCTTATCTGTAAAATAGAGATAATAATGCCGGTTTGACAATGTTTCATAATTATGTATGTAAAAAGTATTAGTGCCTACCTTATAATAGGCTCTCAATAACTACTCATTTCCTTCTGTCTCCTTTACCTGTCACTTACAGACCCAGCCTCCACCTCTTCCCTATTAGCTCAGTTCTACCTGATGGTAGAACTAAGGCCTGATAGACACTCAGGCTCAAAATTAGGATCCAGTTGAGTTTACTTGAGATCATCCCTAGCATGCAGTAAGCACATTGGATTAGACTGGTCTCTAAGAGCAGTAGTGTCACTCATGTTCTGTAACATCCTTAAAAACCATCAAAACCAGTGGACCCTGGCCATGGATTCTCTCACGGGGTTCCATGCAGTTTTTATGGCAGCTGTAATCCTGCCCTTTCATTACCTTGAATCCTCCCAAATACAATACTATTTCTAAGGATTTTTTTAAAAAGAGTATTACAGTTTTCCTTATTAAAGAGAGTACACATAAAAATATATTTTATGAACTATCCCAAATTAGGTTAATAAAGTCATTTGTTACTGGGAAAAAAAAATCTGAAGCTTCATCCTTAAGTTGTTTAGGGAGAGTTTTTATTCTTTTAATTTGTTTTACTAATTATTAAAAAAATAAAAATATCCTTTTTGTTGTTAATCTTCACCTGAGGATATTTTCCCATTGATTTTTAAGGACAGTGGAAGAGAGAGGGAAAGATAGAGAAACATTGATGTGACAGAAGCACATCGATTGGTTGCTTCCTGCACAAGCCCTGGCCAGGGCCCGGGCCAGGGAGGAGCCTGCAACCAAGGTATGTGCCCTTGACTGGAATTGAACCCAGGACCCTTTTGTCCTCACGCCAATGCTCTATCCACTGATCCAAACCGGCTAGGGCAAAAAATTAAAAATATCTTGATTCTCTTGATTCAGGTTTGTAATGTTTTAGGCCTTTTTGGTAGCAGTCTTGTTCTTCACTAACATCTACTTTTTAGGTTATGAACATATGTGTAAGCAGTTGGCTTAAAGCAGGACTTGAGAACTTAAAAAGAGGTTCCCATAATTAACTAAAATATTTTTGCTTTTGTGTTAGCATCATTTTTATATTGTACTAGAGGCCCAGTACACAAAAATTTTGCACTCGGGGGGGGGGGGGGGTGTCCCTCAGCCCGGCCTATGCCCTCTTGCAGTCTGGGACCCCTCGGAGGATGTCCACCTGCTGGCTTAGGCCCGCTTCCTGGGGGGATCAGGCCCAAGCTGGCAGTCAGACATCCCTCTGGCAGCCCGGGAGCCCTCGGGGGATGTCCACTTGTCAGCGAGGAAAAGGCCTAAGCTGCAGTCAGACATCCTTAGTGCTGCTGAAAAGGCGGGAGAGGCTCCCACCACCACTGCTGTACTGGCAGCCATCAGCCTGGCTTGTGGCTGAGCAGAGCTCCCCCTGTGGGAGCGCACTGACCACCAAGGGGCAGCTCCTGCATTGAGCGTCTGCCCCCTGGTGGTCAGTGTGTGTCATAGTGACCAGTCATTCCCAGTCGTTCTGCTGTTAGGGTCAGTTTGCATATTACCCCTTTATTATATAGGATAGAGGCCTGGTGCATGGGTGGGGTTGGCTGGTTTTCCCTGAAGGGTGTCCGGATCAGAGTGGCGGTCCTGCTGGGGTGGCTGGCCAGCCTCAGTGAGGGGCTGATGGGTGTTTGCAGGCTGGTCACACCCCCTTCAGGGTGGGGGTCCCCACTGGGGTGCCTGGCCAGTCTGGGTGAGGTGCTGAGAGCCGTTTTCAGGCTGGCAACACCCCCTTTAGGATGGGGGGTGCCCACTAGGGTGCCTGGCCAGTCTGGGTGAGGGACTGAGGGCCGTTTTCAGGCTGGCCAAGCCCCCCGGCGACGGAAGCTCCCAGCCTTTCCTTTTTTTCTTTTTCTTTTCTTTATTCTGGGATTTATTTACCTTCTATAATTGAAACTTTGTTGCTTTGAGTGGAGCTCAGAGCCTCCCACAGCAGGCGGAGGGAAGCCTCCTGCTCGCTCCAGCTCTGTGGCCACAGCCGGCTGAAAGCAGGTATCTGGGGTTTATTTACCTTCTATAATTGAAACTTTGTTGCTTTGAGTGGAGCTCAGAGCTGCTCGCAGCAGATGGGAAGCTTGGCTTCCTCCATCATTCGGGGAACCAAACCTCCTGCTTGCTCCAGCTCTGTGGCCGCCATCTTGGTTGGGTTAATTTGCATATAGTTGCTCTGATTGGCTGGTGGGCATGACTTAAGGTGTAGTGAAGGTATGGTCAATTTGCATGTTTGCCTTTTATTAGTGTAGAAGGTTTTACAGTTTTAGCTGTACTGTGGATTTATATGGGCTTGTCTTGGAATTGGCTAATCTTGTAAATATTATTTCAGAAATATGTATAGAGTTACCAGAGATTGGCTTATGCATCAGCTTTTGGATAAGAAGCCCTTTGTGAATTGATGCTGTCTCCAGATTGTCAGAGCCCATATGCTCTGCTAGAACAACTAAGGAAATGGGAGATAATGATAAACTGAAAGATAAAGAATAAAGTTTCTTTTCTTTTCTCTCTCAAACATGATTGCTATCACTTGGTTGGTAGTGCCTTTGAAGGGATTTATTCAAGTAGTCTCCCCCCCCCCCCCCCCAAGCTCCCTACTCCTTTTTCTATAGAAAGGAAGATATTTAAAAATGGATTAGAGAACTTTATCATCTGAAAAGAAAAAAGAAAGTATTGGGGAAGAACATTTACATCATTGTTGTAATTTGATAGATGTGTTTTCATTTTATAATTGGCTCAGCTCTTATCAAAACAATCTCAAAGATAAGTTTAACATATTTTGCTGCATTACTTTTATCCACAAGTCAGTAGGCCATCAACTCAAGTATAAATCTTTATTATTTATATTTTCATTGTGGTATTCATATTTAAATAATTTCAACTTTGTAGCAATTTTCTTTCTGCAATGAAAGTAAAATGTTGCATGATTTTATGAATAGTTCACTGGGCAGAGAAAAACTATGGTTCAGACTTAAAGAAAAACACTTCATGTTCTATTTTAGATTTATATTGTATATAAAAGGTTCTTCACATGGCAAAATTTTCAGTAGTATAATACAATTGTAAGGGACAACTTAACACATTGTTTGCGGGTAGTTTTTATCGCGTGCTAACAGGTGGCGCGGGCCATTTTTGCTAATTTTTTGTGCAAATGGCAACATTCAGTAAAATTATGATAACTTTAGTTTACATATTTATACATTACCCACATTCTACCGCTAGTCTATAAAAAACATATCCCGCGTCTATAAAATACCTGTCCCGCGCTCTACTACCAGTCAATGTAAAACGTATAAATACGTTTCCCGCATACAATGTGTTAACTCATGGAATCACTCAGTGAATGTTGATTGAACACTGGTTAGGCATTATGAAGGGGATGGAATGTGGAGAGGGAGTCCAGAGATGCATAAAGAATGGTCTCTTCTGTCAGGGAGTTTACACTGAAGTTGGGAGATAGTTCTGTACAAAAATAATTACTCTAGAATTCTTGGAACTTGAAGACCCATTCAAACCCGAGAAGTTAGTTGAATCAAAAGTCTGAGGAGCTTGGTAATTTGCCTGATAAATTTGTCCATGGGTCCGAGACAAGGTTAGCTGCATTTTCTATGCCAGTAGTGGCATGGTTTCATATCTGGGATTCCAAGCAAAGCACAAGTACCGTCTGTTTGCTAGTAGTATAGGACTGTGCCTAACTGGGATTGGAGAACCAGGTAGTCAGGGACAGATGGCAGTAATTAGGTGTAGGATAGACTTAGCAACAGATGCATGGTCAGAGTCAGGCACAGGACACTACTTTGAGATCTACTAATTATTAATCAAGTAGGCTCATAATAGGTTTTGAGTCAAAACCGACTATTCAGTCAGTAATTCGGAGAAGACAGGAAGGAAAGAAGAAATGTCTGGCCCAGCCCATCTTCCTTTAAGAATTTTCTCTATCACCTGTGGAATATTCCAACCACAGTCTGAATGGGCTGCCTGGATATAGCCAACTTTCAAACAATTTAATCTAGATTTTGTCCCATTTCTCCTGCTCCATATTTCTCTTATGTTCTTTAGTTGCACCTTTTTCTTTCTCTTAGAAATTTAATTCTTCCTGGCTACTACTTTGGCTCTAGCAGGCAGTACTATGCCTCTCTTTCTTGGCAGTGATTTTCTTCCCTGATTCCTCAGGCCCAAGGTCCACCTGATGTTCTTTTCACCTGGCTCACATTGACCTTGCTAGCTGACCTAACATGGTGGGGACACTCTACCTTTGCTTTAGAGAAGCATATATTAACTCTATGGAATTAAACATGACCCGTTTAATGCAGATGATGGAAACTGCTACCCTGGAAGCTGACTGGGAAACTGATTGGGACAGCCAAGAAGCCAAATAAGGAAGGCATCTGCGGACCCTTTCTTTTCAACACTTGCAACTCAGCCTATTTGACCTTGTGCTCCCAGCATCCTCTGGGTGAGGATTGATTGCTGCTGCTTTGGTCAGCTTCTTAAATAGAAGTATTCATAGAATAAAAGAGTCCATCTTCTTTTCTCATTCATAGCACCACACTCTTTATAACTGATGTCCAGAAAAAGATAAATTACCATAACTGCTCATATATCAGATATACTTTTATTTCCCAGTCATTTGGAGAAGACATATTAGCCTAAAATTATCCTGGTAAGTGCTAGTTGGGAATATATTTCTCTTCATAAGGTTGACAGAAAATAAAAATAATTTAACAGAGATTTGGTAATTAGTTCTGGTCGTACAACCTTCACATGTTGGATATGTTAATAAACAAAGTGAAAGAGCAATATAATATGCCCTTGTGGATATTAGGTTCCAGTGCTATCATTCTTTTGGGGTTTTGTTTTGTTTTTTACTTATAAACTGGACTAGATCCTGAATTCTTTTAGTTTCCTCCAATATCTGCCTATGATTGTCAAAACATGTTCCCAGTTCTTCTCCTATCCTTTGACTAGAAATCATTGAGAGCTAGATTGCCTTTTTCCAAAGCCATGCAAGCTAAAGATGGACAACTTGAAATAAAATTCAGAAAAATCACCACATCAGCATATGCTTAAATAATCTTAGTAATCGATGCTATATAAGCCACATAGAGAGTACCCGATGACATTATCAGAGACATCAAACTACAAATGCTTTTAGCCTTTAACCTAGAAATCTTGACTGACAGCCTTACAAACTCAGAAGCTGGGTTATAATTTGCTCTGATCATTAACCTTTGGTTTTATTTTATTTTCATAGACATAGCTCTCATTAAGTACCTGATGTTATGGAATTTGACCTGTGCAGTCAGCCTTTTAGCCAGCTCTACTGCTCAGGCTCTAAGTCTTCAACAGATCACCTTAGAACCCCAGGTACATGGGTCCTTAGACAGTGGGATTGCTTTAGATTACTAGCTGGCAAAACAAGGAGGAGTCTGTGCAGGGCTAATACAACATGCTATGCTATGACACCATTAACAAAACGGCAACCACAACTGGCAGTGGGATTTCCTATTAGCTAAACAAGGTGGGATAAGTGCCATTACCAGCTTCTCCTGCCGTACATGGATAAACAGTACTGAACAGGTAGAAGTCAGTATCCTTGAGATTCACAACCAAGCCAAATGGTTACACTGGTTTGGGAAAACCTACTCCAGCTCCCAGGATATCTGGAATACAATAAAAAGGGCTCTTCAGATTCTCACTGGGTTCCTCCACCTCACAGCGGTTTTCAACCTGTGGGTTGCGACCCCTTTGATGGTCGAATGACCCCTTCACAAGGTCACCTAAGACCACCCTGCATATCAGATATTTACATTACAATTCATAACAGTAGCAACATTACAGTTATGAAGTAGCAACGAAAATAATTTATGGTTGGGTCACAACATGAGGAACTGTATTTTAAGGGCCAGAAGGTTGAGAACCACTGTCTTAGGATCTCTTGCTGCTATCCTTTTACTGCTCATCCTTGGGCCCTGCCTCCTGAACTGTCTAGTTTGTCTCTGAAAGAGTTGAGGCAAACTATAGATGATAATAACTCAGGGATTGGTGGGGCTACAGCCAGGAAATATTAGACCTACTTGACGCTAGCTAGGGGAAGGTTTCACTTCTCTAACAGGACCCTGACAACAACAACTCTTTTATGAGAGAAGACAGATCTTCGACTCTTGATATCCTTCAAGAATGTGAGTGAAAACAGAAAAGGGGAAAATTTGTTATCCCACAATAGGCCTATGTGACCTGGCTAAAACCCCTGCCTTTCCTTAACTCTGTTCATCTCTGAGAGACAAGATGGCCTACAATTAGTAGCTTCCTCCCAAGAATGAGCCAGTTAAAAATGGCTAAGACCAGATGGCCACCAAATTGAACTCCATACAACTTCAAACCTCATTATATCTGCAGGACATCTCTGAACTACCTCTGTACTTTTAGATTGATCTGCTGAGTTTGGCGCCTGAGAGGGAGCTGAGAAAGTTCTACCAGGAATGGAGTTACCGTGAGGCTAATGAAACTTAAACTCTGGGTTCCACATTGGCCTGAGCTTCTCGCAGATGCTGGGAGTCTCAGGTAGGGAAAGGAAGCAGGTTGTAGTCAGGAAGGATTTCTTAGTAAGCATTTCAGGTCATGTGATCTCAGAGAAAGGAACTTAAATCTCTAAGTCTCCAACATTTTATGGTGATTTCTTTTCACATTATAAATAAATATTTAATTTTGCATTCCTAATTTTGTATTCTTATTCTTAGAGAGGACCACCCAAATTCTATGTGCTTTAGGCCACACAAAATCTGGATCTGCCACTGGGATTTAATAAATGAGCTACCTGGGTGTTTTGCTAGTATGTTTTCCTACATTTAGTAACACACAATTTATATGAGTGAACAAACACGAAGAAGAATCTAGAGAATCCCAAATAATTCTGAAATCAATGCTTGGATGACTCTTTTCTGAGAGAACTGGAACTTCCTGGCAGGCGATATATTTCCATGTTAGTATTAATAAATGCTATGAAACTGGAACTCGGATACTGATGTCAGTTCAGTTCAAGAAGGCAAGCCTTTGTGGAATGCCTACTGTGTGCGAGGGGATTTAGGGCCAGGCTCTTTTTTTGATAGTTTAAATTTATTTTAAGAGTGATTTGAAATTAATTGCCTTATTGTCTTAACAGTGAAGTGTTTTTAGTTCCTTGGAGTCTTAATAACAGTTCTCTTTTAAGAAATCGGAGCCAACGTGATAAATATGATTAAATACCAAGGAACAACAATGATAAATTGTTGGAACCAGTCATTTGATGTTCTCTGAAACAGACTTGTCAGTCTGCCTGTCTTAGGTGTTTCAGTGCAGAGGAAATAAAATGAAAACTATCCTTTTTCTTCATTTATAGATGGTTTCATAGATTGTCTTCATGGGTAACTTTGAGGTAACTATTTTCCCACCAAGAAACCCTATATTGAAAATGAACTATTTTATGTTCATCATCTTGTCATTCTCTTAAATGTATCATTAAATAAGTATCAAGTACTTGCGTTTGAGAAATGTCATTGATTTCCTAAAAGACAAATCAATATTAATGTCAGATACTATAAAGTTTCACAGACAAACAAAGTCAGAGGAGGAGAGAGATTGATGTGTGTGTGTGTGTGTGTGTGTGTGTGTGTGTGTGGTGGGGAGGGGGTCTGTTTTAGAAAGGCAGTACTGTCTTCCTAGCTAGACCTTGAGTGTGCTGAGCATACCCCCTTCTTAGGGCCTCTGCACTTGCTGTCACTTCTGCCTAGAACGCTGTCCTTCAGAAAACTGCATCAGCTATTTTCTCACTTCACTCAGGGCTCTGACCACCCTGTCTATGGAAGCACCTTCTGCCATTCCATTTCCTCCCTGCTCTTCAAGGATTCATCTCCATCTGACATTAGGAACTGAGGAAATTCAAAGAAATTCTTTGATAAATCCTTTGCCATCTGAAGTCTTACGACTTGCTTTTTGAAATGCAGGAATTGAAAAGATTTCTAAATAATTGCTGCTATTTGGTCTGGATATTCAAATCAGGAACCAAATAATTTTGTATAGTAAAGGATATTTGTTGTTTTCTTGATAGTACTTTTTACTCTCTGATTTGTCTGTTTGTCTGTCTCCCCCACTAAAATGTTAGTTTCATGGTGGGTGGGACTTTGTTTTGTTCACTGCTCTATCCCCATCACCTGGACAGTGCTTGACACCTAATCAAGTCTCAATAAATATGTGTTGAATAAATATGTTACTACATGAATGAGTCCATTTGAACCAATATCATCTGAACTCTAATTTTAGAAAATATATGATTGTATGTAAAAGGCTTATTTCACATTATTAAATTTTAAGAAGCAAGATGTGGGGTTATATGCATAGTATGATTTCCATTTAAAAAATTCTTGAAACTTTGCATGTGTTCATTTATTCATTCATTTCTTTTTTAAAATTCAGAGAAGGAGGGAGAGGGAAGGAGAGATAGAAACATCAATGATGAGAGAAAATCATTTATTGGCTGCCTCCTGCATGCCCCTTACTGGGGATTGAGCCCGAAACCCGGGCATGTGCTCTTGACTGGAATTGAACCCGGCACCCTTCAGTCCATCGGCCGATGCTCTATCCACTGAGCTGAACCGGCCAGGGCTATTCATTCATTTCTTGAAAGAAAAGTTATTAGGTATCTCCAGTGTGTCCTTTCTGTGCTGGGCATTCTAACTCAGCTACAGTTTCATGAGAAGTCAGATCATGAAACAACATGAAATGAACTCCATCCTTTCCCTCATCACTCCTCTCTAGCTATGTTGATCTTCATTCAGTTACTCACTTTTATTAATCTTTTAACATTGCATAGGTTATTCTCCCCCTCCCATTGATTTTTTTAGAGAGAGTGGATAGGAGGGAGGGAGGGAGAGAGAGAAATATTGATGTGAGAGACACATTGATTGGTTGCCACCCACATGCCCTCTGACCAGGGCCAGGGATCGAACTTGCAACCCAGGTGCATGCCCTTGACCTGGAATCAAACCTGTAACCCTTCGGTTATTTTGTTATATGCTTAATATGTGTCTATCCTATCTAATAAAAGAGAAACATGGTAATTGGCGTACGACCACTACCCTTCCCATTGGCTAATCAGCAAGATATGCAAATTACTGCCAGCCAAGATGGCAGCCGGCAGCCAGGCAGCTTGAAACTAACATGAGGCTTGCTTGCTTCAGTGACGGAGGACTCCAACGTTCCCCGTTCCCCGCCTGCCGCTGCAGGCCTCTGAGCTGGCAGTTTGAAACATAGTTACAAAAATAGAAGCTAAACAAAACCCCAGAAACCAGCTTTCAGCTAGCCGGGATCTCAGACCAGGAGTTGATACAGAGTTTCGATTAGAACCTAAACAAACCAGATACCTGCTTTCAGGAGCGGAGGCCTAAGAGCTGGAGCCTCAGAGCTAAAGCTGGCCCAGAATAAAAAGAAAAAAGAAAAAAAGGAGCAGTTGGGAGCTTCAGTCCCAGCCTGAAAACAGCCCTCAGCCCCTCACCCAGACTGGCCAGGCAGCCCAGTGGGGACCCCCACCCTGAAGGGTGTGTGACCAGCTGCAAACAGACATCATCCCCTCATCCAGGCTGGCCAGGCACCCCAGTGGGGACCCCCACCCTGATCTGGGACACCCTTCAGGGCAAACCAGCCAGCCCCCACCCATGCACCAGGCCTCTATTCTATATAGTAAACGGGTAATATGCCTCCCAGCACCGGGATCAGCGGAGCCGCGAGGTCTCCCGGCACTGGGATCAGCATGACAGGGGGCAGCGCCCAAACCCCCTGATCGCCCTATGGCTCTGTCTGTGACAGGGGGCAGGGCCACAACCTCCCTATTGGCCCTGCTCTGTTCCTGACAGGGGAAGGTGCCCCAACCTCCTGATCGGCCCTGCTCTGTGCCTGATAGGGGGGAGCTCCCCAACCTCCTGATTGCCCTGCGGCTCTGTGTGTGACGGTGCGGCGCCCCAACCCCCCCACCCTATGGGCCCTGCTCAGTGTGTGACGGGTTATAGCCATAACCTCCCCATCGGCCCTGCCCCGAGTGTGAGAGTGGCGGTGCCTCAACCCCCTGATCGGCCCTGCTCTGTGGGTGATAGAGGGCGGTGCCCCAACCCCCCCACCCCACGGGCCCTGCTCTGTGTGTGATGGGGTAGAGCCATAACCTCCCCATCAGCCCTGCCCTGAGTGTGAGAGTGGCGGCGCCCCAACCCCCTGATTGGCCCTGCTCTGTGGGTGATAAGAGGGCGGTGCCCCAACCCCCTGATCCGCCCTGCTCTGTGCGTGACAGGGGGAGTTCCCCAACCCCCTGATCGGCCCTGTTCTGTGCGTGACGGGGGAGCTCCCCAACCCCCTTATGGGCCCTGCTCTTTGCGTGACAGGGGAAGCTCCCCAACCCCCTGATCGGCCCTTCTCTGTGCGTGACAGGGGGCAGCACCCCAACCCCCTGATTGGCCCTGCTCTGTGCATGACAGGGAGTGGCGCCGCAACCTCCCCATCAACCCTGCCTTGAGTGTGATAGGGGGCGGTGCCCCAACCCCCCAGTCGGCCCTACCCTGAGCGTGACTGAGGGTGGCATCGCAACCTCCCAATCCGCCCTGCTCTGTGCATGACAGGGGGCGGGGCCCCAATTCCCCAATCGGCCCTGCTCTGAGCCTGACCAGGGGCTGCACCTAGGGATTGGGCCTGCCCTCTGCCACCCGGCAGCAGGCCTAAGCCAGCAGGTCGTTATCTCCGGAGGGGTCCCAGAGTGTGAGAGGGCACAGGCCGGGCTGAGGGACCCCCCCTCCCCGCCGAGTGCACAAATTTTTGTGCACGGGGCCTCTAGTATATTATAAATCCTGTGAGGTTAGGGACCATAATACCATTTAATTATCAATACCATTAGCTTAATGCCGAATATATAGTAGGTATTCAATAAACATTTGTTGAATGAATGAATGAATGAATGAATGAATGAATGAATGAAAGAGAAGTACACACTAGGAATACCATATCTAATCTAATGGAAGTTAGGGGAAGTAAATTTCAAGGTGGGATCTGAAGAATGAGGAGGAATTAGCAAGTGAAGAAACCAAGCAGCATGTTCTGGAGCTTAAGCTCTGACTTTATCCTAAAAGCAATAGAAGAGTTTTAAACCAAGAAGTGACACTATCAGACCTGCATTTTAGATCGACCATTTCTCATTGTTGTTAGGAACAGGCTGGAGCAGAGAGATTGGTTCAGAGGCTTTAGTGGTAGGTGGTTGTGGCCTCCACTGGGTTCTTGGCAGTAGGGAAGAGAGAAGTGGGTGAGTGGGATAGTGAGGGAAAGGAAGGAGTTAAATATGATTCCAAACTTCTGCCTTAGGCAACTGAGAGGGTCCTAGGGCTCACCATTCACTGGAACTCAGAGGGAGAAACCATCTTAGGAGAAAAGAGCCTGAGACCTGTCTATATTGAAGCTGAACATTAAGGACTTGGTTATATAGCTGGCTTTTTTAGATATAGGTATGCCGGGGTCCAAGGGTTCCCAAAAGTGTGGACAGAGTCGGCGAAGAATGTTTTACACGGAGACAGCTTTCAGAACTCTCTAGCTCTCTTTAGTCCCCGTGGATCTTCCTGTGCCTGGCTGAGGCCACAGAGAAAGATCCCAAGGCAAGCTGAGCCTTTATTTGATAGTCAGAGGTAAACAAGGTAGTGGTTACCAAAGTTACACTGTTCTTGTGAGTTTCACTTGTTTACACTTTTCTTGTGAGTTTCACTTGTTTACACTGTTCTTGTGAGTTTCACTTGTTTTTGTTCTTGTTGCACCTCCCTCAGCCCATTAGCTTCTCAGGTAAGATCTAGGGAGCGTCATAAGGTCAAGCCTAATTATGCTTAAGAGGACTGTGCCCTCTAAGCTGGGACTTGTTTGTGACTTTTCCAACAGGTCAGTCCGAGGCTTAACTTTATAGAGGCTCCCCACATGTCACCCTTCTTTTACTTTTATGCTACTATAATGAAAGTTTAACTTAAGCATCAAGAACAAAAAGCTACCATAATGAAAGAAAACTTAAGCATCAAGAACAGAACTGGCTATTAAAACAATAATGCCAACGTGTTAACATTTTCAAAACTAGTAAGAACAACAAATAATGCCAATGCAAAACAGCAATAAGTGAGAAATCAAACTACAGTAACATTTTTCTACTAAATGAAAGTTTCTTTTGCTGACTTACTCAGAGTCCTTGGACGTGGCTGTGCATGACTTTGCAGAAGACTGGCAGCTAACCAATGCTAACACAGCCAGAAACATGGTTGAGGGAGTAGCTTCCACTTCTTGCTTTTCTACCATCTGCTGTGCCTCACTTGTTAATTTCTTCAGCTGACCCCATGTTGGCACCTCGGTCCCTTGCATAGCCTTCGTCATCTTCCTTTCCTGCATCACTGTCATTGGGGCAACTTTCAGTCTTTTAAATGATGGGACAAGGATCCTCTGGGTCCATTGTGGTGACGCACGTAATGCTCTGGTACCCAAATTGGCTGCATTGCTCCTTTGGAAAGATACAAAACAGAACCTTTTCCCCACATCATTACTAGATCTGGTAAAACTCTTATCTGGTTTTGCATCCTTTCGCTGAGCTACGTCGGCGGAGGCTCTGCTATTGTACAGGAGGCCCGATGCCTTTTGGCTGCTGTACAACCCTCTGCATTGTATTTTTTTTTTAAATTAACATATAACATTCTTCTCCCCCTTTTTTGTTTTTATAGAAAAGGTTTATATTGATGGAATTCTGACCATATATAAACATACTCTGTATTCACAACTTCCCACTTCAACCCAAAAAGCAGCAGCTTCACATTTCTTCCGTGAATTGGCTCCACCTCAGAGCCTCAGCACCTCAAAACAAAACCCCACTTTCGAGCCAAACTGTTAGTTTTTCCTTTTGTGTCAAGAGCTAACTTTGATATGTTAAAACTAAGTAAAATCTATTTACTCAATCCAAAACAGGCATTAAAAGGAAAAACCCCAAATGCTCTCTTGTATCCTATTTTAAGAGTAGGATTGGCGCTTTCTGCCATTACCTGAGTCCTGATCTATCACCCCAGGGAGAGCTTGCCAATCCTGCACTTTCCCAGGGTGGAAAGGCTGCAGTGGGGTTAAGGATAAGGCTCCTTGGGCCTAACTTCTCCCATGCCTCTACATTTACCTTTCTGGCACCTTTCCTTCCTCAGAAAAGCATGGGCACACTTGTATAAAACATTCCGTCTAACTGGGAGTAACCTTAACTCCTCTGCTAGCAAGCATATGTGTTAAAAGATCAATAAGGAGTCTTTTTCCTTTAGACTAAGTATGGCACATATTCGCAATCTAAGTTCTGTACTATCCACCTTCTTACCCTACTTATCCTCTATAGGGTGTCTGCAGCACCCTGGTGGAGTCCTATCCGTCCCGAGTGTGGGGGTTCTCAATGCGGGGGGGCTTACCTAGGGGAATCCTGTTCAGGCGCCATATGCTGGGGTCCTGCCCCAGCGGTCCAGGGGTTCCCAAAGGTCCAGGGGTTCCCAAAGGTGTGGACAGAGTTGGCGAAGAATGTTTTACACAGAGACAGTGTTCATAGCTCTCTAGCTCTCTTTAGTCCCTGTGGATCTTCCTGTGCCTGGCTGAGGCCACAGAGAAAGATCCCAAGGCAAGCTGAGCCTTTATTTGATAGTCAGAGGTAAACAAGGTAGTGGTTACCAAAGTTACACTGTTCTTGTGAGTTTCACTTGTTTACACTTTTCTTGTGAGTTTCACTTGTTTACACTGTTCTTGTGAGTTTCACTTGTTTTTGTTCTTGTTGCACCTCCCTCAGCCCATTAGCTTCTCAGGTAAGATCTAGGGAGCGTCATAAGGTCAAGCCTAATTATGCTAAGAGGACTGTCCCCTCTAAGCTGGGACTTGTTTGTGGCTTTGCCAACAGGTCAGTCTGAGGCTTAACCCTATAGAGGCTCCCCACATAGGTACTTAGTAAAATACCTGGAAAGAAATAATTAAAATATTATAGTATTAGAAATTTAGTTATATATCTAAAATTTTCTTATTAACTTTTGGTTTTCATTATTTTTGTTTTATAAAGGAAAAATAATAAACTTTAAAAAATTCTATTAGGATCTGCCATAGAAAATGCTAACGTTTTTGTCCAAAAAACAAAAAAGTAAGGCTTTCTTAATAAAATATAGGTTATTCCCAATGAAAACAAATGATTGTGTGTGGTGAAAGAGGAAATTTAACCTTATCATTCAGAGGTCTGCTAGAGTCAGGGACTGTCCTCCCCTCCCTCCCTCCCTTCCTCCCTTCCTCCCTCCCTCCCTCCCTCCCTCCCTCCTCCCTTCCTTGTTCATATATCAATCCTCAGCATGGTCCCTGGCTTTTAGTAATGGCTCAAGTGGAAGCTATTATTTAGATTTGTTACTAATACATTTATTTTTACTGCAGTTGTTATACAATGATGTTATTTGTGTCTAATTGATTTTTAGGTAGACTGGGGTCACCTGGACTATTTAGTTGTTGACATGCCACCAGGAACTGGAGATGTGCAGTTATCAGTCTCACAGAATATTCCCATTTCAGGTAAATCTCAAAGTTTAAAGTGGTTTGTGCTATCTTTGATGCTTTGCTGTTGCCTTATTGAAAAACAAACTTCATGACAAACATTTTTATATCTTAAAAAACATAATCATTTATAAATTTTCCTTTACAGATAAAATTCATAAATAGAATTTTTCAAACTATTACTAGAACAGTTACATTTTCAAAAACATGAGACACTTGAAGAGGTGGTGATGTAAATCTGTGCTCTGGAAAAGCAGGAGCACTTAAGTGTTATTTAGGTAGAACATGGCTGTTTGGGGTTCACAGCTCTCTAGCACTTAAAGCATAGTGCCCAATACATGGTGGGCACTAAGTAAATATTTATTGAATACCTACTCCTGAATAAGAGTAAATTTTAGGAAAATTTGGATTTGGGGTGAATATAATTATGGAAAAATTTTATATTCTGCTAATTATTTACTAAAATCAAGAGAGCAAAAAACATATTCGCTTACTTCAAATACACAATACTTCATTATAGTAGGGGTTATGTATGATGGAGTTTCAGTATTTGTTGTTAAGTTTTATGTTAAACTAGAGGCCCGGTGCACAAAATTCTGCATGGGTGTGGTCCAGCATCTGGCGTGGAAGGGCAGGTCCCAGCTGACTTCTGGGCCCTGGGCAGCACCTGGGCCCTCGGGTCCCTGCATGCCCCCTGCCTGAGTCACAGCGCCTGAATCCCCATGCGGAGATGCGGTGAGCATGGCCGGATGTGGTGGGCCGGGGCACAGTGTGGGCCTTTGGGCTGCCCAGCGGTGCCGCATGGAAGCTGGGCAGGCAGGCAGCGTGCTCTCTCTCCCAGTGAGCCTTGCAGACCGGCTCCTGCGTGGACTCACGGGGAGCCAGACTAGCCCCTGCGGTCCCCATGGTTGTGGCCCAGCTCACCCGGAAGCCCATTGGAGCCAGCAGCACCTCCACTGCCGCCCGCTGCCAGCACCGCGTCACCGAGGCCCGTCATGTCTCTGGTGGTCAGTGCACGTCATAGCAAGTGGTCAAACTCCTGGTGGAACTCCCAGTCGAGGAGACAGTTTGCATATTAGGCTTTTATTATATAGGATCTGTTTCTAAGTGAATCTTTCCTAGATTCCACTGAAGAAATATTTGTTAATCTCACTTATATATAAGGACTTTGGGGAAAATAAGGGATATTTAAGTGTCTTTGCAAGTTAGTTACTTATTGGTAATAAATAACCAAAAGATATCACTAACATTTAATCATCAGAAGGTTTAGAATCTGTGTTTTTGATAAAATATACACATTGTTTGAAAATATCAATATAGCATATTAATATGAATATTTTTTATGTTTAAATATGTTTGTAATCTAATGGAGCCTGAGACTTTTCCTTTAGTGAGGCAAGCTATAAAGTGTAAGATGGGAGTAAAGTGAAGTAACATAGGAAAATAATCCTTCCTCTTTATACTCAGCATACTAAATAGCCTGCTTTTTCTTTTTTAAAGAAGTTTTGAGACATCTTTCTCAATCTTAAGAATACTCACTAAATATTTATTGAATAAAATGTGTTTCTGACATGGTGAAGTGCTTACTGCAGGTGTCCAAAGTGCTTACATTATTCATGTGAATAATCTACACTAATAAAAGAGAAACATGGTAATTGGCGTACGACCGCTACCCTTCCCATTGGCTAATCAGGGCAATATGCAAATTAACTGTCAGCCAAGATGGCGGCCGGCAGCCAGGCAGCTTGAAACTAACATGAGGCTTGCTTGCTTCAGTGACGGAGGACTCCAACGTTCCCCGCCTGCCGCTGCAGGCCTCTGAGCCTGCAGTTTCAAACATTGTAACAAATATAGACGCTAAACAAAACCTCAGCCTGCTGGGATCTCAGAACTGTAGTTGATACAGAGTTTCGAGAACCGAAACAAACCAGATACCTGCTTTCAGGAGCGGAGGCCTAAGAGCTGGAGCCTCAGAGCTAAAGCTGGCCCAGAATAAAAAAGAAAAAAGAAAAAAAGGAGCAGTTGGGAGCTTCAGTCCCAGCCTGAAAACAGCCCTCAGCCCCTCACCCAGACTGGCCAGGCACCCCAGTGGGGACCCCCACCCTGAAGGGTGTGTGACCAGCTGCAAACAGCCATCATCCCTTCACCCAGGCTGGCCAGGCACCCCAGTGGGAACCCCCACCCTGATCCAGGACACCCTTTAGGGCAAACCAGCCGGCCTCCACCCGTGCACCAGGCCTCTACCCTATATAGTAAAATAGTAATATGCCTCCTGGCACCGGGATCAGTGTGACAGGGGGCAGGGCCACAACCTCCCTATTGGCCTTGCTCTGTTCGTGACAGGTGAAGGTGCCCCAACCCCCTGATCGGCCCTGCTCTGTGGGTGATAGTGGGCGGTGCCCCAACCCCGCCCCCCTCCACCCCCCCACGGGCCCTGCTCTGTGTGTGATGGGGTAGAGCCATAACCTCCCCATCGGCCCTGCCCTGAGTGTGACAGTGGCGGCGCCCCAACCCCCTGATCAGCCCTGCTCTGTGGGTGATAGAGGGTGGCGCCCCAACCCCCTGATCCGCCCTGCTGTGTGTGACAGGGGGGAGCTCCTCAACCCCCTGACAGGCCCTGCTCTGTGCGTGATGGGGGGGGGGGAGCTCCCCAACCCCCTGATTGGCCCTTCTCTGTGCGTCACGGGGGGGGGAGCTCCCCAACCCCCTGATGGGCCCTGCTCTGTGTGTGACAGGGGGTGGCTCCACAGCCTCCCCATCTACTCTGCCTTGAGTGTGACAGGGGGCGGTGCCCCAACCCCCCAATCGGCCCTACCCTGAGTGTGACTGAGGGTGGCATCGCAACCTCCCAATCTGCCCTGCTCTGTGCATGACAGGGGGCGGTGCCCAACTCCCCAATCGGCCCTGCTCTGAGCCCAACCAGGGGCTGCACCTAGGGATTGGGCCTGCCCTCTGCCACCCGGGAGCAGGCCTAAGCCAGCAGGTCGTTATCTCCCAAGGGGTCCCAGAGTGCGAGAGGGCACAGGCCGGGCTGAGGGACCCCCCCCTCCCCCCCGAGTGCACAAATTTTTGTGCACCGGGCCTCTAGTACATTGATAAAATTGGACTAAATTATCATTTATTTCCTGCATTGTGACTTGGTACCTTGCAAAAGTTTAATTTGCTTCACACAGATAAACTGAAGTCTCTGAGCAATTTACCTTTGTTCATTCAGATAAAAACACTTCTGTTTGAACAGGATGAATGATTGTATCACCCTGTTTTAATTTGTACTTATACTCTAAAGCCAACAATGTGTAGATTGGGGTTAAGATTGTCTCTCCTTTGAGGTTTTCTTTCTTATATCCTAAAACTTTCTGATCAAAATAAATTTCTCTATGAATATTGCTAAACCTGTGCACCTCTATATGCTGAGTTTCCAACCAGCGGTCTGTAGCGGTGTTTACTATATTCAGGTTTTGGGGGGGTTTTGACTCTTAAGAGATTCCTTTGAGCCTCTTTAACTCATACATACTAGGGAAGGTCTTGAGGTGGTCTGGAAGGAATCTCCTTTGACATTTAGGAGTAGAGCCCCAAATGATTTTTTTTTTTTTTTTTTTTTTTAGTAAATCTTTATTTTTCAGATTTTTTTTTAAATTTATTGCTTAAAGTATTACAAAGGGTATTACATATGTGTCCATTTTATCCCCCCGCCCTAGACAGTCCCCTAGCCTCCCCTATCCCCCAATGTCTTATGTCCACTGGTTATGCTTATATGCATGCATACAAGTCCTTTAGTTGATCTCTTACCCCCCTACCTCCTGCCCCCCAACCCTCCCCGGCCTTCCCACTGCAGTTTGACAATCTGTTTGAGGCAGCTCTGCCTCTGTATCTATTATTGTTCAAAAGTTTATAATGGTCTCTATTATCCATGAATGAGTGAGATCATGTGGTATTTTTCCTTCATTGACTGGCTTATTTCACTTAGCCTAATGCTCTCCAGTTCCATCCATGACATTGCAAATGGTAAGAGTTCCTTCCTTTTTAGAGCAGCATAGTATTCCATCGTGTAGATGTGCCACAGTTTTCTAATCCATTCATCTACTGATGGGCACTTAGGCTGTTTCCAGATCTTAGCTATGGTGAATTGTGCTGCTATGAACATAGGGGTGCATATATCTTTTCTGATTGGTGTTTCTGGTTTCTTGGGATATATTCCTAGAAGTGGGATCACAGGGTCAAATGGGAGTTCCATTTTCAGTTTTTTAAGGAAACTCCATACTGTCTTCCATAGTGGCTGCACCAGTCTGCATTCCCACCAGCAGTGCACAAGTGTTCCTTTTTCTCCACATCCTCTCCAGCACTTGTCGTTTGTTGATTTGTTGATGATAGCCAGTCTGACAGGTGTGAGATGGTACCTCATTGTTGTTTTGATTTGCATCTCTCGGATGATTAGTGACTTTGAGCATGTTTTCATATGTCTCTTGGCTTTCTGAATGTCCTCTTTTGAAAGGTGTCTATTTAGGTCCTTTGCCCATTTTTTGATTGGATTGTTTATCTTCCTTTTGTTGAGTTGTATGAGTTCCCTATAAATTTTGGAGATTAGGCCCTTATCAGATATGACATTGGCAAATATGTTTTCCCACACAGTGGGTTTTCTCGTTGTTTTGTTGATGGTTTCTTTTGCTGTGCAGAAGCTTTTTATTTTGATGTAGTCCCATTTGTTCATTTTCTCTTTAGTTTCAAGTGCCCTAGGAGCTGTATCAGTGAAGAAATTGCTTCGGCATATGTCTGAGATTTTGTTGCCTTTGAATTCTTCTAGAATTTTTATGGTTTCCTGTCGTACATTTAAGTTCTTTATCCATTTTGAGTTTATTTTTGTGTATGGTGTAAGTTGGTGGTCTAGTTTCATTTTCTTGCATATATCTGTCCAATTTTCCCAACACCATTTATTGAAGAGACTATCTTGGCTCCATTGTATGTTCTTGCCTCCTTTGTCAAATATTAATTGAGCATATTGGTTCAGGCCGATTTCTGGGCTCTCTATTCTATTCCATTGATCTATATGCCTGTTCTTGTGCCAGTACCAGGCAGTTTTGAGAACAGTGGCTTTGTAATACAACTTGATATCTGGTATTGAGATCCCACGTATTGTTCAGATTATTACATTTGTTCCTCTTTTTTTCCCCCCATAGCTCCCCTCCACCCAGTTCCCACCCTACCCTCTGCCCTTACCCCCCCCACTGTCCTCATCCCTAGGTGCACGATTTTTGTCCTGTCTCTTCCCGCATCTCCCACACCCCTTTCCCCACCAAGAATAGTGAGTCCATTCCCTTTCTATGTCCCTGATTCTATTATAATCACCAGTTCATTCTGTTAATCAGATTATTTATTCACTTGATTCTTAGATTCACTTGTTGATAGATGAATATTTGTTGTTCATAATTTGTATCTTTACCTTTTTCTTCTTCTTCCTCTTCTTAAAGGATACCTTTCAGCATTTCATATAATACTGGTTTGGTGGTGATGAACTCCTTTAGCTTTTCCTTATCTGTGAAGCTCTTTATCTGACCTTCAATTCTGAATGATAGCTTTGCTGGATAAAGTAATCTTGGTTGTAGGTTGTTGGCATTCATCACTTTGAATATTTCTTGCCACTCCCTTCTGGCCTGCAAAGTTTCTGTTGAGAAATCAGCTGACAGTCGTATGGGTATTTCCTTGTAGGTAACTGAGTTTCTTTCTCTTGCTGCTTTTAAGATTCTCTCTTTGTCTTTTGCTCTTGGCATTTTAATTATGATGTGTCTTGGTGTGGTCCTCTTTGGATTCCTTTTGTTTGGGGTTCTCTGCGCTTCCTGGACTTGTAAGTCTATTTCTTTCACCATGTAGGGGAAGTTTTCTGTCATTATTTCTTCAAATAGGTTTTCCATATCTTGCTCTCTCTCATCTTCTGGCACCCCTGTAATTCTGATGTTGGTGCACTTGAAGCTGTCCCAGAGGCTCCTTACACTATCTTCGTATTTTCGGATTCTTTTTTCATTTTGCTTTTCTGGTTGGGTGTTTTTTGCTTCTTCGCATTTCAAATATTTGCCTTGATTCTTGCGCTCCTCTGGTCTGCTGTTGGGAGTCTGTATAGTATTCGTTATTTCAGACCAGGTATACTTAATTTCTAGTTGGTTCTTTATCACAACATCGAGGGTCTCATTAGATTTCTTGAGGATCTCAATAACTTTATCGGTGGCTTCTAGACAGTTCTTGAGAGACCTTAAAAGTGTGGTTGTGAACTAGATATCCTTCATTGACAGTTTTGTCCTGTTTCTTTGTCTCCGCATTTTTTATGCTTTCTTGGTGCACCCCCTACTGGTCTTTGTGCGCAGTCTTGTTGTAGTTAAGCCTTGATTGTTGTAGTTAATACTAGGGGGATTTGACCTCCTGGCCAACTGGCTGTGAGAATCAGCTGTGTCTGCAGTGGGAAAACTTCTGTCCTCTAGGGAGGTGCTAATCTAGCCTTTGCCTGAGGCTATCTGGCAAATGGCTCTGCACAGGGCTTGGGCGAGGCGGGTCGCACGGGATCAACAGAGCGGGTGGAGGGAGCAGTTATGGCTGCTCTCAGTCCCGTCCCCAGAGGCTCTGCCTCTCAGAGTCCCAGCAACCGCTGCAAACCTCGGAGAGAAAGCTGCCTTCGAGTTCCGACCGAAGCCAGACAGTCCCGCTTCTCCCATTTGAGTCTGGGTCCCTAGAGACTCGCCCAGAACTGGAGCTCAGAATCTGAGACTCCCTCCCGATTGAAAATGACAACCGCGCCCTCAGCTACCAGCCCACTCCGTGCGTACCTCCGCACCTTAGTATTTGACTTCAGCACTGTGCCTCCTCTGAGTCTCGGTATGCTGTTCTCTTTCCTTCTAGTTGAAGAATTTCCCCTCAGCCAGTTTTCCTGTGGTTCTGGGCGATGTCCGTTCCGTCTTTTAGTTGTATTTGTGAATTGGTTGTTCGAGGCAGCTCCAGTCACTTCTCTAGTAAAATACCTTGGCCATCTCATATCTAAAGATTGGCTACTGATTAACTATCCCAAATGATTCTTGGAAAGACTAACATTATCTTTGGGCTGATCATACTGGTCTTGGCCATCTGGCTAGTTTCCAGGCACACTGGTTCTCAGTATAGAATTGCAGCTGTTAGTACACTCATACTAAGTTTTTATGTCAATATTAAAATTAATGTCAACGGAAAGACTAGATTTTCTAAAGTGATCTATGTGTTAATTTTATAATTAGAAAAAAATAGTAAAAAATAAACGAATCTTACCAAAATGGATGTGAGTGGGAATTGGGGGGGCGGGGGGTAGGGAGGAGGTGGATGTGATTGTGTGTATATGTTTGTTAAAGGCTTAGTTCGTGAGGTTTGGTTTTATTCAGACCAATGTCATTTCACAGCTAACATATCTAAGAACATACCAAAATTGAGCCAATTCCCATGACCTAGAGGGAAGGATACCAACCAATTAATTTCTGGCCTTATTTGAATCATGGCTTTTATTAGTTTATATAATTTAGAACAGCCTATCAGAATCATGTTGCCTTTCTAGGCCAAAGTGAATTATCTACTCTCTAATTATGAACCTAATTTTCCTTTCCTCTTATCATTGACTTCAGAATTCTTCTTGGTACTCTTATGTTCTACCTTTTTTTATGTCCCATATATCATAAACCACATAAGTTTTTTAGACTCACATTTGAGTCCCCCTTGGTTTGATTTCCCTATCCTTCCCACTACACTTTCACATAACCTGGGATTCCTCCTCCAAAATCTTATCTACTCACTTCCCCCTCTTTCTTCCTTTTACTTTCCAAAGTCTTTGTCTTTTTTAAAAAAATCCTATTGTTGAGAGTTTTACAGATGTCTCCCTTTCTTTCCCTCATTGCCCTCCTCCACCCAGTTCCCACCTGACCCCAGGTCTTCACCACCCTATTGTCTATGTCCAAAGGTAATGTATATTCTATATAATAAAGGCCTACTATGCAAATAGACCGAATGGCGGAATGACAGGTGGAACAACCAGTTGCTATGATACACACTGACCACCAGGGGGTAGATGCTCAATGCAGGAGCTGCCCCCAGCCCACAGGCCCCAGGCCAGCCAAGACGGGTGCCAGTGGGGACCCCATGATCGCCCTTCCAGCTGCCCGACAGATCTGCCCTGATGGCTGGCCAGGCCTAGGGTCCCTACCCATGCACGAATTTTGTGCATCGGGCATCTAGTGTGCATATAAGATCTTTGGTTAATCTCTTTCCGCACCCCCCTCACTCTTGCCCTCTGAGATTCATCAATCTGTTCCATGTCTCCATGCCTCTGGTTCTATTTTATTCATCAATTTATTTTGTTCATTAGGTTTATGGTTCGTTTATTTTGATTTTTAGATTCAATTGTTGATAGATATGTATTGCCATTTTATTGTTCATAGTTTTCTTCTTCTTCTCCTTCTCCTTCTTTCTTCTTTCTCCTTTGTTCTTCTTTGTTCTTTCTCCTTTGTTCTTCTTTCTTCTTTCTCCTTCCCTCTTTCTTCTTTCTTCTCCCTCCCTTCAACATTTCATGTAATACTGGTTTGATGGTAATGAACTCCTTTAGCTATTTCTTGTCTGTGAAACTCTTTATCTGACCTTCAATTCTAAATGATAGCTTTCCTGGGTAGAGTAATCTTGGTTATAAGTCTTTGCTATTCATCACTTTGAATATTTCTTGCCACTCCCTTCTAGCCTTCAAAGTTTCTGCTAAGAAATCAGCTGGCAGTTGTATGGGCATTCCCTTGTAGGTAACTAACTGCTTTTCTTTTGCTGCTTTTAAGATTCTCTATCTTTTTTTAAAAAAAAAAAATAAATAAATGTTTTTATTGATTTCAGAGAGAAAGGGAAAGGGAGAAAAAGATAGAAACATCAATGAGGAGAAAGAATCATTGATCGGCTGCCTCCTACATGCCCCCTATGGGGGATCGAGCCCACAACCCAGGCATGTACTTTGATCAGGAATTGAACTGTGACCTTCTGGTTCATAGGTCGACTCTCAACCACTGAGCCATGCCAGCCAAGCTCTCTCTTTGTCTTTAACCTTTGGTATTTTAATCATGATGTGGGCCTCTTTGGGTTCCTCTTTTTTGGGATTTTCTGCACTTCCTGGATTTGTAAGTCTATTTCTTTCACCAGGTAGGGAAGTTTTCTGTCATTATTTCTTCAAATAGGTTTTCAATATCTTGCTCTTTCTCTTATCCTTCTGGTACCCCCATAATACAAATGTTGGTACGCTTGAAGTTGCCTCAGAGGCTCCTTACACTATCTTTCTTTTCTTTTTTTCTTTTTGGTCTTCTAATTGGATGTTTTTTGATTCCTCATATTCCAAATTGTTGATTTGATTCTCAGAATCCTCTACTCTACTATTGAATCCCTATAAATGATTTTTTTTCTTTTTAAATATATTTTTTATTATTGATAGTATTACAGATATCTCTCATTCTCCCTCCCCCCTCACCCCCCCTCAACCCCTCTTCTCCAAACCCCTACCCACCTATGCCCAGGTCTTCATTACCCTCTTGCCCGTGTCCATGGGCTATGCATATAAGTATATAACTTCTTTGGTCCTTGTAAATTATTCTTTATTTCAGTTAGTATATGCTTAATTTCTGACTGGTCCTTTTTCATATCTTTGACATTCTCAATAAGATCCTTGAAAATCTCACTGAGTCCCTTAAAGCTCTCATTAAGATCCTTCAGTAACCTTATAATAATTGTTTTGAACTCTGTAGACAATAGTTTGCTTGCTTCCATTTCTTTCATTTGTGACTTGTTTCTTTGTCTTCAAATTTTGGCTGCTTCCCTGTGTTTGTTTCTATGTATTAGGTAGAGCTGCAATGTCTCCTGGAATTGGTAGAGTGGCTTTGTGTAGTAGACGTCCTGTTGGGCCCAATGGCTCAGCCTCCCCAGTTACCTGAGATAGGCACTCTAGGTGCACCCCTGTGTGGGCTTTGTACACAGTCATGTAGCTGAGCCTTGATTGTTGTTGGCATCACTGGGAGGAATTGACCTACAGGCCAATTGGCTGAGAGGACCAATTTTGTCTACAATGAAAGAACTTCTGTGCAGGAGATACCTCTGTAGAGCAGGACTTGCTTCAGTGGGGCTTTGGTTCTCACTAAGTCTGCTCCTTGAGTGTATTGCTTGTGGATGGAGAGTTGTAATCTAATGTGATCTGAAGCTGTCCAACCAGGTGCACTGGCTCTGGGTCTCCAGGGAGGTGCAAAGTCAGCCACTGCCTGGGGCCACCTGGAAAGAGGGATTTGCATATGGCTGCTACTTGTATTGGGCTAGGAAATGCCCAGGGCAGGCCCAGCTGTGAATCAAGGCAGGCTGGTGCCAGTGCTGGGTCTTTGACCTTTTATTGATAGGTTTGGGACACCATGAATCCAGCTGCTGCTTGTTTGAGAGATTTTTAGGAAAATCTGAAGCCTGAACCAGGACAGGCCATTCATATGCAAAAGCTGCTGCAAACAGCTTGGGTGGGGCTGCAAAATGGATAGGGTGGGGTCTAAGGGAGTAAACAGTATGGGCCATGTTGATAGAAAGTCGGATATTGCTGCCAGTCAACTCTGCAATGGGGAGAGGTCCCAGTACAGGAACAATGACCCCTGCTAGCACCCCTGTCTGGGAGAAAGCCACCCCTGAGTTCCTGCCCTGATGCCAGTCAGTTCCTCCCCTTATGTCCCTGGATTTCCCCAAAGCTGCCACCTGGTGCTGGAGCTCAGAGGAAGTGGACTGTGTAAGTTTGTGTGTGGGCCCTTTAAGAGGAACACGTGAGTCTCTAGCAGCCTCTGTGCCACTCAGCCACAATCCCCACTGCTTTTTACAGCTCTAAGTTACAGGGACTTCTCTTCCCAGCTCTGGAACCCTGGGCTGGGGGGCTGGTATGGGGCTGAGACCCCCTGCTTCTTACGGGAAGCTTTGAAGATATCCCTCCCTATTAAAAAAAAAAAAGCCATATGTGGGTATTGGACCAGCCCATTTGGCACCTCTGCCTCTCCTGCCTGTCTCAAAGTGCTCTCTTCTTTACTTCTCTGTTTGTAGGACTTCCATTCAGCCAGATTTCAGGTTGTTCTGAATGATGGTTGCTCTGTATTTTAGTTGTAATTTTGATGTGGTTGTGGGAGGCAGCGAGTACAGGCGTTTACCTACACTGCCATCTTAGTTCCTCTAAAGTCTTAGTTCCTGTAAAGTCTTTGTCTTTACAGACATTTCACTCTCACTTAGAATGTCTGTTTTCCCCAGTCAATGGGCACCCAAATCCTGCATACCTTTTATTTCAAATGTCTACTCCTTGCCATGTTTCCCAACCCCCCCATTAGGAATCATTTCTTCCTCCTTGAAATTCACATAGGATTTTATTTGGACCATCTCATGTTCTCCACTCAAAACCTGCATAACTGTTATCTTCTGTACCAGACTGTTACTCCCTAGAGGGCCAAATCTCTGTTTCAATAATTTTTTGTATTTCTCACAGTGCCAAACTCAGTGTCTTCCTGTAACCACTCAGGAAATGTTTAATCAATGAGTGTTTTATCTGTGTGTGTTATCTTCCCAACTAGGCTGTAAGCTGCTTGAATGCAAAAAATTTTCCCTATTTATCATAGTATTTCTTAGAGTACGTTGGGGTATGGGTTATGGAGTTGATACTGGTTGAATAAATGACAAAGCTAATTGACTAGTTATCACAGTTCATCTGCTCATCCCGCGTTATTTTATTTTATTTTATTGTTTTACAAAAGTAAATGCAATTTTATTATTATACACAGGAAAATAAATCACATTTAAGCACAAACATAAAAACCACAGACTCTTTTCTCATCTCCAAGCTGTTTCTTTTCACTGGTTTCTTCCATATCAAAAGTGAGTGGTTTGTCATAACCCATTAGATGGTCATAGTCTTTGGGGTTTGGAAAGAGACCTGGATTAACTAACAGTGATTTTGTTTTAGCATAAAATGTGGTAAACAGATGTGTGCTGTTTGGAATCTTCACATCATTCTGGTGAAACACAGTACTGGTTTCTGAAAGCAAAACATTGTAAGTAATGGCTTTGTAAGTGTCTGTTGTGGCCTCATGGTACAACGAATGACATAGCCTTTTGTAACTAAGTGAAGCAAGACTGGAGTGATCACTGTAAATCTTCCTATGATGCCATAAAATAAGATTTGCAAAGGCAGACTTCCAAATACAACATTATTTTGGGCAAAAGTGTATGGTAGAAATGTAAGGCTGATTGCACTTGTAGAATAAGAGAAACATTTCACACCAAATACTGTTCGGGCCAAATTCCTAGTATAAATCAGTCTTCCGTCTTCTGATTTTTCAACTTGTTTGTGTAAGCATCGAACACAATAATATTGTGTTCCCCCCATAATATTTCTTACCATCCTTCTAACTCATTCCTGGGATCTCTCCAACTCCGACTGCTTTTACTCAGGAGGTTTTTTTAAAAATGTATAGGTTAAATAAAGCATTTTTTAAAAACATATATTTTATGTCACTCTCCCTTTGAAAGAAAAATACATTTCAGTTTAGATTTATTTATGCTGTTCTCTTTCCTCTACTATGTACAGTATATTTGTGGTCAGTGGATACCTTTTAGTATTAACTTTGTTTTGGTTTCTGAGATATTTATGCATGTGGGCACCTGATATGTGGTGTCAGGCAGGCTCTTATTAAATTACTAGTGAGAATCACTAGCATTATTCCATTATAATAGTAAGAAATTCTCTTATTTATTTGAAAGGATGTTTAGCCAGATACTACCTATCTCTCTGACTTTTTATCCTTACCTGTGGGACACCTGGCTATCCCACTGACTTTTAAGGATCAAATGAGAGAATGATTTAACTACATGTAAATGAATGCTATTTTTTTATAAATATATTTCTTTATTGATTTCAGGGAGGAAGGGAGAAGGAGAGAGATAGAAACATCAATGATGAGAGAGAATCATTGATCGGCTGCTTCCTGAACATCCCCTACTGGGGATCAAGCCTGCAACCCAAGCATGTACCCTTGGCCGGTATCAAGCCTAGGACTCTTCAGTCCACAGGCTGACACTCTATCCACTGAGCCAAGCCGGCTAGTGCTGAATCTATTTTTAAGAAACCACTTGAACACTTTAAAAGAGTTTTTTTTTTTTTTTTTGTGGGGGTGGTGTGATGAAATGCTATGAATTCTATCGACTCTCCATTTATCCAAGCCATGGTGAAAATGAAAATAAATGTTTTATACTTGGAAAGAGACATCCTTTTGGAAAATTCATGGAGACAGACCGGTATAAGCAAAAAGAGCCTCTTTTTGAATGCTAATTAGCAACTTTTTGTATGTGTTCCATAGGATGGATGACAGGCTCATTATTAGAAGAAACTTCAAAGGAAAAAAATTATCATCTTATTTGTGTTAAAAGTGTTGTGTAGTAACAACTGTAATAAATGTGTTGACAGCAGTATTAGAGTCTAATGATTTAAATTTGAGCTTGCATGGACTACTGAGTCACTACATGCTACAAATACCTAGTCGTCGTAGTAACTGCTGGAGGGAAAGGAGACAGGATAAGGATGGGAAATAACCAAGTGTAGGCTTTGCATTTGCTCTTGTCTTGTTGCACTTGTCAAGGGGAAAAGAGAGCTGTCAGTGCTGGTTTTGTTTTTATTATTTTTTCTTACTACTTTTAACTTTTTTGGTGATAGTTTGCTGGGTTTTTGCTTGTTGTTTGTTTGTTTAGCTTGTAAATTAGTTGTTGCCATATACTGAATTGGGTAGATTCCAGGGTTGACTTCTGTTGTTTTTTTTAAATACCTAAGTACTCTTCCAAAGAAGAAGAGGAGTAATATTTATCTGAGGAACATTATAAGTTCCTTGAAATTTTTGAAAATATACACACTGTGCTAGTATTTGAATTTTAATAGCTGTTACTTAAATATTTTTTCTCTCTTTGCTTCAACTGAGTTCCTCTGTATGTAACTATCTGAACACTATCTTAATTTGTTTTTAACTATTGGAATTAAGTGAAGAGTTTATGCTTTACATGGGACACATGAAACATATTTTCTTTTTCAAGAGACTGGAGAATTTTAGTAAGCTATTTATATTAAGTGCTATATTCATGAGTGTCCTGGCAGGTACCTATGACACACCTTAAAAGGAATAAACAGAACAGAGTTTAATGAAGGGACTTGTTACAGAGGTGTGGGCAGCATTAAGGAAATCAACAAGGGATGGTGAAGTACCCAGAGACTAATGATATTAGGAAGTTGTTACTGTCCCTCCGCCTGAGGTGGGAGGGAGTGAATTGTGTCAGTGCAGATTGGCAGCTGCTGGAGCCATGGAAGAGGCTACCTGTTGGGATCTGTGGCCACAGAGGCACATGGCTAAGGCCAAAACTCCTGCAAGGCATGGAGAATCAGTGTGTGAGGCAGGTGATAATACTCCAACCTTTTCCTCCTCCTATCTATATATATAAAAGGCTAATGTACTTAGAGTCCATCCGACTGGTCGCTGTGATGCACACTGACCACCAGGGGGCAGATGCTCAGCACAGGAGCTGCCGTGACGCACATTGGCCATTTATAGAGAAATGGCACCGCAGACTTGGCGCCCACAAAGCAACACTTGGCTTCCCCCAAGTGGGACACAGGCCCCGCCACCACCCCGGCCCGCCACCACCCTGGAGTGACACCCCACCAAATCACAGCCAACGCTGCCGAGACTCCGTGGCACAAAATGTGGCCCCCAGCCCAGCCCAGAAATGGTGGCTGTGGGCACTGGGTAATGATGTCACGTAGCAACACTCAGCTTCCTCTCTGTAGGGACAGGATATATATATATATATATATATATATATATATATATATATATATGTGTATATATATATATATATATATATATATGTATATATGCGCCTAAGTGACCATTCGACCATCCAATCCAATCAGTGGCTATGACGTGCACTCACCACCAGGGGGCAGATGCTCAATGCAGGAGCTGCTGAACGACAGCAACGTTGCAGAGTGCCCTCTCGCACTCTGGGACCCCTCAGGGGATGTCGGACTGCCAGTTTCGGCCCGATCCTCATAGGCCAGGCAGAGGGATCCCACCTGCCGGAGGGACCCTGCTCACTCCGCAGATACCCTTCAAGCCCCGATGCCACCCCAGGTGCAGCCAGCCGGGGAGGGAACGCGGGAGGTTGTTTCCAGGGTGTGTCTGGCTCATCTTGCCCAGTCCCGCCCCACCAGTCACCTTCTAATTAATTTCTTTTCAGTGTGCACGAACCCATGCACTGGGCCTCTAGTTTAGCAATAAATGGCACCGTGGACCTAGTGCCCACAAAGCAACACTCAGCTTCCCCCAAGTGGGACATAGGTCCTGCCACCACCCCAGAGTGACACCCCACCAAATCGCAGCCAACACTGCCGAGACCCCATGGTGCAAAATGCAGCCCACAGCCCAGCCCAGCCCGGAAAAGGTGGCTGTGGGTGCCAGGTAGCAATACCCGGCTTCCTCTTCCTAGCGACTACACTTCTTGGAGTTTCTTCAGCCCAGGAACATGACTTACTGTATAGCCAGGTGGAAACATTTTACATTTTAACCAAATGTCTGTGAAGCATTTTCCCATGCCTCATTTCATTTGATCTTCACAGAAGTCCTTGAGTAAGTAAATAGGAGACTCAATGGAATCCTATTTTCTTTTCATTAGCCAGAAAACAGAGATGTAGAAAGCTTAGAAACTTCACCTGACTGAAACGAAGTAAGAAATGGTGGACCTTGAAAATGACTTCAGGTTTTCTCAAGTGCAAAATATAGTCAAACACTGCTGCAGTTAAATATTTTACCCTTTGTTCTCCCTGTGTGATCTACAATAATAATCTGCTTCATGTTGATATTTACTGCTGTATTGCTGACAATTACCTGAAAGAGAAGTTGGAGTGCTTCACTGGGCTGTAAAAAGTTTAGCTAAATCAGAAAGCAGGTCTAATTAAGCAAGTTTATTCTTTATATATAAGGCTAAGTTGACTCGCGCATGCGCAATACATAAAAAGCTCTCTCTGGTGCCATTCGCATGTGTGTGTTTCATGAATTTGGTTGACACTTCTATTATAGAGAAAGGGCAAGTGGCAATATTAAAATATTTCTTCTAATTAATTTTCTTTCAATTTGCATGAATCCATGCACCGGGTCACTAGTAGTCTCATATTCTGCTGATACCTCCTAGTGGCGGATCCCTTTTGGAAGCCAGAGGGTAAGGAAACTCAGGTGATAGAGTCCACAGAGGTCAGCTTCCAGGCACTGATCAGGACAGAGAGCCTGAGAAGGAAGCCGAGCTTGGGAAGGATAGGACGTGCAGTGCAGTTATTATCTGGAAAATACCCAGAACATCTTCTCTTCTTCATGTTCATCATTATAATTGTGAATTAGTGGTTTGCAAGAGATGAACACAAAGCAAATATTTCTGCCCTCTAAGTTTGCAAGCTACTGAAGATACCAGTAGTACAGTCAAATTGATGAAAATCCACACTATCACAAGGCAGAATTGTACTGTCATCAAATTTATGAACACAGTATTTATATTGTACCTGAGTAGTGATATGAGTATATTTAGTGTCGTGGGAAGTAGTGGATAAGGACATTATTTGATAGGATAGAGTTATAAAAACAAGTTCCCCTTCACTTTATTAAGTAAAGATAGATGCAGGAATGAAACTTCTGGACAGTATCCTTATAGTAGAAGGACAAGCTAAATCTCCATTTATGCTTTCAGTTTGCAGAATAGAACTTTACAGTTCAGAAGTCAATTTTGGACTTCTTCCAGGTGCACTGTATTTCCATAGCAAATGTGGGGTAGGGTTATCAATAATGGATATTTGGCAAGAATAGCATGATGTTATAGAAGAGAATTATTGTTTTATTCATCACATTATAAAAATTCTTTACAAAATAAATTTTTCTTCTTATCCCATAAATTGTAACCAAGTGTTAAAGACTAGAAACTGTATTCCAGGGTTTTATCTTTTAGGGCACTTCTGGTACTCAGTCTGAAACTGTAATCCTTGTTAGATTGGGAATCAAATTGTAAAATTATGTATAGTACCATTGCTTAATGAACAACAATGTTTCCAATCTAAATTTAAGAAGAAATAAACTTTTTAGGGCTCTTATAATTCTGTCAAACATATATTATAGGTAGAAATTATGGTGTATCAGTTAACTATTCAAAGAAATAATCTAAGAATTAAAAAATTCTGAACTATGACATGGGAAGAACCAGGATTTAAAAAGCTTTCCCAAATAATTATGCTATAGTCAGCTTTCAGAATCACTTCATTTAGACCAGTTCATCTGATGCTTGAATTCCTTGATTAGTCTCTGGAAGGGAGGTAGTTCATTCAGTTTTGTGTTTTAAGAATTTCTAGGCACTTCCTCTATGATATGACCGACAGCTAAAATTCTTTAATGTCTTAAAATTCAATGAATGGTATAATAGCCAATGGGCAATCAGACTATTATTAAAAACTACTACTAAATCCATTAAACATTTACATGTAGCAAAAATACAAGTCCTACAATTTATAATATAAAAACGTTTGTGCTTGGTTATAGATATTAGATATTTGATCAGAACCTGAAGGATAGCTCTGAAGAATGTCTTCCCATCTTAAGTCTGACAGTATTTGGAAATGGAGCAAAGCTTTTCCATATGAAGTCTCAGTCTGTTTTTTTTGAAATGTGCCTGGTGAAGTAAAGTTAGGAGTTAAGTAAGCAGGAAGAAGCAGTTTTCCTCCCTGGAGTTTGTATTAGAGATAGAATGTTTATGAAAAGGAATGTGTTCAGTTATTAAACAAATGGCCTTCGGTGGTGACTCACTGTGAGCATGGGCAGGCTGAGCTATATGCACATCTAAAAGAATTTGAAATGCAAAATTTTAAATCTAAGCAAAAGAGCTTTCTGAGTTGTTGAGACATATATGTACAACTAGGCTCCCCAAGGGTGTTTACTGATCAGCATAAGGATGGATTTAACACTGGAAAGAAGTGAGGATTTTATCTTAATTTTACTGGAAACATTATAAGGGGAGAGGATGAGAATGTATGTGTGTGTGTGTGTGTGTGTGTGTGTGAGAGAGAGAGAGAGAGAGAGAGAGAGAGAGAGAGAGAGAGAGAGAGAGAGAGAGAGAATGAGAGAGCTGTTTGGTTCAGGCTCTAGCTTTTTAAAATCTCTGAAATCCTCACTTTCCCCCTTACTGGAAGGCAGTCTGGATAGCCTTGGAGAATTCATTGTTAACATCGTTAAGGTGAGGTGATTGGAAGCCCATTACCTGTTGACCCAATTATTGAAGAGCTAATCGTTGTCCCTAAATAACAGGTATGCCTCCAGATTCCTTTGATGAATTTGAATTCTTGACATTCCAAAGTGCACATGCTTTCTCTCACTAGTGATTTTGAAATGCTGTGGTTTCACTAATTACTGTGATTTATTAATTCTTTTGGCAGCAATGGATATGATTTCCTGTAACAAAATTCATTTCTAAAGTGAGGGGAAAAAGTGGTTCATCTTTATATTAATAAAACATACCTCCTTTGTGACTGTAATCAGTTCTCTACTCTGTTGAAATGGAGCAAAGGCCAAAACAGTGACTCATGAAAGAATTATGTGTATTTCCTGTTGCAATAGTCTGTGGGTATAGTTGAAGTGCATTTACCTTTTTAATCATGTTTTACTGAATCTGATCTTACTTTTAGTGGGCATTTCTTGATCTTATAGCAAATAATGTTTATAATTCAGGAGTTTGTGGCTTGTAGAAGAGAAAGACAAAAGAAGGCTAAAAAATACCAAAGCCAGTCTACTTTATAAACTATTGTGTATTTTGTATTATTTATATTAAGCTAACAGAAGTTGAATGATTATTTTCTTTGGCTGCAAGTATCTAAATAAATTGAGAATCTGAAGCACTAAACGTTAGAGCACTGCACTGTGAACATTTATTATATAGCAGTTAATTTGTTCTGATAAATCCTAGTTGACTTTGCCTTGATGTGCTAAAGAATTGTAAGACATAAAATTACTTGTCCAGGTATAATTACAAGCAGTTTTTGTTGTACATATTTATTAGGTTCCAACGCTGAAATTCACAGTCAAGCATGGGAATAGGATACAATTTGTGCCCTGGAGACTTAGAATGGCATAGTTGAACAGTTCCACGCTGGTGTAATTATGATCATCCTAACATCTGGAATAACGAGTTTTAAATGTTTAACTACTTTGAACTATGACCCAAGTCCAGATATGCAGCCATAAATTATACTCATAATAGTCAAGAGAATTAACAAGTAAGGCAACACTCCAGGTAATTATATTTTAGGATATTTACTTATTTGCCAGGATCCTTTTTTAGTAAATTAAGCTTTCATAGTAAATCCCAGCTGATAAAAAGCCTTAACATTATAACTTGGGAAATAGCATTTAAAAAATACTTCTTAATTGTTTGGACTTAGACATATACCCTAGAAAACAGATAGAAAATTCATCTTGAGATAGGTGTTTTGTGATGCTGGGTTTTCCTCAGAAAATAATCCCATTTATTGCAAACTAAACATTCTCTTTGTTGCTACTGACATTCCTTATGATCAGTAGAGGGAGCACAAGTTTTCTAACAAACCCTCCATCACAAAACAAGTGACATCACCAATGATGGCATGAAGGGAAAACATGTAAGCTAGTTCATATTGGTTCATATATATTGGTCCATGTTCCATGAGCCCTGAGAAAATTAAAATGCCAAGAACCATAAAGATAAAATTTAATATCATATTTGAGATGACATTTTAAGTTAAGGGATATATTTACAAGAAAAAATTGACATAGTTTCTTTAAAATTAAAAACTGGGTTGTGATGCACAGATTATTAAATTTAATTTTACTGAAGGTTTTATTTTTTTTGTTTGCTTTATTTCCTTATCCTAAATTCTAAAAGTCATTGTAGGGGCAGTCTGGTCACTTATATGATGTATTAAAATTTGGTACATTAAAAGAGGTAGTGATTGATGTGTGGGCCCGTTATATTTTTGTTCTTTAGGAAAAAGTCTAGAAATTTTTTTGTCAGAACAGTGTGCTAAAGACTTATTTAGTTATTAGTTAAGAACATATATTGGAGCAAAAAAAAAAAAAAAATCTTACACTAAAATCTTTTTAAAATGTGGCTGGTAGTCCCAATGGAATGTTTACATGTTTTGTGAGCATTTGATGGGGCATGGAGGATGATCATTGTCCTTGTCCAAAACTTGTTTTTAATTGATGTTTGGTGCTATTTAGATTACTTTGCAAAGAAACTCAGATGACATGGATGCTTATTTGTGACACTGTGTTAGAGTTAATTACTACAGTTTAATTCCTCTCTCTATGATCTTACAGCTATCAAAATAAAGTCACCAAACATTTTTATATCACTTTTACATATTTTTTAACATATTTTATTGATTTTTTACAGTGAGGAAGGGAGAGGGATAGAGGGTTAGAAACATCGATGAGAGAGAAACATCGATCAGCTGCCTCCTACACACCCCCTACTGGGGGTGTGCCCGCAACCAAGGTACATGCCCTTGACTGGATTTGAACCTGAGACCCTTCAGTCTGCAGGCCGACGCTCTATCCACTGAGCCAAACTGGTTAGGGCAACTTTTACATATTTTTAAAAATGTTTTTATTGATTTTAGAGAGAGAAAGTGAGAGGGAGAAAGGAATAGAAACATCAATGATGAGAACCATTGATTGGCTGTCTCCTGCACGCCCCTTATTGGGACTGGAGCCCACAACCCAGGCATGTGTCCTGACTGGGAATCAAACTGTGACCTTCTGGTTCATTGGTCAGTGCTCAAACTGGACGGACCATTTTTACATATTTTTAATGGATCAGCTCTTTAAATTAATGAGGACCAATGGAAATAGGCTTGTTATATAGAAGAATTAATTCTGATATATTGAGATTTAGTGAGCTATTTAAGATTATATAGTATACTAGAGGCCCGGTGCATGAAATTTGTGCACTGGAGGAGGGGGAGTCCTTCAGCCCGGCCTGTGCCCTCTTGCAGTCTGGGATCCCTCTCGCAGTCCGGTACCTCTCACTCCTTACTGCCTGCCTGCTCGCTGCTTCTTACTGCTTGACTTGCTGCTTCTTAGCGCTGCTGTGGAGATGGGAGAGGCTCTGCCACTGCCTCTGTGCTCGCCAGCCATGGCTGAGTGGCACTCCCCCTGTGGGAGCACACTGACCACCAGGGGGCAGCTCCTGTGTGAGCATCTGCCCCTTGGTGGTCAGTGTGCATTATAGCGACTAGTCGTTCTGGTCGTTCTGCCATAATGGTTGCTTAGGCTTTTATTATATAGACTAGAAGCCCGATGCACGAAATTTGTGCAAGGGGCTCGGCCCTCGCAGCCCTGGCTTCGTCTGAAAGGACATCCAGAAGGTTGTTCTGCTGTCTGGTCTAATTAGCATATTACGCTTTTATTATAGAGATTAGCATAGTCGACAAAACCAGAATCCAGAACTCTTGACTTCTAGTTTAAGGAGTCAATAACTAAGAGTTCATGCAGCAGTGATCTAGGACAGATGATTTGAAAATAAAAAAATGAGAAAACTCATATCGTCATGAAACTATATTGTGTAGCAGCAATACAAATAGCTTTTCAGGGCCAATGCAATAGAAAATTCCCTATATACTAATATATAGTTAAGGAGAGAATTTGGAGGAAATAGCCTAGGGGGTTTCATTTACATATAAAGAGAATGGCTCTTAGATTAAAGAGCCATAATTCTTGGGGAGAGGTTGCATTTCACATTCACTTCAATAAGTTTACTGAGGCAGTCCGATTGAACAGGGATGATCTTGGAAACCATAGTTAAGAAGGGATGTTAGATCATATAGTTAGAGAGCCAGCTGAGACCTTGGAGACTGTGTAGTCCTTGCATTAATTTCACAGCTAAGGAAACTGAGACCTGGAGTGGTTCTGAGTCACTTGCCCAAGGTTAGTCACACAGCCAGAGGGGGTAGAATTGGAATTAGATCCCTTCCAAATGCCTGGATATGAAAAAACGCTGAAGTAGATTGGTAACAGAATCTAGCCCAGGGGTGGGCAAACTTTTTGACTCGAGGGCCACAATGGGTTCTTAAACTGGACCGGAGGGCCGGAACAAAAGCATGGATGGAGTGTTTGTGTGAACTAATATAAATTCAAAGTAAACATCATTACATAAAAGGGTACGGTCTTTTTTTTTTTTTTTTTTTTTTTTTTTTTAGTTTTAGTCATTTCAAACCGGCCAGATCCGGCCCGTGGGCCATAGTTTGCCCACGGCTAATCTAGAAGGTGGGGAATTATGGAAATATAATAGATGTGTAGAGTAGACTTATGTACAGTTTTTACAGAGATGTGATTTCCATCCATCTTTAAAAGAATGGAAAGATAACTTTGACTACTTTTTGGTTTCTTGGGCATAGCAAATCAAAACAGAAGGATTTAGTGATCCATGGAACAGTTTGAAAAGTAGGATGAGCTGCTTGATGGCAAATATGAAAATAACTTTCTCAGCAACTTTTAAGACATTTTATTGGTAACAATAATAAAGATAATAACGGTGATATTATTAACAATAGCTACCATTTATTGAATGTTTACCCTTTGTCCAGGCACCATGTCAAGCATCTGATGTACATCAGTAGTTCATTTAATTATTTCACCCTGTGACTTAAGTATTACTATGTCGTTTTGTAGATAAAAAGACTGAATCTCAGTTTCTTGTCCTAGTCACACTGGTAGTTGGCTATGGAATAAAAAGTTGAATTCTGATTATGTTTGAATTCCAAGGCTGTGTTTCTCTAACTTGAGTAATGAATAGACCCTTCTTCTAAAGGAAAAATAATCTGCTTCATCCCATATTGACTTATTTTTATTATAAGACTATTTAACTACGTGTAAACATAAATTCCTTAAATTTGTAGCTCTTATATTTTTTAAAACTTAAAAAGAACTACAAATGAAATACAAGTAAAACATACAAAATCAATAAAATTCAAATTGATATTAATTTAATGTGAAAGATGACGTTTTTACTGAAATGAAAATATCGATTGCAAGATGAATTTGTGGCCATTGCACAGTTCTTTTGAGTTTGGCATGCCTATGTTGCCACGTGCTTCATGATAACTTGGTTCTGCTGCCACATTTCTCTATTCTGACTTCTGTGAAATATCCCTTCAGGCAGTAGTCTAGTGTCATTTGACTTTCGCTTGGTGCACTCAGATATTTATTGTTAATCCCACCTCTGTTTTCATTAGTTATGATCAAGTACTGCCACTTGGAGCTGGTTTGGGGCTCTGAGACGTCATGGCTGTGTACTTAGTTATAAAATGATGGCTATCCTGGTGCTCTAGAATATGCTCGTGTTAATTCTTTTTCAGGTTATCTTCTAGAAGAAAGCACAAAATTTAAGAAATTCATAGTCTCTGGAGTCATAGCCAGGACTCTGGTGTTTCCACTTAAAAAAATTGCACTGCACTTTCTCTCCAAACACTGTCATAGAACCATCTGCCCTCTGTGGGGTAATAGTGCAGACCCAGGAAAGCCTCCATCTTCACCTGCTTTCAGTGCTGCTTTGGTCAGGCCACCACTAGTTTGCATCTCAATTTTTGCTCAGCACGTAGTTTTGCCTCCACCAAATTATTCTCCACAGTGTGTTCCACACTGTTGAGTTTTCTATAATACAAACTTCTAGAATGGAGCCTCGGAATCACCTCTTTCTGGAAACTTTCCTTTATTGTATCTCCTTATCTCCTGCCTCTCACCCCATCCATTATCACCTTGCTCCTTCTCTCCTCTAGGTTGAATTAGTTATTTTTTCCTTCATTCCTCCTTTAGAACTCCATAACACTGTTGGCATATCTCTGTTACAATGCTTAGCCCATTGTGTAGCAATCCTTAATTTTTGGGTCTGCCTAAGTAGACTTACTAGCTTCTTGAAAGTACGCCAGCCTGTGCATCTTCCTTACAGCATATTGTCTGACTGGGAAGGAAGCTCTCATGGTAGCTGTGATCTTGAATCACTAGTCAGTCAGTTATAATTTTAGAAGTGAGGAGTCAAAAATAAGCAAGAGCAAAGTAGACATTTCCTAATCTTTCCCACTCATGTATGTGAAATTTATACAAATTACATAAATAGTTAATGTAGTAGACTCTTTTAATATGTAAGCAACCTAATTTTGGAAGTAAACTTTCTATAAAGAATTAAATGATAGCATTATTTTGCTGTTCTTTTGTTTCCTTTTGGTTAGGTGCTGTGATTGTCTCCACGCCCCAGGACATTGCATTGATGGATGCACACAAGGGTGCTGAGATGTTTCGAAAAGTTCACGTGCCTGTAAGCATTTATGCTTCATTGTTGCAGAAATACAAGACACTTCTAGCTGAAGAAACTAGTCACTGAGAAATACAACACAAGTTTTAATTTAGTTCTGTGCAGTTTATATGAAAACCCTACTTCATCTTTATGGTTACTTTATTAATATATATATATTATTGATTTCAGAGAGGAAGGGAAAGGGAGAGAGAGGTCATTGATCGGCTGCCTCCTGCACTCCTGACCCTTGGGATCAAGCCCACAACCCGGGCATATGCCCTGACCAGGAATAGAACCATGACCTCCTGGTTCATAGGTCGACACTCAGCCACACCAGCAGGGCTTTATGGTTACTTTAAAACACACATATAGGTGCAAACATATATACACATTATGTTAATGAAGGAGACTTCAAAAATGTCCTTCCAATATGAGTTTTCTGAAGAAGTACTACCTCTCTCAAATGCAGCTCTCACTGACACCCCCCAACCCCAAAAAAAGTATAAGAATATTTTAGGAAATTATTTAGGTAGATACACTTGAATAGATAACCAGTAGGAATGCAGGTGAAAACGATGTCTTTTTTCCTTCTGTGTCCTATAACTTAACTCATTTATAGCTCACAGTCTTCTAAAAGGTATCAGAGGATACCTAGACAACATGGCAAACTAGAACAACTTAAAACTATAATGAAAATAAAGAAAACGATAATTAAAATCAAGTGGAGTCAGAAGTGGGACTTAAGTACATGCTAGAAATATACCATTAATTTTTGAACAGCCACAGGGAAAGATACATAAGACTGTTATAAAACTTTTCCCACAAGGTTAAAAAGAGCTTGATGCTCAAGAGTAGCAGAGTTGAGATTAGAGAGGTGGAAGTCTCCCCGAGATTCTCAGAAAAAAGAATCCTCATGTACATAGGCACAAGCCCGTGTCTTCCTCCTGTGTGCCTCCACCAAAGCAGGTGGACTTCGCAAGTGCCCGCTGGAGTGGGCATTTCAGTACAGAGCAGTGATGCTGCCATCCATGCGGCGCTCTAGCGCCCGTGCTTCATTCAGGAAGCGGCCTTAGAGTTTACAGAGCAGCGCTTTTTAGACTTCAGCCCATGCATTAACTTCAGGGGTCTCATGATTCTCTACCCTCCCCCTCCTACCTCCCCAAATTGTATTCTCACTTTGTGCCTGTTTGGTATGGAGAGAATTCATAACTTTTGCTAAGTTATTCAAGGAGACTATGATATGGCACAAGACCCAGTGATGTAGTAGAATGAAGAGACTCTCAGGGAAGCTTTCATAAATGTTTTTCTCTCAGGAGAGCTTCTGAAAAGTACAAAATAGTAGAGTAGTGGAGTTGAGATGATCCTCTTCGACAAGTACCTCTTCTTGCTTGCCAATTAGCACACAGCTGTGTGTGTTAACAAGCCATGAGCTCTGGATTGCACCAACATGCTCTTAAGAAAACGGAGGAGACTCATAAGGATGGTGCCTGCATGCTTACCTTCCAGGTGACCTGGGTGTTCTCACTAGCAGGGGTACAGTTGTGATCCGAAAGTGTTTTAGAGATAGCTTTTATATGTGGATAAATGAATGATAAAACCCTTAACATGAATTGTAGATTGGAAACATTGTAAAGCAATGATAACCTAATGCCCACCTCAGACTGAAACTGCTCAGTGAAGCACTTAGTTTAAGCAATGTGACTTCCTGTTATGCCCTCCAAGATAGACTGATACAAGGAATGCCTACCCAGATAGCTAAATAAGGTTACTGATATGGTATTTTAAAATATAAATCAGCAAAGAGTTAGGGAGCAGGCTGTCTACCAAAAATTATGAGACTAAGCAATCCATAATCCTTCTTTCTGGCAGAAATTAAATAACAGGACCAGTGGTCTGTTAGTGCCACTTCAAGGTCAGAATAACAGCTGTGCTACCAGCATATGCGTGAATGCTTAACTTCTCATTCTTTTAAGTTAAGGGCGGGGGCTTATGTAGAACTCAAAAACATCAGGAAATACTTAAGGGAAACGTTTTCAAAAGAGCAGAAGCAAGAGCTTTTTTCTATTCCTCACCTCCAGTAAATTGTCATTATGTATGTATAGCAAGAGACCATTGCAACTCATGCTGTCACCTGAGGCAACTATGGCTCTAGGGCCGGCCCTACATGCACTTTGCTAGTTGCAAGTCTAATGACCATCATTGCTAAATCGGCTTTCAGTCCCTATGTTATTTTCATTTAACCTGCAGCATTTGATACTTACCACCCTATAAGTAAAGCGGTAAATAATCTCATAATTGTTCGGACAGATTCTTCTCTAGGCTGTAGGACAGATTCTTCAGAAGATGGGACAGAGAATCCTTATGGAACATAATGGTGGGGAAGCGAATGGATGGTCACTAAGTCCAGGTTAGGCTGCTGCTGAGTGAGTGCTGCCGAGGATAAAACTTGAGGATATCAGCAAGGAAGTATCGTGAGGAAGTATTTATTCCAAGGGAAGGATCTTAGGCTGCATGAGGCTCATAGGACTAGTGGTGGATTCGTTAGGGACTGGAAAAGTTGTTTGTGATCAGAAGGTTAATGTTGGAGTTGGAGTTTGCAGAGTAGGAACAGTTCTGGATCAGGAGAAGGTCCATGTGGTTGGTCATGGACGCATGGGGCTGAAGTGGAGGGGAAATGAAAATCATTAGAAATGCATAATCCCTCCAAGTTGGCTTTTTTGACAGTGTCCTGTATCTTTATTGTACAGTTCTTTTTTCACCCCTTTGTTTAAATTATTTGGCCTCTAAACAGCAAAAATTTTAAAATAATGTAGACTAATCATCTCTTAAACTAGCAGAAGATAATAGGTGCTCAATAATCTTTGTAATTGAGAAAGAACTTTCCAGCAGTGAGCCCTGTAAGCAGTTGGACAAACATGGAGCACCACATTTTATAGGGAATCCCTGCTGTAAGTGGGATGTGGATTCTTCTGGCACCAATGAGCCTTGGAGTCTAAGTAATGGTAAAGCATTTGAAATTAGAGAGTGTTCTGTAAGTGCAAAGGAGAAATGTTATGCTTTGTTTATACCACTTTATTCCATTTTTCCTGGTTTTTAGTTTCACTCTCTATTTTTTCTCCTTTTGAAGTGCATTAGTTACCATGGAAACAATGGTATCATTGGAATTCATTGGTATGGACAGAGTTTAGTAATATCCACAAGAACATTTTGAAGTTAATTTAAATGATTTCTTAAAAACTCAATCAGATAGAGGACGGAGGGGAAGAGATGAACTATTAAATTCTCTTTTCTCTGCCTGTATGATATCAACTCTGCCAAATCCTTGATTATCTCAGTAATAGTAGACAAACCATTTTTTTAAAATAATATTTTCAATCTTGTACATTTTTAATTGTGAGTCCTTTAAGTGTTGTGTCATTCTCACCCATTTATCTTGCCTTCTTTCACAAAGGAGGCCCAGGCTCCTCAGTCGGAAGCCTTTCCCCACCAATTGAACTTTGAGAGTCAGGGATTTCACTGGCCAGCCCTTTCTTCGTAGGTAATCTTCTTCCTAGCTCTTGCAAAGTATGTTAAAGTATATTTTCCTCTCTTACTCCATCTATATGTAAGAGATCACTTGGGTACTTTTAATTCAGTAAATAGTTATCTCTTTTACAAATACATATGTACTGATACTGAGTGCCCTCCCTAAGCAGAGCACTGGGATAAGCTCCTTTGGTGATGTTTTTAAAATGAGGATGAGGCCTTTTCCTTCAAGCACTTTATCACCCAGTAGACTAGCTCCATCATGGTGCAGAGACCCTAAATTCTGAGGAACAAGAGGCTGCTTTCTTCTCTGGGCTATCAAGGAGCTCTTTCATGGGAAAGTCATGATGTTTTTTCACATCCCTGTAATTTTTCACATGCTGGTCCCTTGCCTGATAAGCCATTGTCAGCTTGGGACCTCATACTCATTTTTCAAATCCCTGCTTAGGCATTACTTCTTCTGGGAAGTTTTCCCCAAACTGCCAGAAAAGGTTAATAATTCTTTTTCTGAACACCTTGAACATATATCTTGTTTGACTCTTATCCCACTACAGGTCTACCTGTCTCCACTGAAGAACTGGAGTTTCTGGAGGGCTAGGAGACATGCCTTAAGTTCCTTCAGTGCCCAGTCACCTGGCACATAGCAGGCACGGGATACATCCTCACTCTGACCTTTGACCTGGGGTACACTGCCCTCCGCAGTCTGCTGTCTTCTTCCCGCCCAGGTCACAGGCCGCGCTGCCTTGCGTTCTCGCTGCCACAGCCGAATTGCTTGCCTTCCACTTCTTTGAGATTTCCAAACAGTTTCTCTCCTCACTGCCCTCAGCATGCTGTCTTTCCACCTAAGAAAAGTTTACCCTTATTTTTCACCTCATAGCTCCTTTTTATCCTTTGGTATTTAGCTTAAACACCTTTTTCTCTGGGAGACTTGCCCAGACCCTGTTAACTAGGGTAAGGTCTTTCAGTGGTTCTCAACCTTCCTAATGCCGCACCCTTTAATACATTTCCTCATGTTGTGGTGACCCCAATTTCATTGTCACAAATTGAAAATAATTAAAGCATAGTGATTAATCACAAAAACAATATGTAATTATGTATGTGTTTTCCGATGGTCTTAGGCGACCCCTGTGAAAGGGTCATTTGACCCCCAAAGGGGTTGTGACCCACAGATTTGAGAACCTCTCTTCTAGTGTGTGATCCAGTAATTCATTGTTTCCCCTTTGTAAGCATTTCACATCCGTCAATACTTTCACATTTATAGCGCCATGCTTACTGTCAGCCCTGTGGGTGTATGGACCACTTACCTCCCTCTGTGCCTGGAGTATAGCTGCTCCCTAGATACATACTGGATGAATGAGTGGAGTAGAGTTTTCATAGGCATATCGAGGCATGGAGGGACAGAATTCAGTCTGAAAAGAATCAGGAAATCACAAGTTGTGTTCAGGTTTATTCAGTTTGTCTGTAGTTGAAGTAATATGTTTAGATATGTCTATGCTAGGCCCAAGTTTGGTCAAGACTCAAAACACTAGGCTGGGCTAGAAATTTGGGACTTTCTTCTTCAGATTTTTAGAGGAGCCATAAAGAGTGCTGGATAGGGAATAGACAAAATTTGAATAGAGCTTTAAAAAGATTTAATCTGGTGGGGATGAAGAGAAAGGGTAGGAGCCAGGAGAGTGGGAGGCAGCAAGGAAACATTTTTTTTTTATTGTCTAAAGTTTTACGTATGTCTCCTTTTTTCCCAATTGACTCCCCCTCACCCCCAAGCAAGGAAGCATTTTCAGTGTCATAGTTATTCACACTGCAGGTTGTGACCCACCATGAGCCATGAAATCAGTACAGTTAGAGATATAACCAAAGTTGTAAAACAATTGCTCTTAGGAAGACAAAGTATTATTTCATAAAGATTTGTTCTCATAATACTCTCCAGGTCCAAACTGTAAATTGTGCTGCTATGAACATAGGGGTGCATATATTCTTTCTGCTCAGTGTTTTGGGTTTCATAGGGTATATTCCTAAAAGTGGGATCATGGGGTCAAATGGGAATTCCATTTTTAATTTTTTGAGGGAATTCCATACTGTTTTCCATAATAGCTGCACCAGTCTGCATTCCCATCAACAGTGCACTTGAGTTCCCTTTTCTCTGCATCCTCGCCAGCACTTGTCGTTTGTTGATTTGTTGATGATAGCCATTCTGTCAGGTGTGAGGTGATACCTCATTGTCGTTTTAATTTGCATCTCTCGAGTGATTAGTGACTTTGAGCATTTTTTCATATGTCCCTTGGCCTTCTGTATGTCCACTTTCCAGAAGTGTCTATTTAGGGCCTTTGCCCATTTTTTAATTGGATTGTTTGTCTTCCTTTTGTTAAGTTGTATGAGTTTCTTATATATTTTGGATATTAATCCTTTATTGGTTGTTTCATTGGCAAATATGTTCTCCCATGCAGTGGGCTTTCTTTTCATTTTGTTGATGGTTTCTTTTGCTGTGCAAAAACTTTTTATTTTGATGCAGTCCCATTTGTTTATTTTCTCCTTAGTTTCCTTTGCACTAGGAGATGTATCGGTAAACATAATGCTATGAGAGATGTCTGAGATTTTGTTGCCTATGGTTTCTTCTAAGATTTTTAAGGTTTCATGACTTATACTTAAGTCTTTTGTCCATTTTGAATTTATTCTTGTGTATAGTATAAGTTGGTGGTCTAGATTTATTTTTTTGCATGTCCCTGTCCAATTTTCCCAACATCATTTATTGAAGAGACTGTCTTAACTCCATTGTATGCTTTTGCCTATGTTGTCAAATATTAATTGAGCATAATGGCTTATAGTGTTATGCAAAGCGAAATAAGGCAGTCAGAGAAAATAAGTATCACATGATCTCACTCATATGTGAAGTCTAATGAACAAAATAAACTGATTAATAAAATAGATCCAGAGACATAGAAGCATGGAACAGGCAGACTGATGAATTTCAGAGGGAAGGCAGGAGGATGCAGGGCAGGGAGGGGGGTGATTAACTGGGGAACTTATATGCATATATGCATAACCCATGGACACAGACAGTAGAGTGGTGAAGGCCTGGGAGGAGCGGGTGCAGAGTGGAGAGGCTCAATGGGAAGAAAGAACAACCAAACAAAGGAGCCATCTGTAATATTTTCAACAATAAAGATAAATTTAAAAAGAAAGACTTGTTCTCAGTATAAACCCATCTGTATATGTTTATATTAGATTAAGATGTAAAACATTTCTCTTATAAGACAGTTTTAATAAATTGAAAAAACACTGGTGTAGGTGATAGGCAGTAAGGCTCAGATCTAGAATAATAGCAGTGAAAGTGGAAAGGGAAATACATGTAATTGACATTTTGAAGGAAGGATTGACAGGCTTGGTAATTGATTACATGGGGTAAGGTGGTTAGGAAAAAGGGGCAAAAATCAAAGGGATTTTGAGTTATGCTGCCCTTAATAAATTTTCCAGGGGCTGTTTTTGTGTTTTTGTTTTTTCCTCAGGATAACAGTGAACTAGAAATTAGAGGTTAGATTCCCAGTCACAAATCCTTGCCCTTATTCTCTGAGGGTTGTGATTTAAAACTGTTTGGCAAGGAGGAGACTGGTAAAGAAAATGATTTGGTGTTGGCCTTTGTAACACTATACACATCACAGATGTATGAGACCATCTCTTCTCACAGAACCAGATTTATTATTTACCTGCATATTTGTAGCCCCTTATACAGAAGTGGGGTTTTTTGTGTTTTTGTTTTTAGCTTTTAGAGAGCTGTATTCTTTAATCATATAACCTCTTTCATGGTTTTTAGTTAAATTACTTTAGAAATTTTTAGGCAGTAGGGTACTGCTTACAAAAGCAGTTTTACATAATCATAAAGAGAGGTACGCTAAGGAGCCTGAGTGCTAGAATTCAAATCCCAGCTCTGTCACTTTGTGGTTGTATGACCTGAACAAGTTACTTAATCTGTGCCTTGGTGTTCTCATTCAGAATATGGGGATTATAGTGGTATTTCCCTTAGACAGTTGAGGTGAGAAATTAATGAGATAATGCACATAGAGGATCTAGTACAGTGTTTGGTAGAATCTAAACACTCGGTGAAAATATAATGTCATATAATTAATGCTTATTATAATTACTTTTAGAATATTATTATGAGATGGATAAATTGATAAGCCACAGGTGTTTATGTATTTGGCCTAGGTATTTTTGTTGTTGTTAATCCTCAGCTGAGGATATTTTTTCCATTGATTTTTAGAAAGAGTTGAAGAGAGAGAGAGAGATAAGAGACACATTGACTGGTTGCCTCCCAAACATGTGCCAACTGGGGCTGGGGACCAAACTGCAACCCAGGCACATGCCCCTGACCAGGAATTGAAACTGAGACCCTTTGGTCTGCAGGCTGATGCTCTAACCATTGAACAACCAGCCAGGGCTGGCCTAGTTATTTTGACAAGTATGTTTATTTGCTAATAAGAATTTTAACAAGAAATTTTAAAAATTTTTAGGTAAATAGTGTCTTTGAGATTTCCTTATTCCTTTTGTATATTAGCTGAGCCTAAATTGTTCTCTTCACATAGACTTATTAAGTTTCTAAAGTTATTTAGAATCTAAAATTCTGCATTATTTAAAATATGCACTATTTAATGTAGGCTAATTGCTATTACAAATGGATCTCAAAATATATAGTGATGCAAATGCACTAGAAGTTTATTTCTTCCTCATGTAAGCACTACTAATAGGTGAATAGGTAAGCAGGGTGGCCTTCTTCCATAAAATCACTTAGGCTGTTGGAACCTCTGCCATTTTGAAATGTGACTTCCAAGATCACCCTTGGGGCCATTCTCATTTGAGCCTGGCAGAACAGAAAGATAGTCCAAAGGCATGTGCATGGGAAGTTTGTATGGGCCAGGACCGGCTGTGATGCTTCTACTCACAGTCCACTAACGAGAATGCAATCATGTGACCACACATCATATTTTCCAAGGAGCCTAAGAAATGTGGGTTAGCTATGTGCTGAGGAAGATGAGACCATGATTCTGGTGACCGTGAGCTATCTGTGCTACAGTTCACTTTACAACTAATACAGGGTGGGGCAAAATAGGTTTACAGTTGTTTGTATGAACAATAATTCCATTAATTAACAAATAATAATACAAGAATAAATTATGTTTGTGTACTCACAACTGTAAACCTACTTTTGCTGGCCTTGTATATTAGACTTGTGCTGGTCACTGAACTTTTTTTTTATATATATATATATAAATAATTCTGAAAATTCTTTAACTGGTTCATCCTTGCAAGTAGTTACTTATTTTATAAAAAAGAGTTATAAATTTTGCTTTTCTTGTGGTTTACTTTTCCTACTGCTTAAAAACAAAAAACAAAGAAACAAAAAAATCCTACTGTGGTGTTGAACTTTTTAGTATTTATTTGAAAGGGTTAATGATTATATTGTCTTCTAAGAGAAATTAGGTGATCTTAAAACCTAAAGTAGATGATTCTTATCAATGTTTTCTTTCCATTTTCCATTTTTATTACCAAAGACTCTACACATTGTTCTTAGTGATGAGGATCAGAATTGTGACTTATTATTTTTCTGGCAGAGTAATCATTCATGGTGGTAGGTTATCTATTTGGACCAGGAGTTTTACACCTTCACCCTTGAATGCTTCCAAAATTCATGTGTTCAATATCGGTCTTAGAGCTTTATCAGCATCTAGTTTGTCTGCTGTACCATCCAAATCCTATTTTATTTAATACCTCAAGCCTACCTGCCTTAAAAATGATTTAGAAATAGGCAGTCTTATATGAAAATAGAGGCAAGTGACGCATTTATTCTCCCCTTTTCATTCTTGAGCATAGTTTTTCCTCTATGTGATCATCAGGTAGTCTCACTTAACTCTTCAAATACCTCTGATATATTTAAAGTATCTTTCATTATTGGCTTTTAAGGCCTTGTAAAATACTGTTTGAATTCTTTCTTGGAATACGTAGTAACTAGCCACATGGCATATTACATGTGGCTCTCCTCCTCACAATTGGATAATTTTTCCATTTTAAAAAAATGACGTTTCTTAAATGATAACCTTTATAAGATGGTTGCATTCTTCACATTTCAGAGACTGGGGATGTATGCTCATGTGTATCTTTCCCCAGGATCTCAGAAGTCCATGTATGCTTTAAACTAGAGTGCTATTCCATGTGGTTTACATGGATTAAATTGATCTAACCCTCACAACAACCCTGCAAAGTACATAATGTTAATTCTCCCATTTGGCAGGTGAGGAAACTAGTACAGAGAGATTAAATAACTCACATAAGATTAAATACTGTAGCTCATCCACCTGTTCAGTGGGCCTCTGGGATCCTATCATAAGCAGCCTGCTTTCTAGAGTCCACATTCTTTTTTGTTTTATAGTGAGAGTGGAAGTGAGGAAAGGGAGAGACAGAGAGAGAGAAACATCATGTGAGAGAGACACATCAGTTGGTTGCCTCCCACACATGCCTTGTCCAGGGTCGGGGAATCGAGCCTGCAACCGAGGTATGTGTTCTTGACCAGAATTGAACGCCAACCTGAGACCCCTCAGTCCCTGGCCCAGCGCTGTAACCACCGAACCAAACTGGCTATTAATTGCCATTCCTCTGGCTTATCCAGAGTTGAGGTTTAGTAATGTGGACGTCATGGAATATCACAGGGTGAGAGATCCCAGGGAACAAGAAGAGTCTCCATTAAATTTGAGTACCATTGGGGTTCTGTGTCTTCAGGGGTGGGAACCCTTTTCTGCCAAGGGCCATTTGGATACTTACAACATCATTCACGGGCCATACAAAATTATCAGCTTAGAAACTAGCCTGCTGTAGTTGGTCAAACATTTAATTAACTCACCCCTAATGCCCTGGCAGGGCCAGACCAGATGATGTCATGGGCCTGATACGGCCCTCGGGCTGGATGTTCCCCACCCCTGGTCTAGGAGGACAAATGAAGACAGGAAGCTGGTGGACTGAAAAATGGCAGGAGTTAAGGGACCTTAGGTTCTGTTTATAGTCAAGATAGGTATAATGAGGGAGTTCAGGGCAAGGGGAGTTCCGTGGCCAGGAGACAGGACTGAAGTCAGGTTTGACTGCGTCAGTGAGTGGTGAAGATGGTTCAGTTTCGGCCCTCCCTTATAACTGTGCTTTTAATTACTATGTTAAGTCACCCACTAAACGGTATTGACTCATCAGTTGTTTCAGGCTACCTGGTTTCATGAACAAAATCCTCTAGTCCACTTGCTTGCCATTTTGTTTGGTGACTTCCACATACAAACCAGTGACCCAACTGGTTTGAATTTTGTCTCTGTTATTTACTAATTTTGGGACCTTGAGCAAATAATTTAGCTTCAGTGTTTTGTGACCTATCTCATAGGTTACTGTGATAGTTAAATGAGGTTATAAATATAGTTCTTAGCATAGACCTTAGCACATGGTGAACCATAGCTCTGGATGTTATTGGTGTAGTGGTAGATTCTAGAGATCATTATAACCCTTCATTTTAGAATTTAAGGCATAAAGAGGTTGAGTTATACCTCAAACCCAGAGCTAGTTAGTTGGTTCCTGAAAGGAGCATGAATGCCAGGCTTCCCGTTCATTTTCTTTCCATGCCAGGCTGCTGCTTCTGAAAGAAAAGACAAGAACATCCATCTCATTTTTTAAAATTATAAAATCTGTGTACATGCTTCAAGGAATATACCAAAAACTGGTTAAAGGCTAATGGAAACTGAAAGGCACTTCCATTTCAGTTATTATTAGTTACTCTCTATTTAACAGTGAATTTTTTCTTAAATCATAGTTTTTAATCCTTGTGACAGGTTCCAACTAGCAAGAATTTAACCTGATTGTAAGCTTGAGAAATTGGGTTATATAGTAGCCTAAAAATCTTGCTTGTTACTTACCTGAATCTGGGTTTAAAATGCCACAGAGAAATTAAAATTGGGACCTTTTGAGCCTGCTTATTGATTCAGTTCATTTAGACACAAAAAGCCAATATTCCAGAGCAATGCTGATATTTTAAGAGTGTCAAAAATTTTTTAACATATTTTTATTGATTTCAGAGAGGGAGAGAAAGAAACATCAATGATGAGAGAGAATCATTAATTGGCTGCCTCCTGCATGCTCCCTACTGGGGATCAAGCCCACAACCTGGGATAGTTCAGTCCTCAGACCGACACTCTATCCACTGAGCTAAATCAACTAGGGCAGAGAGTTAAATTTTTAAAAGTTAATAAAAGAAGTACCCTTCTGAGCCAATGATGGATTCGAATAACATAAAAATAACATATAAAAGGTTTGTGGTGGCTGATGTTAAGCAGACATGTAGCATTTACTCTCTCTCAGTAAAACTAGCTGAGGTAAAAATAAAAAAGGATCTATACTTTGATGAGCCACTAAAAACTGATTGAGCATGCTTGCAGCTGCAACTCCATGATATTATGTAAATTAAGCTATGGCAAAGCATCTGTTTTCTAATGTTTCTGCTATCAAATGATACACAAAATAGTTCTACAATAAGCACAAACAGCTTAACAAGATATATTCACATGATATAAGACTTTATGTGGCAGGGGTAGGGAGTGGTTGTGTGGACATGAATTCCTTAACAGAAGAATTCTTATCAACAAAATTGTAATATGGATATTCTAATGTTCTTATATTAGCTGCTCCTGTTTGAAACTCTTAGATTAGAGCAGTGTTTTCTAATCTTTTTAATGCTCAAAGCTCTCTTTTATTTTTTAAAATTTACCTTTATTGTTGAAAGTATTATAGATGTCCCCCTTTTTTCCCCATTGACCCTCTCCACCCCCTCCACCCACCCCCAGGCCTTCACTGCACTATTGTCTGTGTCCAGGGGTTATGCATATATACATACAAGTTCTTTGGTTAATTTCTTCCCGCCCCTTTCCCCCTTCACTCTGGGAGTCATCAAGATTCTCTTTTAAATTTTCTCCCAACTAACCCCATATTTTGAAAAAGTTATCTGCTGCATAATCTGCATACCTTATTAATAAGTCATTTTTCTCTTTTTAAATTGTGTGTGTGTGTTTGACTGTTGTATGAGCTTCTGAATAGAAGATAGTCCACATGAGTGCTATCGCAGTTGATAAAATTTCAACTAAAAGCAAAGAAACTTGACAGTTTATCTGTCCTGTACAGTCTTGTAGGTAAATGTTTTATTTCTATTCATTTAAAAAATATATTCATAAATCACACCCTGATAAATGTTTTCGGGCATTGTTAGGACCTTAAAACAACATTGGGTAAGAGAACTACCAAAATAAGTTCTATAGCCAGGGTTTCATTGTCTATAACAGAACTGCTCAATCTATAATAATAAAAGTATAATATGCTAATTAGACTGGATAGCCTTCCAGATGTCCTTCCAGATGACCTTCCGGATACAGCTGCCATGGCGGGGGCCGAGCCCCTTGCATGAATTTTGTGCATTGGTCCTCTAATAGAAATACAAAGGTGAAGTAAATTTTAATAAAATACTTGACTCAGTATATTTAAAATACTATAATTTCAATATGAAATCAATATAAAAATTGAGATACAACCAACAAAGGAATTTTATTAAAAATACTAGGAATTCTTAAAATTCAATAAAAAAAAGCACCATCAGTAGGAAAAAAATAGACAAGCAACTTAAGCAGACATTTTACAGAGGAGAATATACAAATGGCCAATAAACGTAAAAATATGCTCAACTTCAATAATAGTTATGTCAATGACAATTAAAACCACAGTGCAAAGGAGAGCTGGGCACACAGTCAGGAAGAACAAAGACAAGGTAGAATGCACCTGCAGCTCTGCGTCTTTCTTTCACCACAGGAAAACTTTAGTGTCATGCCTAAGGCTTTCCTTCCACCTCCCAGATCTCATGCTGCTTTACTTTTGGTGAATTTTAACCAGGAGCCACATGGTTCCCAATATAAACAGATTGACAGTGGAACAATCCAGCACCACTAACTATGATAACACACTCACCATATTTGCTAAAATGAAAGAAGACTGGTGATATCATGCTGTAGCACAACTGGAATTGCTGGCAAGAATGAAAATGGGTAGAGCTTCATTGGAAACTTTGGCATTTTTTACTGAAGTTAAAAATGTATAACATAATACCTAGCCAAAGAGTACATGTATAAAAAATTCATAGAATTATTATTATTATTATTATTATTATTATTAGTCCTCACCCAAGGATATTTTTCCCATTGATCTTCAGACAGCACGGAAGGGAGGGAGGAGGGGGAGAGAAAGAGAGAACCATCAACATGAGAGAGGTTGCTTCCTGCATGTTCCCCAACTGGGGCTGGGGATCAAATCCACAACCAAGCTATGTGCCCTTGACCCAGAATTGAATCTGTGACCCTTCAGTCCATATGTCTATGCTCCTACCATTGAGCCAAAACCAGCCAGGGCAATAATTATTTATAATAGCCAAAACCTGGAGACAACAAAAATTATCCTTCGAGAGATTGAATAATTGTGATGGTCATCATAGAATTAGGACTCAATGAAAATAAACTACAAATATACATGGTTTAGCTAGATGAAACACGCAGACACAAATATATATATATATATATATATATATATATATATATATGTATATACACACACACACACACACACACACACACACACACACACACACATACACACACACACACTAGAGGCCTGATGCATGAAATTCATGCATGGGTATGGCCTGCGATCAGGGCCATCTTCCCCAGCTGCCTGCAGCCGGCCCCACCCCCCCCACCGCCACCCACTCCTGGTTCCTGGTTCACCATCTAGTAATCAGTGCCTGACGGCCGGGGGAAGAGACTGAGAGGTCAAATATTCCCGCCCGCTCGCCAGCCCCACCCCTGCCACAGGTGGCCATCAGGTGATCGGAGCCTGCTGGTCAGGGAAAGGGACCAAGAAGTGGTCAGTGTGCCTCATAGTGACTGGTCCAGCAGTCGTTCTGGTCATTCTGCCGTTAGTGTCGATTTGTATATTATCCTTTTATTATATAGGATAGTATTATTACATTCATATCAAGTTCAAAACCAGACAAAATTAATTTATGATGTTAGAAATCAGGCTAGCTAGTTTATACTTTTAAGAATGTGTCTTGGAGAGTATACCAGGAGATTTCTAGGATGTTGGCAATGTTCTATTTCTTTACAGAGTTATGGTACCATGGGTATACTTTATAAGTCCATTTAGTCATACACCTATGATCTGTGTACTTGTGTGTATGTATTCATGATACACTTCAGTTGAAAAGCTTAAAGAATAATCTGTAAACTTAAAAAAATATATAGGGATATTTTACATCCTTTTACTCTCACTAAGTCTTCGATATCCAGTGTGGATTTTACACATCTCAATCCAGACCAGCCACCTTTCAAGTGCTCAGTAGCCGTGTGTGATGAGTGGCTACCTTGCTAAATATTGCAGGTCTAGGACCCACTATTTCATTTCAGAGCTTCTCTGGAGTTAAACTTTTATTTTCTGGTCTTTCCTTGGAGTGTAGGTGGGAAGAAATGGGAATTGTTTCTCCCAAGGACCTCATGTTAATTTTACTGCTCCTCTGTTTTTATAGAATCTTTTCTACTTAAAAAAGATGGTTGTTTTTGTGTACAGGTTTAGAAAATGCCCAATAAACCATCATTTTGGTTATTTGTTCTTAATGCTTTATTTACCATTCTTTACATGACCAACACTTTTTTAAAAAAGCAAACAGTTGATTCAAGTATGATATATACAAAAGGGCACAAATTGTAAATCTATAGTTTGATGAAATTTTACAAAGTGAGCACATTTACTGTTTGTTTTCAAGAAACAGAGCATTACTAGTCCCCAGAAGCTTCTGCTGTGTGCCACTTCTCAGTCGCTGCCCCCAAAGTAGGACCCAAACTATAACCCCCAGGATTAGTTTTGTCTGTTTTTGAACTTCATATAAATGGAATTATAAGTATATACTTTTGTGTGACTTGTTTTGCTTAAAATTATATTTGAGAGATCCACTCATACTCTTGATTATAGCTATAGTTCTTTAATTCTTATTGCTATGTAGGATTTCATCATGTAAATATACCACAATTTATTTGTCTTTGTTACTGTTAATGAATATTTTGGGATAATTAGTGCCGTTATGAACACATTTGGTCATAAATTTTGTTGAATATTATGTTCACATTTCTGTTATCATATAACTGAGTGCGGAATTACTGTGCCAGAGTGTAAACATATATAAGTTTAAATAGATAACTACCAAAGGATTTTCCAAAATGGTTGTACCGGTTTACACTCAGCTGTAACTGTGAGTGTAGTTGTTCCTGTCCTCACCAACATTTGTTATTTTTTGTTTGTTTGCTTTGTTTTTTGTTGCTGTGGGCTGGGTTATGTGTGCAAATAATCCTCAAATTTCGGTGGTTGAAAACTGCACCAGTTTATTTCTCTCGTGTTATATGTCTGTCATGGTTTGGCTTCAGCACCCCTGGGCACTGCTCTTACGCTGTACTGATGGGACAGCCACTTTTGGAAGCTTGCTGGTCACAGGAGCAGAGGGAGCGTAATGGGGAGTGAGCACTTAAGGCCTCTGCCTGATGTGGCACCTGTCACTTCTCACGTTTCATTATCCAAACAAGGACATCTCCTCACCTAATTGCAAAGAAGAAAAATCCTTACCCTGTGCCCGGAGGAAACGAGTATTTTAGGCAAAACCTATCACATCTGAAACGACTGATTTCAGAGAATATGGCCCTGGTTTAGTGTTTGTCTAAGAAAATAAACACACAAAGACAAGTCCTTTTAGTTTTTCCATTCCATGTTGTTTTTAAAACCCTGCAGTCCTGAGAAATGAGTCTATTACAACTACAGGATTGTGGTCCCTCTTGCTAAAAACTCCTTAATAGCGTCACTGTGCACTCATGCAACCCAGACACGATGTGGCCTACAGTCCCTGCCTTTCAAGCCTCCTCTCATGCCAACTCAGGCCACACCTCAGCCCACACACACTGACCTTTTGGTTCCCTGAAGGAGACACGCGCTCTCTACTTCTGCCCTGAGTGCTTTCCTACCTTTCTCCTTGCTTTTACCTGCTAATTCTTTGGCTTTTCGGTCAAATATTTCCTCTAGGAGGTCCCCCGTGACTCCGGGGTAGATAGAGTCTTCTCTTTTCTATGCTCTCATAATACTCTGTTGCTTTGTTTCCAGACAAGCTGTTCCAGAGTTTTGTGTGTGAGCATGTGTTGTTGTTTTTTCATCTTCACCCGAGGATATGTGATGCTCATTTTTGTTTTGTTTTGTTTTTAGAAAGAGTAAGGGAAAGAGAAACCTCATTGTGAGAGAGAAGCATATATTGGTTACCTCCCATATGCGTCCCTGCAACCTCGGTATGTGCCTGACTGGGAATCAAACCCTCACCCTATTTGGTGCACGGGACGATGCTCTAACCAACTGAGCCACCCAGCCAGGTCTGTTCTAGTTTTTAAAGTCCATTTTTGCGCTATTATTTATTCAATCTGTTTCTCCAATTAGTGTGCAAGCTTCAAGGGAGCAAAGATCAAGCCTGTTTTGCTCACCGCTGTATGCTGCTGCTTCTGTTTATCCCAGTTACTGGCGTGTAATAGGAACTCATTAAATATTAAGTTTGGTTATAGTTTTATGTTTGTGACATTTATGTGGTCTTGAGGAGAATGTGTTCTCTGGTCCTTAGAGAACAATTTGATACTAAGAAGTTAATCACACAAACTGCTACACTGTTGCTCCATGCCTCTGTGTCTTGGGACATCTGAGAGAATCCAGAGTAGGGATGCTTTTCCCATTCTCTCTGGATTAGAGTAACCCTCACCTAGACCTTCACATTATTTAAATATTTTTTCTCCTCCTGTTTTTTGAGTGATATTTTCATGTTTAACTTAGAAGCCCTACAGTCAGAGGGGATATATCACATTTAACATAAATGGCAGTGAGTGTATTATATAGACATACTGAATAAATAAATAAGTTGTGTGATATTAAGGTGTGTGTTTTTTTGTTTTGTTTTGTTTTGTTTTAGCTTCTGGAGATGATACTGAATTACCAAAACATGTTGTGATTTATTTTCGTGATACTTTGCATTAGCAAAAGGACATCTGTTAGATGCTTGGAAAATGCTTACCTACATCTTTATGTCCCTCACTGTTTGTCTTCATTTACATGTGTTGTGGGAAACTTTAGTCTTTTCTGTTTCTCTTTTCATAAAGAATAACGAATTTGATCACTTTCTTGTCTATATGTTTCATTGTGGACTATAGGTTCTGTTCATCATTTAAAATGCAAATGTTCTAATAGAGATATCTCCTATAATGATAATCTTATGGGTGGAGTAGATAGGATGAAGCAGACATGGTTATCTGTAAGCCTCTCATAGTTGTGTTCCCCATTTTATTCTAGAAGAGAACCTTTGCTTCTCATTAATAAGAACTGATGGGAAGCAAAGGAACACGAGTAAGGATTATATTTGCAGGGCCTCTCTGTTTAAGAAATGTTTATTAGTTATCTATTTTGTGCCAGAAGCTGGGGAAACTAAGAAAGAGATGAACACTTTCTATAAGGCTTTACATTTTTGTTTCAAATGGTAATATTCTAATAAGCTGGGTTTCACTCTTTTGCTAGCTGTGCCAATTTTATCGCCTACTGAATGTGGATAATAAGGTACCCATCTCATAAAGTTCTTCTGAGGAGTAAATAAGATAGTGCATTTCAAACACTTAAATGTTGATTTTTATTTACCATGAGACTTTGTCCACAGTTAGCCTCTTAACTACTTATTCTCCTGTGTTTCTTCTGCTTGTTTTTTCCATATTGCCATCAGAAACACGGATCCGATTGCATAACATTACCTCTTGTATACTGTCTTCTCAACTTTAAAAAACGTTTGTGGTTTTCTGTTGTCTCAAGAAGAAAGCCTCAAATACATGGAAGGCATTTAACACCTTACCATCTGAACCTGACCTTTCCTACCAAAGTAGCTTCTGCCTTCGCCCCCACTAGGTTGCAGCCCACGTAGGCTGCACACATTGTATTCCATGGGCTTGTGCTCTTCCTTCTGCCTAGAATTCCTGATACAGCCTTAACTCCATCCTCACCCTCACCCAGAACACACAGTCCTCTATGGGCAACTCCGAGATCCTCTTATTCTTCCCAGGTATAAATCTTTGATCCCTGTCATTTATATCTCTTTAGCATGTATCACATTATTAAAATGTAATTAAAGTGTTTTACTCTCCCACTGGCTTGTGAGTTCCTTGAGAGGAGAGACCTTAACTTATTCATCATTGTATCACTAAAACCAGTAGTCATGCAGTAAAAATATTGAAATAATGAATTGAAATTTGGTTTAATTTTGTTTTGATTTCAATGTATTCTTATTATTCCAGGTTCTGGGCCTTGTTCAAAATATGAGTGTTTTCCAGTGTCCAAAATGCAAACACAAGACTCATATTTTTGGTGCTGATGGTGCAAGGAAACTAGCACAGATCCTTGATCTTGATATTCTAGGTAAGACCATAGAATATTCTTTTCTTAAAATATATTTTTCTTGATCTCAGAGAGGAAAGGAGGGGGAGAGAGAATAGAAACATCAACTATGAGAGAGAATCATTGATAGGCTGCCTCCTGCACACCCCACACTGGGGGCCAAGCTCACAACTTGGGCATGTGCCCTGACTGGGAATGGAACCATGACCTTCTGGTTCATAGGTCGATGCTCAACTACTGAGCCATGCTGGCTGGGCATGAGTATGCTTTTGCAGAGGAAATGGTAGAAGGGAAAATAGAGATCGGGTATGGTGATGAAAAGTGTCTCAGAAAGTGATGAATTGCTTTTGGCTTTGTGTTTTAAATTAAGTTAGTTTAGCGCAGTTCTATGTACTAAGCTTTCTTCGTTTTTTTCTAATACTTCATTTGTGGAAGGCTTTTTAAAAGGAAGTTTGTTCTGCCAATTTTGATGCTTTCTGCTATTGATAAAAACTGCTTATAACTTGAATTTGAGAAGAGAGTTTTGTGGTCTGACTGTGGATTGAAGCCCACATTTTAATGGTCACTAGTTTGTTGCACTGGGAACACATCTCTCAGTTTACCGGTATATACTAGTATGAAAATACCTGTTCATTATGTTGCAGCAAACTTAGGGAGTGTCACTTCTTGGTGCATATGAAAAAATGCCTTCCTGATCAGTTCTGAATTTATCAGTTCTTCTGCTCTAGAAAGACAATATTTTCTGTTTTCTGGAATCTTCTTATATGTGTTTGCCATGTGTATAAGAGATGGCATTTGAAATTTACATTGCATATACTGTTCATATTATTGAATTGAAGGATTAATTAGTGTTATGAGAAGTGAAATCATGTGTTAATGGAATAAAACACAGATTTTTGATAAAACATGACTTTTAAAAGGTCCACAAGCAACCTAATGAACTTTATAGGACATATGTTTTGATATTCTGCTTATTGAATGAGTTTCTGTTCTGGGGAAGGCAGATGTTAGATGTTGAGTAAGGGAGCCATAGAGTGAGTTATTAGTTATAGGTAGTTTACAATTAAGATCCCTTTAGAGATCAAGGAATTTCAAAACATACTCTATTATAATTACATTTCTAAAAGTTGATGTTAAATGTATTATTGTTATTATGCATTTGTCCCATAGCAACCACTACAATACCAGGTGAATACTAATGATATATTTTGATACATTCTTATAAATGTAGTCACTAATTATATTCTGCTACTGTTTTTCATTTAACCTAAAAAGTTCAGTTTCTTAAATCTGCATAATAACATAACAGATTGACATTCATTTATATAATAAAGTAAATGTATAATTATAATGGCATTATTGAATTATATTGACTATATTATAATTCCCTAATTTATAAATGGGTGGTACTGTTTTGTAAGTCAGTGATTTAGACTTTGAAACATATCTCCTAGAGAAACAACCTCACATATGGAAGTTATTTTTTAACCAACAGCTCAGAAATGTATAGTTACACTAAAAAAGTATCAGCAACACTGATTACTGATCTCAAAACTGGATAATGCCAGAGACTGCTGTCTCTAACAGTGTATGGGAAAATGATTTAGAGCTCCAATTCAGGGCCATCTCCTCCTTTTAATGCAGTCCTAGGGGCCCAGACATAGTGCCCGTGAACTTGAGCAGGGGCTCCAATAATGGAGAGGTTGGAATTGGAAATTAGAAACTGAAATAAAACAAAGAGCTCTCATAGCTATGGCCTCTGACTGATTGAAGCCCCCAGGCACCCTCATTGGTCTCTTACTGACTCTCTGGCTGCCTCAGTTTATTTCATCCATTGGGCTGTGTTTTGAATTTGGCAAAATGGCTTTTCAGAACTTTATCCGTATTTATCTACAGGGACAGTTTATGCATGGTAGTTAAGGTCTCACGTTATCTCACAGAAACCCCTTTAACTTATGTCTCTGAAATAGGCCCTCCTTTCCTTCGGACCTAGCCATTCCTCATACCTTTACTCCTTTTTATCCTTCTCTGTATACAGCTGTGGCCCCTTACCACTCTCACTATGCCGCCTATTTTCTAACAAGATTTTACTCTTTTTTGATCTACGTTTCTGTATCTATGGGAGGATTGTGAATCTCTGGAAGGCAAAAATCATGTCAATGGGTGGTATAAAGGAGAAGGTTTTACTTTCATTTTTCCCAGTTCTATAATAGCATGTTCATAAGTCAAGAGTAAAAACCTTTATGAGTTTCGAAGTATTTTCTATAACATATATTCTCCTGCCTGTTCCTGTGACAACTTCTTATAGTCTTAGTTGATCTGTAGAATAGACACAAATTTACTAAAAAGGTAATCTTTAAATGGTTACCTAAATATTCATATATTTTGTCATTTGTCTATTGAACATTTAGGAAAGACTTAAAGAGTGGGTTAAGATTTCAAAATGTGCTGACAGGAGGAGCATACTTCATAATATAAATTGTAGTAGGTTTGTAATGTTGTAACATATAATCTGCATTATTTACATTGCCTGGCATGGTGCTGAATGACTTTATATAAAACACGTGTATACACACATTTCAATGACCTTCCCATGGATTTGGAGTGGTTCTATGAATGCTGAGTACCATGACGAGTCAGCTCTTCTACTTAAGGCTCCATTTGCTGCCTTTTAAATGTCAGCATTTGGGAAGCCATCATTTGTGATGGTGTGGTGGAGAGTCAGCTGGATGGTGAATCCCAGCGTTTCCCCTATTACACTACCTAATGGTAATATATCATCAGCCAAGACACATCCTTCCAGACCTCAAGTCTGCATATTGGAGATTCTCACTGTATATGTCCTGAGGTCTCATCAAGCTCACAAGTTTTAATGCTAAAAGATTAACCTATATATAAAAGCCTAAGTGACCGTTATGACTGAACGACCAGAACAACTGGTCAACCAGTTGCTGTGACGCGCACTGACCACCAGGGGGCAGGCATTCAATGCAGAAGCTGCCCCCTCGTGGTCAGTGCGCTCCCACAGCCAACCTCCCATGGCTGGCCAATCTCCTGCGGCCCCTGCCCCCGGTTGATCAGGTAACCTCCTGGGGCCCCTACCCCAGGCTGGCCAGCACCCTAATAAGCCTCGAGGGACCCCACCCATGCACGAATTCGTGCATCAGGCCTATAGTATATAATAAAAGTAATCCTATCTGATAAGAGACAGGGAGTTGAGATAACAGGTCTGGCCTACTTTTCAATAGTTCTCTTAGCTTACTTGTCTGCTAGCATCAGGAAGATTATATTGTACTTTTATTTTTTTTTTTTTTTATTTTGGATTACTTCCCCATCTTTTCCTTTTCAGTTTCCTCTTATTATGTGGTATGTTGTGTCTATACTAGGTATTACAGGTAAAAATAATTTACAGATGTCTTCCAAACCATTCGTAGGAAGATCTCCAGCAAAGAATAAACCATGGCCCCATGAGGAGTGGCCACATAGTTTTCATATAATATATTAGAGGCCCGGTGCATGGATTTGTGCATTGGTGGGGGGTCCCTCGGCCTGGCCCGCGGGGATCGGCCCGAAACCAACAATCCTACATCCCCTGGGGAATGTAGTTGTGCCAAAGCAGCAGGCAGCCAGGGAGGAGCCTGAGCCTGGGCCAGGCGCCGCACTGCGCTGCTCCTGCCCATCCTGGCCCCACTGTACCGACTGCCGCCAACACTCGGTAGGCTCGCTGCTGCTCTGCTGCAGTCTCCGCGCCCGTCCTAGGGCAATACTGGCGCACCCGTGACCGAGAGGCAGCCGTGGGCTCACGCCCAGTCAGTCCCGATGCTGGTACCAGTCTGGATGGGAGAGGGGTGCACATAAGGAGTCTCCACGGAAGAGGCTCGCGCCACCGCAGCTGTGCTCGCCAACCATGAGCTCAGTGTCTGGCACCTGTTGATCAGCTGATTAGCGCTCTCTCTGTGGGAGTGCACTGACCACCAGGAGGCAGCTCCTGCCTTGAGCGTCTGCCCCCTGGTGGTCAGTGCATGTCATAGCTACCAGACGACCAATCGGTCAACCGGTCCCTTAGGCTTTTGTATATATAGATATATCACTGTACTACCCTGAAGTGGAATATTTTTCCTAATTTTCATTTGAAATTCCTTGATCAGAGATTTAGCAATTTTTAGGATAATCCTAACTCAAGTTGATTTGAATCAATTTAGTTTAAATGTTGTTTCTGAAGTTCACATAGTGAAATTCCAAATGTGATATAAACTTTTGTAGTACTAATGGATATCTGGTGGCTCTTTTAGGAGATATTCCTTTACATCTTAATATAAGGGAAGCTTCAGATACAGGCCAGCCGATTGTATTCTCACAGCCTGAAAGTGATGAGGTAAGTGATCTTTTAAAATAATGTATTTTCATTTCTCTTTAGAGGATATGTACTTTTTGTTATGTAGAAAGAAGGTAAGATCAAGTTTATCTATTTGCAATGCATATATTGAACAAAAACTGGTAACTTATCCACAGCATTTTAAGTTACTATTTTGTGTGGTAGGCGTATCAGTGCTGGCCCTGAATTATCAACTGACCAAGTTCACCTACAAAGAGTCATCACCAACCAGTTATCTCATGAAGAACATGCAAAGCAAGAGTTTGCAGAGTTCTTATCTTGCTGACTATTAGTATCTAACTGCCCACGGCTATCTGAAGTTGAGCTGGTTGTTGGGAGAAGGAAACCTAATATAAAAAACATTGAGTTGGATATAGAGAAACTATAAACCATTAGAGATGGAGTTTTCATTGCATTTATTTGAACAGATATGATTGGGGAAGTGAGGTGGAAAAACTAGTAGTGTTTAATTACGGATACAGCTGATAAATTTTCAACTGAAGCTTGACAGTTTTAAGCCTAAAATATTTTTATTTTATTCTTTTTAAAAAATAAAAATAAAATCAATCATATATATCACTTTTTCCTAAGTAGCACTTGCTATTAAATTAGAAACTGATCCATCCTCTGGTTCATCAGTTTTGCTGCAGTTTTTGTGCTTATTTGCTGAATAGTCCCATTCTTCCAATAGTTTTTCTCATATATTTCTTTTTTAGCTAGCAAGTTTAACCTTACAGTACTGTTATTTTGCTTTTGTTCTTTTTAAAAATTGTAGTTGACATACAGTATTATATTAATTTCAGTGTACAGCATAGCAGCTCAACATCTCTATGCCATGGGAAGTGATTGCCATGTCAGTGCTAGGAACTGTCAGTCACCATGCAAAGTCATAGTATTATTGACTGTGTTCCCTAAGCTATACGTTACATCCTGTGACTTATTTATTTTATAACTGGAAATTTGTACTTCCTAATCCCCTCCACCTTTTTGTTCATCTTTCCACTCCTCTCCCCTCTGATATTTATCAGTTTTTTTCTCTGCATCTCTGAGTCTGTTTCTGTTTTGTTTTGCTTCATCGATGTTTTTGACCTTCAGATTCCACATGTAAGTGAAATCATATGGTATTTGTCTTTCCCTGTCTGACTTATTTCACTCAGCTAATACACTCTAGGTCCACTCATGTTTTCATAAATGGCAAGATTTCATTCTTTTTATGGCTGAATAATAATATTCGTGTGTGTGTGTGTGTGTGTATGATGTCCCAATAAAATGTATGCTCACTTTGAATAATTTTTAATGCCAATGGGTTAAATCTAAAAAGAAAGAAGCATCAAGTGAGCTATCAGAAAAAAAGTGTGTATGCAGTTTTTGAGAACACCCTGTATATACCACATTTTCTTTATTCATCAGTCAGTGGATACCTAGGTTACTTGCATTATTTTGGCTATTGTGAATAACGCTGTAGTGAACATAAGGATATATATATATTTTTTCAAATTAGTGTTTTTAATTTCTTGAGGTAAATGCACAGAAGCGGAATTGCTGGTTTCTGATGGTAGTTCAATTTTAATATTTTGAGGAATCTTCATTCTGTTTTCCATAGTGCCTACACCAGTTTACAATCCCACCAGCAGTGCACGAGGGTTCCCTTTTCTCCACATCCTCACCAACACTTGTTACTTGTTGTCTTTTTTATAATAGACTAGTAGCCCTGTGCACAAAATTCGTGCACATTGAAAGGGAATTAATTAGAGGAACATAATTTGGACTCACTATCTAATATCAATAATATGTGAGTGTGAGGCAGTCCGCATTTCTGAAATTCAGTGACATGAATTTTAGCTATTACTTTGCCAAGTAAATGGAATTTACAGGTATCATTTAAAAGAGCATTCAGCTTAATATTTAAAACTCTGGCTACCAAGTCAGGTCTGTTTTCAACTTTTGCCAGCATTGTAAATTGTTTGCAATATCTGCCCATTTGGGGTTGTATGTCATGGTTATGAGCTACATTGTATCAACAGTTGTTCTTTAGACATAGTCCCACCTCTCTACTGTCACAGTCTGAGATGCAGGTGAATGAGAGTCCTGGCTATCAGGCCGCTGAGAGCTGTCTGACCAAAGGCTGATTCTGGCTGATCCTGTCGGGATGGGACTTCCTTCTCCCTGCTGTCAGTTTCCACAGCTGTGATGAGGAAGCTGGTGTGACAGAGGGAGCCACGCCCTCCAAGCTGCCCTCTCTCTCGCTCTGCTCTATGTCCAGTGGTCTCTTGCTCTGCCAAGTCCTCCAAACCTCCCACTCTCAGCCGGCAAGGTCCCAGGAGCCCGTGGGCATGGTTAGGTGCAGGCGGCCTCACCTCCCAGGCCTGCGAAGGTCCTGGGAGCCCACGGTTGCTGCCACTGTTGCTTCCTAGGGTGCCTGACCCCTGTGTATGCAAATTAACCACCATCTTTGTCAAGTTAATTTGCATAGTCACTCTGAGTGGCTGGTGGGCGTGGCTTGAGCATAGCAGAGGGATGGCTAATTTGCATGTTTCTCTTTTATTATATAGGATATTTTGACAGGAGGTATGAAGTGATATCTCAGTGTGGTTTTGATACCTCCCTGATGTTAGTGATGCTGAACAATTTTTTATATGTCTATTAGCTATCTGTATGTCTTTCTTGGAGAAATGTCTATTAGGTCTTCTGCCTATTTTTAAATTGGATTGTTTATTTTTTTTATGTTGAGTTGTATAAGTCTTTATATATTTTGGATATTAACCCCTTATCAGATATATCATTTGTAAATATCTCTAATTCGGAAGGTTTCATTTTGTTGATGGTTTCCTTCACTGTGAAAAAGCTTTTTTAGCTTGATGTAGTCCTATTTGTTTATTTTTGCTTTATTGCTCTTGCCTGAAGAGACATATCCAAAAAATATTGCTAAGGCCTTTGTCAAAGAGTTTATTGCCTATGTTTTCTTCTAGGAGTTTTATATTTTCAGGTCTTACATTTAAGTCGTTAGCCCATCTGAGCTTATTTTTGTATATGGTATAAGAAAGTGGAAGAGTTTCTTTCTCTTTTTGCATGTATCTGTTTTTGAATCACCATTTATTGAAGTGGCCATCTTTTTTCCCATTGTATATGTTTGCCTCCTCTGTCATAGATTAACTGACCATATAAGTATGGGTTTATTTTTGGTCTCTGTATTCTGTTTTATTTATCTACTAGAGGCCCGATGCATGAAATTTGTCCAAGAGTAGGCCTTCCTTCCCCCAGCTGCTGGCACTGGCTTCCCTCCAGCACCCAGGACCCGGGCTTCCCTCGCAGAGGGAGGCCCTGCCCACCTGCCACAGCCCGCCAGTCAGTGGCCTGGGCCTCCTTCTGTGGGGCAATCATGGGGCGATGGCCGGCCCCCCGACCAATTGCATCGCACCCGCCTTGGCTGGCCTGGCGCCAGTGGGTGTCATAGCGTGGTTCTGGATGGTCGTCTGGATGGTTACTCCACTGTTCCGCCACTTGGTCAATTTGCATATTACGCTTTTATTATATAGGATGTGTCTGTTTTTGTGCTACTACCATACTATTTTGATTACTATAGCCTTATAGTATAGTTTGAAATCAGGGAGTGTAATATCTCCAACTTTGTTCTTTCTCAAGATTGCTTTGGCTATTTGGGGTCTTTTGTGGTTCTATACAAAGTACTGTTATTTTGTCCATCCATAACTACTATCCCTTCATTCTACTTTGCTTCCTTTAATTTTGTGTGAACTGGGAAATAAAGGAGCCAAGTGTGGTTAGAGTTGTGAATAGGGTGAGAGGAGACTGGCAGTCAGGAGTGTAGAGTAAGTAAAGCAGATTTACCTGGTATTTGAATTGTCCCTTTCAGGGGCCCAGAGCTCCTTCCCTTTCTTGAGAGTCAACATTTATGGTCAGGTGATTGGGTTGCTGGGAATGTGCTGAATAAATACAGTGTAGCACTTATCACTGTTTTTCTTTTCTCCTTTAAGTAATGTTAAATTTCTTTTTCAGTCTTTACTTAGAAATCTTTCATATAAGCAAAATTTTTTATAACCTTTTATTTCTTTCATAATTGAAGTCTGGCAATCCCAACTACCCTAGGTGTACTTTATGCAGTGAATAAAAAGTTGTATGAAAATTGAGGGTTTAAAAAACTACACACTTTTAAATGTCTCCCGAGAACAGACTATTTAAAGACATTCCATGGTGATTATGATGATTAACGTTAACAATTTACTAGTGTATTTCAACTGGGTTTAGATTTTTAAATATGTTTTCCACCTTTCCATTTTCTTTGAGATTTTCCAAAAGCAAGGAGCATTTCTAAGAAGTTAAATAAATGTAATATAATAGAGACTATATAACAACCATCAAAAGATAATATTGAAAACTCTGAACAACAGTGTTTGTGGAATATATATATATAGTATATATATTTATAATCCTCACCTGAGGATATGTTTATTGATATTAGAGAGAGGAAGGGGGAGAGAGAAACAGTGAGTAAGAAACATCAATGTGAGAGAGAAACATCGATTGGCTGCTTCACATATGCACCCTCACGGGGGACCAAACCCAAAACCTGGCTATGTGCCCTGACCGAGAATCAAATCTGTGACCTTTCAATGTATTGGACCATGCTCCAGCCAACTGAATCTCATTTGCATAAACTTTAGGGTTATTATTTTACTATTGTTGGGTGACATTTATGGGAATGTGAACAGCCCAACATTTTGTAGTTAAAGTTAGATTTGATTTGGTTAGGTGCATTATAAGATATTCCTGGTAAAGACTTTCAAATACAGTGGGGCCTTGACTTACGAGTTTAATTCATTCCATGACGGAGCTCATAACTCAAATTACTCGTATGTCAAATCATAAAGTGAATGAGTGAGACACGTGATGCTGGGCTTATGTTGTGGCGTTCACTGTGACGTTCGCTGCGTCAATGAGTGGTGGGGTATCTGAAGCTGGCTCGTAACCCGAATTTTAGCTCGCAACTCAAAGCAAAATATTGGCCGAGAGATGGCTCATATCTCGAAAAACTCGTTAGTCAGGACACTCATAAGTCCAGGCCCCACTGTATAGTGGAAACTTTATCATCTTATAATTTCTTAATACCTCATTGTCTTAATATGAAAATGACTATATAAGATAAATTAGAACTTTAAATCTTTAAAAACAAAAGATAAATAACCAAAGCTCTTTATAAAACTTCTTACACTTTGGTTGCCATCCATTTCCTTTTATTTTTTTAATATGTTTTATTGATTTTTGGAGAGAGAAATAGAAATATCAATGAGAGAGAAACATCATCAATTGACTACCTCCTGCATGCCACCTACTGGGGATCGAACTGTGACTTCTTGTTTTATGGGTCGACACCCAACCACTGCTCCTTTTACTTTATTTTTTTAATTCCTTAGTGTTTAAAGTATTACATATGTCTCCTTTTCCCCCCATTGACCTCTCCCTGGCCGCTCCCATGCCCCAGAACGTGCCCTCACCCCTGTCCTGTCTGTGTCCATTGGTTATCCTTATATGCATGCATACAAGTCCTTTGGTTGATCTCTTACCCACCTTCCCTCCTTTTATTTATTAACTAGAGGCCTGGTGCACAAATTCATGCACAGGTGAAGTATAGCTGCCCCACCCCGATGGGGGGCCCATCAGGTTGGACCAGCCAGGGGGAGGGGCCATGGGCGGTTGGCCAGCCGGCCCTGCCCACAGTCAGGATAGGGGGGCCAATCAGGGACCAGGCCAGCCAGGGGGAAGGGCTTTGGGAGGTTGCTGGGGGCCAATTGGGGCCCCAATTGGGCCGGTTGGCTGCCGCAGTGCATGTCATAGTGACTGGTCATTCTGGTCGTTCCAGTCGTTCTGCCGTTCCAGTCGCTTGGCTTTTATATATATAGACTAGAGGCCCGATGCACAAAGATTCATGCAAGAATAGGCCTTCCTTCCCCTGGCTGCCGGCACCGCCTTCGCTCCAGCCTGGAGCTGCCTTTCCACCTTCGCTCTGGCTCGGAGCCACCTTTCCGCCTTCGCCCTGGCCTGGAGCTGCTTTCCACCTTCACTCAGGCCCGGAGCCACTTTCTGCCTTTGCACGCTGCCCAGAGGCCCAGAGTGGCCTTGGCGGGGCAGAACACCTGTGTACCCTCCCAGCTGCCGCCATCTTTGTCTATTTGTATATTCCCTCCTTATTGGCTGTGGGCGCCACCATCTTTGTCGAGAAGTGATGGTCAATTTGCATATTCCATCTTTATTAGATAGGATGACAGAGCAGATAAGTAAGATCCAGCTGAATTATCTCCTCTTCAGGGTGGTCCAAAGACCTTGAATAGGTGAGGATTAGTCTCTGTAAAGTTGAGTTGATGAGAAAGAGAGTATTAATAGTTTGATAAATCTAAATCATATTTTTTTACATATGATGTGTATGTGTATGCTTTTTGCTTGTTATGGATTAAACAAAAGAAAGGGATTTATTTTACTTATTCCTTGGTCAAGAAAAGTGCCCAAAAGAACATATTAATATGAGTCCTTCAATGAAATTGTAAATTACTTGAGGACAGAATAGTAATAATAATGGCCACTATTATTTATCATCTGCTTCTTTTGTGCCAATACTTCACATCCTTTTTTCTTACTTAGTACTCCCCAAATCCTTTGAGGTAGATACTATTGTTATAACCGTTTTATAGATGTGGAAAATTAGTCTAGTACGGTTAAGTCATTTGCCCAAGGTCTCAGAGCTAGTAAATAACAGAACTAAGATTTTAAACCATGCTTGTCTGACTTAGAGGCCCCAACTTTTCACCGGTGAGCTATTATATGTCCCCTTTATATCATTACATTCCACTGATTCTCTGAAACAATGCATTACACACACAGTAAAACCAAAAAAATTATTTGTTGAAATAATACTGCATTGGCTGAAAAAATTTAATCTTAACAGTTTTATAGAAATTGAAACTAAGTACTTTTAGTGGTTTCTCAGCAAATGACAATCAAACCATTACTTTAAGTGTCATATGTTGAAAGTTTAAGCTTGGAGATAGGCCATTAAAAAGCAAAAGTTAAATGTAGCAAATTTGATTATCCTGGAATCATTCAGTATTTTGTGCCACCTAATAGGTATGTCTGTAATTTAACCTAAGTATGAATAAAAGATTATAGAATGATGACCTTGTCTCAGCTTGCCTTAGTAAACTTTAAATTTTCATCAGAAAATATTACACTTAAATACCTAGAAAAGATACTAGGAGACTAAAAAGATATTCATAAAGATGCTTAGCTGAAAATCAGCATATTAGATTTAAGAGAAATATTTCTTTATTAAGTCTATGTTATTTTCATTTTTATTTATTATTTTTATTTTTCCCCAAAATATATTTTAATTGACTTTCAGAGAGAGGAAGGGAGAGGGAGAGGGAGAGAGAGAGGAGAGTGAGAAACATCAATGATGAGAGAGAATCATTGATTGGCCACCTCTTACACGCCCCACACTGGGGATTGAGCCCGAAACCGGGTCATGTGCCCTGACTGGGGATCGAACTGTGACCTCCTGGCTCATGGGTTAACATTCAACCACTGAACAACACCGACTGGATTGTTATTTCCATTTTTAAATAAAAGCTATTGTTTTTGTTAACTATAGCAGTGACTAAAACCATTCTTAGACAAAGCATTACAATTATAATTGCTTGTATCTTGATTTACTGTTTCATATGTGATGTAGTAGAAGGAGCTGGGCTTTGGAGTCAGGTGGACCCAGATTTGAATGTTTCCCAGCCTACAGACTCTGTGATCACAACTTCCAGTGTTTCAATCCAAGTTAAGCCCATGATGCTTATTTTACATAAGCGGGATTACTTATGTGAAGTAGTTGGTGTAGTAGGCACTCAGTAAAAAAAAAATTAAGTCCTTATTCATGCTTTGAGAGACACTCTTTTTTAAAAAATGGTCTCAAATGAAATTTTAACATTTTCCTGGTAAAATAAAGCATAACTTAGATGCTAGGGTTCAAGCATAGTTTTTTTAAATAAAGATGTGTGAGACACACTTAAAGCATTACATTAGGTCTCAAACAGTTCTCGTACCGGGCAGGTCAGGAAGTTGGGCAGCTCATCTAAGACTGGCTGTAAAGTCTTCACCTTTCTGGGTTTTGGTTTTCTCGTCTATAAATTGGGGATAATAACAGAGTTTACCCCTTAGGGTAGCTGTAAGGATAAATGAAATAATACTGGGAAAATGTTAAGTACTTAAGTTTTAGCTGTTATTAATTGTAGTAGTTGGAATAGCAGTAGCATATACTCAAATCTAAGTATATAAATGTATAAAGTAATAATTTTAGAAAGTCTTACTATTGTGTCCTACAGTTACTTTTATAGATAAAATGGAAGAATTAAGAAATAAAATTTACATTGCAATAGTTTAAAACCCTTAAAATACAAATGTCATGACCATTATTCCAACTGCACTGTGGGCACTGGGTTAGTTGGTGCCCCACTCGGTGGCCTGGGGGCTTCTCAGAGTGTTTCCCTGCGAGTGCGGAGATGAAGAGTGTGGCAGTGATCCCATGGTCCCCAAACTCACCAGGTGGAGGAGCCCCAGGTGCTTGTGCTGGTACTAGATGCCATTCTCAGAGAGAATAAAGAAATGGTTTCCGTAGACACACTGTAAGGTGGTAAGTAGTAGTCCTCTTTAAACGACTAACAACTCTTATGCCACAGAATTGTTGGCAGAATCTACCTCAGGATATTAATTTGTCAGAAGAGGGAGGCATAATTTTTCTGCAGCTAGACTAGGTTGCTCGTTTGCTGACTCAGGAATTAGAGTTTGAAAAACAGTAATTGCTGGTACTAAATATTTTTTTTCAGAAAGTCACCTTCCAAGTAGTTGCCTCCAAGTAATCTAAAATTATTTTCCCTGTCCTACCTACAATGTATCTCCTCTCTCCTGAATTTCTTCAGCTCAGCCTTTTTACTATTAAATTCAAAGGACAATGCTGGTAAACAGTTCCTGAGTCCGTTGATGTGTGCTGGGGAGAAGTATAGAACACACTTGTCTGTTCTTTTCCAGGCCAAAGCTTACCTGAGGATTGCTGCAGAAGTGGTCAGAAGATTGCCACCACCCTAGCTGGCGTGGCTCAGTGGATAGAGCGTCAGCCTGCGAACTGAAGGGTCCCAGGTTCGATTCCGGCCAACGCACATGCCTGGGTTGTGGGCTCGATCCCCAGTAGGGTGTGCAGGAGGCAGCCAATCAATGATTCTCTCTCATCATTGATGTTTCTATCTCTCGCTCCTTCTCCCTTCCTCTCTGAAATCAATAGAGAAATATATTAAAAAAAAGAAGAAGAAGAAGAAGATTGCCACCACCTCTACAGTGACTCCCAGTTGTCCTGAAACTTACCTGCTGCATGACAAGGAGACCTTTGGGAACAGCAGTGTGATGATAATGCCTACAGAAACAATAGCAATCACAGAAGCAATAGCAACCTTGTATTTCTAAGGAGATAATGTCTTATCTTCGGGTTTGATTTGCCAAACAATGACTCACAAATAAAGTTTTTGCATATCAGTGCTAAATATTACATTTAGGAATTGTTTAGAAAGCTGATGTGAACCAACTGCACAGAACTACATTTTATTTTATTGAGCTACCCCTTGAAGAGTTATGAGTTTATGTTACAAGTCCAATCTTCAGTTCAGGAGAGAACTTTGCTCTTTTTAAAGGATTTGCTAAATTTGTATAAGGACACAAGTGTGACACCCTCCATCAGACAATTTGGTATGGGTTTGAATCCTGCCTCTAATACTGTATTGAACACATTCTTAATGTAGATTAAACCTCTACTTCACCTGGACTTGACCTTACCCTAGACTTAATGAATCTGAATCTCCAGGGATGGGGCCTGGACATGTGGATTTTTAAAAATATTTATTTTATTGTTGCTAGTATTACAGATGCCCCCTAATTTTCCCATCCCCCTCCTCCCAGCCCCTGAACATGTGTATTTTTAACAAGATTCTAATGATTTTGATGAATCATATGATGGCAATAATAGCAATAAGAGTTAACATGTATCAAGTGTTTTCTTCTGTCTTTATGTTAACCTTCCTTTCATATGAGGGTGGGTAATGTTGCTCTCTCCATTTTACAGATGAGGAAACTGAGGTATAGCAAAGTTAAGTGTCTTCCCAATGGTTACTATTTTAGGAAAGCATGGATCTGAGATTTATACTTGGGCACTTGGATTACTGGATCCATCCTTTTATACAAAAGGGGCATTTGTTGATTTCAAAAGAGGAATATAATATGCAGCATTTCCTCAAAATCACTTGACCATGAACCTCTCTATTCCCACACCCACCTTTTAGAAGGAGTTCATTTTATTGCAGTTCATTTTTCAAAGAATACACTTTGAAAAGCATGTATCTTGTCTAGTTGAGGCTTAGGGAGAGACGTCAGGGGCTTCCCAGGTTCAAGTAGCAAGATAGTTGTAAAGCTGCAAGTACTGATGAGTCATTAGTTAATCCTTGGTTTTAAGGAAGTAGTCTATGACGTTTGGCAAATGCCTTCTCGTCCTTTGCTATGTAGTTAAGCAGCCAGAAAATTAGGCAAAGAGTTACGTGCCATTGTAACTCTCAGTGGATACATGCTACAACCTGGATAAATTCCAGAGAATTATACTGAACGAAAAAGCTAATCCCAAAGGTTATGTATCATATGATTCCATTTATATAATATCCTTGAAATGACAAAATTATAGAAATGGAGAACTAATTAGTGGTTTCCAGGGGTTACAGAAGTGGGGGGAGTTTGTGTGTGTCTATAAAAGGGCAACACAAGAAATCCTTGCCGAAACCGGTTTGGCTCAGTGGATAGAGCGTCGGCCTGCGGACTGAAAGGTCCCAGGTTCGATTCCGGTCAAGGGCATGTACCTTGGTTGCGGGCACATCCCCGGTGGGGGATGTGCAGGAGGCAGCTGATCGATGTTTCTCTCTCATCGATGTTTCTGGCTCTCTATCTCTCTCCTTTCCTCTCTGTAAAAAATCAATAAAATATATATTAAAAAAAAAAAAAAGAAATCCTTGTGATGTGGGAAAAGTCCTGTGTTGTGACTGTATTGATATCAGCATCTTGGTTGTGATACAGTTTTGCAAGATGTTATCATTTTGGAGGAAATGGGGTAGAGGGCACAGTGGAATCTATCAGCATTACTTTTTATAACCACACTAGAGGCCCAGTGCACGAATTTATCACAGGTGGGGTCTGGCTGGGCTGGCCCCAATCAGCCGAGCCTGTTGGGAGGAGGAGATGGCAGGAGGTTGGCCAGCTGCCCTGCCTCATCAGAGCCAGGCCAGCTGGGGGGAGGGGGCTGCAGGTGATTGGCTGGTGGGCTCCACCCCTGATTCGGTTGGGGGCAGGGCCAGCCATGGGGAGGGGCTGTGGGTGGTGTGCTGGCCAGCCCTACCCCTGATTGTGGTGGTGGGGGCCCATCTGAGGTGAGGCCAGCTGGGGGGAGGGGCTGCAGGAGGTTGGCCAGCCGACACCATCCCCTATTGGGGTGGGAGGAATGATCAGGGGCAGGGCTAACCAGGGGGAGGACCTGCAGCCAGTCAGGGTGGTGGGGGCCCATTGGAGGTGGGGCTGGTCAGAGGGAGGGGCTGCAGGAGGTTGGCTGGCTGGCCCTGCCCCCTATTGGGGTGGAGGGGCAATCAGGGGCAGGGCCCGCCAGGGGGTGGGGCTGCAGGAGATTGGCCAGCCGTCCCGCCCTCTATTGGTGTGGGAGGGACGATCAGGGGCAGGGCTGGCTGGGGGGAGGGGCCACAGGAGGTTGGCCAGCTCGCCCCACCCCTGGATTGGGCTGGTTTGCTGGCCGCAGTGGGCGTCATAGTGACTGGTTGTTGTGGTCGTTCTGGCATTCTGGTCGCTGGCTTTTTATATATATAGATGTGAATATAAAATTATTTCAAAATAAAAATAAAATTTTAGTTATAAAAGCAAACATGTGCTGCTGTGTCTGAACTGAATGTCCTGGAACAAATTATCCAAGCTAATTAAAATCACGAATAGGAGTATTTGTGGACATACAGCAATCACCATTCATCACTCCAAGAAGGAAGTAATCATTTAAGTTGTAGACATTTGCTTGTGCTTTTATTGTTTTTTACAGGGGAGGCCAAAACAGAGCACTTCTTAAAAAAAAAAAAAAAAAAGCAAGTGTTTGAACCATACTAAACTTTACCTACCAAAAGAATGATTTAAATAAGCTTCAGAAGCTCTTAAATTGTGAGCCATAACTTAATAATCTGATGGAGAATGGGAAAGATAGTCTTTACTCATAAATGCATGACTTAGAGAAGATTCACATGAATAATCATCCATTCTCTCTCCTCCCTGATCTACTAGTCTCTGCAGATGCTTCCAGGAAAGCCACTGAAACAATGAGTATATAAGAGTTCAGGAGGGAAGGGAGGACAAGTTGCTATAATGGCAAGAAGGAAGCTTATTCTAAAATTTTGCCCATGGCAGCCTTTACTAAGCTTCTGAGAGCTGACTTCAAAGACAGACTGTTAAGCAAAGCAAATCTGCCTGTTGTTAGGAGTAATATTTATTTCTCACCACATTTCCATAGAGTGTAGAGAATTTCCACTTCACATTCCAGAAGGGAAAGGCAGCCTCCCCAACTCACTCTGTTCCAGGAAAGGAGGAGTGACTCATCTTGTCGGTAAATTTCTTCTTGTCTGCATTTCTTTGATTTCAGCCAAATCCTGAGCTTCCATAGGCGAGCTACAGGGAAACCTGAAATTGTCCACCTCTGCCTCAGACCCTGGTGGACAAGTCCCTCTAATTTCAGGGTAAGGTATTTGGTAACCCAATGTGCTCACATATCTTCTAATCCAGCTATTTATCAATAATGAAGTTGTTGTGTTTTTTTACCTTTATCTGAATTCTGTGTCTCCCAGTTAATAGGGGAAGAATTCCCCTAACCTCACTCCATGAAATCACAGAATACCTTTCTAGAATCCTATACAGTTAAAACCAAAGAATATATTAGAGTTTGGTGTATTTGAAGCACTTTCAGTAAGAAATAAGTTTACCAATGACCAGAAGATATTTTGGAGGTGCGGGGGGAGGGAGGTGGGTGTGGGGTTATTATGAAATATACTACATACAAAACAGCACAGAAGACAAATATACAGGTCAATTAATTCTCTACACCCATGTAACTTAAGTAGGGCACTGCCAGCATCCCAGAAGCCCCTGTCTTTTCCTTCACCATCTCTACCTTCTCCTCCCTTACAAATTACCCACATGCTGATGCTTTAACACCTAAGCCTGTGCCCTCAAACATTATAGTTTTGCCTGTTTTTTGAAGTTCATATTAGAATTATACAGTATTCTGCTCTCTATTAACTGCTTTTATTTTTCCTCCACATTGACTGCTTTCATTCTATATTGCGTTTCAAGATCCATGTCTGTTGTTGCATTTGGTGTGAGTTGTTCACATTCTTTGCTGCAGATTGTTCCATTGTTTGCATACACAGCTAATCCATTCCATGGCAGGTGGATATTTGGATTGATTTTACTGTTTTGCCATTACAAATGACACTGTTCTGAACATTCATGTACATATTTTCTTGGTGTTCATGTGCTTGAGTTTCTGTTGAGTTATTGTTTAGTGTTATCTCGTTGTGGTTTTAACTTGCATCTCCTGATTACAAATTAATTGAGCACCTTTACTTACATTTATTGGTTAATTCCTCTTTTGTGTAGTGCCAACTCAAACCTTTTGCCCATTATTCTATTGTGTTGTTAGAAAAGATATATTTTTATACTTTTAATATGAATCTTGTCAGTTCTGTGTGTTGCAGATATCTTTTCCATTCTCTATGACTTGCCTTTCACTGTCTTAATAGTGTCTTTTGAGAAAGTATCTAAATTTTAATGTACTCAAATTTACCACTTTTTTATGATTATTAATTTTTGTGCAGTGTCCCAACACATGAAGATATTGTCCTATATTAACTTCTAGAAGTTATAGAATTGTTTTGCGTTTTACACTTGGTTCTGCAATTACCTGGAATTGTTTTTTGGTTGTTAGGTGAAGTAGGCTTTAAGTTTCTTCTTTTGTTCGTGGGGATATTTTCTTGTCCCAGTCCCACTCAAGCTGGTTTTTCCTCCACTTCCCTGCATTACCACCTGTGTTATAAATTAAATGTCTGTTTGTATGGGTCTGTTTCTGAGCTTTCTATTCTGTGTGCCTTTGCAACAATAACTCACTGCCTTGTTTTTTATCACCTTGTTTTTCTAAAAGACTGTTTTGGCAATTCCTGATTTTTTGCATTTCTATATAAATTTCAAGGTCAGCATGTGAAGTTCAAAGACAACAGCAGCAAACTATTAGAGAGTTTCCATTTTTCTTAAGGTGAAGAGGACTGGAAAGAGTATCATACCCACCCTTCCAACAAGAAAAAAACTATATGGCCTACAAAAGTATAACTTTTAAAAACTGATCAGAGAACCTAAGTTACAGTGCAGCCAAGTAGCCAGAAATGTAAGGAAAGAAAGACTCCCTCCAGAGAGAGACAGCATGCAAGCATTTCCTCACCTTTGGCAGAACACAGAAGAAATGGGTGTCAGGCTCCCTACAAAACAGGTAAGAAAAATTCAGTGACTTTTATAAACAAATTTTCAAAAGCTGATTGTGGGACAACAGAAGAATCTAGAACCCCTGATGATGCTCACAGAAGGGGAATTTGCACCCACTCGTAGGCCTTTCTCCATGGGCCTCACTGGGTGCGGAAGAGAATAACTGAGCATGAGGCAAGGGACTGGAAAAAGCCCTACCTGACCCTCTTTCTCTGCGGGATGAATACCATAAGTCACCAGGAAGGAGAGCAAAACTTGTCCTCAGATGATGACTGGGAAAGAGAAAATAGAAAAACCTTCAACTCCTAAGGGAGGAACAGGAAGCCATCCTGGCCCTAGGCCATTAAAGATATCCTATCCTGGGAGAGGTGAGGGGTGGGACCACTGAGAAAGCCCAGTCACCTTGCTGGAACACAGGGCTTGCCTAAAGCTGAGGCTGGACCAGGACAACAGAACCCTCTAGCCCACAGCAAGCTAGCAAGCCCTGCAAGCAACAGCACTCTGCTGCTGGAGGAGGGAGCAAGAATATGAATAGAGAAGGTCAAAAGCTAAAGGTGGAATGGGAACTAAGAAAAATATCTTTTGGCCACCATCCTTCAACTTAAGCATAAGGTAAGACTGGAGGGATCTGAAGCCAGTGTTGCATGAAGGTAACTGTAATCACAATAAAATCTAACAAGATCAACTCCTGACCAATTTGACTCAATCCTGCACATTAAGGTTCTAGAAAAAGTAGCAGCATACCCATATTTAGCCATAAATGCTATTTACATCAGTTTCTACTACCCAACTCACAATAACCAGTACTTAGTTTAAAAGTTATAGGACATAAAGAGCAAGAAAAATCAACCCCTTATCAAGAGACAAGGCATCAAACGAAGCAGATACTGCTACTGTCAGATAAGAGATTCAACATGGCTACAAGTAATGTGTTCAGGGCCTAATGGAGAAGGTGGACAACATGCTAATCAGATGAGGAATTTCACAGAGACAGAAACTGTAAGGACAAGTAAAGTAGAAATGCTAGAATTTTTTTTTTTTTTAAAAAAAGAGAGAAAGATGAAGAATGCCTTTGTGCTCATCAGTATACTTGATGCAGATGAAGCATGAAGCATGGTGAGCATGAAGACAGGTAAACCAGAACTACCCACATTGAAGCAACAGAGAGTGAAGAATTTAACACACACACAAATGGGCATCTCATAAGGAGAAGAGAGGGACCGCTGGGAGAAGCAAAATATTTAAAAAAAATAACTGCCAAGAAGTCTCTAAATAAAACAAAAGATATTAAACCAGGGAATTCACAAAGCTCAGAAAGCCTCAGCAGGATTTTAAAAACCTAGATATATCATAATAAAACCAATGGAAAAACAAAAATGAGAAAATCTTGAAGGCAGTAAGTGGGGGGAAATCACATTAAATACAGACAACAGAAAGAATATGACTTAAGTACAGAACTACTGTATGACTTACAGACCTGCTGTGTGTAAGTCATAAGACATTCAAAGAACTAACACCTATATTCCTCAAACTATTCAAAAAAATCTAAGAGGAAGGAATACTTCCAAGTTCTTTTTATGAGACTAGCATTATTCGAATTCCAAAACCAGATAAAGACAATACAAAGAAAGAGAATTACAGGCCAATATTCTTGATAAACATAGATGCTAAAATTCTTAAAAACTAGTAAATCGGATCTAGCAATATAATAAAAAGATCATACACCATGACCACGTGATATTTATTCCAGGGATACAATATTCACAAATCTATAAATGTGATACATCACATACACAAATTGAAAGACAAAAATCACATGATCATATCAATAGAAGCAGAAAAAGCATTCAACAAAATGAGTTTCTGATAAAAACTCTTAGCAAAGTGGCAATAGAGGGCTGATACCTCAACATAATAAAGGCCATATATGACAAACCTATAGCCAACACTATACTCAATGGGTAAACACTAAAACCATTTCCCCTAAGAACAAACAAGACAGGGATGTCTGCTTTCACCACTTTTATTCAACATAGTAGTGGAAAGTCTTGGCCACAGCAATCACAAGAAGAAAATATAAAAGGTATTCAAATTGCAAAGGACTTAGTAAAACAGTCATTATTCATGGATGAGATATTGTATGTAGAAAACCTTAAAGATTCCACCAAAAAAAATGACTAGATTTAATAAATGATTTTATCAATGTAGCAGGATACACAATTAACACTCAGAAATTGCTGGCATTTTTATACACTAATGTATAAAATAATGAATTCCCAGAAAGAGAAACTAAAAATACAATCTTACCACTGAAACAAAAAAATTAAGATACTTAGGAATAAACTTAGCCAAGAATGCATAAGACCTATACTCAGAAAACTGCAGGACGTTGAAAAAAAATAGAAGAAGATATAAACAAGTGGAAAAATATACGATGTTAATGGATTGGTAGAATTAACATAATTAGAATGTCCATACTATCCAAAGTAATCTATAGATGAAATGAAATCCCTATTAAAATACCAATGGCTTATAGCACAGAGCTAGAACAAATACTCCAAAAATTTATATGGAACCAAAAAAGACCTTGAATAGCCACAGCAATCTTGAGAAAGAAGAAAAAAGTTGGAGTGATCACAATATTAGATATCAAATTATACTAAAAAGTTACTATAATCAAAATAGCCTGCTACTGGCATAAGAAAAAGCGTATAGATCAATGGAACAGAACAGAGAACCCAGAAATTGACCCAAGCCATTATGCTCAATTAATATTTGACAAAGGAGGCAAGAGCATACAATGGAGTCAAGACAGTCTATTCAATAAATAGTGTTGGGAAAATTGGACAGGCACATGCAAAAAATTGAAACTAGACCAACAACTTACACTAGACACAAGAATAAGCTCAAAATGGATAAAAGACTTAAATGTAAGATGTGAAACCATAACAATCCTAGAAGAAACTATAGGCAGCAAATTCTGTTATCTCTCATAGCAATATGTTTTCCAATACATATTCTAAGGCAAGGGGAACAAAGGAGAAAATAAACAAATGCGACTACATCAAAATAAAAAGTTCTGCACAGCAAAAGAAGTCATCAACAAAATGAAAAGGGAGCTCACTGTATGGGAGAACATATTTGCCAATGATACATCTGATAAGGAATTAATTTCTAAAATATATGTATAAGGAACTCATGCAACTTAACAAAAGACAAACAATCCAATTAAAAATTGGGCAAAGGACCTCAATAGACACTTCTCCAAAGTGGACATACAGCAGAAGGCCAATAGACATATTAAAAAAATGCTCAAGCCCAGCTCTGTTGGCTCAGTGAATTGAGCATTGTTCCATGGACCATGAGGTCCCAGGTTCAATTCCCAGTCAGGGCACATGCCCTGGTTGCAGGCTTGATCCCCAGTTGGGGGCGTGCAGGAGGCAGCCAATCAATGATTCTCATCATTGATGTTTCTATATCTCTCTCCCTCCCTTCCTTTCTGAAATCAATAAAAACAAATATATTTTTAAAATACTCAATTTGCAGCAGAAAGATGCAAATTAAAACGACAATGAGGTATCACCTCACTCCTGTCAGAATGGCTATCATCAACAAATCAACAGATGACAAGTACTGGCAAAGATGTGGAGTAAAGGGAAGCCTAGTGCACAGCTGGTGGGAATGTAGACTGGTGCAGCCACTGTGGAAAACAGTATGGAGTTTCTTCAAAAAATTAAATATGAAACTGCCATTTGATCTAGTGATCCCACTTCTAGGATTATATCCTAAGAAACGCAAAACACCAATCAGAAAGAATATATGCACACTTATGTTCATAGCAACACAATTTACAATAACTAAAATCTGGAAACAGCTCAAGTGCCCATCAGTAGATGAGTTGAATAAAAAAGCTGTGGTACACTCATACCGTGGAATACTATGCAGCAGTAAAAAGGGATCTCTTACTCTTTGAGAAAGCATGGAGGGACATGGAGAGTAATATCAGAGTATTATGCTAAACAAAATAAGCTAGTCAGAGAAAGACACGTATCACACGATCTCATGCATGCGAAATTTAAAGAACAAAATAAATTGATGAACAAAATAGATCCAGAGACATAGAAGTATGGAACAGATTGATGAATCACAGAGGGAAGGCAAGGGTGGGTGGATGGGTGGGAAGAGATTAACTAAAGAACTTGTATGCATATATGCATAACCCATGGACACAGACAATAGTGTGATGAAGGTCTGGGCTGGGGGGAGAGGATGGTCTAGAAAGGATCAATGGAAACAAAAGGGTACATTGTATTACTTTCAACAATAAAGATAAATTTTTTAAAAGTAAAAGAGATATACAATGTAAAGATTAATCAAAAGAAAGGTAGAGGGCTGCGGTATTAAGCACAATAGACTTCAGAACAAGGAACACTAACTATCAAAACTCACTCAAGAAGAAATAGATAACCTGAATAGTCATAAATCACTTAAGAAATGTAATTTGTAGTTAAGAATCAACAAAGTAAACTCCAGCCCCAGGTGCCATCATGGTGACTTCTAGCCAATATTTAAGGAAGACATAATGCCAGTTCTGCACAAACTTATCAAAAAAATAAAAGAGAGGGAGGAGCACTTACTAACTCATTTTTTAAAGCCAGAATTACCCAAATACTCAAACCGAACAAAGGCAGTACAAGAAGACTACATACCCACATTCCTTATGAGAGCAGATAAAAAAAATCCTTGACATTTATTGAATTATCCTGGGAATGCAAGGTTGGTTCAAATTTTGAAAATCAGGAAACAGACGGAAGAAGGACAGACTAAGAAAGAAAAACCATTGGTTTATCTTAATAGATGTGGAAAAAATTTGACAAAATTCAACACGATAAAAAATTCTTAGCAAACTAAGAATAAAAAAACATTTTAACCTGGTATAAAGCATCTGCAAAAAACTACAGCTAACATCATAACTAATGGTGAAAGACTGATTGTTTTCCTCCTAAAATTGGGAACAAGGAAGGTTGTCCAAGCTCACCACCTTTATTCAATATCATACTGGAGGTCTTAGTGCAATAGAAAAAGAGAGAGATGCATACAGATTAGAAAGGAGGAAATAAAACTGTCTCTATTCACATGCAACAGGATTGTTTATGGAGAAAAATCCCCAGAAATTTATTTTTAAAAGTAACTAGAACTAATAAGTGAACTTAGTAGAGTTGCAGTATGCAAGTCATACAAAAATGAACTTCATTCCTATATGCAAGCATTGAATGATTGAAAATTGAAATGCAAATTATATAATTTCTAACAAAAACATGGAATCTATAATAATAAAAGGGTAATATGCTAATTAGACTGGATGTCTTTCGCAACGTCGTTCCGGATGTCCTTCTGGGAGAAGCTGGGTCCTGGGTGCCTGCTGGCGGCCGGAGCGAAACCTGGGTCCTGGGTGCCTGCCGGCAGCCAAGCGAAACCCGGGTTCCGGGTGTCAGAGGGAAGCTGGTGCCGGCAGCCAGGGGAAGGAAGACCTACTCTTGCATGAATTTTGTGCATCGGACCTCTAGTATCTATACTAATAAAAAGGCAATAATGCTAATTAGACCAGATAGACCAGACGTCTTCTGGACATCATTCCAGACTTCTTTCCTGACAAAGCCAGGGCCCGGGTGGCTCTGCCTGGGTCCCAGGTGCCTGCGGCTGGCCCAGGCAAAGCCAGCCCGGGTCCTGGACACACACACACACACACACACACACACACACACACACACACCATGCATATACTCCCAGGCATACTTTTGTTTTCAGTTGTTTTCTCCATGTTGGCTTCAATCTTTTCTGTGGGCTGATGTACTATGGTAGTCCCCAGGAAGGAAATAAGCCTGTTCTTTAACCCCCAACCCCTAGTGAGAGGAATTGAATCTGCAAGCCTGGGTCCCGGGTGCAGGGGCTGAGGCAGAGGTGGTTAGGGGCAATCAAGCAGGCAGGCAGAGGTGGTTAGGGGTGATCAGGCAGGCAGGCAGAGGGGTTGGGGGCGATCAGGCAGGCAGGCAGAGGCGGTTAGGGGCAATCAGGCAGGCAGGCAAGTGGTTAGGGGCGATCAGGCAGGCAGACAGAGTGGTTAGGGGTGATCAGGCAGTCAGAATAGTTAAGGGCGATCAGGCAGGCAGGCAGGTGAGTGGTTAGGAGCCAGCGGTCCCGGATTGCGAGAGGAATGTCTGACTGCCAGTTAGGCCTGCAGGATCAGGCCTAAACTGGCAGTTGGACATCCCCCGAGGGGTTCCGGATTGCAAAAGGGTGCAGGCAGGGCTGAGGGACCCCCCCCCCCATGTGCACAAATTTCATGCACGGGGCCTCTAGTCCTATACAATTAAAGGCTAATATGCAAATAGACCGAATGTCAGAACAACCGAACAACTGGTCGTTATGATGTGTGCTGACCACAAGGGGGTGTGCGCAGAACATAGCGGGCATTGGCCACTGTGGATGATGGAGCGGGTGAGTGGGGATGCCAGACCAAGGTGGGGCACCAGTCGCTGTCATCAGGGTGAGCCTCTGGTGGTTACTGAAAATGCTTTGCTCCCATGCGCTGTGGTCCTGCCCAACTCTCATACCCATTGCTGGCGCTGTCAGCAGGTGCAAGTGGCGGCTGCTGGCCTTGATGGACCCTTGGGATTTCTCTACCTCCCTCTTCTCCTGAGGGGCGATCAGGCCGGCGACCGCTGCTCGCACCTGCTGCCAGTGCCAGCCCTGCTCACACCTGCAGCCAGCGCCGGAACCACCACTTTTACCTGGTGCCAGTCCTGATTGCTCAGCGCTGTCAGTGGGTGCGAGCAGTGATTGCTGGCCCTGATCACTCCTAAGGGCTTCTGCCCCTCCCCCTGCTCCTGAGGGTCAATTGGGCCAGCAGCTGCTGCTCTCACCCGCTGACGGTGCTGGCCCCACTTGCTCCCGCTGCTGGTGCCGGCACTAATTGCTCAGCTCCATCAGTGGGTGCAAGCAGGGCTGGTGCCATCAGCGCATGGGAGTGGTGGCAGCGGGAGCGGGGCTGCTGGCACACGGGAGATAGGGGGCCACAACAGGAGGGGCCGGCGCGGCGGTACAGAGGATGGGCCAAGACCCATCGCTGTGCCCACCGCAGTCTTGCAGCCCACAGTTCCTTTCAAGGTGCACAAATTCGTGCACTGGGCCCCTAGTTTAAATATAAATCTAAGAAGATATGCATTAAATCTGTTATGCTGACAAATACAAAACACTAATGAAAAAAATAAAAACATACACATGGTGAGAGATACCATGTTCATGGTTTGGAAGACTCAGTATTGTTAAGATATCTGATCTCCCCAAATTAATCTATATCCAATGCAGTCTTGCTAGTTGTTGAAATTGATTACTTGATTCTAAAAATTTATATGGAAATAAAGAGGGTTTAGAATAGCCTAAACAGTTTTGGGGAAAAAAAGATGAAAGTCAAAAGACTTACACTACCTGATTTTAAGACATTATTAAGCTACAGCAATTCAGACAGACATATAGATCCATAGAGCAGTAGAGTTCAGAAATAGACATATATGGTAACTTGACTTCAACAACAGTGTCAAAGCAATTCAATGAGGAATAGATTATTTTTTTAGCAAGTGTACTTGCAGAATTAGATATCTTCTTGCAAAGAAATGAACCTCTCCTTATATCCTACAAGTCTATAAAAATTAAATCAAATGGATCATATGTGTAAATGGAAAATCCAAAATTATAAAATTTCAGAAGGAAAACTTAAGATAAAATCATTATCTTGAGTTAGGCAAAGATTTCTTAAGTAGGGCACAGAAAAATCACTATAAAAATATAAAAGATGAAGAAAAATTGTACGTAATCAAAATTAAAACAGCTGTTGGAAAAACAGTTAATAATATTAAAAGACAATTAACAGACTGGAGAAGACATTTGTAAAACATATCTGATAAAGAATTTGTACCTAAACAATATAAAAGAAATTTACAATCGTTTAATAAGACAAAAAACCCAAAACAAAACAAAAAAACACCACAATTTAAAAATGAGCCCTGATTGGTTTGGCTCAGTGGATAGAGCATTGGCCTGGGAACTGAAGGGTCCTGGGTTCGATTCCAGTCAAGGGCATGTACCTTGGTTGCCGGCACATCCCCAGTAGCGGGTGTGCAGGAGGCAGCTAATCGATGTTTCTCATCGATGTTTCTGACTCTCTATCCCTCTCCCTTCCTCTCTGTAAAAAATCAATAAAATATATTAAAAAAATAAATAAATAAAAATGAGCAAAAGATGTTACTAGAGATTTTAAGGAAGAGATACAATTAAAAAATAGCAAGAAAAATGTTAATCTTTAGTCATTAGGGAAATGCAGAAAAACAAAAACAAAAACCCCACAATGAGATACCACTACACAACCACAGAAATAGCTACAATTAAAGAGACTGACCACACCAAGTGTTGAAGATGTGGAGCCACTGGAACTCTTGTACACTGTTGGTGGGAATATAAAATAGTGCATTTACATTTGGGAGACAGTCTGGCACATTCTAAAAAAGTTAAAGATGCACTCACCATACAGTCTAAAAACTCTGCTCCTAGACAGTATGTACCTACGAGAAACAAAACATATCCACATGGAGACTTATGTACAAATATTTCTAGCAGCCTTGTTTATAAAACCTAAAGGCTGGAAACAACTCAAATATCCACTAAAAGGTAAATGGATATATCTACACAATAGAATACTTCTTAGCAATAAAATGGAATGAATTGACACAAAAATATGTATAAATTTTATAATAATGCTGAATGAAAGAGACAGACAAAATAAGGTGCAACCTATATAACTATTAATATACAATTCTATACAATGCTTATTTAACTATTTGACACAGTAGATCAGTGGTTGCCTGGAGATGGGTTTTGGAAGAGAAAGGATATGGAAAAACGGGACGGATTTAAAGGAAATGAAACTTTGGGAAGTGATAGAAATGTGCATTTACTTGGTTATGGTGAAACTTTCACAGGTATATACACAGATCACATCTCATTAAATTATATACTTTAGTGTGTGTGTGTGTATGTGTGTGTGTGTGTGTGTGTGTGTGTGTGTGTATATATATAGTGCAAATTGTCCCTGCAGGAGTTTGACCAGGAGACCGGGAGTTCGATCGCTCGCTATGACATGCACTGACCACCAGGTGGCGGTGTGGAGCGAAGGAAGGTCCCGGTCAGCAGCCAGGGAAGGAAGGCCCTGGCCGGCAGCTGGAAGGCCCCGATTGGCCCTGATAGCTGGCCAGGCTTAGGTACCCTACCTGTGCACGAATTTCATGCACTGGGCCACTAGTACTTCAATAAAGTTATGTAAAAAGAATAATGCATTAATGAATTGCTTTACAATATTAGATTATATTTTTCAGAATAATCCAATATCAAAAAGCAATTTTTATATGACAATCCTTTTTAATGTCTGGAATGTTGCAGTTTCCATATATGGCTGTTTTCAAATCCCTTTTTCAAAGCCTCCTTTATTTTTTATTTATTTATATTTTTAATGTAAATTATTTATTGTTTAAAGTATTACATATGTCTCCTTTTTAACCCATTGACCTCTCCCCAGCTGCTCCCACTCCCCAGCACTGCCCTCACCCCCCTACTGCCTGTGTCCATTGATTATGCTTATATGCATGCATACTAGTCCTTTGGTTGATCTCTTACCATCTCCTTTCCCACCCTCTCCTGCCTTCCCTCTGAGATTTGATGGTCTTTTCAATGCTTCTGTGTCTCAGGATCTATTTTTGTTCATCAGTTTATGTTATTGATTATATTCCACAGATGAGTGAGATCATGCGATATTTATCTTTCTCTGAATGGCTTATTTTGCTTAGTATAATGCTCTCCAGGTCCATCCACGCTATTGTGGATGGTAACAGTTCTTTCTTTTTTACAGCAGCCTAGGATTCCATTGTGTAGATGTTCCACAGTTTTTTAATCCACTCATCTACTGATGGGCACTTAGGCTATTTCCAAATCTTAGCTATTATAAATCATGCTTCTACGAACATAGGGGTGTATGCATCCTTCCTGATTGGTGTTTCTGATTTCTTGGGATATATTCCTAGAAGTGGGATTACTGAATCAAATGGAAGTTCCATTTTTAGTTTTTTGAGGAAACTCCATACTGTTCTCCACAGTGGCTGCACCAGTCTGCATTCCCACCAGCAGTGCACGAGGGTTCCTTTTTCTCCACATCTCCACCAGCACTTATCGTTTGTTGATTTGTTGATGATAGCCATTCTGACAGGTGTGAGATGGTACTCATTGTCATTTTGATTTGCATCTCTTGGATGATTAGTGACTTTGAGCATGTTTTCATATATCTCCTGGCCTTCTGTATGTCCACTTTCAAAAAGTGTCTATTGAGGTCCTTTGCCCACTTTTCAATTTGATGGTTTATCTTCCTTTTGTTGAGTTGTATGAGTTTCTTGTAAATGTTGGAGATTACACCCTTATCAGAGATAACATTGGCAAATATGTTCTCCCATGCAGTGGGTTTTCTCGTTGTTTTCTTGCTGGTTTCTTTCTTGTGCGAAGCTATTTATTTTGATGTAGTCCCATTTGTTTATTTTCTCCTTAGTTTCCACTGTCCAAGGAGCTGTATTGGTAAAGATATTGCTACAACATATGTCTGATATTTTGCTACCTATGGATTCTTCTAAGATTTTTATTGTTTCCCATCTTATGTTTAAGTCCTTTATCCATTTTGAGTTTATTTTTGTGTATGGTGTAAGTTGGTGACCTAGTTTCATTTTTCTGCATTTATCTGTCCAATTTTCCCAACACCATTTATTGAAGAGACTGTCTTGACTCCATTGTATGCTCTTGCCTCCTTTGTCAAATATTAATTGAACATAATGCCTTGGGTCGATTTCTGGGTTCTCTTCATTTATTTATTTTTTAAACTAAAGATACCTATTGAACAACTAGATGATCATTCTCTCTTTCTCATGCTATTTAGAGTGACTACTAATATTTGGAGTTCAGGTTGAAACTTGAAAGATAATCAATTCAGTTATTTGCTTTCTTTTCTTCTGCCACATCCTGTTGTGTGATCTGAAGCAGCAAATTGTTTTCACATTTAAAACTATATATAAATAATTTGGCTTAAAGTTTCCATAAGGTATAATGACAACAGAACTTGGTCATAGATCACTTTCATAATCAGAAACCCTTATTTAAATAATATTTATTTATTTATTTATTATTTTTTTTAAAATATATTTTATTGATTTTTTACAGAGAGGAAGGGAGAGAGATAGAGAGTTAGAAACATCGATGAGAGAGAAACATCAATCAGCTGCCTCCTGCACATCTCCTACTGGGGATATGCCCGCAACCCAGGTACATGCCCTTGACCGGAATCGAACCTGGACCTTTCAGTCCTCAGGCTGACGCTCTATCCACTGAGCCAAACCGGTTTCGGCTAAATAATATTTAAATGCAATCTTCAGTTTAAAGTATATCAGTGCTTTGAAAGCCTTGTTGAACTCTGTAATTGGATGTCCTATATAAATATTAATCTGTCATACTTTCAACTTATTAATTAAAAAGAAGATGACTTTTATTCTTAGGAACATCAGATTTGTAACAACAGATAACTAGGTTAAAACATTAAGGATGTTTAATATAAAAGGATATCTTTTAATTTAAAGAAAGTTGTGTATTGAAATTTTTTCATGCTCTTTATTATTTTTAAATAGAGGGCCAGTGCACAAAATTTGTGCACTGAGGGAGGAGGGTGTCCCTCAGCCCAGCCTGCCCCTGCTCCAATCTGGGATCCCTTGGGGGATGTCCGACTGTGGGATCAGACCTAAACTGGAAGTCAGAGATCCCTCTCATAAACTGGAACTTCTGGCTCCCAACCAGTCACCTGCCTGCCTGCCTGATTGCCCCCTAACCACTCCCCTGCCAGCCTAATCAACGTCTAACTGCTCCCTTGCCAGCCAATCGCCCCAAACTGCCCTCCACTGCTGGCCCGATTGCCCCCAACTGCCCTACCTGCTGGCCCAATTGCCCCCAACTGCCCTCCCTGCCAGCTTGATTGCCCCCAACTTCCCTCCCCTTCCAGCCCAATCGCCCCTAACTGCCCTCCCCTGCAGGCCTGGTTGCCCACAACTGCCCTTCCCTACTGGCATGGTCGCCCCTAACTGCCCTCCCCTGCCAGCCTGGTTTCTCCTAACTGCCCTCCCCTGCCAGCCTGGTCCCCCCCAACTGCCCTCCCCTGCCAGCCTGGTCCCCCCACCCCAACTGCCCTCCCTTGCTGGCCATCTTGTGTCCACATGGCAGCGGCCATCTTGTTACCACATGGGGGTGGCCATCTTGTGCTACGGTCAATTTGCAATTACATCTTTATTATATAGGATATTTTATAGATATTTCAAAGTTCTATAATTTTAGTTTTTGTTTCAGCTCATTATACTCTACTGGAGGCCTGGTGCACAAAATTTGTGCACTGGAGGGGGTGTCCCTCAGCCCAGATTGCGAGAGGGCACAGGCCAGGCCGAGGGACCTCACCAGTGCGTGATCAGGGCCAGGGAGGGACTCAAGAGGTTGGCCAGCCAGGGAGGGACCACAGGAAGGCTCCAGGGAGTGTCTACTTCATCTTGCCCAGTCCTGATAGGCTGGACCCCAGCAGCAAGCTAACCTGGTTGGAGCATCTGCCCCCTGGTGGTCAGTGCACGTCATAGCGAGTGGTTGAGTGGCCTTAGCATATCATTAGCATATTATGCTTTGATTGGTTAAATGGCCTACTGGACAACCAGATACTTAGCATATTAGGCTTTTATTATATAGGATGCCTTTGGTAATTATTGTACTGCAGATTGGGGCCTGTATAATAAACATCAATTGTGTTTTACGAATTGAATAATCAAGCAATAATCATTTTTTGTTATTTTAATAGAGACAGAAAATAAAAACAATAAATTATCTTCAACTATAGCTGTTGCAAGCATTAAAAAACATTTTGAAGATTATGGGTGTTACAGCTGTTGAACTGTTGTTTAAACATTATTTCTCACACTGTGCCTAATAGATTTAATTATGGTTCACACATTTATTTCTTTATCCTCTCTTCAGATGGAAAACTATATAAATACATTGTGAGCCACCAATGAGAACATGTTATTAGGCTTTCTCTGCTGAGAAAGGTATATTGAAATTTTCGGCTCAGCTGGCATGGCTCAGTGATTGAGCATTCACGCATGAACCAGGAGGTCATGGTTTGATTCCCAGTAAGGGCACATGCCTGGGTTGTGGGCTCGATCCCCAGTGTGGGACGTGCCAGAGGCAGCCAAGCAGTGATTCTCTCTCATCATTGATGTTTCTCTCTCTCTCTCTCTCTCTCTCTCTCTCTCTCTCTCTCTCTCTCTCTCTCTCTCCTCCCTCCCTCTCCCTTCCTCTCTGAAATCAATAAAAATATCTTTGAAAAAATATTTTCTAATTTATATTGTAAAAGTCTCTTGTAAATAAATTCCATTAAGAACTGGCTTTCTTTTGTAGTTCATTAGTCGTAGTTCCTCACTTAGATCAAGTAAATAGAAAGCCAGCACATCCAAGCCAAAAGGCCATACTATGACTGGACCCAAAAGTTGGCAATAGTGATTAGTCTAAAGTCCTTTTAGCGTGAATTTTATATTTGTTCAAAAATATTTCTTCAACTCTTTTCCAGCCCATATTTGCCCCCACGGAGCTCATATTTAAATTGAGGACACCAATCGCAAAGTAAATTTTAACACTAATAACAACCAAATTCTGACTTTAAGTACATCAGTAGTTTTAGGGAAGTGGATTAGAGACAGATCTGGAATCAGTTTGAGGAATAGGTGGTTGAAAAGAATGAAATAATATGAGCAAAGAAATATGGGGGCATAAGCGGGCTGAATATGGCTTATATGGAGGAGCTATCAGAAAATTACCCTACTTCCAGGTGTATTTTCATATTTGAGAGTAATGGATAGATAACAGGATAATAGAATGGAAAAAAAACTGATCAGATTACAGAGCCTTGAACGACATGAAATGTAATTTGATCATGGCATAGCAGGCAGGCAGTGATAAGATTTTTAAAAATTCTTTTAAAATTTATGGTACATGCCTTCCAGACAAAATTTTAAAGGTACAAAAAGGCATTCCCTGAAAAATAATTCTCCCTTTTAATAGAGTCTAACAAACTGATTTAAAAATTTATATGAAGAGAAGATCCAATAATGACTGAAAAACTGAAGAAGAAATACAAACCAGGAGGAGAGAGATGAAGGCAACTTGCAGATATCAAGACTTTCTATAAATTTATAGTAATTAAGACAGTTTGGTGTTCATACAATGATAGAAGATGGACAAAATAGAGAGCCTAGAAATAGTCTGTGCGTAATTGAACACTTGATTTATGACAAAAATGGGTATTGCTGGTCAGTGGGGAGATAGGCTGGGACATTTGGTTCTCTGCATGAAAAAAAAAAAATACAGATCCCTACCTCATGCCATATAAAAAAATCAATTTTAAAGGTCAAATTATAGCCTGGTGTGGCTCACGGTTGAGCATCGGCCCATGAACCTAGAGGTCACCATTTCAATTCCTGGTCAGGGCACATGCCTGGATTGCCAGCTCTATCCCTAGTAGGGGGCATGCAGGAGGCAGCTGAACCATGTTTCTCTCATCGATGTTTCTATTTCTCTATCTCTCTCCCTCCCCCTCTCTCTAAAATCAATAAAACATTAAAAAGATAATAATAAAGGTAAAGGTAAAATTATAAAATCTTGAAGGCACTAACCATAAAAGAAAAGATTGATAAATATAGCTACATTAATATTAAGAATGTTTCTTTAAAAGACATCATATAGAAATTGAGGAGATAAACCATAAACTGAGAGAACATATCATAGTACCTATAACTAGTTATTCTGAATAATTCAAGAACTCCTACAGATCAATAAGAAAAAAGAAACACACAGGTAACTTAATTGGAAACTAAGCAATAGAAACAAAACAGGCATTTCGCAGAAGAGGAAACATGAATGGGCAATAAACATAAGGGAAGAAGCTCAATCCCAGAAGTAAATGAAAATGCAAATCAAAACCAATGAGCTGCCATTTAAACTCACTAGATTGTAAAAATTCAGAAGTCTTACAAACCAAGTGTTGGAAGCGATGTGTCTGAGACATTGCTGGGAAAATGGTTAACAAGCACTTGGGAGAACACATCCTTATGCTATTGCAGTCACGTAACTCACCAGTCTCTTCTGAGTATTTTCTAGAGGATGTCTTGCTCATGTTCACCACAAGACATAAAAGAATGTTCATAGCAGCAAGTAATCCTAATGCCTGGCAACAGAAGAATGGACAAATTCAATGTAGTAGAGTCATACAGGAGAATATTATGGAGCAGGGACAATGAGTGAACTACAGCTACTTAAAAAAAGGGGGGGGGGTGAATCTTAGGAGCATCATGTATGAAAATGGCAAGTTACGGAAGACTATTTATAGTACAGAGCCATTTCAGCAATGCCATTGTGAAGACTGTTTATAGAAATACCATTTTAGAAATATCAAAAACAAGCAAAGCCACCGAATCTATGATTAGCTATATAAATGTGATAAATTTGTTAAAAACCTATGGGAATAATAAACATTAAAGCCAGGTAAGAGTTACTTCTAGGGTAAGAGATAGGGATAAGGCAGGAAAGGGACAAAAAGGTAAATACAGTGTTGGTAAACTAGTTTGTTTTTTTAAGTTGGGAGGGTGAGGGTCATGGGCATTATTCTGTTTCTTAACTCACTTGTACATATTCTTTTGTGTATATGAAATATAATCTTAATTCAGAGAAATATAACTTCATTTGGAGAAAAAAAGTATATTTTACTCCTCACTCAACCCCCTCATTTCCCTTCCACAGAGGCTTGTTAAATAAATTGTGGAACATCCACACAATGAATATTATACAGCTATTAAATGAGAATAAAGCAGCTCCATCTGTTTTCGAATGGACTGATCACTGGATTGCTAAAAGAAAAAGTGGGTGTGGAATGCTACAATTTACATGAAAACGTGCGCGCGCACACACACACACACACATACACACACATGGGTGTGTGCTAGCTATCTCAGTAAGGTTACTGCTGGCTCTTATAAGTTCTTGACTCTAGAAGTGATTTATGGAAGCCATATTTTTAAAACATTGATTCAGCTGTATGTAGGAAATGGGGTGCTGGCAGTGTTGGGGTAGGGGTGCAAGGCGGGGGGCATTCAAAATCGGAAAACAGGGAGACCAGCTGGAAAACCACTACAGGAATGCAGCCATGAGGGAACCAGGCTAGAGAAGAGTGATGGAAGAGCATAAGGGAGGGAAATCTATATTTTGACACTGTAAATGATTAAACAGTTCATTCTGTTTAGTTACTGTTGCCCATACCCAATAGTCTTAAAAATTCATGTAAAACTACATTTTTAATCTACTAAATGTAATTGATTTTATTATCCTATTTATGACCTGTTAAATTCAAGATATGGTCGTGAAATGTCACAACACAGATAGATGGTCTTCAAAGGTTTTGTGGAATCTCCTTTTTTAAAAAAATTTTGATAAGTTGCCTCCCATACGCACCCTGATGGGGGATGGGAGTGGGGGAATCAAACCCACAAACTAGGTATGTGCCCAGGAATCAAACCTACAACCTTTTGGTGTATGGGATGATGCTCCAACCAACTGACCCACATGACCAGGGTGGAACCTAATTTTGCATTCAGGCCACAAAGGGAGAAATCTCTACAAAATCTGAAATTCTTCCTGATTTACTCTATATTAACTAATTTTTGCCTTTCACCCTGAGAAGAACTTAATCGGTCTTTGGTGGGATTATAAAAGTATTTGCCTACTGGCCGAAACCGGTTTGGCTCAGTGGATAGAGCGTCGGCCTGCAGACTGAAAGGTCCCAGGTTCGATTCCGGTCAAGGGCATGTACCTGGGTTGCGGGCATATCCCCAGTAGGAGATGTGCAGGAGGCAGCTGATCGATGTTTCTCTCTCATCGATGTTTCTAACTCTCTATCTCTCTCCCTTCCTCTCTGTAAAAAATCAATAAAATATATTAAAAAAAAAAAGTATTTGCCTACTGATGTGTCCTATGTAGCAATGTCAAAATACCCTCCTCATTGCATATTCTAAGAAAAAGTACTTTTAAGGCAGAAAATAAATATTATAGGACTTATTATCAATAAAATGTAATGAAAATGTTATAAACTTTTTTCTATCAATTAATTATATGAATTTTTGTATATTTATAGTATTATGTCCACAGTTATGAATTATTGATTTTACTTAAATTGTTCCATCAATTATTGGCATACCCGTATTTTTTACTAATTTTTGGTAGAATCTGCTGCCAATCCTATCTAATAACGAGGGAATATGCTAATTGACCCTCACGCTGTCGCAAAGATGGTAGCGCCAATAGCCAATAAGGAGGGAATATACTAATTGACTGCCACACCCTCAAAGATGGCGGTGCCCACAGCCACAAGATGGCTGGCAGGGGAGGACAGTTGTGGCGACCAGGCCAGCAGGGGAGGATAGTTGGGGTGACCGGGCCTGCATGGGGAGGGCAGTTAGGAGCGACCAGGCTGGCAGGGGAGGGCAGTTAGGGGCTACCAGGTCGGCAGGGGAGTGGTTAGGGGGTGATCAGGCTGGCTGGCAGGCAGGCATGTGAGCAGTTAGGAGCCAGTGATCCTGGATTGTGAGAGGGATGTCCCAGATTGGAGAGGGTGCAGGCTGGGCTGAGGGGACCCCCCCCATGCACAAATTTCGTGGACTCAGCTTCTAGTCCTATCCTATCTAATAAAAGAGAAACATGGTAATTGGCGTACGACCGCTACCCTTCCCATTAGCTAATCATGGCGATATGCAAATTAACTGCCAGCCAAGATGGCGGCCAGCAGCCAGGCAGCTTGAAACTAACATGAGGCTTGCTTGCTTCAGTGACAGAGGACTCCAACGTTCCCCGCCTGCCGCTGCAGGCCTCTGAGCTGGCAGTTTGAAACATAGTTACAAAAGTAGAAGCTAAACAAAACCCCAGAAACCTGCTTTCAGCTAGCCGGGATCTCAGACCTGGAGTTGATACAGAGTTTCGATTAGAACCTAAACAAACCAGATACCTGCTTTCAGGAGCGGAGGCCTAAGAACTGGAGCCTCAGAGCTAAAGCTGGCTCAGAATAAAAAAGAAAAAAGAAAAAAAGGAGCAGTTGGGAGCTTCAGTCTCAGCCTGAAAACAGCCTTCAGCCCCTCACCCAGACTGGCCAGGCACCCCAGTGGGGACCCCCACCCTGAAGGGTGTGTGACCAGCTGCAAACAGACATCATCCCCTCATCCAGACTGGCCAGGCACCCCAGTGGGGACCCCCACCCTGATCTGGGACACCCTTCAGGGCAAACCAGCTGGCCCCCACCCACGCACCAGGTCTCTACCCTATATAGTAAAAGGATAATATGCCTCCCAGCACTAGGATCAGCGGACCCGCGAGGTCTCCCAGCACCGGGATCAGCATGACAGGGGGCAGCGCCCACACCCCTGATCACCCTGCGGCTCTGTGTGTGACAGGGGGCGGGGCCACAACCTCCCTATCTGCCCTGCTCTGTTCCTGACAGGGGAAGGTGCCCCAACCCCCCGATCGGTCCTGCTCTGTGCCTGATAGGGGGGAGCTCCCCAACCTCCTGATCACCCTGTGGCTCTGTGTGTGACAGGGTGCGGCGCCCCAACCCCCCCACCCCACAGGCCCTGTGTGTGACGGGGTAGAGCCATAACCTCCCCATCGGCCCTGCCCTGAGTGTGACAGTGGCGGTGCCCCAGCCCCCTGATCGGCCCTGCTCTGTGCGTGACAGGGGGGAGCTCCCCAACCCCCTGATTGGCCCTGCTCTGTGCGTGACACGGGGGAGCTCCCCAACCCCCTGATTGGCCCTGCTCTGTGCATGACAGGGGGCAGCGCCCCAACCCCCTGATTGGCCCTGCTCTGTGCGTGACAGGGGGTGGTGCCGCAACCTCCCCATTGACCCTGCCTTGAGTGTGACAGGGGGCGGTGCCCCAATCCCCCAATTGGCCCTACCCTGAGCGTGACTGGGGTTGGCATCGCAACCTCCCGATCCGCCCTGCTCTGTGCATGACAGGAGGCGGTGCCCCATTCCCCAATTGTCCCTGCTCTGAGCCCGACCAGGGGCTGCACCTAGGGATTAGGCCTGCCCTCTGCCACCCGGGAGCAGGCCTAAGCCAGCAGGTCGTTATCTCCTGAGGGGTCCCAGACTGCGAGAGGGCACAGGCCAGGCTGAGGGACCCCGCCTTCCCCCACGAGTGCACAAATTTTTGTGCACCGGGCCTCTAGTATAATATAAGCCTAATATGCTAAGTGTCCAGTTGTCCGGTCATCCGGTCAACTAATCAAAGCATACTATGCTAGTGATATGCTAAGGCCACTCAACCGCTCGCTATGATGTGTACTGACCACCAGGGGGCAGATGCTCAGACTGGTAGGTTAGCTTGCTCTGGGTTCCGGCTGATTGGGACTGAGTGAGACAGACCGCACACACCCTGGAGCCCTGCCACTGTCCCTCCCCAGCTGGTCAACCTCCCGCATCCCTCCCAGGCCCTGATCATGCACCAGTGGGGTCCCTCGGCCTGGCCTACCCCCTCTTGCAATCCAAGACTCCTCAGGGGATGTCAGAGAACCAGTTTCAGCCCGATCCCACAGGCCTGGCCAAGGGACCCCACTGGTCCATGAATTTGTGCACTGGGCCTCTAGTCTAAAATAAAACAGTTCTATCCACTTTTCTTCTTGTCTTCTCTCCTCCCATGCCTTCTTTCTTCCACACTTCTTGCCATCATTACTCTTCTTGCAGTTGCTCTTTTTGCCAAGATGAGGCCAGGAGCTAGCAGTATGCAGCCATATCGATTGTAGTGCTGTGCGTGTGACTCTCTGCTGTCCTATTTTCCTAAACTTGGGATGGAGTCATCACTCCCACCGGTACAAATCAATTACCTCTTGTTGAAGGACCTGAGTCTTTGAACATCTGTTGTCCTTTATGTAATTTATAGGACTCAGAAGAAATCCACTTGATGTTTTTCATCTCATATCACAGGGATTTTCTAAAACTTGTGTTATTTCCTGTGGCCCAAAGATTGTTTCATTTTCCTGCAAAGGGAAGAGAAAAGGGATCTCAATGCTTCCTGTGATTGCACAAAGCTTATTTTAGGAACAAAAATCTGTGCTCTTTCCCCCCCTTTACTCCCTATTTTCCTTGCTGAAGGACTTATTAGTATAGGATGATGTTTACTTCTTTGCACCAAGGAAATGTTTCTTTTACTGATTAGAAAATGTTAAATATTCTGTGACCCTGTTCAAATTCCAGGCTTCATGTGTTTTGTGGAGAGAAAAAGAAGTTACTCTGAATCTGTCTCCTTACTCTTTAATTAGGGTTCAGACTATTGCTTGAAACAGTTGAGATTAATTAGGATCCCTCTACACTCACCTATTTTTATGAATTGCTTACATGAAATCATCAATGAACAAAAAAACTCAAAACCTTTTGTTACTTTGTCTTTTTGTGGTGAGGAGAGACAGTTTTCACTGTGTTGAATTAGCAAGTAATTGTTCTCTGTTGAGTCAGGGGGATTTCCTATCTTTTTTAGGGAGGAATTTTTATATAAACAAGCTTTTTGTATCTATCTAAGGCTCCAATTAATTACATTTTACAAGAATTATAAAAAATAAACATTTATAATAACTACTTCCTATTAGCAAAGATTAGGACACAGGAGCTATCTAGTCAAGAGGCTTTAGGAATTGAAGTATTTTAAGGATAGAAAACTATGCCCTCTAAGCGTTTAGACTGGACCTGTGTAATCCACTTTCGTTTGTGAATGCTGTTTAGAACGCGTTATTGTTCTGAGCTTTACAAACAGTATGTATGTGACCTGCTTGCACATGTTCTAAGAGTGTATCTTCCAAATGCAGAATAGGTGCTGCCACTTCAGTTTTGGTTTTACTTCACAGCTTTGTTCGTAAAAATTTTGTTGCAAACTAGTTTTCTTAACAATTCATAGCAGCTCTATTATGTTATTACATTTGATCAATACATGAAGGAGTACTCAATTCCCGTGTAAGTAAAGCATTGGTCACCATCTCCAAAATTGGTTTGAGGAAAGGGTTGATTTTCTGGTGATATGAGAGACCAAACGGTGGCAATAATCTCCTTTTGTGTCGTCACTTTATCTGTGCTGGAAAGTACCTTACCAACACGAATTTCTTTCCCTATATTTTTTCATATATTGCTAAGCCTAAAGTGTGCATTTTCTCAGGTGAAAGAAACACGTTTGGGAGGGTCAATAACTTTGCCTAGGTAAGACTGTCAAAAGAAAATACAGTCACTGCCAGGTGTCCTAGGGAGATGGGTTCTAGGATTCCCGCAGATACCAAGGTTCATAGATGCTCCTTATAGAAACTAGTGTAGAACAATACATAGAGTTGGCCCTCTGCATCCACGGATTCCTAACTGTGGATCAAAAACAGTATTTTCTTTTTTTTAAATTTATCTTTATTGTTGCAAGTAATACATATATCCCTCTTTTCCCCCATTGACCCCTTCTAGCCCAGCCCCACCCCCTGCCCCACGCCTTCACCACATTATTGTCTGTGTTCATGGGTTATGCATATTATGTATGCTAGTTCTTTGGTTCATCTCTTCCCATCCTCCCACCCCCCATCTCCACCCCCTTGCACCTTTCCACCTCCCAACGTCTGACCCCCGACCCCCACCTTGTCTCTGAGATTCATTAGTCTGCTCCATGTTTCTCTGTCTGTGGATCTGTTTTGTTCATCAGTTTATTTTGTTCAGTGGATTCCACATATGAGTGAGATTATGTAATAGTTGTCTTTCCCTGTCTGGCTTATTTCGCCTAGCATAATACTATTTTCCATCTCAGATGTGAAATCTGCAGATATGTAGGCCCAACTATATACCCAAAGAAACTCGGGAATCATGGTAAGCTTTTATTAACTGGAACAGTCCATAGTATTAAGTGGACGACCGATGTGGGTAAGATTCTATTCACATTGCCCCACATCATCCATCAGAATTTCCTTGCTTTACTCTCTGGAGTCATTGATAAGAATTTGAAGGGAAATTTGAATCAAATAACTGTACCAAATACATTAGAATAAATGTAAGTGGCATTCCTATTGGATTAAGTATTAATCAAGAATATAATTTTGACTCATTTCTTTTATTCATTTAGTATTACCCTTCTCTGAAAGGTTTATTTTATAGCTTTAAAGAAATATTTGCTTTCTCCCAACTCCATTGCTCTGTGTGTGTTTTTAAAAATAATGATTGGAGGAAGCACTCAAGAGAGGTCGGCATCTGGAGGAATCAGGAGTTGCCACCGTGGAGGTAGTGGAGAGGAAGTGTGAGTGCCTGGGCCATCTGGTGACCGGGAAAAGGCTGTGTTTTCGATTTCACAGAGAATGAGGACAAGTTTATTAAGGAAGGAGAGCATTTCATGTCAGGAGGCAAGGAATCATGCTACATTTCTGCCACTCAGCCCCAGCCAGCTGACCATCGGTGTCTGCATTACTGGGGAGAACTTGGAGACAGTGTTTGGGAAAATGAGTGAACAAGCAAGGGTAGACCCTTGGAGTGGAGTTACTCTGGTCTCCTAACGTCTCTCCCCACCCCATACAATCTTGATGGAGGAAGAAAGTGAGCCCAAGGGGTGACTTTTTCTCAGACCAAGGAAAAAAAGCAGAGCCTCCAGTTCCTTAAAGGTCACTGCCAGAGCCTGTGATCCAGGTATCAGTTGGAAAGCCACACATCAAACAAAATTGATTAACATCCATCCACTCTTCTAATTATTGAACTACCCCATGCTCTAAAAGTTAAATAAAGCTCATGTTTTATTTACCGCTTTTTAAATAAAGCACTAAGTTCAAGAGAGGCTGTAGGGGAAAATCAAGAATAGGAAAAGAAATCAATGCAAAAAGCTTATATCTGCACTAAACACTAAAATTGGATATCTGGCAGAGAGAAGGCAACGGACAAGGGTATGCAAAAAAAAAAAAAAAAAAAAAAAAAAAGCTTTAAGGTAAATCCACTTGTTGCCACGGGCTGCAGGCTCATTGTCATCTTTGCAAGTAATTAATAGAGTTCTCTATGAGACCTGAATTAAATCTAGGCTCACATCCTGGGCTGTGGTTTACACTGAGCAGCCTACGACTTTTACAGGATTTGCAGAACCTGCTGTTCCACAGAAAAGTGCAGTTTGTTTCAATCAAGGCACAGCTACTCACCGAGTATGGGAGGCCATGTTCCTGACCCTCTAAGAGACTGTTGCCCCAGATGGTCTTTGGTTTATTAGAGGTGCTTGTCAAGGTGAGGAGCCTTTTCTTTTCAGTTTCATTTGAAGCTGCCAGTATGGAGAGAGGGATCGGGGAGAAGCGGATTGTCCTTCCAAGAAGGGCAAGGAGAATGGAATGTGCAAAGGCTTGGAGGCCAAGAGTTGAGTCAGCTTCCAGACCATAGACAGAACAGTCCGTGTGGCTGATGCTGGGCTGTGCTGAGGCTGAGCAGGGATGATAAGAAACCACTGGAGAGTGTTAGCGGGCAGCCCTCCCTGTCTGCTGCCACTCCGGCTCACAGTCTTCTCTCTCTGCCGCAAGCCCCATGCTCGGGCTGCAGTGTGCATGCGGACAGCCACCAGCACCTGAGCTTCAACGCCTTTTCCAGTTTCCACATTCTCAGCCTCCGCCCCGCTGGCCTTGTTCTCATTCAGACCTGCTGTACACCTGAAATGTGAAAGTCCTCACTCTGAATGGAGCACGTGACCATCCGTCCTGTTTTCACATGCTGCTGCCCTCCCTGAACTTGCTTCTCAGGACTTCTGATGCCCTGATGTCCCTTCACCTAGTGCTTCCGCTTCCCAGACTTACCTGTGGGAGTGTGTGTGTGTGTGTGTGTGTGTGTGTGTGTGTGTGTGTGTGTGTGTAAAGAGAGACGGGGAGAGAGAGAGATTGGCAGAATTCCTTCTCACACAGGGCAGGCCAGTCTTTTGTTCTAGTCAGACCTTCAGCTGATTGGATGGGGCACATTCATATTTGGAGGGCAACCTGCTTTACCGAATGTCACTGATTGAGTGTGACTCTCATCCAAAACACCCTCACAGAAACATCCAGAACAACATTTGACCAATGTCACTCTAGGCACTGCAGGCCAACCAAGTTGACAAATAAAATTAACAGTCACACCTTTCTCTCATAATCAACTTAGATTTACACAGCAAATGGTTTCATTTGCTTCTACCTCACTCCCTTTCGTTGTTGTGTGACCACTATGCCTGCTTTGCTAAAGCCAAGCTTGTATCACTCCTGCAGTCTGTTTCCTCTCCTCCTCAAACTGCTCAGGAACACTGAAAACCACACACTCAAGTGGAGACCAAATGTGTGGCCTCCAGCCTCAACAGGGCCCTCCAGGCTGCTGGCACTGCTGGTGTGTCCCTGGTCAACCCCCCACCCCCACTCCCTGTTCTCACAAAGGCTATGCCAGACCTCAACACGTCCCAGGCTCTCTCTCTCTCTCTCTCTCTCTCTCTCTCTCTCTCTCTCTCTCTCTCTCGACAATTTACCTATTTGTACATAGTAAAAATCATAAGCGTTGACCATGAACCACCTCAACGTGTTGCTTTTCCTTCCAGTCCAAACCATTTTTAAATTGAAATTAATAGGGTTACATTGATTAATAAAATGATACAGGTCTCAAGTGTACAATTGTATAATATATCATCTGTATATTGTATTGTTCACCACCCCAAGTCAAGTCTCCTTTCATCATCATTTATGCCCCTATACTCTCTTATACCTCCTCCCATCCCCTTCCTCTCTGGTAATCATCATGCTGTGTTCTATGTCCATGAGTTGTGTTTGTTTTTGTTTTTTGCTTAATTCCTTCACCTTTTACATCAGCCCCCCAAGGCCTCTCACCTCTGAGAGCTGTCAGTCTGTTTTATCTATGAGTCTGTTGCTATTTTGTTTGTTGGTTTATTTTGTTCATTAGATTCCACATCTGAGTGAAATCATATACTTATCTTTCTCTGACTGGCTTATTTTACTTAGTATAATGCTCTCCAGTTCCATCCATACTTACTGCAAACGGTAAGATTTCCTTCTTTTTTATAACCAAGTAGTATTCCATTGTGTAAATGTACCACAGCATTTTCCCCCCCTTTATTGAATAAGATATTACAACTGTGTCCTTATCCCCCCAATACCACAGCTTTTTTTTATCTACTCATCTACTAATGGGCACTTGCGCCGTTTTCAGATCTTGGCTATTGTAAATAGTGCTGCAGTGAACATAGAGGTGAATATATTCTTTCAGGTTACTGTTTTGGATTTCTTTGGATAAATTGCCAGAAGTGGAATTACTGCATCATAAGGCAGTTCCACTTTTAATTTTTTGGGGGTGGGGGGCCGGAGGGGGCCGTAACTCCATACTGCTTTCCGCAGTGGCTGCACTAGTCTGCATTCCCACTAACACTGCATGATGGTTCCCTTTTCTCCACATGCTCTCCTGAATTTCTTGTTTGTTGATTTGTTGAAGGTAGCCAGTCTGACAGGTGTGAGGTGTTATCTAATTGTGGTTTTAATTTGCATCTCTCTGATGATTAATGACATTGATCATTTTTTCATATGTCTATTGGTTATCTGTATGTGCTCTGCAGAGAAGTGTCTATTCAGGTCCTTTGTCCCTTTTTTATTTGATTGTTTTTGTGTGTGTTGAGTTTTATAAATTCTTTAAAATTTTGGATATTAACCCATTATCAGATATATCATTGGCGAACATACTCTCTCATTCAGTGGATTGTTTTTCATTTTGTTGATGGTTTCTTTTGCTGTGCAAAACTTTTTAGTTTAATATGGTCCCATTTGTTTATTTTTCTTTTGTTTCCCTTGCCAGAGACGATATATCAGAAAAAATATTGCTACAAGGAATGTTCGAGATTTCCTGCTATGTTTTCTTCTAGGATTTTTATGGTTTTGAGTCATATTTTGTAAGTAATCCATTTTGAGTTTATTCTTGTGTGTGGTGTAAGAAGATGGTCTAGTTTCATTTTTTTTTTTTTTGCATGTATCTGTTCAGTTTTCCCAATGCCATTTATTGAATAGACTATCTTTACCCCATTATATGATTTTACCTCCTTTGTCAAATATTAATTAACCATAAAGGTGTGGGATTATTTCTGGGCTATCTATTCTGTCCCCCATTGATCTATATGTCTGTTTTATATGCTAGTACCTTGCTGTTTGATTACTATGGCCTTGTAGTATATTTTGATATCAGTGATTCCTTCAATTTTGTTCTTCTTTCTCAAGATTGCTGTGGCTATTTAGGGTCTTTTTTGGTTCCATATAAATTTTTGGAATATTTGTTCTAGTTCTGTGAAGTGCACCATTGGTTCTTGATAGGAATTGCATTGAATTTGTAGATTGTTTTGGGTAGTATGGGCATTTTAATGATGCTAATTCTTCCTATCTATGAACATGGCATATGCTTCCACTTATTCGTCTGTTTGAACCATTTGAATGATGTTGGCTTGCCCACATAAAAGAATATTGGGGACAGATAAAGAGCCCAATAGGCATTTACACTTTGTCTTCAGAATTCATTCAGAGCAACTCTGTCTCTTCTCAGTGCTGAATTTCCTGATGCCTTGATTCCTTACCCCATTTTCCCATGCTCTACTTTCCATTTTCCACCTTGTCTCTTTAACCAGTTTGAACTCAACATCCTGGCTTTGACCTTCACACTCCTCAAGATCACATGTTCTGGTAGCTACCCTGCTCAGGAGGTGGTAGTAGCAGGGGAGGCCTACATTTAATTCCTGTACCTGTGGCTCAGTTAGATAACATGGCTGTTCAGTACTGCAGAGTCCTAAGACCTTGGTGACTCCACATCTAATGTGACACTCTATAGTTTTTACTACTATTCTTTCAGCAGCCAGCAAATGCTTGTAACAGTTACAAATCTCCATGGGGATCTCCTGACACCCTTCAACATACTGGCTTATTGAGAATCTGTACAAAAAATATTTCAATAAGTTCTGGTCTCTGTGGAGTAGGAGATGCAGTTTGGATTTCCCCCAGACCACATGTTCCAGGTCTAAAATGGTTAACCTACTCTTAGAAGGACAGAAGTCATCACCTCCTACCTCCTGGCTTCACCTGCCCCCTTCATCAGAGTCCATTCCATCTTTCAGCTTGCCTCTCTGGCTAAATGCCAACTTTTAACTCCTACATCTGACCCAACAACTCAGGGTGATGTACCCAAGTAGGATTTAGAAATGGCAGGACATGATGTCTGCATGTGGTAGAGCAGATGGCACCAGTCATGGAGAGATGGCAATAGGAAGAGAAGCAGGGTGTTCTAGAAGAGAGAGGATAAGCGTTATTGGCCATGCTGAGTCTCAGTTGCCTGTGGAGCATGCATAAGCACTGTGACCCTTTGAGGGGTTTGTATTAGGCCTCAATCACACAGCCTGATGCATTTCCTCTTCTCCAGGCCATGTGATTTCACTCTTCATTTTATAGATTACTAAAGCAAAGGGAACAGTGTGATCGGTCACCTAATTGCAGTCATTTAACAATAAGGGATTTATTATGTGTAACTGAAAAGGCCCTTGTTACAGCAGGAACACCTTACTCACATCAGAGATAGGCCCTAGTGCATGTTAGCATCAGCAACCTATCAGTCTCTATACTGTAACCTCTCACCATCGCTGCCTAACTGGTGATGATCTGAAGTTCATCCCAAGCAAAGAGACTCAGACATTAGTGTGCTAATAGTGAGGAGAATACACCTTTAACATTACCAACTGCCAGTTTTATTGTTTGGTTAAGAGTATAACTTCTACAAAACTATTTAATATTAGAGGCCTGGTGCACAAAATTCGTGCACTGGGGTGGGGGCGTCCCTCAGCCCGGCCTGCACCCTCTTGTAGTCCAGGAGCCCTCAGGGGATGTCTGACTAATGGCTTTGGCCCGCTCCCCATGGCCAAAGCCATAAGTCGGACATCCTTAGTGTTGCCGGGGAGGCAGGAGAGGCTCCCACTACTGCTGCTGCGCTCACCAACCATGAGCCCAGCTTCTGGCTGAACAGTGCTCCCCCTATGGGAGCGCACTGACCACCAAGGGGCAGCTCCTGCATTGAGCATCTGCCCCCTGGTGGTTAGTGCGTGTCATAGTGACCGGTTGTTCTGCTGTTGCGCCAAAACCAGCTCTCCTACATCCCCCAAGGAGTTCCAGATTGCAAGAGGGCGCAGGCCAGGCCGAGAGACCCCACCGGTGCACGATCTGGGCCAGGGAGGAATGCAGAAGATTGGCCAGCTGGGGAGGGACTATGAGAAGGCTGAAGGGTGTGTCCAGCCTGTCTCGCTCAGTCCTGGTCGACCGGACCCCAGCAGCAAGTTAACCTAGTGGTCAGAACGTCTGCCCCCTGGTAGTCAGTGCATGTCATAGTAAGCAGTTGAGCGGCCTTAGCATATCATTAGCTTTGATTGGTTGAATGGCTGACCAGATGACTGGACACTAGCATATTAGGCTTTTATTATATAGGATGGTTTCTCAAAAAGACTTCTGTCTGTTTATTCATCAGTTAATCTATGCATGTAATATAATTGCTCCTTCACATGCTAGCCAGCAAGGATAGGGGGAGAGGACAGCTCTTAACTGCACTACAGGCATCTGGGAGGGTGTGGAATTGTCAGCTACCATTTGCAACATTGCAGCATAAGACGAAGGCACGGGAGAAAGCGTGTGCTAAGTCTATCTCTAGACTGAGAACCTGGCTCATTTCCCACACAACGTCCTACTCTTAAAAGGCTATGTCATGAATTCATGATGGCAAATGCCAGGTGTGTGTGTGTCACATGCACACACACTTGAATGCTGAGTCTTTGAAACAAGCCTTGCAGACCGCCATGCCCTCAGAGTGATAATGTCAGGACGACTCTGTCCAGCCTGGAGTGCAGAAAGGAGTGTGGGCTGCAGTTGGAGCTGAGAGTCATTGCATGTTGGTGGAGGTGGAAGCAGTTTGTTCTTTCTTAGGTAGCTTTTGCATTCTTCAGCTCCTAGATTCCCTAACTTCAGCATTGGAAATTATTTTCTCCTTCACTGCACAAAGATTCAGCAGGCATGTGACGAAGGGTTTCTGTGATTCCCCCCCATTATCTCACAGTTGTGAACACCACAGCTACGAGGTATAAATAATCTTTACAGTGGAAAAATAGAGAACATTGTGAAATTTTAAAAGAGGAACAGTTTAAAGTATTTTCATTAATTTCAGAAATATTAAAGGGTGAAGAGAGGTCCTCTAAATGTCTTACAATAATTAAATCCTTGAAGAGTTTTCAGTCACCAAAAAAGAGTCAATACAATGCATAAAATAATGGACATTGTCATCATTTTAAAATTCTAAAGTACATCTAAAGGTGACAGAATTACAGAGAACTAAAGGAATGAATGAATGAATGAGTCAGTAAGTTCTCCTTGGGAGAGTTAAGCTCTTTGGGAATCCCTTGTCTTCCTCTGCTTACTTACAAGTTAATGGATGGTGTTCCTTTAGTGCCTGAGGGTCTCCCGTTACTCCTAGGCCCAAAGTTAAAAAATGATAGGTCCAACATTCCTATTAATTCATAAGTTAACTCTGCCTTTTTTTTTTTTTTATCAAGTACCACCAAGGAATTGCTCTCAGTCACCCAGTTTTCCTTTTGTTTTTTTCTAAGGCACAGAACTGCTCCACGTGATACATGCTGTTCATTCATTCTCTGTACATCTCCAAGAGAGGTGGTTGTCCCTGGGCAGGAGACCAAACTTTCAAGGTTGGTGGCAATAGATCTTACATGAAGAAACCAAGCATGTTTTGCAAAGAATATTGATGAAATCATTTGTTTTTACTGAGCGCCATTTACATTGATAGATGGCTAAATATAAGAAACAAATTAATATGGATGATCCTGGCATTATTGCCTCTGACACTTTTTTTTATTACTTTAATATTTTCTATAGTCTGTAGGTGTGGGTGGGTGCCAAACTGCATTTAATTTTTCTAAGCCTCCAGTTGCTGGTTTTATGTACTAATTCTTAAAGGAAAAGATATTTTTCTATCTGAAGATGTGGTGCTTCAATTTGATAATATGACTGCTGCTTTCTGAATACAATAAACTTCAATTAATGAGAATATGTTTAATCAGATATGCAGATTAACTGAAATACAGAATTATTGAATCTTCCTAAAACAGATTTTTATACTTTCCTCCCTTAATAAATTATATTCAGTATATTTATCTTCCTTTAATTAATCTGGATTTTATTGTGCTTTAGGATATAAACAATCATATATGCTTCTACTACATATGTGTGCATATATAGAGGGAGAATGTAATATCCCTCTTTTTCCAGGATCTAGCCTCAGAATTGCATTTTTTTTAAAAAAAAAACCTAAAATCCTTTCTGTTTGTTTTCTTGCAGTTGCCTCTTTAACCGAAGGGCTAATTGAGTCCTGCCCCAAATTCAGTTTCATTAGGAATTTAGTTAGTTGAGGTTTTAAAATCACCGTTAATTCTTTTTTCCAATTTCAATTGGAAGTCATACATTTTAATGGATATGTTTACGTTGCTGACTAAGCCAAGCAAATGAATGTCCCCTGAGTTTCAGAAAGCAAACATTTAAAAACGAAATCCTAAGTTACCTTAGTTGTGAATTTATCTGCTGGTTGAATGCTATAATCATCTCAAACCTTTCTTCTAACTATTCCTTCATTATTCAGACAACGAATACTTATCAAGTGTCTACAATCTGTCAGGCAGGGTGTGAGATGCTAGAGAACACATTGATAACAAACCACATACAAGGATAGTGGGCCATCAGACAGGGATTCTCTCTTCAGCATCACTGGCTGATAGAATTAAGGCTAGCTTGTGAGTTCATTGTTCTCAGTCAACAAAAAAGCAAAATTTTAGCAGCCTTCCTGAGAAATTCTAGCTCTCTGCCTATGAAAGTTTACAAGAGGCTTCAACAAGTGATGGTATTAAATTGTGGTTTTCAAACTCTGGTATGCTTGAAATTATTGAAAGGCTTGTTAGAACACAAATTGATGGGTCCGACACCAGAGGTTCTGGTTGGGTAAATCTGGGGTTGGAGACTAGAGGGGAGAGGGGCATCTCTTTTTTTTCTTTATTGATTAAGTTATTACATATGTGTCCTTATTGCCCCATTGGAGAGGGGCATTTCTAAGAAGTCTCAGGTGACCCAGATGTTGCTGATTTGGGAACTACACTTTGAGAACCAGTGGTCTAAAGTATTTTATTTCTTAACTAGAGGCCTGGTGCACAAAATTCATACATGGGTATGATCCCTAGGCCTGGCCTGCAATCAGGGCCATCTTCCCCAGCTGGCCTCAGCCAGCCCTGCCCCCCGGCACCACCCACCCTCAGTTCCCCATTCACCATCAGGTGATCGGTGCTTGACAGCCGGGGGAAGGGACCAAGGGGTGGTCAGTGCGCCTCCTAGTGACTGGTCCAGCGGTCGTTCTGGTTGTTCTGCCATCAGGGTCAATTTGCATATTACCCTTTTATTATATAGGACTAGAGGCCCGGTGCACAAAAATTTGTGCACTCGGGGGGCAGGGGGTCCCTCAGCCCGGCCTGTGCCCTCTCACAGTCTGGGACCCCTCGGGAGATAACGACCTGCTGGCTTAGGCCTGCTCCCAGGTGGCAGAGGGCAGGCCCAATCCCTAGGTGCAGCCCCTGGTCGGGCTCAGAGCAGGGCCGATTGGGGAGTTGGGGCACCGCCCTGTCATGCACAGAGCAGGGCAGATTGGGAGGTTGTGATGCCACCCTCAGTCACGCTCAGGGTAGGGCCAATTGGGGGGTTGGGGCACCGTCCCCTGTCACACTCAAGGCAGGGTCGATGGGGAGGTTGTGGCGCCACCCCCTGTCATGCACAGAGCAGGGCCAATAGGGGGGTTGGGGCGCCGCCCCTCTCACTCACAGAGCAGGGCCAATCAGGGGGTTGGGGCGCTGCCACTCTCACACTCAGGGCAGGGCCAATGGGGAGGTTATAGCTCTACCCCATCACACACAGAACAGGGCCCGTGGGGGGGGGGGGAGTTGGGGAGCTCCCCCCTATCAGGCACAGAGCAGGGCTGCTCAGGGGGTTGGGGCCCCGCCGCCTGTCACACACAGAGCCGCAGGGCAATCAGGGGGTTTGGGCGCTGCCCCCTGTCACGCTGATCCCAGTGCCGGGAGGCATATTACCCTTTTACTATATAGGGTAGAGGCCTGGTGCATGGATGGGGCCGGCTGGTTTGCCCTGAAGGGTGTCCTGGATCAGGGTGGGGGTCCCCACTGGGGTGCCTGGCCAGTCTGGGTGAGGGGCTGAGGGCTGTTTTCAGGCTGGGAGTGACTGAAGTTCCCAACCGCTCCTTTTTTTCTTTCTTTTTTTTTTATTCTGGGCCAGCTTTACCTTGAGGCTTGGCTCCAGCTCTTAGGCCTCCGCAGCTGAAAGTAGGTTTCTGGCCTTTGCTTACAATGTTGCGAATCTGCTGGCTGAATTCTGGCGGTATTTGTTACAATGTTTCTTAAACTGCCCGCTCAGAGGCCTGCAGCCACAGGCGGGGAACGTTGGTTTCCTCCAACGATCCTCCGTCACTGAAGCAAGCAAGCCTCATGTTAGTTTCAAGCTGCCTGGCTGCCGGGCCGCCATCTTGGCTGACAGTTAATTTGCATATCTCGCTGATTAGCCAATGAAAAGGGTAGCGGTCGTACGCCAATTACCATGTTTCTCTTTTATTAGTGTAGATAACCCTCCTTTTCATGATGATGATGTTAATAATGATGAGAATAGCTCAAACCAGTGAGCTCTTGTGGATGTCAGGTATTTTTCCCTTTAAGCCATCCTTACATTCCAGCTTCACAACAACTTAATGAAATAGTTGTGATTACTATCCTCATTCTACAGGTGAGGAAATAAACATATGGAGATGTTCATTAATTTGTCTAATATTATAGAGTAAATGATAATGGCCAGGATTTGAACTTCAATCTTTCTGACCATGTCTGTGTTCCACTGCCATGCTCTTCTGCCTCCCTGGATGGTGATGGAACAGTGCAACCCAATCTCCCTGGGAGACGCCCACAGGCAGGTGGAACCTGCCTCCACATGGATCTGCACGAGGGGGTTCTGAATAGATGGCACTTCAGGCTCTCAGGGGGAGGGGACAGCAGAACTTCCTTTAGTAATTAGTAATCTATTCTAATGGCTAATAAGCTTTTTATGATGGGTAACTTACTTTTTAATCAGATAAATGTCACCATTTTATAGATTTTTTAAAGCCATTAACTCATCAAGAATTTGATAACTGCAGCACAGTGCACCCAGTTGAATAGGCCGCAGCTCTAGATCAGCAAATTTCAACCGGCACATCACAAGAATTTTTAAAACATTCAATACCTGGGATAGCAAGAGGAATCTATTAAATTATCCAAGGTGTCATTGGACTCTGGGACTCCCTGGATGTGAATCTGGTCACCAGAAAGATTCCACTTTCTGACCATGATTCAGGGCTCCTACTGCCTATGCATTCTAATAGTTTCCTTATCTAATTTCTCGTTTCCTTTTGTTGTAATTACTTATTTAATGCTTTGTCTCCCTGGAGATTTTAGAAAGGCACCATCCAATAGAAATACAATTCAAGGCTCAAAAGCCAACCTCTTATATAACTTAAAAATTTCTCATAGCCATGTTAACAAGAGCAAGTAAAAACAGATGACAATTTTAAACAACACTTTATTTAACTCAAGACCTATATATCTAAAAGGCTAATATGCAAAGTGTCCCCTCAGGAGTTTGACCAAGAGACGGAAAGTTTGATCACTTGCTATGACATGTGCTGACCACCGGGGGCGGCATGGAATAAAGGAAGGCCCCGGCCAGCAGCCAGCAACCAGCAGCTACTAGGGACCCTATCCATGCACGAATTTCGTGCACTGGGCCTCTAGTATTATGATAAAAAAAAAAAATAAAACATGCAATACCTGAGTATTTCACCAGGGGCACTGACCTCTTTTCCCTTGGATTGTAAAAAAAAAAAAAAAGACAACAGCCAACACAGCAACAGCTGTCTGATATGAATGAATCAAAAATATACCTACTTTTTCTTTGTCAGTTCAGCAAAAAATATAATATTTTTTGGTGTGTCACAGAAGTGTAGTAACTAGTTTATGTGTGCCATGAGATGAGAAAGGCTGAAAATCACTGCTCCAGATGAAATGAGATTTGATTGTGAGAAACAAGGTCTGCCACTGCTTCTAGAAGGTCAAGCCTCTCCTTCCCAATCCTTTCTATTTACAACTGTTTCAAAAGGCATCTACAAAATTAGTTTGAGCTTCCCTGACCTACCTGAGTTAAAGTACTTTTTAGATATTGCCTGCCATAGGAATAGTAGTCATTCAGTATATTAATTAACAGTTCTCTCAGAAGGATCCACCAATCATGCATGCAAGATGAGGAGAATCAAAGAATGTGCTGGGGTTCATCAGCGTCCTGGGAAGGGCTTCCTAGTTAGATGACATTGTCCGTTGGGGAATTGCCCTCCTCTCCTGACCTAGCACCTGCTCTCTCCCTCCCACAGGGCCTGGAGAGCCCTTTCAGGTGGGCTGTTATTATAGTAATACTGGAGGCCCAGCACACGAAATCGTGCGAGACCCGGACCTGCCGCGGGTGGGACCTCAGACCTGCCCTACATGAGCCGTGAGACCCCAGACCTGCCCTGCACGAACCGCGGGACCCCAGACCCACCCTGTGCGAGCCGCAGGCCCCGCCGCTGCCACGCAAGCCACAGGCCCCGCCTCCACCACACGGGCCCCACCAGTCCTGTACGAGCCCCACCAGCCCCACGTGAGCCCCGCCAACCCCACACGAGCCCCACCTTGCCACACGAGCCCTGAGTCCTGGCCCGCGAGAGGTGCTCCATGCACCTTCTGGTGACCAGTTGTTTGTTTGTGACGCTGTGATTGCCTTTTATGATATAGACTAGAGGCCCGGTGCATGAAATTTGTGCCGGGGGGGGGGGGCGGTGGCTGGCCCTCAGCCCGACCTGCACCCTTTCCAATCCGGGATCCCTCTCACAATCCAAAGCCCCTGGCTCCTAACCGATCACCGGCCTGCCTGCCTTATGCCCCTAACTGCTCCCCTACTGGCCTGATGGCCCTAACTGCTCTCTCCTCCTGGCCTGATCCCCCTAACTGCCTATCTGCTCTCCACTGCTGGCCTGATCCCCCTAACTGCCTATCTGCTCTCCACTGCTGGCCTGATCCCCCTAACTGCCTATCTGCTCTCCACTGCTGGCCTGATCCCCCTAACTGCCTATCTGCTCTCTCTTTCTTTCCACACCGTTTGGACCCCCAGCGCAGGTGTGCTGAGAGCTCTCCACCACGGCCCTGCCCCCGTCCTGATTGGTCGTTACGTTACAGTGTCCTGGCCAATTTACATATTCCTCTATTATTAGTATAGATAATATTATTAGAAAATAAAGCACACAAATAGAAACAACACAAAACAATTGTATGACTCAATTAATTATTCTGAGTTGAATAATCTTGAAATCACATCCAAGTCAAAAAACAGAACTTTCTTACCCATTGGGATAGTTAATTTTTGTGCCAGTTTGACTGGGCTAAGGGATTCCCAGATATTTCTGGGTGTGACTGTGAGGATGCCTCAGAAGAGATAAGCATGTGGATCAGTAGACTGAGTAAAGATCACCCTGATCGTGGTGGGTAAGCAGCATCCAATCCCCTGGAAAACTGAATAGCACAAAAGGTGGAGGAAGGGCAACCCTGGTCTCTGCTTGAGCTGACATGTTATCTTCTCCTGCCCTCTGACATCAGTGCTCCTGTTTCTCAGAGTTTTATTGCTTGTTTTGTTTTGTTTTTAATCTTCACCCGAGGATATTTTTCCATTGATTTTCAGAGAGAGTGGAAGAAAGAGGGAAAGACAGAGAGAAATATCTACATGAGAGAAACACATCGATTGGTTGCCTGCTGCACTCACCCAGACCAGGCCTCAGGTCGGAGAGGAGCCTGCAATCCAGGTATGTGCCCTTGATCGGAATCGAACCCAGGATCCTTCGGTCTGGAGGCCAGTGCTCTATCCACTGAGCCAAGCCTGTTTCTCAGGCTTTTGGACTCAGGACTTGCACCATCGTCCCCTGGTTCCCAGCCTCCGAACTTGGACTAAACTACACCACCGGCTTTCATGGGTCTCCAACTTGCAGATGGCAGATCATGGGGCTTCTCTGCCTCCACAGTCACATGAGCCAGTTCCCGTAGTAAATCTCCTTCTGTGTGATCTATGGGTACCCTATTGGCTGCCTCTCTGGAGACCCCTGGCTAATACACCCGTCCAGAAGTCCCACCTTCCCCACAGAGTGACCAGATCCTACTTGATCATGATCACTTTGCAGCACTTCACAGTGTTCCCTGCATGTGCACATCCCTAGCACGATCATTAGTCTTGCTCATTTTTAAAATTTGATATGTCTTTGAGTCTCTTTTCACTTACAGATTCCCTCAACATCCCTTTATTTTTCTTAAAATGTATGTGGAAGAATCCAGGCCATTTGACCTTTAGAGTTTCCCCAAGTCTGGATTTACTGATTGTCGTCTCTTGATGCAGTACAACACATTCCCCTGTGCTCTATATTTTCTGAAAATTGGCAACTGGATACACACTGAGTCAGATTCATGTATACTCCTTTTGGCAAGATTCTAGGTGGTGTTTGGCAAGATCATAGGAGGCACATATCTGCTTGTCTCTCTTTTTTATGTTAGGAGCAGCTTTGATGCTTAATGTCTATATCTATTAACTCATTAGAGTTGCAAGCTGATGCTATTCTAATTCTGTTATTACTTTTTATTTATTAGTTGGAACAAATTGATAAAGATACTTCATTTACTACTTATTCATCAGTGGTATAATTCACACAGGGAAAGAAGGATAAATGTCTGATTCTTTCCCTTTATTTACTAATCCTAATGAATTACTTCTCTGTCATACTTCAAAGGTGACCAATTCCTTTCATAAAAAGATCATAGAACTCAGGGATTGGAGACATGGAAGCATAGAACAGAGTGTGGAATCTTGGAGGGAAGAAGAGGGAGGGGTGGGAAGACCTGGGGCAGAGGGTGAGGACAGACTGGGGGGGGGGGGAGGTAAAAAAAAAGGGGACATATGTAATACTTTCAACAATAAAGATTTTTTTAAAAAGAACTCAGGGATTTATAGGTTTAAATATGTTGCATTTATTATCATTACTAAAACTCTATCACATCTTTGGCCAGTGGGAGCCTCTTCAAAGTGACTCCTAAGTCCCTTTGACACGAACTACGCAGTCTTCAACAGTGTCCTTGCCTGCTGGTATGACAAGGTGTTCCAGGCTTATCTTGTACACTGCATGTGCCATACCTGGAATCTACCATTTCTCTAATAAGCCCCTGATCCTTTTAGTGAGAAATTATGTTTTAAAAGCATAGCTGGTGCTGGGGCTGCTCCTTGCTGCTTTGTTTCTAGGCCTTTTCAGTGAACAGATCTAGGAAAGATGCATGTGTGTACAAACATACTAGTACATACATACTTGCATCTGTTTTGCATCTGCTCTTTCTCCCACATTTTAGTAGCTGTACGTCGTCTACATTGTTTCTTAGCCCTTCATTCCACAGTAAAGTATATATTTAATGTCCACCACCTACATTATGACAATGTTGCCCTAGTCATCTTGGTCATCCAAAGCTCATTCCACAACAAAGGTCCTTGGGAATAATATTTCTTGAGTACTTGCATTTGATAAGTTTGTCTTTGTACTTGAACATGAGTTTCACTGGATATTAAATCCTTGGTTCATACTTTCTGTGAATTTCTTAAATATGCATGGTGTGGAAAAAAACAGGTTGGTCTAATTTTCTTTTCCTTATAATTCACATGTTCTCTTTCTGGGTGTCCAAATAATTCCTCCTTCTTGTCCCTTTCATTCCTTTCTGAATATGGCCTCACATTGGTCATTCTGGGTTGATATTCTCAGGTACATACTGTTTTTTCAATATGTAGTCTGAAATATATGTCTTTTCTATTTTAGAAAGTTTTCCTTGAGTTATCGTTTTTAGTATTTGTTCTATTCACTCACTTTGGCTTTTCTTTTATGAAGGCTCTTCAATACACTTGAGCTCCTTTGCAGATCTTTAATATCCCTCATTTTCTCTTGAATTCTTTCTATATTTCTCTGTGGTTTTTAAGATGGATCTCCTTTGCATGTGTTATTTCTCTGAGAACATGTTGTATATATGTATAGTAATGCAAATATGTATATCTTTTATTATTATAGATTAGTTTCAGGTGCACAGTACAGTGGTCCAACAATTATACACTTCACAAAGTGCCGCCGCCCCCTGATATTTCCAGTACCCACTTGGCACCATACATAGTTATTACAATATTATTCACTATATTTCCTATGCTGTACTTTACATTCATATGTCTATTTTATAACTATCAATTTGTACTTCTTAACCCTTCACGTTTCACCCAGCTCCCCAACTCTCCTCCTCTCTGACACCATAAGTTTGTTCTCTGTGTCTATGAATCAGTTTAACTTTATTTGTGTTTTTATTTGCTCTTTGGATTCCACATATAAGTAAAATCATATGGTATTGTCTTTCTCTGTCTGGCTTATTTTACTTAGCACAATAACCTCTAGGCCCATCCATGCTATTGCAAAGGGTAAGATTTTGTTCTTTTTATGGCTGAGTAATATTCCATTGTGTAAATGAACCACAGCTTTTTTTTTTTTTTTTTTTTTTTTTACCCAGTTGTCTATTGATGGGTGCGCCCACTTCCATATCTTGGCTATTGTGTATAATGCTGTAATGAACATAGGGGTGCATATATTCTTTTGCTTTAGTGTTTTGTGTTTCTTCAGATTATACCCAGAAGTAGAATTTCTGGATTATAAGGCCTCTATACTGCTTTCTATAGTGGCTTCACTAATTTGCATTCCCACCAACAATGTACAAGTTTTCCTTTTGCTCCACATCCTTGCTAACACTTGTTATTTTATTTATTCTTATAGGTGTGAGGTAATACCTCATTGTGGTTTTAACTTGCATTTCTCTGATGATTAGTGACTTCAAGCATCTTTTCATATGTCTACTGACAATCTGTGTGTCCTCTTGGGATAAGTGTCTATTCAGGTCCTTTGCCCATTTTTTAAAAATATATATTTTTATTGATTTCAGAGAGGAAGGGAGAGGGGGAGAGAGAGAGAAACATCAATGATGAGAGACAATCATTGATCAGCTGACTCCTGAATGCCCCTTGCTGGGAATCAGGCCTGCAACCTGGGCATGTGCTCTGACCGGGAATGGAACCCTTACCTCCTGCTTCATAGGTCGATGCTCAACCACTGAGCCATCCCGGCTGGGCTGCCCATTTTTTTAATTGGATTGCTTTGGTTTTGGTGGTGAGTTGTATTAGTTCTTTATAAATTTTGGGTATTAACACCTTTTCAAATGTATCATTGATGAATATCTTCTCCCATTCAGTAGGTTGTCTTTTCATTTTGTTGATGCTTTTTATTGTTGTGCAAAAACATTTTAGTTTTATGTAGTCCCATTGGTTTGTTTGTTTATGTTTTCCTTGCCCAAGGAGATATATCAGAAAAAACATTGCTATGAAAAATGTCCAAAATTTTACTGCCTATGTTAAGTCTTTAATCCATTTTGAGTTTATTCTTGTAAATGTTGTAAGAAGGTGGTCTAGTTTCTTTCTTTCTTTTTTTTTTTTGCATCTATCTGTCCAATTTTCACAATACCATTTATTGATTAGACTGTCTTTACCCCAATGTATGGTCTTGCCTTCTTTGTCAAATATTAATGACCAAATAGCCATGGGTTTATTTCTGGGCTCTCTATTGTGTTCTATTGATCTATATGCCTATTTTTATGCCAGTACCATGCTGCTTGACTACTATGGCCTTGTAGTATAGTTTGATATCAGGAAGCGTGATGCCGCCAACTTTGTTCTTCTTTCTCAAAATTGCTGTGGCTATTCAGGGTCTTTTTTGGTTCCATATCAATTTTTGGAATATTTGTTCTAGTTCTGTGAAATATGCCATTGATAGTTTGATAGGCATTGCATTGAATCTATAAATTACTTTGCATAGTATGGACATTTTAATGATGTTAGTTCTTCCTATCCATGAAACAGTATATGCTTCCATTTATTTATATCTTTTTAAATTTCTTTCTTCAGTATCTTATAATTTTCTGAGTACATGTCTTTTACTTCCTTGGTTAAATTTATTTCGAGGTATTTATTTTGATATAATTGTAAATGGGATTGTTTTATTAGTTTCCATTTCTGATACTTCATTATCAGTGTATAAAAATGCAACTGATTTCTGAATATTTCTTGTGTATACTGCTATTTTGCCAAATTCATTTATTAGCTTTACTAGTTTTTTGGTAGAATCTTTAGGGTTCTCTGTGTACGGTATCAGATTATCTGCAAATAATGACAATTTTACTTCTTCATTTTCATTTTGGATGCCTTGTATTTCTTCTTATCTGAGGGCTGTGGCTAGGATTTCTGGTATTCTGTTGAATTAGAGTGGTAAAAGTAGACATTCCTGTCTTGTTCTTGATCTTAAGGAAAACACTTTTAGTTTTTCCCTACTGAGTAGGATAGTAGGATGTGAGCTGTGGGTTTGTCCTACATGGCCTTTATTATGTTGAGGTATGTTCCTTCTAGTCCCATTTTGCTGAGAGTTTTTATCATAAATGGGTATTGGATTTTGTCAAATACTCTTTTCTACCTCTACTGATTTGATTATATAATTTTTTTCTTTCATTTTGTTTATGTGATGTATCACAGTAATCAATTTGGGGGTACTATATAAACCTTGCATCCCTGGAATAAATCCCACTTGATCATAGTGTATAATCTTTTTAATGTATTGCTAGACCCAGTTTGCTAATATTTTATTGGGGATTTTTGCATTTGTGTTTATCAATGACATTGGCCTATCATTTTCTTTCTTTGTAGTGTCTTTATCTGATTTTGGAATTAGGATAATGCTGGCCTCATAAAATGAGCTTGGAAGTCTTTGTTCTTCTTGAATTTTTTTGAATAGTTTGAGAAGTATAGGTATTAGTGCTTCTTTGAATGTTTGGTTACATTCACTGTGAAGCCTACTAGTCCAGGACTTTTGTTTGTTGGATGTTTGGGTTATTTTTGTGTTTGTTTTTTTTATTACTGCTTTTATTTTGTTAGTTATAATTAATCTGTTCAGATTTTCTGTTTCTTCTTGATTCAGATTTAGAAGATTATGTTTCTAGGAATTTATCCATTTCTTTCACATTGTTCAATTATGTTGGCATTTAGTTGTTCATAATGTTTTTTTATAATCATTTGTATTTCTGTGTCAGTTTTTACTTTTCTTTTATTTCTGACTGTATTTATTCTGTGGTGTCAGTTGTTACTTCTCTTTCATTTCCGATTTTATTTACTTATTTTTTTCTTGATGAGTCTGATTAAAGATTTATCAATCTTATTTATCTTTTCAAAGAATCAGCTCTTGGTTACATTGATCTTTTGTAATGTTTTTCAGATTCTATTTCATTTATTTATGCTCTGATTTTTATTATTTTCTCCCATCTAATTACTTTGGACTTTGTTGTTCTTCTTTATTGTTCCTGTAGGTGTCAGGTTAGATTGTTTATTTGAGATATTTCTTGTTTTTTGAGGTAGGCCTGTAATGCTATGACTTTCCCTCTTAGGACTGTTTCACTGTGTCCCATAGAATTTGGATAGCTGTGTTTTCATTTTTATTTGTCTCAAGGTATCTTTTGAGTTCTTCTTTGATCTTATTCTTAACCCATTCATTGTTTAGGAACATATTATTTAGCCTCCATGTGTTTGCATGTTTTGCAGAGTTGTTGGTTTTGTTTGTTTGTTTTTGTAATTGATTTCTAGTTTCATACCATTGTGGTTGGAATAGATGCTTGATATGATTTCAATCTGCTTAAGTTTATTGAGACTTGTTTTGTGTCCTAACCTGTGGTCTCTCCTAGAAAATGTTCCATGTGCACTTGCTAAGAATTTATATTTTGCTGCTTTGGAGTGAAATGCTCTGAAAATATCAATTAAATTCATGTGGTCTAAGGCTTCTCTTTCCTTATTGATTTTTTGTCTGGAAGATCTATCCATTGGTGTCAATGCTGTATTAAAATCCCTACTATGACTGTATTACTGTCTATCTCTTACTTTATGTCCATCGAGATTCGCTTTATGCATTTAGATGCAACTATGTTGGGTGCATAAATGCTTGTTGGATTGATTTTATTATCACTAGATAATGTCCTTCTTTGTCTCTTATTGTAGTTTATGCCTTATAGTCTATTTTGTCTGATGTAAATATTGCTACCCTAGCTTTGTTTTCGTTTCCATTTGCATGAAATATCTTTTTCTATCCTTTTCAATCTTTTTGTGTCTTTCAGTCTGAGGTGAGTCTCTTATAGATGGCATATATATGTGTCTTGTTTTCTTATTTTTCAGCTACCTTATGCCTTTTGATTGGAGTATTAATCCATTTATAATTAAAATGATAATTGATAGGTATATATTTCTTGGCATTTTATTTATAATTATGTATCCCCCTTTTTTTCTTTCTTCTTAAAGAAATTCCTTTAACATTTCTTGTAATACTAGTTTGGTGGTAATAAACTCCTTTAGCTTTTTCTTGTCTGTTAAGCTCTTTATTTCTCCCCAGTTTTAAATGATAGCCTTGCTGGATAGAGTAGTCTTGGTAATAGATCCTTGCTGCTCATCATTTTGAATATTTTGTGCCAGTCTCTTCTGGTCTGAAATGTTTCTATTAAAAAATTAGCTGATTGCCAAAACCGGTTTGGCTCAGTGGATGGAGCGTCGGCCTGCGGACTGAAAGGTCCCAGGTTCGATTCCGGTCAAGGGCATGTACCTGGGTTGCGGGCATATCCCCAGTGGGAGATGTGCAGGAGGCAGCTGATCAATGTTTCTCTCTCATCGATGTTTCTAACTTTTTATCTCTCTCCCTTCCTCTCTGTAAAAAATCAATAAAATATATTTTTTTAAAAAATTAGCTGAATTCTATGGGAATTCCCTTGTAGATAGCTATCTTTCTCTTGCTGCTTTTAAGTTTCTTTGTCTTTAGCCTTTGGCATTTTAATTATGATGTGTCTTGGTGTGAGCCTCCTTTAGTTTATCTTGTTTGGGATTCTCTGTGCTTCCTAGATTTGTGTGCTTTTTTTTTCTTCACTAGGTTAGAGAAGTTTTCAGTCATTATTTATTCAAATAGGTTCTCAATCCCTTATTCTTTTCTCCTTCTGGTACCCCTATGATGGGGATGTTGTTACGCTTCATGTCCCAGAGGCTCCTTATGCTATCATCAATTTTTTAAAATATTTTTTTTTCTTGCTGCTCTGATTGGGTATTTTCTGCTACCTGTCTTCTAAATTGCTGATTCAGTCCTCTGCTTCATCTAATCTGCTGTTAATTGCTTTTAATGGTAGTCTTCCTTTCAGATATTGTGCTCTTCATTTCTGACTGGTTCTTTTTTCTATGCATATTTTATTCTTATTATCTTTTTATTTTAGTTCTCACTATATTTATCCATTCTTCCCCTAAGTTCCTCAAGCATCATTATAACCACTGTTTTGAACTCTGTATCTAGTACATTGCTTGCCTCCATTTTATTTAGTTCTTCTTCTGGAGAGTTCTCCTGCTCTTTCATTTGGTTCATGTTTCTTTGTCTTCCCAATTTGGCTGCCTCTCCATATTTGTTTCTGTGTATTAAGTAGATCTGTTATGTCTCCAATCTTGGTATGGTGTCCTTATGTAGTAGGTGTCCTGTGGTGCAGTCTCCTTGATCACTTGTGCTGGGTGCTCCTTATGTGGGTTATGTGAGCCCTCCTATTGTAGTTGAGTCTATGTTGCTGTTGGCCCATTCACGGGTGGGGTGGACCCTCAGGCTGTCTTACTATGAGGGCTGACTGGACCACAGTGCACGAGCTTCTGTGTGGGGGCTGACACCTGAAACGGAATTTGCCTCAGCAAGGTCTGGTGCTTACCCACACCTTCCTTTGGGTGCGTACTTGTGGAGCTAATCAGGTTGTGCTCTGATGTGGTCTGAATCTCACTACTGGGTTTGTTCTGTGGGCTCTTGGAAGGGATTCCAGTGAGGCCAATGTCAGGCACTGTCTGTGACTGGGCCTGAGCTATCTATTTGGAGCTACAAAGTAACCCACAGTTTTTGGCTGCCTCTGCTGGTCCTGGGTGTGTGTGGGAGGGGCCAAGCTGTACACCAAGGCCAGCTTCCACCAGCACTGAGGCCGGGGGCAGGTTAGTGACAGGCCCAAGGCTCCCTGAGATCTGCCTTCACCTGCTGGCTGCCTGTGAGCCTCTGGTGGTATGCAGATGGTGTAAGGTAGCTTCTCAGCGACTCACCAGGTAGGGTCGAGTTGTGTTCACCAGGTTGATACCATTCAAACTCGGCACCAGTGGTCGTCTCAGGCTACTCAGCTAAAGTGTCAGTGTACCGCTGAGCCAGCCACCGTCCACCAGCCACCTGCAGACCTTTGTGGTGGGGGAGGGGTCTCAGGGCATCGTCAGGGGGAGGCCAGCAGAGTTCAGCAGTCTAAAGCAGACCAAGATTTGGCCATGTTGAGTGAAGGCTGTGCACAGGAATCATGCTGCTGGTATATGAGGGAAACATGGCCCTTGTCTTAGAACCACACAACTCGGTTTCTGCCACCCCCTGAGTCTGCCTGGACCTTTTTGAAAGCCTTCCAAAAAGGTCTGCATCATGGGCCCAGGCTGGAAGCAGCCAGCTGACTCCTCTGTAGGGCTAGAGCTCAGCAGAGCAGGGCAACAGGAAGTTGGGAGGATGGGGCTAGGATCTTCCATGGGCAACACTGGTTGGGCATGAGGGGGGTAGGGGGGTAATGGTCTTCTTCCTTGAGTCATATAACTCAGTTATTCCCTGTTTGGCTGATATCCCGAGTCTTCCCAGAAATTCTGTACTGTGGGCCCAGGTTGGCAGCATCCAGAAGACTCCTTCACAGAGTAGGAGCTTGGCTGGGCAAGGTCATAGGGAGTCCAGGGGTGAGGTTAGTGCATTCCCTTAGGCCAGTGGTTCTCAACCTTCTGGCCCTTTAAATACAGTTCCTCATGTTGTGACCCAACCATAAAATTATTTTCGTTGCTACTTCATACTGTAATGTTGCTACTGTTATGAATCATAATGTAAATATCTGATATGCAGGATGGTCTTAGGCGACCCCTGTGAAAGGGTCGTTCAATCTCCAAAGGGGTCGCAACCCACAGGTTGAGAACCGCTGCCTTAGGCTAATGTTATATGGAGGGGAGTGCTTGACCCAGGAAAGATGGAGTCTCTGTGTGGTGTGAGTGAGAGACTCAGCACAGGGAACTTGGCAGCTGTTTCTTTAGCCTTCTCCATGAAGCCACACAATCCTCTGACCACCTTCCCTCCACCGGAGCACAGGGTGGGTAGGTGGCTGGGAATGAAATGTTATGTGCTGGCTCTTTAAGAGGGCATCTGGGTTTCTAGCAGACTCCTGTGGTCCCTGGCAGATAGAATTCCTGCTGATTTTCACAGCTAGATGTTATGTGAGCTCCTCTTCCCGGCTCTGGTGCTCCAGGCTGGGACACCTGCCATGGAGTTGAGACCCACACTTCTCAGAGGGGAGCCTTTGCAGCTGAGATATCCCTCCAGATTTTCACATGGGTGTGGGGCCATCCCTTTCTGGGTCTTGGCCCTTCCTACTAGTCTCAATGTGCTTCTTCCACAAATCTTTGGATATAAGACTTCTGTTCAGCTAGTCTTCAGTTGGTTAATTGTTCTACATTTAGTAGTAATTCCGGTTTGGTCCTGGGAGGAGGTGAGTGTAACTTTCACTTGCTCCACTGCCATTTTGGATCCTCCCACTATCTTCGTAATGTCTTCTATCTCATTTTGAAGTATTGGGTTACAGCTTTGCTCAGTATTGTGGCCATGTCTTTCTGGCATGCTTTCTTTGCTTGTTGGATGTGATTCAGTTCCTTGTTTTATTTTTAATAACTTTGGATGGTATCTATCTTGATATTTTTCTATCGTTCATTTTTGTGAAATTAGTTTTTCTGGACTTTAGAGTGAGGTGGGGGTTCAGCAAAGCATTTCTTACTTCATAGAGTCCCTCTTTCAATGTAGTATTCAAATATATAGCAGCTTTCTTTCTCAGCTTTCTTGGCTGTACTTCCATCCCTCCCCCTACCCACCCCACCCCCTTGGTGTGAGCTTTCCCTTTCCTTTGTGTCCATTGACCCTATTCTGCTCAGTTTTGAAAGCACTCCCAGCAGCTTCTCCCCAGTGCAGGCCTCGTCATAAAGGGAGCCTTGACTTCACAGGGGCCCCTCAGTCCCTCTTACTTCAGGCCCCTTGCACCCACTTCCTATGGACAAGGGCGAACCCTCCAGTTTCAGCTGCTGTTCTCAAATTGGTCCTCCATATTTTCCAGGGAGGCCTGTCAACTGTATTGTGGTTTTTATGTTCTCAGGCCATAAGTCAGAAACCCCATTGCTTCCTCTTCTTCCTCCTGCACAGATGGACTACCATCCAGGTTTTGTGAGTGTTAGTTTGTCTCCACCCATTTATATTGTGGGGTTCATCTAGTTTTGTTATAAATGTTTTTCATTGGTTTTTTGTTTCCATATCTTGTCCTATTTTTATGTGTTGGTTTGGAGAGATTGAAAACTATGCTTGCCAAATCGTCTTCCCAGGAGAGCCTACCCAGTAGGAGCTCTTAACAACTGTTCCCCCAGTTTCCTTCTCACTTAGAGCAGGTAAAAACTATTTTAGCCTTCCTGGAGAAAACACTTAAAAGTGATTTTTTGATGGAGAACTCTCTCTCTTCTCTCAGCCTGTTCAAGCCCCCTTTAACCTCCCCTACTCTCCCTCGGCAGGTTCTTAGCAAAATGGAGGGAGAACAGGTATGCTTTAGAGCAGCGGTTCTCAACCTGTGGGTCGCGACCCCTTTGGGGGTCGAACAACCCTTGCACAGGGGTCGCCTCACACCATCAGAAAACACATATGTAATTACATATTGTTTTTGTGATTAATCACTATGCTTTAATTATGTTCAATTTGTAACAATGAACATACATCCTGCATATTAGATATTTACATTACAATTCATAACAGTAGCAAAATTACAGTTATGAAGTAGCAACGAAAATAATTTTATGGTTGGGGGTCACCACAACATGAGGAACTGTATTAAAGGGTCACAGCATTAGGAAGATTGAGAACCACTGCTTTAGAGCGTAACAGTGTGTCCGGATGCTTAGAACATTTTTCCGGTCTTGCTCTCCATAGGACTAAACCAAAGGTGAGTGAGAGCAGAATGTTTCAGAGATGAAAGCTGTTTCTGTTCCAACTGAAACTTTAGTGACTCACTCTTAACAGGAGGAAATCATTTAAAATACAGTTGTTCTGGGGCTGACATTACACGTCCAGCTGGAGGCAGGCACCAACCACCAGGGGAAACCAGCACTGTGACCTGAAAAGCATTTGCAATGTTTGTATTCGCGCGGTGAAATGGGAGAGGGCTGGGGTTTCAGCCCTATTCTACAGACCAGGTCTGTGAATGTAAACATGCAGCCACCCACGGCGGCTTTCCTCTTCATGCTTTCTGCTGGAGGAAGGCAGTCGTAGGGCTGACGCCAGCACTCCTTCGCTCCTGTCTGGCAGGCCTGTGCCCTCCCTGGGTCAGGGAAGGGCTGCCAACTTGCCAGGCTCTCCAGCTCTTCTGTGCAGGTGCGGGCCTCCTTGGAAATCCGAGTGCTGTCCTGCTCGGGGCCCTCGCTGACAGCTCAGCCTCCTTTTGAGCTTCAGACCAGGCTGAAGGCCCCTTTGATTGGCATTTTTTTTTATTAGCTGGGAGCCTGCAATCAGCCCTTCTACTGCATGCCAGCTTCTCAGTGTTTGGCTTGAAAGTATCTCTTGGTGACCTTTATTTGCATTGGCCTGCAGAAAATCGTGTTTCCTTAGCAAGGAGGAGCTGGGAGGAGGTGAAGGGCATATGTGAAGCCTAAGTATTAACTGTGAGGACTTAAGTATAGGATGTGCAGCCAGCTCTGGCAACCTCAGTTCCGCTGCCCTTTACAGAGGGGACAATGACTGTATCATTAACCACTCTGGCCGAGCACCACTGCAGAGCACTTACAAGTTCAAACATTTGAAAGATTAAACTTCCACTGTCCTTCAGAAGTACCTAAAACAGGAGGCTACACCAGGTAAGAACAGAAGGGGGGAAACTTTGCCCTATGGGAGCCTGCAGGTGAGTTTTCTTTAGACTTCAGAGAGTTAAATATATATATTTTTTAATTCTTTGAATGTTGCCAACATTTAACTATTAGGAGACTTCTTGTTATCTGTTTTGTTTTGTTTTGCTTTAAGGTCAATTTCTGGCTTCTCTTAAGAAATCAGAGACCTGGCAGCAATTGGCTGGAGCTGAGCGGCAGCTGCACCTCATGCATGGGCCTAGGTGCTCCTCGTTGCCTACTCCCCTCTCTCCTCTACCATCATTTTTACTCTTTCTCTTAGATCAGTGTACAAACCTAATGCACATAAACCTTCTTAAAAGTCAACCTTTTCTTGACTCCACTTCCTTTTCTTGACTCCACTTCCCAAATCTTTCTTCTCACAAGCTTCTCAAAAAGGCTACTCATACTCGCAATCTCCATTTCTCGGCTCCCCTTCTCTCTGATGTGCTCTGCACAGGCCCCGTGGGCTCTACCACAACACAGCAAGGTCACCAGTGACCCCATTTCTCATATTTCCTCCGAGTTGACCTCTGAGTCCCTGTGAGTCCCTCCTCCCTATGCTCACCCTTTGCTCACCTGCCCTCTAGGTTCCACACTCTGAAGTTTTCCTTCCTCACTGGCCTCTTAGCTAGGAGATAATTTAGGTCTCTGCCACTGTTCCTAATTTCTGCTCTCAGCTCTTTTGTGATTGCCTTTGGTCTCATGGCTTCAAAAAGCACCCATGTGCTCAGTCTCAAGTGTGTATCCCCACCTCAGGCCTTACTGAACTGCAGTTGTAGATGTAGCTGCCTACCTGAAGTCGCCTCTTGCTGTCTGGAAGACCTTATATCTACACATCCACACTGAGCTCCTGGTCCTTACCTCTCCTACAGCTATCTTCTATGTATCTCTCCATGTTCACTCTCCACGTCCCCTCTTTTCTCCTATTCTGTGTCCTGCGAGAGTGACTAGTATGGGCTGTTTCATTTCTGGCTTCTGGTTGGGTTCTACCAATGCAGATCTACCCAAGAGTACTAGTAAGGTCGGGGTGTTTATTCCTCGGGCTCCTTTGTTGCAGGATCACACAGGGCTGGCTGCATCCCTCTATCAAGGTAAGTCAATACAGACATCTCCAGTTGATTCTGTCCCTGGAAGCCTAGGACTGGTCACTGCCCACTATTTACTAGGCTTGGGGAATCCCTCTATCACTGTAGTTTCCTTATGTCCTGCCCACACCTTCGTAAACAGTCCTTTCGTTAAACTCTCCATGAATTATCCTAACATGGATATGCCACATGCTTCCTGCTGTGACTTGGGTTTTACTTTATATCTCTGTCCTTTTTGTTTGAAGAGGGTGTTTTTGAGAGTGACCATCGTTTGTGTGAAGACAGAAAGACAGATGCATGTCCATTGTTTCGATGTTGCACTTTGACGGACGCCTTAGGGGAAAGCAGAGCCACAGCGTCATTCCAATAAATATCTGTGCCCAGACCTTCACCCAAGAGGACAGATAATTCGGGAGTAAATGTGAATGAGATAAGAGTGTGTGCTTTAGATAATGACTCTGCTGCACGAGGCAAGCCGCTCACAGACTCGTGTGGTCCACTCCACTGTGGAAACATAAAATTGTGATTCATAGAAACCTCCCCAAAAGGCCACAAGATGTATTTCTACACATTTCCAACCATTTGCCAAGAAACATGTAGTGGAGAAATATTGCATCTCCTTAATCTGAAGAGCAGGCATTGATTTAGCTGCCAGAGACAGAGGAAGCTGGAATCATTATTAATTTATCCACAGACACTGACTCAAGCCATTCAATAAACAGGGCGTTTGATGCAAGGATTATGTTTCATTGGTGCCATTGTTTACTCTTGTTAATGCTACCTATATGCTCAGAAAAAACACACCCTCAATTAAGCAAGATCCTAGCTTGTTAATGCTTCACATTCTTTGTGCCTCTGATTGAATATAAAAGGAAGAAACAGAGTAGTTCTTCTACTGGTAACATTGGGACAACAGAAGAGACTTCCCTTGATGTGGAATTGTGAGCTAGACAGAGCTTTTATTTCTACTCTCACTTTCACTCCCCGTCTCTTTCCCCTCTCAGAACCTCTTTTACCTCTAACATCTAGGACTTAGATACAGCTCTGTTTTTCTTTCTGCAAGTAAAACAATCTGATAAAGGTATTAACATGAAGCCTTTAGAGAAAATATTATGGACTTTTCCAAGGGCATTTTTGCTTTTTAAAACGGCAAGAAAAAAAATAGCAAGGATAAAACAGAAATCAAGATGAAATAAATATCAGTAATGTATCATTTGGGGGTCAAAATTATTTTTAAGGGCCCAGATAAAGGAAAAGAAAACCAGGAAGGACAAATAGAGAGGCAAAGATTTATGTACAAGAAGGTTTATTCTAAAATTATTTATTCTGGTAGAAGCAACAAAGATATACCACAATAAAGGAATGGTGAGATAAGGTATAATATAGCCATACAATAGTTAAATAAGTTGTTTTATGCCCATAAGCACCCATCATCATCAATTGCCAAATAATATTTGAACACGTAGGAAATCATTCAACATAAAATGTTAGGTGCAAAAAGAAACTATATATTTAGTGTTATTCTCATTTTAATTATATATATATATGTATATCACATATATACTCATCTATATTAATAGATATGATTGGGAGGGTATATTTCATTTTAATTATATACTAGAGGCCCAGTGCACAAAAATTTGTGCACTGCGGGGGGTGTCCCTCAACCTGGCCTGTGCCCTCTCGCAGCCCTCACTCCTTACTGCTTGCCTGCTCACTGCTCCTTACCTCTCAGCTCGCTGCTCCATAGCACTGCCTTGGAGACGGGAGAGGCTCCCACCATCACCACTGCACTTGCCAGCTGTGAGCCCGGCTTCTGGCTGAGCAGCGCTCTCTCTATGGGAAAGCACTGACCACCGGGGGCAGCTCCTGCGTTGAGCGTCTGCCTCCTGGTGGTCAGTGCTCATCATAGTGACCGGTCATTCTGTAACGATTGCTTAGGCATTTATTATATAGCAATGTATATGTATCACATGTATACACATCTATATTAATACATACAATTATCTCTACAGAGAGAATCAATGTTAGCAGTGATTATTTCTGGATGGTAGGATTACAGATGATCAGTATTTGGTTCTTTATAAGTTCTGTATTTTATTGATTTTTTTTTCCTGAATAAACATGTTAATTTTATAATTAAAATCAGAAAATTACTTTTTCAAAGAGAGTACATTAATTTATAGAAAGAAATGATAGAATTTCAGACAGCAAGGAATGGACATTTTAATATGTGAGAGAGCCTCCTATTATATCATATATCATAGACAACAGTAATTAACATTCAGTTTCATAGAATGATAATAAGGAACCTTTATTGTATACTTACCATTATGCATTAACATACTTTATTTTTAATTATTATTATGTTTTATTGTTATTATTATTATGTTTTGTTTAATGCTCACTTAAGAATATTTTTTTCCATTGATTTTTAGAGTGATCAAGAGGAAGGAAGAAAGGGAGGGAGAGAGAGAGAGAAAAAAAAGATTGATGTGAGAGGGACTCATCAATTGGTTACCTCCCACACAGGCCCTGTCAGGAGCTGGGGATTGAATCTGCAACCCAGGTACAAGCTCTTGACCAGGAATCAAACCTCAACCCTTCAGTGCACAGACCAACACTCTAACCACTAAGCCACACCAGCCAGGGTACATTAACATACTTTATATTTGTTCTTTCTCTTTTAATCCTTTTAACAGCCCTTTGAAGGTAGGTACTAGAATTATCCTAAAGAGCCAAATGAGGGTAGAGATGTTAAGTACATCGGTTAGGGTAAAACAAGCTGCTATAACACAGACCTGAAATCTCATAGGATTATCAAAAAAGAAGATGATTCTTTAATCATGTAAAGTATTTTTCTTAATAATTGGCAGCACCAGAGTGGTGTGGCATTGAGTTTCCACTCCATGCATGGACGGAGGCCCTGCTGTCTTCAACACATGGCTTCCTAGGTGTCCCTGGATATTCACGTCAGACCAGCAGCAGGGATGATGGAGATAATGGGGGACTGTGCATTTTTGAGGGCCAGAATTCCTACCCACATCTCAGTGGCTCAATCATGTCATTGCTAACTGCAAGGGAGACTAGGAAATAGAGCTCCAGCAGGAAAGGGAACTGAGCTTAGAGAATGGCTCTCTAATTTCTGCCCTGTGAGATAGTTTACTAGAGATCACACACCAAATATGTGGAAGAGCAGGATCTAAATAGTCAATCGTATTCCAAAGCTGACATTTTAACCACAGCGCTAGGCCTTCCACTACAGAGGTAAAAAAAAGTTTAAAAACGGACTCCCTTAGGTGTTGGCTTATAAAGCAGCCACCACTGTCTTTGGAGATGAGACAGATAACCTTTTGTTCTTACTTTTACTTTGTTTTTTAAGAGTTAGATTTAAAATGGAAGGAGAAGCTAAGATATGGCCAAGGCTAAAATACCCAAGAGTGGGCCAGACATCTACTAATTATAGATAGGGTGAGCTGAGATAGGCAAAGAAATGCTTTCAGTGGCAGTAAGGTGGATTTTAATAGTCTGTAATGCAAGACCAGCATGTTTTTTATAAACTGATGACAAAGGAAAAGAAAAATTGCTTAGCACATACTCTATCAAGAATAGTGTTTAAATGAGCAAGAGCAGAACAAACATAATTAAGAGGAAATTGGAACTGAGATGCAAAACAATGACCAGTGCACAGGTCATTGTTCTAGAACATGAATGCTAGAATCACTGTGTCATGAAGGTGCACACATTCGCCTTCCATTACTCCAAGGATCCAACCAAAATGAAAGGATAGACGGGGACAGGGGAGAAAACGGGCCCAGGCTTCACAGAAGATTGAGAGACTTCCAAGTTTCTGGCAGGTAGAAAGAGGCTGCAAGGGAGCTGACAGCTGAGAGGCAGGGAAAGGTGACAGCCTCGCACCAGCAGCAGGGACAAGGGAGCCATCTGCCTAGGGGGTGGGGCTTTGGGTTGAGAGTCAGCAGGTCACATGTGAACAGTGGGACTAAAAATGCAAGAGGGGGTGGGAGAGGGGCAGGAGGCATACACATTGCAGATCTATCCATAGAAGTATCTATCAATGTAAAAATCATAATGTATCTGAAGCAAGGTAGAATGTGGAAGAGGGTGGGAAAGGGGAGAGTCAAGTTAGGATGTCAATTTTTATGTAAAATGAATAAGGGTTGAATACTATTTAATGGTGCAATGGTGATTGATAGAAAAACTAAAAAAAACTCCAACATTTAAATAAAGCATTGAAAAGAGAGTAGAGCTGTGTTCTCAACAGTCAATATTTCCTGCCAAGATTATAGCAGTTCCCTCCTGATGGAGTCCCCCACTGTACTCTCCAGTTGTGCCAATCTATTCTTCACAGTTCTGCAGAGAGCTCTTTTCAGCACACAAATCTGCTTATATTATTTTTTTGCTTACAATTGCCAATAACTCCTATGAATAAAACTCCAATTGCTTAGCCTGCCTCAAGGCTCTCGGGAACGTGCCCCTGCCTGCCCTTTCTTCACCTCCCAGCATTCCCCTTTGCAAGTCCTAGGCTCTTCTCCGAACACTTCAATCTCTCCCCTCCTTCCTGCCTCTGCTTGGAGTGTCTTTTCCTGGCTCTCTATTTGACTGAATTTTATTCACCTTTTAAGATTTATCCAAGCATTATCTTTAGCCGGGGTTAGATATCTCTCTGATTTGGTTAGGAATTAGTTGCAGCTCAAAATCTATTCAGCTAGCTTTTTAAAAGGCAGGCGGAGGAGGAACAGGTGCTCATACACTATTCGAAGGGCTACAGAGCAGGCTCTAGGCTGAGTGTCAGGAGTGACTCCTGATTAACAGTGCAGACCTGGCCCCCAAGGGATTGCTGCCTCTGCTATGGTCAGGAAGCCAGAAAATAAGGGAGGTGCTGCCACAATTCTTAGCTCTGGGTTTACACTGCCTCTGCCAAGGTCCATGTCAGCACGGTGCCGAGGAAGTCGGGGGCTGACACAGGCACTGCTGCCACTGAAAGCTCAAAACAGCCTCCACAACCGAGCTTGTCAGCATAAACAATGGCAGCAGTAACCAGTGACCTTTAAGGACCTCAGGTATTTGCACCCAGGTTCCCAGTCTTCAGTCTCCGCTTCTGTTTGGCAGAGGCGAGTTTCATGGGAAATGGAGCTGCACAGGAAGTGGGAAATGTAGTCCTTAGCTTTCCAGTCCCTAAGGTGCAGAAAGGCATGCCAGAAGGAGGAGGGGATAAGAGTTGAGGGAGCTGGCGGGTGTATCTGCCTCTCACTCCTTCATGCTCTCATACCATCATGGAAACTGTTCTGTAGTAACACTTAACTCTCATGTTCTACTTAATTGCCTAATTGCTCATCCGTCTCATCTGAATAGACTGTCACCTTCTCAAAGGCAAAAACAGTTTCTTATTCACTTCTAAATTGTGCCTGGCACATAGTAGGGTTTCAGCAGATGCTTGTTGAATGAATGAATGAATGAATGAACAAGAAATGTTAGCATCATCTTAGAATTCTCCTTTAATCCACAAGCCAGCAAGCAGCCCCTATTAATTCTCTGTCCTTCCAACAAGCTCTCATTATCTCACCTATTGTAGGAACCTCATGATGAATTTCTATCACTTTGTTCCATTCTGTGGTATAAACTCTAAATCACCACTTAACTTTCTAAAATATAGATCTTCTCATATCCAGCCTAAAAGCTTCCATTGGCTTTTCCTTTAGGAAAAGGACACATTCCTGAGCATAGCATTCCAAGTCTTCCTCCCTCTGTCCACAGCCTAGTCTCTAGCGACAATCACAGCACACTCTCCCTCACTATCGGTTGGCTAATTACCCCTCTGCAGCCCAAACGCCGAGTTCCCTTGCCGTTGCTCTAGCTGCACAATCATGTCTACCCTTCACCATTAGCTCAGGTGCCACTTATATTAGGGAGTTTTCCCATTACCTCTCCCCCAACACTCCAATCTGACCAGCAAACAACATTCATCCCTCTCAGAAGTTTGAGGTGTTCACACGGTGTTGCTCAGGGCCCTGGAGCCCCCCAGGGGTGTTTCTAGGGCCTCCGAAAACAAGAGAGGGAGGCTGAGCAGGTGAGGCTCTGAGCCCCCGTCTCTTGTGAGCCAGAGCAGCTCTGCTCAGTCTGATTCGTGTATTATATTTCATGTAGACTATTGAGAAAAAGTTTACATTGCTATGGGAAAAGAAAAAAAATATCTTAAAAGGCAGTTGCTGAAGGACTTTGTACTGTAGTACAGCAGTCATTGGAATGAATGAAGTTTAATTACATATGCGTCTGGTACGGCGTCCTGCTCATTTTTAATCCCTTTGTTTAACCTGGTAGAAGCAGCCAATAAAAACTTGCTGAAGCGATAAGGCTTGAAGAAGACATTGGGGTAGAAGTCAGCATCATGCAGAGAAGAGAGGAGAGGCTTCTTCTGCTTGACAAAAAGTGAGAACCAAAGGGAATGTTCCAGAGATGGGTGTTTTAGATCCCTATGAACAATTGTCCATTTGACCTAAGCAGTAAGGTCTACCTTGCAAAAGCCTCTGACAGTGGAATTGTCTGCCACGAGTGACACACAAGTGATCTCAGTGTGGGCTGGCCATCCCACTGAAAGGCTCACATCATCTTCTTTTATAATTACAAGTCCCCACTGAGATCCCAGATGGCTTGGTAGCTGGATTTTTCGGGACTGTAATATCAGCAGTATTTTTTTTTAGTTGGAAATTAATTGGCTTCATGTTTTGTATTATGGAATCGGTTGCTGTCTGTTTCCGACTAAGGCCACTTTAGAAAGGCAGTCCGGGACTGAAGGGGTGTCAGATGGGGGAGCCAGCGCTGTTACCCAAGCAATGCTGTTGGCATCTTCTGGTCACAGATTTACTGGGCAGCACATTTAGAGGAAAATTTATAGCCTCTGCTCCTTGGTAGTAAGTGGACATTCACTTGGCTGAGGTGGTGGATTGTGGGGGATCCTGTAATGGTCTCTATGGGTGGTCAGCAGCCACTTGTCAGCAGCATTGGAAGTCAAGAGTTTACTTTGCTGGCTATTTCACATTATACATTTATTGCAGTTTGATTGAGTTTCCCCACTTGTAGGTTGGGTAAGGGTACATTTTATTCCCAGAACAACTAACTTTTTACTGGAAGACAAGAAGTTTAGTTATTATTTCCAGGCCTTAGGATCTTTTGTGTGGTGTGTTTGGGAACATATTGGCAAGCAAAACTAGCAATGAGCCCAGGACTGCCAGGGTTCTCGGGGAATTTTGACACAGTATACTTAGAAACATTGAAATAATTTGTTTGCTCGCTTAACTGAACCAAATACCTATCTTTCCAGAAATGTTTTATAAGATGGAAAAGTACTAAATGTAGCCTGATAGTTCTGTTTTATTGATGTTATTCTAATTAATTCTTGGAGTCCTGGCTAATATCTTCAGGGAAGAATGCTTAGCACAATTAATTAATTTTACTTCTTTTTACCTTTCTATTTCCAGAAGTGGTGGTTTAATTAAAGGCTCATGGCATACTATTTTTTTTTAATAAGGAGAAATGTTTAATTTCATAAATTTTATATATCACATAAGGAAACAAACTCAACAAATAAACTTCAAAGAACATAATTTCATATCAAGGCATATCCTCCTTAGCCTTGTGAACAGAAGACTAAACAAAGTATAATTTGTGAATTATTATATTATAGATAAGAACTGACTTTGACATTCATATTAAATAAAGGGCTGGCCTACAGCACTGAACAACTTTTGATCACAGAATGCTTTTTCTATAGCAAAATATGCCCTTTATCCCTTAGTCTCTTGTACATATATATGCACATTCCATGTTTGCTTCCTAATTCTGTTACCCTGTTTCCTCTGCTGTTAGTGGGGCAAAGGAGAAATAACAGTATTTACAAGACCAGTGCTCTAACCCCTGAGCTATAGGGCCCGCTGCAGAAATAACAGTATTTAAAATGCTAGCTCCTGGGATGGGTATTCTTTCGCATCTAACCATCGTTCTGTGGCTAATGATTCCCTTTGAAATTCTGGAAGAATCATTAGGTGTCTCATTTTTTTTAAACCTGATGCTACATTAGCAGGATAGTTTAGTTATTCAGCATTTGCAACGTGAATAAGAAAGGAATTTATGTAATTGTCCATGGCTTAAACTAACAGGATTAAAAACCCAGATAGTTCGTGTTACACGCATTTGGCCCATTTTCAAGACTAATTACTTGAGATATGCAAATGGTGTCACCACAGAAGCAGCAGAAGGAAATATAAAAATATGTGATATAATTATATTTCAGAGAAGGAATAACCAATTATATTACACAGGCTCAGCTCTAAAAGAATCAAGAAACTTCTGTGTGTGGCTAAGGATCAAACAGTGCTTTATTTTATGGGTTCGAACAAATAACTTCAGAAACCAAAGTCCAGGATTAAAAGGGCTGTCAGAAGAGATGCAAAATGCTTAGCACAGACACAATCTTTGATGCAAATGTCACAGTTCTAAAAATCGCCTGATAGTGCTGGACAGCCTTTGAAATTTGGTTCTCATGTTGAGCTTGTCAATTCTGCCAGAGGCTTTTCTTAATTCACTTGGGGAGGGGGGTCAGGGAATGTAAAATTTGCTGCTCATTCATTATACGTACAAGGCAACATCTGTTCCCTGCTCATTTTCCATCTGCCTTTCTGCCTTCAGAGTATGTTAAATAACCATAGAAATGAACTTTGTGGTTACAATTTGCTAACCCAAAAGTGAAAACAGATAGGTAGGTGCATCACCTGGGCTAATGTTCAGCTGAAATGCACCAGCTGTTAAAATACTAAACCCTTTTGTGTTGGTTGGTCAATGGCTACCATCCTGACTCCCAATGCTATCTGTCCTGGCTGTCCAGCTACCCCCTCCTGGGACTCTAGACTTTCCTATGGCCAGCAACTAAAGAGTCAATGCCTGGCTCAGCAGGCCTCCAGGACCTGCTGGGGCAGTATGTTAGTATTTTGAACAACAACTCTACATATCACCTAACTCTCTGGACAGCAGATTTCCAATAAAAGACTGGGATGTTTCTGCCCCTCCATAGTGAGCAGTACAGTAGTCGTCCCCCGCGCCACCCCCCCCCCGCCCCCCAACCTTAACTGCAGAGAATACATCCCAAGACCCCAGTGGATGCCTGCAACTGTGGATAGGATTGAACCCTATATATTGTTTTCTCCTGTACATACATACCTATAATACAGTTTAATTTAAAAGTAATTTCATGGATTAAAAAATTCGTTCTTACCATAGATTTTAGCAACTTCAACATATGATTTTTTTTTCTTATTAAGTCAAGAACTTTCACCTTTTCACTTCAAGGAAGCACTTTCTGGCTTCTCTTTGTTATATCTGAATTGCCAGCATTGCTACTCTTGTGCTTTGGTGCCATTATTAAGTAAAATAAGGGTCACTTGAACCTAAGCACTGTGATACCGCCACCATCAACCTGATAACTGAGATGGCTATTAAGTACTAATGGGTGGGTAGTGTATACAATATGGATACACCGGACAGAGGGATGATTCACGTTCTGGGCACAGGGAGCGGGGTGCAGGGTGCAAGATTTCTGCATGATATTCAGAATGGTGTAAAATTTAAAACTTATGAATTGTTTATTTCTCAAGTTTTACATTTAATATTTTCAAACTACGGTTGAGCACAGGTCACTGAAATCACAGAAAGCAAAACTGTGGGTAAGGGAAGACTGTTGTATAACATTATCCAGTCAGGGTCCTAACGGGAAAGAGATGGCACACCTAAATTAAGATAACCTGTTGAGAACCCATTATTTATAAGGCAACTATTTACAAAGATGTGGGTATGAAAGGGGGTGTGTGGGGAATCACAGGGTTAGTGCAGTAACCCAGGGCTAAGAGTGGCAAAACTGCCCTCATCGTGGGCCCTGGTGGGTGGAGGAGTGGCCATGATATAGAGAAGGCTGCCTTGAAAGGAGTGGTCTTAGGTCAAGCACATAGTAGGTCTGAAGCAGGGATTCTGATAGCCACAGACAACTCAAAATGGGGCCCACGTCCTACGAGTTTCCCATTGGCAAAACCCAGGGTGAACCCAGGAAACTCAGCCAATTGACAAGGTCTGTAAGTTGTGCCTCCTGGGGCAGTGCTCAGAGTGGAGTGGATGGAGAGTGGGGTGAAGGGAAGACAGCCAGCCCACCATCTAATTGTCATCCTTCTATGGAATTTTTCAAAATAGTTCATATCCCACATGAAGTGCTCTTCACAAGGAGAACATGTGAAAGATTTAGCTTGTTTCTTTAAGTTTATTACATTACATTAGGAAATGTACCTCTTTCTGCTTTTTTGACTAATTTCATTCTCCATGTTATGATTAGTACTGTATCAAAGCCACAGCTCTCAATGGATTTTTCACAATCAATCAGGTTTACATTTCAGCAGTAGAATGATTTTAAAAAAATAGGTGTGCAATTGTTCAGCAAAGCTTCCTGAAAATAAGTGATAGAAACTCCAACATATGTAATTATTCCTGAGGCAGGGCAGTATAATTGTTTATGCTCAGTATGATTCACGATTCAGTAGCATCCTTGTGATGTCTATAAGTGTGAAAATACAGCTCTCTTAGCAACTCAGGAGGTTAAAAAAAACCCAAAAAACTATCTATCTCAAGGAGGTCACAGTTATCTCTGACCAAACTGACTCATGTTATCTCCCCATGTAAGAACAGATTGGAAGATGAAAAGATCGATTACAGGACGAAGCGGAACGGCTCTTTGTGGCCTTTGTTCCTTTCCAGCTCCACCTCTGAAAAGTTGAGCCTACAGTGGCCTTGGTCAGAGTTGGAGTTGCGCTGCCTCCTCCTTGCCTCTGGGTTCCCACAGTTTTCTGTGGCCACATCCACTCCTCGGCAGCTTCAGACTTTGAGGGAGCATCGAGATGTCGGAGCATTTGCATGGTTAGCCAACAGTGGGAGAAGTGATTTTCAAGATGTGGATAGAAGAAATCTGATCACTCTGATATAATCAGCTTGGGAGTGTTACCACTACCTACTCTATGAGGGGCCCTGGCCACATGAGGGTGCCTGAACCAGCTAGTCCCAGGAGTGTCATCCTTATCCCCACAGCTGGTGACAGGGAAGAGCTGAGTAATGGGTACAACTAGGCAGATTGCTTATGATGGGGATCGTATTTGCCTTCGGAGACTTTCGTAAGGACTCTTCAGCATGGCGGCTGCCTGCCCTGGCTGAGGGACCACTTTCTTTTAGCCAAGGTCCTGGGTGACCATGTGTGCTCCTTTGTCAACCATAGCTTTTGTGCACGTGATGATGTCAGTCCTCCTTGGCACTGAACTACGGAAATTATAACATCCTCACCTCCTAAGGATATAATCTAATGCAAAGATATACAAACGGCTTTGTGTTTGCAGAAGTGTTCCATCCAAACAGAGAGGAAAGGAAATGAGTTTTTAAATCATTTGAACATCGAGTTGTTGTTTTTTTCTTTTAATTATATGCCTTAAGTGAGTAGCAAGAAACCTGGATAGTGGAAAAATAACAGGTAGTTCCAAGTTTAAAATTTATTAAGGGCATACTGATTGCTGTTCAGGTGTTGAAGCAGTAGTAGAATAGGACATCTACATTGGCCTCACGAAGCCCATGATAAGGATTTAGGAGCACAAGGGGTAGAGAGCAGGGAGTGTTTAGCTGCTGGTGGGAAGGTAGAAACGGGGAAGGTTTCGGAGAAGAGGTGACATCTGAGCTAGATTCTGAAGGATAAATTCCAAGCAGAGGAAACAACCTAGGCAAAGGCATGGGGTGTGAAAAACAGCCTGGGGGGTCTGGAGGGGGAGCAGAGACTTGTGGAGGGTCTGGTGCTAGGAGCTTGGGCTTCACCCAGTAAGCAGTGGGGAGCCATGGCAGGGCCTTAGTCCCGCATGGACATGGTCAGACGGGCATTTTAGAACCATCAGCCTCATCTGGGTACGAGGAATGAACTAAATATTCCTGTCCCAAACATTTGTGTTGGACCTTAGCACTTATTAAGTGACTTTCCAACTTGCTTTAAATTAACAATGAAATTAATTAGATATAAGTCAGAGTCCTACCAAGAGACAGAAACCAACCACGCCAACTGAAACTAATACAAAATAATATTGCATGTAAACTGTAATTGAAAAATAAAATTTAAAATGAAGAATTAAGGCTAAAAGAAAGAGAAAGAAACCAACCACATCAGTTATTTTAATAGACAGAGCGTAACGGAAAAGACAGAGCACACGAAGGTGGCATGCTGGTAGTAACTGAAGGAGGCAGTACCCGCCTGAGGACTAGAGGAACAAGGAAGAGGTCAGAATTACTGAAACTTAAACGTTTTGGGGAGGTGGCGTGGGTGGTGAACATCGGAAGAACTGCAAGCTAGAATCAACTGCTGCGACTGTGCTGCACTGCCGCTGCCAGGGCGAAGACGTGAGGCCGGGGAGGCGCCGATGAATAGGAAGCGAACAGAAAGCACAGGAAAGACAGGCCCCTCTCCCTTCTCCAGCCTGGCTGTCTCCATCCAGCTAACCCCTTCCTGGCAGAGCCTACGAGGAGCAGGAGGCCACAGGGTCCCAGCCCAGAACCACCAGGCAGAGCCTTTCAAGCTTAGTAACTAACACCATCGCCCTTCCCACCGTGAGCCAATGAATGGAAAGAAATGGGGCAGACATCCTAGGAGCTAGAAATTTCCTAAAACATTAGCAGGTTATCGATAACCTTTTAGGTGTAATTACCAATGGGTGCTATTAGCTGTCTTTGTGGCCTCTAATTCACTTTTTTTTTTTTTTTTTTTTAGTGTCTTGGGACTTATTGCTTTTCCTCTGACACTCCCCCACCCCCACCCCTGGTCTGTTATCCTGCAGACCATGCATGGAACTTTAGGGGAAAGCCATGAATGGGTCCAAAGGTGGGCAGTGCCATTTCGGGCCTACAGCCTCATGGCTATCTTCTTAGTCATCTTGGGTTATCTGAGGTACATATGTCATTGATAGAAACATCATGCTTCCTGTCGTCACTTCCACGTCATTAACGTCCCCGAAAGTGCTTTGCTTAGTAGGCATTTGTACTTGTTTGTAGAATTGAGTCAGGAGTCTTGGTCATGTGGATGAAACATTTGATTATGTACTGCTGGTGTTTGTCTCCAATTGATTTCAATGTGTACGTCGTGCCTCACCACCAGATGACAGTCTTCTTGAGGGCAGATCTGTGTGGTAGGAGAGCATGGATTTGGAGTCAACAGTTTAGGTTCAAATCCCAGCTCTGACACTTAATAAGTTAAGTAAATCTCTCTAAACCTTTGTTGCCTGCAAAACAGAGGATAATATCTTTTTTTTTTTTTAACCAGGTTGTCATAATGAAATGAAATGAAACAACACAGAATCTGGTACTTAATAGGTGCTTAATAAGTTACTTTCCTTTATCTGCTATCTCTTTAAACATATCTCATTATGTTAGAAACACAATAAACAAAAAAGAAAAAAGGGGCACAGTAACACGGGTGAACTGACATATCAAAATAGAGAAGCCATGGGATCCTTTTAGGAGAGAAAGCAAAATGTCCTCGTATAATCTCCCTCCTCCCCACTTACCTGGAACATTGGGTACAGCAGTAACTGTTTTAAAAACACATAATGGCTGGAAGTTGTTTCTGAAGAGGAAGGTCGTCTTCAATGTGTGTAGACAAGAGCGGCCGGATACTGTGTCAGAACAATGGCTACGCACTGCGTCCTTTTCAAAGCTGGCCCTGGCAAGCTAGTCTGCCAGTGTCGTTCCCACACAAACAAACCGCAGGCAGAATTTCCATGACCTGGTGGACTGGTGTAAACAACTCACTGCAAGAGCTCTTTCCATCTATCCCCATGTCGCTCATTTAAACACCCAGTGCTTTCCGTGGAGTCTTGTGGGCGCAGCTTAAGAATTAATGACTTTTTTAAAAACAAACGCTCATCGGCCCCTCCTCTCAGGATTGTGTTTTACTGCTGAGCACATATGGTAAACAGCTCAGTTCCTTCCACCAGAGCTGTGTATGGGAGATTCATGAGTCCTTTAAAGGCACCAAAGCATTAGCAGGCTGGCTGAGGCCTGCAGGCTGCCCGGGGTCCTGCCTCCTGGGCCAAAGGATAATGATAGGCTTTTTATTGTTAAGTAGTAGTTAGCACTTGATGGCACCTAATATTTGCAGTGACCTTTACAGCTATTGTTGTTGGTTATTCCTCCCAGTGGCTCTTTGAGTTATGACAGACCTATTTTTACTCAAGTCCACCAACTCCCTCCCCTTCCACTACAGTCCCCAAAGCAGTGGGTTTCTCTGTTCATGGTTCTGACATTCATTTAGATGTAAGCTTCATTTGTTCATGAGCAGTGACCTCAGTAATAAAGAATATTTTCAAGTAAAAATAATATTAAATACATTGCATTTAATATACTCAGTGTGAGTTAGATCATGTCACTTTTCTGCTTTAAACCCCACAGTAGTTCCCCATCTCACTCGGTGTAAAGGCCAAAGCCTTTAAAACAATGGTCTGCAAGACCTGCCACCCTCCCTCACTGTTGGAACCTCACCTCATGATCCTCAGCCTCTCTCTATCCTTGTGCCGGCCACACCTGCCTCCTTGCAGCTTCTCCAACACGGAGGGTTTTGTCCCAGGCCTTTGGATTGAATGTCTCCTCTGCCTGAAATGTCTTTTCTCCACATACCGACATGGCTAACTCACTCATTTCCTTCAAGTCTTTGCTTAAATGTCACCTTCTCCAAAATATCTGCCCTGCTTGCTGAATTTAAAACCGCAACTGTGATCAAGTCCTTAAAGCCTTCTAATGTACCACATAATTTACCGTTTATTTTCTCCCCCCAGGAGACTGTAAAGTCCACAAAGGTAAGCATCTTTTTCACTGCTAGATACCAAGTGCCTAGAACAATGCACATAGAAGGCATGTAATAATATTGCTGAGTGATCAACTACTACTCTGAAGGTCACTACCACGAAATTCGACCTACAGACTTAGGATGTGTCTTAAGATGTAGCTTATCTTTATATTCCTTAGCAATAGTTCCTATGCCCACTTACAACAAACAATTCATTTTGATAGCAACTCCATAAAGATAAATGAAACACAGATTCTTAAGTTTTCAAAGAAGCATAAAATCTAAGGGTTGCAGCACAGGAAAGGACCTTACAGGTTTTCTAACCAAAACCACCTATTGTGATCCCATCAACAGCATTGCCACGTTGCATCCATCCCCTTTTCCATCTTCACAGGGAGGTAGAGTGGGTGCTCAGAGGGTGGTAACTACTCCTGTTATGACCCGGTGTGGTTTGAAGTCCCCTCCCTATTCTGATTTTTCTCCTCTAGTTCATTTAGGTCTTAGGATTGCGATGCCCAGAAAAGTGCATGGTACACCAGGTGGGTTTGACTAAAGCAGAGTGGAAGGGGACAATCACCTCCCACAGGGAGGGAGGTCCCTACTAGAAGATCTCTAAATGCTGTCCTGTTACCTGCAGTCAATCCTGTCTTAGTCATTTACGCTGCCTGTAGATATTAAAATTACTGTCAGTCAAATCCTCAACACCTCTTTACTTAGCCTGTTCCTGATCCACCTCACTTGGCCTGTCCTTGGATAATTGATTTCCTCTTTTTCAAAAATGTCCTTTTCTTTTATTTCTGGTTTCTTAAGTGCCACATGTTTGTTGTGGAATCTTTGACAAATGCAGAATTTCACAAAGAAGGAAATTAAAGTCACAATGAATAGCATGATCTAGAAATAGGGATTATTAATATCTAAATCTAGATATCTTTCCAGTATATATGTGTTTCTTTTTTATAAAATTAGGATCACACTATTCAAAATATATTCTGAGTCTGCTATTTCTCACCATTTTCTCCCTGCTTAAGCCACCATCATTTCTTTTTTAAAATGCTGCAAAATTATTAATACCCAAAATTGGTTTCCCTATTTCTATTCTAACTCTCCACAGTCTATTCCCCAGTGTGATCTTTAAAATCATAACCGTCCTGTTCACAACTGTCCAATGGCTTCCCAAATCACATAACATAAAACGCCATGCTTCCGCTGGCTGGCAGGGCCGTGCGTGCTGAGGCCTCTCCAGCCTCATTCCCTCCTCCTCTCCCCATTGTGTGTCATGCTCCGGCCTTCTATGCTTCCTCCAGTCCAAGTCCTTTCCTGCTTTTGGGCCTTGGCTCTTCCCAGCATTTCAGTCCACTGGTCAATACCATGCCTCAGAGACCACCTTCCCCAAGGAGTACCTCTGTCTCCATCACCCCCGCTCCCTACTCTGATTCATATTCTTCATTGCCTTAATTATTCTTCTATAACATGGTTTTGATGGCTGTAATATTCCATCATATCTATACACTATCAATCCCCTATGGTTTGACTTTTAGGTTGTTTTCCTTATTGGGTATTATAATGTATAGCAAATAATTTATTTTTATAGCTTTCATTGTGTAAGATTCTACCATTTTAGCTTGATAGAGGTGGTGATAGCTTCTGTAATCAGTACTGTTCTGAATGTTTTATACATACTAATTTAATCTACCTCATCCAGTGAGGTAGATACATTTTTTTGTGGCTTATTGGCAGGTATACAGTTTTTAAATTTTATTTTTAATTGCAGTCTACCTTCAGTATTAATTTGTATTAGTTTCAGGTGTACAGCACAGTGGTTAGATAATCATAGCTTTACAAAGTGTTCCCCCCGATACATCAAGTGCTGACCTGGCACCATACACAGTTATTACAGTATTATCGACATATTCCCTATGCTGTACTTTACATCCAGTGACTATTTTTAACTATCAATTTGTACTTCTTAATCCTTTCTCCTTTTTCACCCCATCCCTCAAATACCCTCCCATCTGGCAACCATTAGTCTGTTCTCTGTGTCTGTGAGTACTTTTAAATATTTTGTTTGTTTTTTTCTTCTTTAGATTCCATATATAAGTGAAATCATTTGGTATTAGTCTTTCTCTGACTTATTTTACTTAGTATAATACCTTCTAGGACCATCCATGCTGTCACAAATGATAAGATTTCATTCTTCTTTTGACGGAGTAACATTCCATTGTATAAATGTGGTACTTTTTTATCCATTCCTCTATTGATGGGCACTTGCTTTGCTTCCATATCTTGGCTATTGTAAATAATGCTACCATGAACATAGGGGTGGATATATTCTTTTGCATTAGTGTTTTGGGTTTCTTCAGCGGTATTCCCAGAAGTGGAATCACTAGGTCATAAGGCAGTTTCATTATAAATTTTTTGAGGACTCTCCATTCTCTTTTCCGCAGTGGCTGCACCAATCTGCATTCCCACCAATAGTACACAAGGGTTCCCTTTTCTCCAAATCCTCACCAACACTTGCTTTTTGTTGAATTATTAATGATAGTCATTATAACAGGTGTGAGGTAATATCTCGTGATTTTCATTTGTATTTCTCTGATGATTAGTGATCTTGAGCATATTTTCATATCTATTGGCCATCTGTATGTTCTCTTAGGAGAAATGTCTTTTCAGGTGCTCTGCCCATTTTTTAATTGGATTATTTGTTTTTTTGGTGTTGAGTTGTATGAGTTCTTTATAAATTTTGGATATTAATCCCTTATCGGATGTATCATTGGCAGATATGTTCTCCCATTCAGTGAGTTGTCTCTTTATTTTGTTGATGGTTTCCTTTGCTGTGCAAAAACTTTATAGTTTGATATAGTCCCATTTGTTTGTTTTTCCCTTGCCTGAGGAGATATATCAGAAAAAAATATTGCTACGAGAAATGTCCAAGGTTTTATTGCCTCTTTTCTTCTAGGAGTTTTATGGTTCCAACTCTTACATTTAAGTCTTTAACCCATTTTGAGTTGATTCCTGTAAAGGGTGTAAGAGATGGTCTAGTTTCAGTTTTTCTAATACCATTTATTAAATAGATTGTCTTTACCCCATTGTATGTTCTTGCCTTCTTTGTCAAATATTAATGACCATATAGGTGTGGGTTTATTCCTGGGTTCTCTATTCTGTTCCATTGATCTATGTGTCTGTTTTTATGCTAGTACCGTGCTGTTTTGATTACTATAGCCTAGTAGTATAGGTTGGTATCAGGTAACATGATACCTCCAACTTTGTTCTTCTTTGTCAAGGTTGCTGTGACTACTTGGGGTCTTTTGTGGTTCCATATAAATTTTTTGGAATTTTTATTTTAGTTCTGTGAAATATGCTATTGGTAGCTTGATAGTAATTGCATTGAATCTGTAGATTGCTTTGTGTAGTATGGATTTTAATGATGTTAATTCTTCTTATCCGTGATCATGATATATGCTTCCATTTATTTGTATCTTCTTCAGTTTCTTTCTTCAGTGTCATATAATTTTCCAAGTACAGGCCTTTTATCAACTCAGTTAAATTTATTCCTAGGTGTGTGTTTTTATGCAATTGTAAATGGGATTGTCTTCTCAGTATCCATTTCTGATAGTGCCCTGTTGGTGTATAAAAATGCAACTAATTTCTGAATATTTTGTATCTTGCTACTTTACTGAATTTATTCCTCAGTTCTAGCAGTGTTTTGGTGGAATCTTTAGGGTCTTCTATTTACAGTATCATGTCATCTGCAAATAATGACAGTTTTACTTCTTTAATTTCAATTAGGATGCCTTTTATTTCTTTTTCTTGTTTGATTGCTGTGGCTAGGACTTCCAATACTGTGTTGAATAAGAGTGGTGAAAGTGGACATCCCAATCTTGCTCCTGATCTTAAGGGACACACTTTCAGTTTTTCTCCATTGTGTATAATGTTAGCTTTGGGTTTGTCATATCTGACCTTTACTATGTTAAGGTATGCTCCCTCTAATCCCACTTTGCTGAGAGTTTTTGTCATAAGTGGACACTAGATTTTTTCTAATGCTTTTTCTACATCTATTGATCATATGATTTTTATCCTTCATTTTGTCTATGTGGTGTATCATGTTAATTGATCTGTGGATATTGTACCAACCTTGGATCACTGGAATAAATCCCACTTGATCATGGCTTATGATCTTTCTAACGTATTGCTAATATTTTGTTGAAGATTTTTGCATATTTGTTCATCAGGGATAAAGGCCTATAATTTTCTTTCTTTGTAGTGTAATTATCTGGTTTTAGAATTAGGATAATGCTGCCACATTAAATGAGCTTGGAAGTCTGTGGTTCTCTTGAAACTTTTGGAATGGTTTGAGAAGGATAGGTGTTAGTTCATCTTTGAATGTTTGCTGAAATTCACCCATGAAGCCATTTGGTCCAGGACTTTTGTTTGTTAAGATTTATTTTCTTACTGCTTTGATTTTGTTAGTATAAATTGATCTGTTCAGATCTTCTGTTTCTTCTTGATTTAGTTTTGGAAAATTGTATGTTTATAGAAATTTATTAATAATTCGAAGTTGTCCAATTTGTTGGTATATAGTTTTTTGTAATATTTAAAATAATACTTTGTATTTCTTTGGTGTTGGTTGTTACTTCTCCTCTTTCTTTCTGATTTTATTTATCTGGGTCCTCTTCTTTTCTTGATGAATCTGTTTAAAAGTTTATCAGTAGTGACTATTTTTTCAAAGAAATAGCTCTTGATTTCATTGATCTTTAGTATTATTTTTTATACTAGAGGCCCGGTGCACAGATTCGTGCATGCAGTGTGTGTGTGTGTGTGTGTGTGGGGGGGGGGGGGGTGATGAACTCCTTTAGCCTTCTCTTGTTTGGGAAGTTTTTTATGTCTCCTTCAATTTTAAATGATAGCCTTGCTAGGTAGAATAGTCGTGGTTATAGGTCATTGCTTTTCATCACTTTGAATATTTCATGCCAATCTTTTCTGGCCTGAAATGTTTCTGTTGAGAAATCAGCTGACAATTTTATGGCAATTCCCTTGTTTGTAACTACCTGTCTTTTTACTGCTGCTTTTAAGAGTCTCTCTTTGTCTTTAACCTTTGCCATTTTAATTATGATGTGTTTTGGTATGGGCCTCTTTGGATTCATCGTGTTTGGGACTCTGCATGTCCTGGACTTGTGTGTCTTTTTCCTTCACCAGGTTAGGGAATTTTTTAGTGATTATTTCTTCAAATAGGCTCTCAATCTCTTGTTCTCTTTCTTTTCCTTCTGGTACCCCTATGATGTGAATGTTGTCACACTTCATGTTGTCCCAGAGGCTCCTTATACTACCCTAACTTAAATTTTTTTCTACTCTTATGGGGTGTTTTCTGCTACCTGGTCTTCTAAATTGCTGATTAGATCCTCTGTTTCATCTAATCTGATGTTGGTTTCTTCTAGTGTATTCTTCATTTTTGATGTTGTAGTCTGCATTTCTGACTGGTTCTTTTTTATGATTTTTATGTTCTTTTAATGCTTGCTATCTTTTTGTTGAAGTTCTCACTAAGTTCCTTGAGCATGCTTATAACAATTGTTTTCAGCTCTATTTTTTGTTTTTACAAACAAAAAGTAAATGGTATTTTGCTTTTCTCTATTTTATTTAGTTGTTTTTCTGGAGGTTGGGGGGGGTGGTTCTGTTCTCTTATTTGTGGCATGTTTCTTTGACTCTCAATTTGGCTACCTCTCTGTATTTGTTTCTGAATATTAAGTAGATCTGCTATGTTCCTAGGTCTTGGTATGATGGCTTTATATAGTAGGTGTCTATATAAAGGGGCTCAATGGCACAGACTCCCTGATCTCCTAAGTTAGGTGCTCCATAAATGTCTATGTGTGATCCCTCCTGTTGTAGTTGAGTCTTGGTTACTGTTGGCCCATCTGTGGGTGGAGTTGACCCTCAGGCCTGCTGACTATGAGGATTGACCATGAACACAGTGTACGAGCTGCTGTGCAAGGGCTCACCCACGAAGTGGAATTCACTCTAGCAGGGTCAGATACCTGCTGATATCTCCCTTTGGGTGTGCTGCTTGTAGACATAATTGGGTTGTGTTCTGATGTGGTCTGAAGCCCACCATCAGGTGTTTTGGTTCTGTTGCCTCTTGAGAGGGACCCTGGTTCAGGCCAATGTCAGGCATTGCCTGTGACTGGGCCTGAGCTACCTGTTTGCAGCTCCAAAGTGCCACAGGTTTTGGCTGCCTCTGCTGGTTCTGGGTGTGTGTGGGAGGGGCCAAGCTGCACACAAAGGCCAGGTTCCACCAGCACCTAGCCCAGGTGCAGGTCAGCAAAAGGCCCAAGGCACTCTGAGGTCTGCCTCCACTTGCCCACTACTTGCTAGGCTCAGCCACTGAAAGAGCCTCTGGTGGTACACCAGCTGCATGAGGTAGGTTCTCAGTGAGTCATGAGTAGGGGCGAGTCGTGTTCACTAGATTGATACAAATTCAAACTTGGCACCAATGCTGGGGCCGATGCCAGTCAGTAAAAGTCTCAGGTTACACCAAGGCCAACCACCACTTAACAGGTGCCTGCATATCTTCATGGTGAGGTGGGGTTTTGAGTTGCCAGTGGGAGAGTGGGAGGCTAGCAGAGTTCATTGGGACCAAACAGACTGAAATTTGCCTGTGTGAAGGGGGTGGCTCTGCACAGGACCGGTTACACCAGGAGGATGTGTGAGGGATAAAATGGCCCTTGTGCTAGAACCACAAAACTCAGTCTCTCTCAGGTTCTGCCCAGACTTCCTAGAGAGCCTTCCAAGAGAGTTTCACTAGGGGGCCAGGCTGGCTGCAGGGCAGGAGCTCAGCAGAATGGGACCAGTGGATTCCTTGGGTGGGTGGGTGGCAGTGCAGGTTAGTGGTGCAGGATGGAAGGGAATAGACCGTGCCCCAGAGGCACACAACTCAGTCTCTGCCACCCCAAGTCTGCCCAGACCTCTTCTTGCTCCCTCCAGGAAAATCTATACCACAGAGCCAAAACAGCTGACTCCTTGGCTCAGCAGGGTGGCGCAGCAGGAAGTCAGGAGGGTGGGGCTATTGCATTCCCCCCAGGCTGATGCCATATGGAGAAGAGTGTTTGACTCAGGAAAAATGGCTTTTGTGAGTGGCGTGGGAGAGGGACTCAGCACAGGGACCCTGGCAGCTGTCTCTTCAAGTCTCCCTGGAACCACACAACCCAGACTTTCTTCCCATGACTCCAGTTGGCTCTGAGCCGCCATCCCTCCCCTGGAGCCCAGGATGAGTGGCTGCAAATGAGATTTTGTGTGTGGCCCTTTAAAAGGGTGCCCGGGTTTCTAGCAGATTCTCGTCTCTCCCTGGTGGACAGAATCCCCACTGATTTTCATAGCTAGATGTTATGTGGGCTTCTCTTCCCAGCTCTGCTGGGAGCCCGGCATGGGACTGAGACCCCACACTCCTCAGGGGGCAACCTTTGCAGCTGAGTAATCCCTCCAGATTCTCAAGTGGGTGTGGGGCCAGCCCTTTTTGTGTCCCTGCCCTTCTTACCAGTCTTGATGTGGTTTCCTCTGTAAATATTTGGTTATAAGACTTCCGTTATAAGTCTCCCGTTGGTTATCCAAGCTGATTGTTCTATATTTTAGATGTAATTCTAGTTTGGTCATGGAAGGAAGGAAGTGTAACTTCTATCTACCATCTTGGGTCCTGGTAGATACAATTATTATCCCCATTTCTAGATTGGGAAATTGAGTCAAAGAGTATAAATAACTTTAAAATCACACAACTAAAAGGAGGTGGAGCTTGGATCCAGACACAGGCTCTCTGCTTCCACAGCAGTGCTCTCAACCCTCCTTCACCCCACCAGTGGCCTCCAGGTCTTTCTCCCAGCAGATGTCAGCAAATGTCCTTTGTTCTGTCAATACCCCTGTCTGTACAGAGAGGCACTGAAGTCTGAGGGCACCGAAGGCGTTGGAATCCCTCCACAGACCGATACTAACCTGTTCTCCGGTCCTCTTTGGGGTTGTAGTTGAACCACTCTGAGTGTTCCTAATTGTACAGTCTTGGAGCCTGCATTTTTCTACCTGGTTCGCAAAGAGATCGTGGAGCCTTGTTTCTTACTATTTCCTAACTCTATAATATCTGTGCAACAAATTTACCATCTGAAGAATGCAGTGAGAGAGGTGAGGTTGGTCTGACCAGCATTCATTTTTCTGGCTCAACACAGTCTTCTAATCTGGGCTAGAATTTTGCTAAAGTCTCTGTTACTAAAATTGAGACATTTGTCCCTCTGCAAGTCTCTGGACGTTCTACCATGCTTCATAAACTCATATGTTATCAGAGTGCCACGCTTTCAGATGTTATAATCATGAATTCGTGTCCTTTAGCGTCCTAGGGCTACTCATTTTGCCGTCCGTGCTGCAGTGAATATGTGGGTGCATGGATAGACAGTGCTGAGATATAATTCATCAGAGCCTCGAGACAAATGCAGCAGCCAGGTGCTCTCCTCCTATCTCTTCACTATCTCAGACTTTAATTTCCTCTTGGCCCTGTTTTTGTTCTCCTTTCTGGCCCACAGATCCTTCTTCTTGATAGAGCAGATGGAAACAAACTAGGTGAGTAATTCTGTTTCACTGTGTCATCTCTGAATTAACTGTGTCATCTGCCCGAGCATAGGCCAACACTCCTCTTGTTCTTTTCTTGTTCTGAACATACCCCAGTGACTCCTATTGTTGTTCTATGTGTGCATTAACCCCAAGCCCAGCCTTCCACTTCCCTGACTGGATTCCTTCACTTATGTCATTCCTTTGTACCTGCTCTTGGCTACAGATTCCTCCCTCCTGCCTTTGTAAGTGTCCTTGTCATATGTGAGCTCACTGGAGACAGAGGGATTTCTGTGGATAACAGCCTCTCTTCTTCCTCTCCAGAGTTAGTGTGAGTAGGTAGTCAGAAGTATATTATGTGGAGTCTCTGGTTTTTCTAGAATCTATTTTTATGCTTAGACTGGAGCATAATCTAATTAGACTAATTCATCTAATCTAGATGAGAGCCTCCCACCATAGGATCAAAGAGCATCTAGTGCCTTACACATAGGAGGCCTGCAGTAATGGTGACAACAACAGTCCATTTTTTTTTGAGTATTTACCATGATGGAGGCACTGTGCTAGGGGCTTTTCATACATTATCTCCTTTAATTATCACAGTCAATGTATAAGGTAGGTCCTGCTCTTCATGATTATAGTGAGCAAGTTGAGATACAGGGAGGTGACGTTTGCACAGCTGTGAGGGCAGATCCAGGGGCCTGACCCAGCCTGTCCAGATTCCGGAGTGTGCACTTTAACCTCCACGTGATGCTGCCCTCAGAGTTTATTTAAGACCATGAATCACACCTTCTCTTCCCTGGACTTGTAGAGCTCTATTTTCCCACAGTCCCAAGAACACAAACTGCTATATTCCCTTCTTCAGCTCTTACAAATCATATGATGACAAGGTCCTTTTTCTCTCCAAGAGCCAGTCACTTCCACTCTGTCATCCATCTAATTCTCCGTCATTGGCCAAAAATAGCTCCAAGCAGCAGCTCTCTTCACTGCATTCTTGTCCTTCTGTGACGTGGGATGGTCAGCAGAGCAAGGCTTAAGGGAAATAGCTGATCTGCTTCTGGCAGAGTGTGACTCCTATCAGACCCCTGATGGTTCTTCTATCACCCCTGAGCCTGCAGAGAGCAGGGCCTGATGATGGGGTGACAGGTGCGCCCAGCCAGGTGGGCCTGCGGGGAGCTGGCCCTCTGTCTCGTCCCCTCATCACTGAGATTTTCATACTCTGGGAATATTACTTTGACAGTTTTTCTTCAACTATGATTTACATGCCACCTACTGTCAAAAGAATGTGAAATAATTTATAATAAAACATGTCTAAAACAAGACAGTTAAAATACAATTTAAAGAGAGAGACAGTCCATGAAAATACTCACTAGTACTTCCTCATCTCAGCAAGCCTCAGGGTAAAGCAGCAGAGGAGCAATTGCATGGGTTCAACCTAAATTCAGAGTAGCTAGTCTGCCCATGGGTCATACCCAGAGTAATTCATCATTGTCATCAGCAAAGAACCATAATAAATTTGTCTTTAAACTTTAATACCTAATTCACACGTTACACACACAGAACTCACACTATCCATTTGTCTTTCTGCTATTATTTTTAAGCACAGAATTGGTATAAGTCACAGTGGAATCTTTCAAAATGACCACATTTGCTTCAAGGGAAGCTGATTCTATGGCCTAGCTGCTGAACATGATTTCCAGTAGGGAAAGGCTGATAAGGAATGAATGAATGAGTGTGCACATGGTCCCATAACACCAGTGAATCAGCCCCACACTGGCTGTGCCACAGACAGTTCACTTATTAAGACAAGGTGTGTCCACTAGGAGCACATCCCATTCTGACGGAGGCTGGCACTGCGGGAGTTCCGAGTCAGACTGATAGCCAGCAACATGACTCAGGACATCATAGGGCAGGGCAAGGAGCACAGTGACTTTGTTAACCCCGTCCAGACAGGCACCTACAACCACCTTGGTAGTTTCACATACGACTATGTCCATTCTACAGCCAGGTGGGAAAACAGAGGAGAAAGTTTGTCAGTGCAGGGTGGGCTTGTGAATGTCTATGCCATCAGAGGTGTCACAGCGCTGAAAGTGGCCAAGTGACTCAGAGCAGAGGACTCTGGTGGGCATTTTCCTGGTTCCCTACAATTCTAAAGGGACATTTCTATAGTTCACCGAGTGGAATCAGAGTGCTAAGGCAACCTGGAAACTAATTACTGGCCAGGTTCAGTTTAAAACAAACAGGTGTGCACAGTGAAATGCCAGGCAAGAGATCTCACTAAAACTCTCTTAGTTCCTTCTGTTCCCCTGATGTGTCGGTATTTAGGTAGATCTAAGTATGTAGGTATTTATGGGACAAGTAGTTATTTGTGGTGGGCAGTAAAATCCTGTCCTCATGGCAGATCCATTACTCCCAGCTCACATGGCTTTAGCGCATCTCCAGCGTAAACAGAAGGTACAGCAGTGACAGCTGGCACCCGGGTTCACTTCCGTCTGTGCAGTTACTGTGTATAGGGAGCCACGAACTCAGGGAACGAATCACAACTTCAACCAGGTAGGAGGACCCCGAGCAGGGCTTTGTGGCTTTGGGAGTAGAACATAGTCACACATCTTAATAGACAGCATGAACCAAACTGTAGTAACATGGAATTTTTAGAGCTCTATGGAACTTTAGATGTTGTCCAGTCTAAAAATAAATAAATAAAAATTAAAAAGTCCTTATTTTATAGAGCTGGAACCAGACACAGGTTAAATATTAAACTCCTCGCCTACGTCACAAAACTAGTTAGTAACAGAAATGGGATACAGTCCTTGTCTCTTGCTGCAAATCCAGGTTTTTTTCGGCTACTGTGGGTTCAGGCTTAGGAAGTTATACTCCAAAGCCAATCTACTCACAAAAACAGCGTCTGTAATTCAGGTGCGCTGTTGCTGAATAAAGTTTTCTCATTCCTTGGTTTTGGTCTGAGCAGCTAGGATTCCTACTGGTGTGGGAAACAGAGTCAGGCAAGTAGAGCCTTCTTTTCCATTAAAAAAATAGAACTGCTTATTAACCATAACAAATGGGAAAGAAATGGAAAGAAGAAACAAATGCTTATCAGGTACCAACTCTGTGGCAGGCACCGTGCTGGCGGGCACTTCACAGCAGCCCCTGAGGCAGGTCTGGCCACCCCTCACGGTGCCAGAGAACAGCTCCAGGATTTGTTCTGCTCCACAGCGTGTGACTGCCTCTATTCTACACTGCCTCCCTTAGCATAATTAATAGGTGTTAATATGGCTAAACTAAGTTTATACTGAGGTGTAAAGACACATATATTGTATCTTATTAACTTTTCTCAATCAATCACCTTTAAAGCAGCACTAGTTCCATCTCCAGGCTAAAATTCACCATCATTAAAGCTCATTTTGAACCTCATTTGGCCAGGAATTTGCCCAGAGTTATGTAACTCTGGGACAGCTTTGCACCAAGAGCGTGGCAGGAAGCTTTCACTTACCGTGTAAGAGAGGAGATTCGCCATCTGCATGAGTCCTCTTCTGCTTAGCACGTCTGGCTTCTTCCTCAGCAGAGACGTGGACCCCCTCTGTGAGTTATTTTTGGTACCATGTCCTGCTCTCATGGTCAGGAATCTGAGTACTTAGGTCTGCTGGATATTATTTTGTCTTTCATAAACAGATAAGAGAAAGGCCACAGCCATATACAATGCATCGGTCTAGCTCCCTTAGATTCTGTCTGTGGAGTTCCCTTTTCTAGGAAGCTAACATTTACTGAGTACTGATGCCCCAGGCACCAAACTAAGCCTTTTCTCTGGATGGTCCCCCTGTAAGCTCAGAGTAACCTTATGTCGCACCTACCTGTTTCACGAGGTGTAAACTCCTTAGGAAGGTCAAACAGCTCAGTCAGGTTCATACAGCCATCAGGAAGCAGGGCCAAACTTCAAACCCAGGCTGTGTGTGCAAGCCCCTGAGCTTTCAAACCCCTGGGCATGCTGCCTCCTGACTCTTTGTTTTTTGTGCATTTCTCTGGTAAGAAGTTTTCCCTCCACCTGACCATTTTTTTCCATAGTTCTTGCTCTTGGAACAGATGATTTCCAAGGTCCCTTCAAATATTGAAATTCCATGACTAATTAAAGTTATAATTTATGCAGTTTGATTAATTTACACTAATGCCTGAATTCATTTGTGACATTCTTTTACTGAAGGTTCCAACAGCTTTTAGTTTACTTATAGATCTCTTAATGCTATAGAAGTCATGCTGCTTTCCCCAGAATTTCTAAAATGTAAGGTTTAAAAACTTATCTGAAAAAATTTTACCATGTGCACAGCATATCAATTTTCCATATGGGCCAAAATAGTCATTCTAAGGTCCTGTTCTCTTGATTGCCTTTCCCTAGTCTCACAGACACAGTGCTAATTGCTTGCAGCTTCAGGTCCTTTTTAACATGAGGTAACAATTTGAGCGTCTTGCGTTTGACTGCTGCGTTTGTTAGACATGCCAGGCCTGGAACTGGCGCTGGCTCTTCAGGATGCCGCATCCACACAGAGATCAACTCATCTGAACTTGGGGAAGCTTCTGGAAGAACCTCCCATTGTGCTCCTCTCAGACTTGGTATGACCAGCAGTGTGACAGATCGTTTCCACAACCCTGGCAGCCCGGGCACTGGCCCTTTGGACCAGGTCAGGCACAGAGTCCTTCCAGCGAGCTGTGCGCGGAGAAGAATGGTTCTGGGAGGGGTGTTTATTCACAGACCGCTCCAGTGTCTGAGTGGCTCTTTGCAGCTGAAAACAGACTCCACTGGGGATACATCTGAAGTTCATTCTGACTGGGTTGAGAGACAAAGAAGACCGAAAAGAAAGGAAATGACAGGATTCTGTAACCGCTGTCATTAGAGAGCCATGGGCATAACTTTGGAGACTCTCTGGACCTTCTTTTGCTCACACCTATTTGTAGTTCTGGTCACTGGAGTCGGGCAAGCCTGGGTTCCAACCAAGCTGCGCTGTTAATGGCTCTGTGGTGATGAGAACGTCACTTGGCCCTCCAAACCTCAGTTTCCTCATCCGTAAAGTGGGATAACAGGGCCTCCCTCCTGGCGTGTTTGAGGACATGCGGTGCTGCTGCTGAAGCTCCGGCTGTCTGTGCTCTACCGTGGCTACAGGTGCTGTTTTGACTCCCTCCTTCCCCTCCCCAATCAGTACAGGACCCACTCCTCTAGAAGAATAAGGTTCGTGCAAACTAGCATTTTAAGAGCCTTACACAGCTGTGTGCCATGCAGTGCATGTGTGTTTGATGAGTTTTCAGTAAATCTAATTTTAAAATCAGATTTTAAATATACTTTGGGAGATACAGAAAGGTGTCCCATATCAGGTTGCTTTATAAAGACTACAATACTTTTCTGATTTATTTTAATTTAGGCTTTTTAGAAATTGTATTTTCACAGAATTGGACCTCCCACCCATGACTCCCTAGAGCAGTGGTTCTCAACCTTCCTAATGCCACGACCCTTTAATACAGTTCCTCATGTGGTGGTGACCCCCAACCATAAAATCATTTTTGTTGCTATTTCATAACTGTAATTTTGCTACTGTTATGAATCGTAATGTAAATTTCTGATATGCAGGATGTATTTTCATTGTTACAAATTGAACAATAATTAAAGCATAGTGATTAATCACAAAAACAATATGTAATTATGTATGTGTTTTCTGATGGTCTTAGGCAACCCCTGTGAAAGGGTCGTTCGACCCCCAAAGGGGTCACGACCCACAGGTTGAGAACCGCTGTCCTAGAGGAAAAAGAGCAAGGAGCAAACAGCTTGGCTCCTGAGACACTCGGCCACTCCTCCTGGTGTTTCTCCTAGAGACTGCTCCTTCGCTGCGTCTGGCGGGTGCTTGCTGCCCTTTCCTGTGACGAGCAGAAGCAGGCCCAGGGCCTAAGCTGGCAAAGACTTACCTAGAATGTTGAAGTTGAAGAGTCAAGATGGGCCTGTGTTGGAGGACGGGGGAGGGGAAGGGGCTGTCTTCCAGGGAGCTGCCCGAGGCCGCCTTGGGGGAGGGTGGTCCTTGCCTTGCTCCAGAAATCATTCCCAGTAAGCCCAGGGGAAGCAGTGGAATTGTGCCTGACACGAAGTCAGTGATGCATCCAACCGTCTTTATTACCAGTGTTATTATCATAGTGCTTGTTGCAAGACGGGTTTGACTTGGTTTGTCTTTCCGAAAGGGTCTTCCATCTTCTAGAACTGAGGGGTGGATTTTGGTACCAGCGTTAAACAGCCATCGAAGGAGCAATTTGACAACCTTGGGATTCATTCCACAAGTCATCTCAGACCTTCGGTGTCCTCCTTAATCTCCTAAACAGCCAGAACCAGCTGAATTCTTGCTTGGCTGTTCGTTTACCGGAACTATTGCTGTGTCCTGAGCCCTGCATAGTGGTGAGCACCTGGTGTATTCATCGGATGGGCAGACGGAAATGGGATGCAGCCAGACTGCTAAATCCGCACTATCCTGCATTTAGGCCTCAGAAATCTGATTCCAAGAATGTGCATCTTGCACTGCAATCTAGATCTCCTGGGGAAAGTTGTGGACAGAATAACCCAGATCCAGGTCTGGGTCATTTAAAGCCTGGGCAAAATGGGGCAGAAAGAGCCCAGGATATACAGGTCTGAATCCTGGCTGGGAGATGCAGGGCCCACACTCCAAGTGGCTGGTTTACCGCCCTGGTGCCACGGGGCTGTGGGCAGCCCACGTGCTCATTTCCCCCTCTTCTCCTCCTCCTCTTATTGTTCTTCCCCCTCCTCCTCATATTTTCCTTAGGCGGGAGAAACTCAGGAACCTATGGACCCAGGAGATGGGTAATGAGACAGTAAGACCAAGGAATCAGACCTGCTCTGATTGGGACACCGTGAAATGGAAGGGCCCGCCCTGGACTTTGACACCAGCCCTCCCCTGCCTCTGCCTGGATGTGGCCCTTCTGCCCCAGAAGTCCTGCTCCTCGGGAGAGAGGACAGTGTGAGGCCTGGGGTTGTATCTCCAGGAAGCAGGGAGCCATGGACTCAGACAGAGCCAGTGCTGTTCCTCCCTGCCTCATGCCCGACTCCGCCCCTCTGCCCTCTGTGCCCAGGCTGCCTGCGCGGCTTGGACCAGACCTTGCCAGCGGGTTCCTGAGGCTTGCAGCTGGTGGCCCCTCCGGCCAGTATGTCTTTGAACTCGCCTCCCAGGGGAGAAAGCGTATGCTCCTCATGGAGGTGCCCACTACGCAATGTGGAATTGCTTTCCCTTCTTCCCAAAGCATAATGTCACAGGAAGCCCTGAGCCCTGAGCCCAGTCTAGCCTCCAGGACAGAAGAATGTGTGCTTGTGCTGCCCAGCCCCCTTCCCCAACAACTGTGCATTAAACTAGAGGAACTACCGTAGGCAGAAGAAGGCTGTCTTGTGATTGTCATCGTCCTTCCTGCTGCCGGCAGCCAAGTCTACCTGTGGACAGGGGACACCAGAGGCCAAGAGGGTGGTGACACAGGCACAGATGTGTGTGTGGTGTGGGGGGTGGGGCTGATTCTGCTCGTGGGCACCTGCAGAGCCCCAACGTCCTGCCTGTGTACCTGGACTCACCGCAGGCTGCTGCAAGGCTTCCAATGCTGGCCAGCCCCACGGCCCGACCATGCACAGCTGTCCGGTCACACTTAGGACCTCTTCCCAGGGGTCCTCTTGGGCACAGCAGAGGAGGGTCTTCCATCCAGGAATCTCACACTCACCAAAAGCTTAAAATTTGGATGTTATCTCTGAAGTATAAGACTAAAAGGAGGAAATGATCATCAGCTTTAAACTTCTGCCAGACTTTGGTACCAGGTCCATGAATTTAAAAAATAAATTATGTCATTTTTAAAATGATATTGTCTTAAGTGTGTGTTTTAAATTTTACCCATGTTACAGCTTAATTTATTAAATGTAAATTTATAAAATATATCACAATTTTTGAAAGCCTATTCAAACATTTCTTTGTTTTAACATACCTTCAGCCTCAGCGAATGGAGGTGTCCCAGGCCTCTCTTTACCTCCAAGTAGCCCATTGGCTACGCCCCTCTTGGTGGGCTGTGGGAAAAACTGTTCCCTTTCCACATTGTCATTTCAACCCAGAAAATCTAAGCTGCAATTTAATTAATTACAGCCACTGACCTATAATGAAAGAGGCCTTTTGGTGTAGGCATGCACATTTCAACCTCTGCCTCTGTTGCAGAGGTTCTCAACCTTGGCTGCACACTGGAATCACCTGGGAATCTAATGGTGGGCCTCATCCTCCGGAAATCAGGATTTTAAAAAGATTCCCAGGCGATTCTAATGTGCAGCCAAGGTTGAGAACCACTGGTCTAGTGTAAGCACTCTTTCTCACACCACAATAAGGCTGCCTTACTTACTTACTTACTTACTTACTTACTTACTTACTAGGCCTGCCCAGCTCTGGGGGAAATGGCTGGCAGATTTTCTTGAGGCCTTTACCCTTAGACAATGGGGCTCAACCATGGAATCAAGGGGTGGAGGGTGGGGTAAAAAATGGATGCCTGGATCCTACCCCAGATATTCTGATTTACTTGACATGGAGTGTGATCTTGGTATTGGGAGTTCTACAAGCTCCCCAAGTGATTTAATATGTAGCAGTTTCAGCAACAGTGGCCTAGGACAGCAGTTGGCAAACACTAGCCTGCATCAGAATAACAGAGGGTGGGCTTGTTAAAAATCTGGTTGCTGGGCCCCATCCCCACAGTTTCTGAACCAAAGTCTCTGGATGGTGCTCCATAATTAACATTTCTAACAAGCCCCCAGGTGATGCGATGCTGCTGGCCCTGGAACCACTGGCTAAAATAAAGCCAGGGAGATGGGCTGGGGAGGAAAATGTGAGTGGATGCACAAAGATCCAGCTGTTTCTTATTCTCAAACTCTACTGATGGCTTCAGAGGCATTGACACCCCTAAGTCCCAGAGTCCGGGTCACCATAGCTGATGCTGTGCAGAAATCCCAAATGCAGTTGATCTGGGTCCAGGCAGCTGGGGCCTCAGTTGGTTGGATAAGGCACGGGCCCAAAACAGTGTCTGCGGGTCTAGATCAGCTCCGTCCAGTGAGAATACAATGCAAGCCACAAATGTAAATAAAAATGCAATTTCATATTTTCTAGCCACATTAAAAAAGACTAGAAATAGTAATATTGATTTTAACTATATCTATAAACAATTCCAAAATCTTATAACATGTTATCAACATTTTAGAAAAGAAGAAATTTCCAAATAGTGTTTTAAAAATTGTGAATAGAGACTTAAAAATTTTAACCAAATATAGATCATACTATATTTACTGCTCTGCCATTTACATTTTTTATTGTGGAAAATATTCATACCATAAAATTGTCCATTTTAACCATTTCTAGCTGTACAGTTTAGCAGCATTAAGTACATGCACATCGCTATGCAGCCGTCACCATCATCCATCTCCAGATCATTATCTTCCCAAATGGAAACACCACACCCATTAAACAACAGCTCCCCATTGCCCCTACCCCCACCTCTAGCAACCACCATTCTACTTTATATCTTTATGCATTCCTCATATAAGTGGAATCATACAGCATTTGTCCTTTTCTGACGGGCTTATTTCACTTAGCATATCTTCACGGTTCACCTCTGTTAATAGGATGTGCCAAAATTTCCTTCCATTTTAAAGCCAAATTATATGCCATTATATGTATAGACCACATTTAGTTTATCCATTCATCTTGGGTTTCTACCCCCTTTTGGCTATTGTCTGCTATGTTCTTTTAAATAATATATGGTGGACATTTTTCCATGTGAGCTATAGAGCTATTTTATCCTTCTTAGTGGCTGCCTAATATTTCATTGTATAGATGTGCCCACTCTGTAACCACACACCAGTTAGTGGTATAGTGGCGCTTTGAACCCAGTTCTTTATGGTCCCAAAGGCTGAACGCTTTACACCGTCCCAAGAGTCACAAGAGATATGTACAGTTTGAGCCACCACATGGCCAGCAGGGTGTTAGGCAAGTATAGAATAATGTGATACAATTTGATTGGGTCCTGAGAGGATTCTGATCAACGAAGTGATGAGAGCAGTGGCAGATGTAGCCTTGATTGAGGAGTCCCCACTCTGTGCCCTCCCATGACACAGTTATTGCCAGTTCTCAGTACTGCTGACCCAGGCCCCTCTCAGGGTGGCTCTGGATTAACAAATAATAGCATTGTTAGGCCAGAAGGGACCTCAGAGTTCATCTGGCCCAACCCTTTGCTGCAGGAGAAGAGGAGACGGAAGCCGGTGAGATGGGCCTGCCGCGTGAGCGTTTCCTCTGCCTCCACCCCCAGGTGTGGCTGCACTGAGCAAGGTGGGAAGATGCTCCCCACTGTCCCATCCCTATTTCATTGACTCAGAGCCACTCTGTTGTTACTGGAAACTCATTTTCCCAGGGGCGTCATTTATTGTTTATTTCTCCTGTATGCATGTTTCTTCCAGCAGCCTGCATGGCCTTATTACAAGATATTTATGATCACTTCTACTTCCTTCTCTTCCTTCCAAGAATAGAAAGTCAACCTGAGTGTCACTAAGAGGATATTCCCGGAAGAAGATTGCAGGTGATAGTGGATTTGTCACCCAACTTACTTTCTTTTACTCCACAATTAAAATTTCTCCCACGGGGGTCGAGGCCCTGTGTTATTGGACTGTCTGTATTCAGGGAGGCTTTTTACCGACTCGCCAAGTTTTTATCCCATTGTCTTGCTGTCATTGGCTGATCTGATCTCTACCCTGATTAATTAGTTTCAAATCCCTTCATATTGATTTAATAAAATTGGCTTGTTTAATTCATGTCGGGAAATTCTGAAGATGTTTCATTTAGACTCTGATGAGGGGCATGGTTTTTAACGTCTCCCTTGGGAGCGAGGTTATCCTCCCTGCAGTCTTCTGAATTCCTAGAACAAATGCTGAGACCATGGCAGGGCCCTCCTCTGCCAGGCCTGGATGCTCTCACACAAACAGTCTGCCTGCTCACGGGGCAGTTGGTTATGTCCTCTCATCAAAGGCGGCGGAGACTGCTGTCTTTCCACCTCTGGAGTTTGTCTTGTTGGTTCTGAGCATCCAAACCTATCGCGTCAGGGTGGGGCCTGCTCGCCATCCATTCCTGCCACTGGGGCCAGGATGGAGCCGGCACAGGCTGCCTGACTTATAAATGCCTTCTGTTTCCCTGTGACCCCCGAGGGAGAGGTCAGAGCAAAAGTCCCAGAGTCAAATGCTTTCTGTTCTGTCAGAAAGAGAAATGGATGGGCAGATACAAGTGGCCTTCATGGGGAGAAGGGAATTCAGCAAAGCCAACCCCACTTCGGGATGCAGGACTGACTCACGGCACTCAGTGAGATGCCTTTTGGGGTGTGGTCACTCGGTGGCTGGACTTAAAATTCTAACAGTTACTTTTCCAATCAGCAACCGCCAGGATGCAGGGAGCTTGTTTATTTAACACGATCAGACCACTACATCCAACTAATCCCTCCTGGCATACCTCCCCTAAGATAGCTTTCATAAAAATGTGTCAACATGCCCTTGGAACCTCTTAGAATTCCCTTAACGCCCCCGGCAACGCCTGCCCCTCGCCTGGGCTCTCCAGGCAGTGGCGGTGGGGCCCCTCGGTGGGTGGGAGGGTTCTCGTACATCTCCATCAGGCCCCGCAAGAGCCACAGCCGGAAGGAGCTCCCCAGGAGGCGGCCTCCCGGCGAGGCGGGGCCCAGGAGCTGCTGTGCAGGCTGCAGCATTTGGCTGACTCGTTTGTCTTCATTAATGTTGCTCGTGGCTGAGGCTTTGTCACATATATGATTATGTGAGATGCGATGCTTCTGAACGTGTAAACAGAGCTCCAGACTCTAGAACAGTGGTTCTCAACCTTCCTAATGCTGTGGACCCTTTAATGCAGTTCCTCATGTTGTGGTGACCCCCAACCATAACGTTATTTTCGTTGCTACTTCATAACTGTGATTTGGCTACTGTTATGAATCGTCATGTAAATATCTGATATGCAGGATGTATTTTCATTGTTACAAATTGAACGTAATTAAAGCATAGTGATTACTCACGAAAACAATATGTAATTATGTATGTGCTTTCCGATGGTCTTAGGCGACCCCTGTGAAAGGGTCATTCGACCCCCAAAGGGGTTGCGGCCCACAGGTTGAGAACCGCTGCTCTAGAGGGAGGCTGCAGGCAGCAGCCCGGAGAGGAGCTTTTCTGCTTTGGGACCTGCTGGTCCTGCCTCGTCTCTGAGCCAGGCTGCCGTGGTCCTGGGTCCTGGCAAGTCTGGGGTTGGCTGTCCTTGTCCAGAACTCTTTCCCTCATTCTTCCCCATGGCTTTGACCCTCAGGGGATGAGGGTGGGGTTACTGCCTTCTCTGTCTGGGGCAGGGAATGGAGGCAGCTTATCAACGGGAGGCTGTATTATTAGTTTATTAAGTTAACTGTCTTAGTAACTAAGTACCATAACAAAGTAACAAAGGAGGCTCTGTTAGTAATAAAGAACCATAAACTGGGTGGCTAAAACAACAGGAAGGTACTGTCTCACCGTTCTGGAGGCTAGGAGTCTGAAACCCAGGTATTGGAAGGATTCGTCCCTTCTCCTCAGAAGGAACTGAGGGAAGGAGCTGTCCATGCCTTCTCCTAGCGTCTGCCGCCTCCAGGACTTTCTGGGCTTGTCGGGGGCTTTCTCCCCGTGTCTTCAGATCACCTTCCTGCTGTAGGTGTCTGTCTCTGTGTCTGAGTTTCCTTTTTTATAAGGGCACTAGGTGTATTGGATTAGGGCCCGCCCTACTGACCTCATCTTAACTTGATCAGGTCACATTCACAGGTCCTTGGGGTTAGAACTTGAACATCTTTGGAGGGAACACAATTCCACCCATGATAGGCTAAGGGCAGAGCCAGCAGGCCTAGGTATGGCTCCTCTCTGGGGCCTCCTAGAGAGCCCACTTTGCCAGTTCTCTAGACAGGACTAGATACTGGAGTAGAGACGTTAGGCTCACATTCAAGGTCCCACTAGACCAGCGGTTCTCAACCTTGGCTGCACCTTAGAATCACCTGGGAATCTTTTTAAAATCCTGATTTCTGGGCCTCATCCTCGGGAAATTCTGTTTCTTTGTTATGGGGTGGGGCCATAATATTAGTAACAAAGAAACAGAATTTCCCAAGGATGAGGCCCAGAAATCAGGATTTTAAAAAGATTCCCAGGTGATTCAAAGGTGCAGCCAAGGTTGAGAACCACTGCACTAGACAGAAAGAACCTTATAAACTCCAATTAAACACATATAATGCCCCACTGCTTTCCTGTCAGGAATGTAGCCTTTTGGTTTTATAAATCCTATAGGGAAAGATTATTTATAACATGGATAGATCCATGGCTCTACTATAGTAACTGTCAATGTGGTCAATAACAATTACAAAGTAACGCTAATGATACACCACGTGTGGTGCATTAGAATTGTCAAACGTTTCATAAACATTATTTTATTCCAGGGGTCCTCAAACTTTTTAAGAGGGGGCCAGTTCACTGTCCCTCAGACCATTGGAGGGCCGGACTATAGTTTAAAAAAAAACTATGAACAAATTCCTATGCACACTGCATATATCTTATTTTGAAGTAAAAAAACAAAATGGGAACAAATACAGTATTTGTATTTGCATGTGGCCCTTGGGCCATAGTTTGAGGACCCCTGCTATTCGATCCTCACAATAACTATGTGAAGTAGGAAAAGCAGATTTTGTTTTATTTTATTATTTGTATTGAGAAATAACTGACATAGAACATTATATTAGTTTTAGGTACACAACATAATGATTTGATAATTGTATATATGGAAAAATGATCACCACAGTAAGTCTAGATAACATTGGTCACCAGAGTTAGTTACAAATTTTTTTTTGTTGTAATGAGAATTGTTAAGATCTCCCTTTTGACCAGCTTTGTCTATTTCACCCAACCCCCACCTCTGGCAACCACCAATCTGTTATCTAAGAGCTTTTTTTTTTTTTTTTTTTTAGATTCCACATATAAATGAGATCATACAGTATTTCTCTTTATCTGTCTGACTTATTTCACAGCATGCCCTCAGGGTCCAATCATGTTGTCACAAATGGCAAGATTTCATTCTTTTTTATGGATAAATAATAATCTGTATGCACATATATATACACACATGAAGGATAAATAGAATCCATTTCATCGCTAGACACTTAGATTGCTTCCATGTCTTGGCTGTTGTAAATAAGGCTGCAGTGAGCATGGGATGCATATGTCTTTTCGAGTTACTGTTTTTCTTTTCTTTGGGTAAATACCAAGAAGTGAAATTGCTGAATCATATGGCAGCTCTGTTTTTAATTTTTGAGGGAACTTCATACTGTTTTCCTTAGTGGCTGCACCAATTTCCATTCCCACCAACCGTGAACAGGGATCCATTTTCTTCACATCCTCACCACACTTGTTACTTTTTGCCTTTCTAACAGCTATGAGGCGGTATCTCATTGTGATTTCAATTTGGATTTCTCTGATGATTAGTGACATTGAGCATTTTTTCAGGGACCTGTGGAGGTTTTTGTAATAGTATCTCTTTGTGCCTCGGTTTTCTCATCTGTGAAATGAAGATTGCAATAGTCACTCAAAGCGTTGTCGCAGGGTTAGATGCACTAGTAACCCGAGAGCTCTGCTTACCCTGCGAGCGTGATATAATGGATGCTGCTTTCATTACTGCCACTCACATTCATAGCACAGAGGGAGGACGGAAATGCAGAGGTTAAGAATCTCAGCCAAGGCTCTCAAACTCGCCACAAAACTGGGCTGGGCCTCGTAGCTCAGAGAAAAGAGGATTAAAGAGGTATCTCTGTGAACCCAGAAAGGAGATGCCTCCCACTCCCACCCCCGCGTCCTGTCCCATCCTAGAGTTGCTTTGCTGGAGGGTCTTATAATGCCATTTCTTTAAACAGGGTTTTCATTTATTTCCTGTCAAAGCTATTTTGTCATTGCAAAAATTAGGATAGTACGAAGAAAATAAATTTTAGGATAAAATAACATGCAACTCTTTAGTTATGCCTATCATATCCAAAGGGCACACTTTGGATATGATAGGCATACTTCTTTACCAAAAAGGGGAAAAGTTACACACCTTGTGTGCATGCCCCCATTTCTATTGTTCTCTCTCTCGTTATTAGAAGACATATGTGATCTGGAAGGTGGTACAAAATGTGTCTTTACGTTTCCCATCAAGCCCCTTTTCAGTTTACATGTCAAGCCCTTCTCCCATCTCCAGCCCACATCTCCTTGCCTGCCCCCTATTGGAGACGGGTTCTACACTCCCCCCCCCCCCCCACACACACACACACACACACACTTCTCTGCAGACTCTTGGCTCCATTTTAGGATGTTTTAGGTGGAGATCCCAGAGGCTGCTGCCAAGATGCCAGATCATGTGAAAGTGATTTACTAGGAGGCCTTCCCAGGAACAATTGGTGGGGGGCGGGAAGTGGGGTCAGGAAGGGAGGTGCAGGAAGGTATCCAGCAAAGTCCCACAGAGTTGCTCTTGGAGCAGAGGAGGTCATACCTCAGAGCAGTCTCCATTAGGAAGGGTTGGGCATGGAGCTGGATAGCTTACATCCCTGCAATCAACAGTCCTCGGTTGATAAGGCCCACCCCTACCTTCCCCCCTAAAATGCAAATCCCCAGTCGCTTCCAACAACATATGTGCAGGCCTGAAGTGGGCCTTCTCGAGAGAAGCAGGTGCTGGCTGTTGGGAACGAGCCACCCTGAAGCTGGTGTGTGGGAAGGAGAGCTCTTGGGGGAAGGAGCTGCTCCGTCCGGGTGTGATGGAGCCTGAGGTTCCGGCTCCTGACTCCACTGCATGAAGTACGGAGCTGCATGGAGAGGGTGAGGGAGCTTAAGACCCTTCAGAGTGGAGAGGCACGAAACAGACACACATTTCAGTTGCTCACGTGCACAGTCTCTTTAGGCGAAAGGTTGATGTTTTATGCTACACAGGGTTTGGCTTTTTGTTTTACTAAAGTCAGAGAAGTGAAAGAAATGACAAGAGTGAAGGTGGGAGAAAATCCCACTCATCCACAAATATAAACACATTTTAGTTCCATCTTACTGACTTTTAAATGAAACTAATGATTGATGAGACTAATTTTTTTATGCCAATTAAACCATGTTTTAGGTCCAGGGCCGGGGGTCTCTGCTCTCCTTGGAAGGGTCCTGATTCAGTGTCAGGTGCCTCCACCTCCTAAGACTCTCACCCCATATCTTTCTCCTCCTCCTTCTTCTCCTCTTCCTCGTCCTCCTCACTTTCTTCTCCTCCTCTTCTTCCCCCTCCTTCTCCCCTTCCTTTCCCCCCTCCTGCTCCTTCCTTCTTCCTTCTCCTTCTCCTCCTCCTCCTTCTCCTTCTTCTCTCTTCCTTCTTCCCTCTTCCCTCTTCCCTCTTCCCTCTCCCTCTTCCATCCAAAATTGGCCTTGATTGCTTTATTTCCATCTCCTTTTTAAATATATATATATATATATATATATATATATATATATATATATAATTGATTTCAGAGACGGAGAGAGAGAGAGAAAGAAACATCAATGATGAGAGACAATCACTGATCTGTTGCCTCCTTGCACCCCCCACACTGGGGATCGAGCCCACAACCTGGACATGTGCCCTAACTGGGAATCGAATCATGACCTCCTGGTTCATAGGTATATGCTCAACCACTGAGCCATGCCAGCCAGGCCATATCCTTTTTGCTTCTTTGAAAGCCATGGGTAGGAGAGAGATGTGTGGAACACCCAGTCTGTATCCTTATGGGGTGCAGGATTTTATTTGAGGTGAGAAGAGACTTGGTGAGTTAATCCTCAATGGCAGAAAGAAAAAATTACAGGAGGCAGGCAACAGGGAGGTACAGAAAGAGCATGCTGTCTGGACTGTGCATATCAGGGGATGGTTTCAGAAAAGACATATTCTTCCTAAGCGGGGAAAATGGGATTCTGGCGGACAGGAGACAGAGCGGTGGAAGGAGAAGTGCTTGATGAGGGGAAGCTGCTGGTAGTTGGCACCTGTGGCAGGGAACTGGGCCACACACCTTTCGTGCCTCTTGGCATAAAGGCAAGGTACTGCCTAATGGAGACTGATGAAGTCGGAACTCGAGAGATAATGAACTGAAACAGGATTCTCCTCTGAATTGAAAGTCAAGGCTGGCGATAATGAATGTAGTTGTCTCTGTTGAGCCTAAAAGCTCCACTCTGTACGGAACTTTGTGAAATGAGGCCTTCCTTGTAGAACAACAGCTTATGAAGAGCAGGATCTGTGTTTAAATTGCTGTTAAACTGAGCTAAGCCAAGTCAAGCAAGAGCCTTCCAACTCAACAGATTAATCCTGCAAGCCAGGTGCTCGGGAATCTCTGAGATTCTCAAGTCTATCAGCAACCTCTGGGGGAAAAACAAACATACAGAAAAACAAGTACAAAGCCCCTTCTGCCACATAGGCTACCGAATCTCAAGGGCAACCTGCATCTATTGTCCAAGGTTGTTTCTCTGAACACAGGGAAGTCCTCAGGTCAGAAGCTTGGGATATTATGGAGTGAACAAAAGAAGACAGAAGCCTCAGGCACAGGCACTTTTGAAATCTAGAGAGATGTTTTTCTAGGATGGGGAATATCAACAAAATATCATAGGCTTTGGGGTACATTAAAAGAAGGGACTGAGGAAGTTTGTGCTATAACAAGGTCAGATAACAAATCTGCTGATCCTGAATTCCCAATATAATTCCCAGCACCACCAGGCATTTCTACTGTGCTGAGTAGGAAAAGTGGGGTCTGAATTGGAGAAATTTGCTCTTAAGGTAAGACACTTTATTGATTTTCAAATTGATATTCATGCATAGTGTTATTCAATTTGTGCATTGACATTCACTAAATTTTAACTCATGCCCTTCATGACTGCCAATAGTATGTATGGTCTGATGGAAATGTGTAAGTTGAATTTTTTTAAAACAATCATAATTTTGATGATTTAAGGCAATGATAGCACCATATATCTATAAATCACTTCCATGGCTTACACAGCATTTTAGGATACCAGTTTTCACACCTCTTTGTCAAGAGGTATCATCTTTATTTTCCAGAAGAGGGAATGAAGACTAGTGAGAATCAAGAGATGCACTAAACCTTCTACTGCTTCCTAGCTTATGTTTAGAAGTCAGTTCTACCTGAAAATCTTATAGTTTTTTTTTAAAAAAATTCTGTACTCATTAATTAAATTACTTCCCTCATAGAGTAAATGCTTATTCTTCTAGGTTAATTTTTCTGCCTTATACATATTATAAGATGTCAACAAATATGTATTTTTATTTATCAAATTATTGTAAGGTGGGGTATACCTATAGTGGGCTTACATTGTCAACTAAGACTGAAATAAGTATCATTATCCCCATATCGTGGGTAAGAAAATGGAAGAACAATGAGGTTAATTGAATTTTCTAAAGTCTTGCTAGTATCATTGCTCACTATTCCAAGCCTCTTGATTGGCCCATAAAACAGCCTTATATTTTTGTTTCTCGCTTAGATAGTCTGGTCATTTGCAATACCCATAAGAACACTTCCAGTAGAAGCTAACTGTGAGTTCACACAAGTCCCAAGGGTAGATAGATCCATACATCCGTGCTTCTGGCATAACAATTGTAAGAAAAAAGAATACAAAATTAGTGAAGGACTCTGAGGGTGACGCTTCATTAGCTCATTGGTACCAATTCCTGGCAGGAATGCGCCAGCAGTGCTCTTCCAGACTCCCCACCCCCACTCCACATCCCAGAGTCACACTATCCCAACGGACGGAATGAATGGATTTTTGTCTCCTTTCATCAGTGAGAGGTGGCGTGAAGCCCCAACTGGACAATGACATTGAGAGCAGCTGACCACTTGAAATGTATTTTAGTCTCTAAGACCAGATACATTACTTTCTCAGGAACCAAAACAATTTAAAGATATGATGGAAGAACAAGTCTTAACAATTTTTGAACAAGTTACCAAGGAATGAATATTACAGATGAGAGGGACAAATTGTTACCTCACATTTTTGAGGTGGACTCCGGAAACTAGAGACTGGTAATGTTAACATTAACCACTGGCAAATTTCTAGAGTGGGTTATCTGACAAATAGTTTGTTAAAATGTATAAAGGGGAGACATGATTACCAGGTTCTAACCTGAATTCACTAAAAATAAGTCATTTCCATTTATAAAATTGAAATATTAAACCCAAAGATCAGGGGAATACATTTGGGTTTTTGAAAGCTATTTGACAGATTCCTTTTAAAAAATTATTTGTTTGTTTGTTTATTTATGTATTTTAAATTGTTGACAGTATCACAAATGTCCCCCATTCCTCCCCTTTTCACCTCCCTCCTCCAGCCCCTGCCCTACCCCAGGCCTTCACCACACTATTGTCTGTATCCATGGGGCATGCATATATGTATATAAGTTCTTTGGTTAATTTTTTCCTGACTCTCCCACCCTCTCCCCTTTGAAATCTGTCAACCTGTTCCATATATCCATGCCTCAGGACCTATTTTGTTCATCAGTTTATTTTGTTCAATAGATTCCACTTATACGTGAGATCATGTGATACTTGTCTTTCTCTTACTGGCTTATTTCCCTGTCACAAAGGCTAAGAGATCCTTCTTTTTTACAGCTGCATAGTATTCCTTCATTAAATCTTTTCAGACAAGTTGGAGAAATGTGGATTGGGCTATGGAATAGTTAAATAGGTTGGTTTGGTTGACTGATAGAGTGAGATGATTTGGTGCTGAAGTGAAAAGTTAGTATTGCCCATTTCTTTTCAGCTCTTGTTTGTCAGGGACAATGGAGATACAAAGATGAATAAGATAGGACTCCTGCCTTCAAGAGTTCAGGGGCGGGGGACGGGGGGACAATATATGAACAACTAGCTATGATCATTATAATGGGGGCTGCACCAGATGTATGCAAGGGAAATGAGACTGAAGTAGAACCCCTGGGGTGAGGGGTGGGAGATCTTTTTTAAAAATATATATTTGTATTGATTTCGGAGAGGGATGGAGAGGGGAGAGAGAGATAGAAACATCAATGATGAGAGAGAATCATTGATCGGCTGCCTCCTGCACGCCCCCCCACCGGGGACAGAGCCCGCAACCCAGGCATGTGCCCTTGATTGGAATCGAACCTGAGATCCCTCAGTCCGCAGGCCAATGCTCTATCCTCTGAGCCAAACCAGTTAAGGTGGGGTGAGAGATCTTTATAGCAATTAGTTATGTCCAACTGTTACACAGACTGTCTTATAAAGTAGTGAGGATTGCAAGTAGAAACAAGATGGCCATTGGGGTAGGACAGTGGTTCTCAACCTTCTGGCCCTTTAAATACAGTTCCTCATGTTGTGACCCAACCATAAAATTATTTTCGTTGCTACTTCATAACTGTAATGTTGCTACTGTTATGAATCGTAATGTAAATATCTGATATGCAGGATGGTCTTAGGCGACCCCTGTGAAAGGGTCATTCAATCTCCAAAGGGGTCGCAACCCACAGGTTGAGAACCACTGGGGTAGGACATTGAACTAAATGACTTTCAGGTTCCCTTCAAGAATTAAGGCCCTGAGTTTGCTTATAGTTAAATCACAACAGCTGGTCTTAGCGCAGCCAACCCTGCCAGACAGGGGGCGGGAGGATGACAGAAATGCTGAGATGGGTAACAGAGGCAGCTTGGAAACCACACTAGGAGTGAAGGCAGGGGACCAAAGCGTGTTAGCTGTTCAGATTATTGGCATCCCGGGTAAGGGGATGTATTAGGTTATTTAAAAATTACAGCTAGCCCTGGCTGGTGTGGCTCCATTAGTTGGGTGTCATCACTGTGCACCCAGGGGTTGCCAGTTTGGTTACCAGTCAGGGCATCTACCCCGGTTGCGGGCTCAATCCCCAGTGGGGGGCATGCCAGGCAGTTGGTCGGCAGATGGATGTTTTGCTCTGGCATCATTGTTTCTCTCTCTCTCTCCCTCTCCCTTCCTCTCTAAAAATCAATGAAAATATATATATATTTTTTTTAATGACAAGCTAACAGGTCTAGGAATTATAGGAACCTTGTGGTCTAGCAAATGAAAGCAAGCAAAACGGGTGGGAGAACCTCCATTCAGAGAGATTGTATTTATATCTAAAGAGAGCTAAACACCTCCATAGTCCCCTCACTTCAAAGCTGTTTCATGCCATTGAAAAGACTGATTCTGCTTTTCTAAAGAACAATGTGGATTATTTATTAACATTTATAAGAAATATTTCTATAATGCTACCTCAGCATTTGAAACCAACCTGGCTGGATAAGGCATATCTAAAGTCTGAAAATCCTAATAATGTCAGCCTTCTTTCTTGTGCGGAGCATGGTTTAAAGTGAAATATTAAGTCATTGAGTCATTTAAGTACCTGGAAACAATTCACAACAGACTGGGAAGAATTTATTACAGAAACACATCACAGTCCCCAGCACAGGAACCCACAGCTCACTGTGCACAATTGGCAGCAGGGGAGTTCCATCGCAGCCTGTCGCTGGCGAGTGTCCTGGCCTAAATCTACATTCTGACTGGGAATCGCCTCCCTAACCCCAACTCACTGTAACAAGATAACCACACATCCTCAAAATGCTTTATAAATGGTTCTCCCTAGGGGCTCACCCTTTCTCAGATAGACACCCTCCTCCGAGGACAAAAAAACGGGCATGTGGTGTGAGTGAGCCCTTTTCACCAGGCCGGCTCCTAATTGCACACAGCCCTTCTCCAGTGTGCTCAGCGTCAAAGACCAGCAAGGCAATGAACTCGTGTTGCAGGGCTCCGGATAATGCCGGTCATTTAATGAGGTTGAATGTCACAGCCAGGGCCTTCCTGTTTCCAGACCAGTCAAAAGAACTGTGGGGCCTTGAGTGTGTTTCACAGCCTTATGCCATCCCCTGGAAGACAAAGAAGAGTTGATGTCTGTGCCCTGAATACTGAACATGAGATGCTGAGGTCGGCTATTACCCTGCACAGCAACGGAAGGCTGGGGTACTCAGACACGGAGGGGGAGAGCTGTTTGCTGGACAGCACCAGGCCTCTGTGCACACAGGCCCACCCACAGGTAGGGCGGTCTCAATGGGACTGGAAGGATCTTCCATCATAAAATGTTATCTATTCTCCTGCATGAACACACAGTCATCGTACTTGAATTTAACCACCCATTTTTGTGCCCTGGCGTTTCATGTTTTATGTGTAAAACCACTTGTGTTCTTTAAAAAGGAATGGAACAGTACTAAACAAATAACCCAGGAGTAGCATAATAAAATGCCAGTACATCCAGACTGTGACTCTGGTCTGAGAAATGGGTGATGTTTAAATCTTGCCTTCTTCCTATTCAAGCAACTCCCTGCTATTTTGAGCATGTGAACATCCAGCTGGGATGGGCCGCGGTCCTCTGGCTCTCTGCGATAGACAGGGACTACAGGTCTGTACACGGGCAGTCTCTGCATTTTAACCATAATAGGCTGGCAGCCAGATTATTCCCATGCTGCAGCTGAAAAGAAATGCTATAAGTAGCAATGGAGTGCATGGAACCAATGGACTAGAGCAGTGGTCGGCAAACTGTGGCCCCGCAAACTGTGGCTCGCGAGCCACATGCGGCTCTTTGACCCCTTGAGTGTGGCTCTTCCACAAAATACCGACTTCTGCGCATGGGCCACGAAATTTCAATCGCACTGTACGTGCGCACCCACACGTGGTATTTTGTGGAAGAGCCACACTCAAGGGGCCAAAGAGCCGCATGTGGCTCATGAGTCACAGTTTGCCGACCACTGGACTAGAGTATTCTATGAGGGTCCTAACCCATCCCTCTCTCCTCCCTCTTCCTCCTACCATCCATTTGCAAGCAACACTGTGCCAAACACTGCAGGCACTGAGAATGAAAATCTACAGAGGTGCTACAAAAATTGTATCCTCGTGCTTCTACCCAGACCATGTCTAGGAAGTACACAAGACTTACATATACTTGGCTAAGAATACATAGATGGCTAATTAATGGATAGATCAATAGGTAATTACATTATTACTTAATAACTATGTATAGCATGGAGGTCCTTTAAGTAAACAGGGAAAACCAGGGTGATACTCTTAGAAATGATCAAGCTACACTAAATCTCTTTCAGTTCTTTTAAAGTACTCGTCTCTATTCTCCCTAGCATCCTTAACCAGCTCACTCAAGGTCTTATTTTAAGAAACATCAACCCTGGGAATTCTGTTATAATCTCTCAAGATTAGGTTAGTTGCCCTCCTTCGGTCCCCCCATCGCATGCTCTTTGTTCCCTATCTGAGCGTCATCGTGCCAGTCTCTGTTGTAATTGCTTGTTTAACTGTCTGTCTTTTCCACTGGTCTATAAATTCCCTGAGGACGCTGCCTGTCTTTTTCACAGTTTGAGCTTCAGCACAGATCATCGCACATAGTAGATACTCAGTACTCAGTAGGCATTTGTTGAATGAATGAATGTCCTCACTGTAACTCAAGATCACCCTGGACTTTGCAGAAGTAGCAAGTAGAAATTGTGACCCTCTTATTGTGAACACCACGCTCTGTCCTCATTCTCTTGAGGCCACTGAAGGATGCAAGCGGTGGCCCTGCTCTCAAATTTCTTACACAGTAGCTGGACAAATGAGACAGTCAGAAACGCACAAGAGCCATGTTGAGCCACTGGCGTCAGCTGAAATTCAGAGGAACTAGAGATCATGGGGGCCTGAGTAACCCCGCAAGACAAGGGTACGTGAGACTGTGCCTGGGCTTGAAGGAGGGGTAGAATTTTATTCAGCACAGAGGGTGGGGAGGGCACTACAGAGGGAGGATAAGAAATGGGGATGGGATGAGTCTGGCATAGACAGAGAACAAGGAAGAACCTAGTGCGAATGAAAAAAGTCCAGATTCCCCATGAGCCATATAAGTTGGAGCTGGATCATGGAGGATTTGGAAAGCCAGCAGAGAAGTCTCAGCCTCAGACACTGCATCACTGGATATCAGCATAAACTGGGAGGAAAGAATTTCATGACGAGAAAGTCATCCTATCTAACAATAGACAAACATGGTAATTGACTGTACCTTCGCTATGCCTCCCATTGGCTAATCAGCATGATATGCAAATTAACTGTCAACAAAGATGGCGGCTAATTTGCATACTGCAGGCAGGGCAGGACAGTGTCGCCATCCGGGCCTGCTATCTGCAACCCGGAGCAGCAGGCGTCCATGTGCGACCCGACTCGGGGTGGCCGGGCAGTGCAGCAGCGATCGGCTGGCCCGCCCGGGCATCCCGTGTGCAACCCGACACAGGGAGGTGCCCTAACCCCCAGATCGGCCCTGCCATGTGCTCGACCTGGGGAGGCGGGGCAGGCACCTAGGGATCAGCCTGCCATCTGCCACCTGGGGAGCGGGCCTAAGCCAGCAGGTGGTTATCTCCCGAGGGGTCCCAGACTGTGAGAGGGCACAAGTGGTGCTGAGAGATACCCTCCCCCGCCAGTGCACAAATTTTTGTGCACCGGGCCTCCAGTTTAGGAAGAAAGTCTTAACGATCGTGGCAAGGTAGACCCAAGGGGAGAGAGCTGTGCTGAGAAGGCCACATGGTAGCCACTGCAGTTATCCAAGATCGAGATGACCAAGTCTGGGCTGGGGTGGTGGTTGAATGAAGAGAGAAACAGGAAAACATCTGGAGAAAGAAATGGCAGGCTGGCCTCAGCTAGAGACACCTGATGCTCTATAAAGACCTGAGGAGTCTGATTCCTCTGAAAGTACTGTGGCTGCTCTCTGGGAACCAGTGGCCAGGGACTGGATGGTTGATGAGAAGGGAGGTGATGGCTTTGTGGTTTTCACACTGTCCTGACTCCCCTCGTGTGGGTTTCAGGCCAACCTCCCCTTCCTTAGCGCTGTGCTCCTGTGTGTCTTTTGCTCATTCCCCCGAGGAAAACTTTTCCTCTCCACACCAGCATCACCGTTTCATATTCCAGGGGCTGGGGTGGGGTTAAGGGTGGTTACCTCCTGCTGCCTTGCAGCACTTTGAGTCCCTCCAGGGCAAAGCACACAGACTATGCTGAGGGCTCAGCTGGGGGCAGGCTGCACTGCTGGTTGCTGGGGAAGAATTCTTTGTTAAATGTATGCCAGCCTTTGATGCCTTCTCTGAGGCCTCACGGTCCTGCTTTCACACTTTCCTCCAGCGGCTCTTCATCATGGTCACCGTCATGTGAACGTGCTACTTTAAAAGAAAAGGTGCTGCTTTTCCAGAATGTGCTGGGGCGGGGGGGTGGGGGGGGGCGGGGAGGAGAGCGAGGCACCACGCCCCCTAAGCTCCTGGTCTGGATAACTGGGGGCCTTGTTGCCATGCGTTGTCATTTTGGTGTCATTTCCAGGCAGCATCCTGCTGCCCCAGTTCAGCTTTTCATCATCAGTTTGGGGCTGTTTGCTCGGCCTCCACTGTTGCTGCGGCAGCTGTGTTTTGGACCTGACTCCTGGCGAGCTGTGAGTGTTGCAGAGGCTGTGGGCTTGGCTGGGGTGCTGCCGAGGCTGACCCAGAGGCCAGCAGCCTGGGCCCTGAGGAAGGGCAGGAGGTCGGGAAGGGGTCTGAGACACGCTGTGCTTCCTGAGCCAGGAGGGGGGTCACCAGCACCAGCTTAGGTGCCCTTCGGAGCGTTCCCGGTGCTGGGGCCGCCATCATGGTTGGGCTCCCACTTCATCTCTCCTTAATTTCAACTCCCCGCTCAGACTTTCGTGTGTTGTTGCCTCCCAACAAAATGATTATAGTTCTCTGCAAATTGTTCTTCATTTGAAATGAGCCCAAAAGCACTCCCGAGGGTGGGGCACAGCTTCCTGCTCCCATTTTGGAGCAAGAGCCCTGGGATCCCCGGAGTCCACTCAGCCTGCCAAGTTGCTGGGTGCCTTCTTCCCACCACCCCTGCACCCCAACTGAGCCTGTGGGCCAGCTGGACGGCAGAGAGATGGAGAAGAAGAAAGAACTTTGGCCTGGACATCTGGACACCCAGGGGTCCAGCCTTGTCTCTAACACTGACTTTTCTCATGCTGCGTACCTTCCAAAGACAAAACCATCAGTCTCTATCTTTGCCGAAGGAGATGGGTTTAGCCTTATTGCTCTTGTATTAAGTGTTAAGCTATTTACATACACAGTTAATCATTAGGACAGCCCTTCAAAAGCAGTTTCAGATGCAAGGTGAAGGTGGGGGAGTGGGGGAGGAGAGATTAACTGGGGCATTATATGCATACTAGAGGCTCAGTGCATGAAATTTGTGCACGGGGGGGGGGGGGGCTCAACCTGGCCTGTGCCCTCTCACAGTCTGGGCCCCCTCGGGGGATGTCTGCCTGCCGGCTTAGGCCTGATCGCATCTAAGCCAGCAGTCAGACATCCCTCTCCCAATCCAGGATCCCTCACTCCTTACTGCCCACCTACTTGCTCCTTACCGCTCGACTTGCTGCTCCTAGCGCTGCTGTGGAGGCAGGAGAGACTCCTGCCACCGCTGCTGCACTCACCAGCCATGAGCCCGGCTTCTGTGGGAGCACACTGACCACTGGGGGGCAGCTCCCACATTGAGTGTCTGCCCCCTGGTGGTCAGTGTGCATCATAGTAGCCAGTCTTTCTGGTTGTTCTGCCATAACAGTTGCTTAGGCTTTTATTATATAAACTAGAGGCCTGGTGCATGAAAATTTGTGCACTGGGGTGGAGGGTCCCTTGGCCTGGACTGCGCCCTCTCACAGTTCAGGACCCCTCAGGGGATGTCCACCTGCCAGTTTAGGCCCGCTCCCTGGAGGATTGGGCCTAAGCTGGCAGTCAGACATCTCTCTGGCATCCCGGGAGCCCTTGGTGGATGTCTAACTGTGGCCTAAGCCGCAATCGGACATCCTTAGCACTGCCGAGGAGGTGGGAGAGGCTCCTGACACCACCGCTGTGCTCGCAGCCGTCAGCCTGGCTTGTAGCTAAGCAGAGCTCCCCCTATGGGAGCACACTGACCATCAAGAGGCAGTTCCTGCGTTGAGTGTCTGCCCCGTGGTGATCAGTGCACATCATAGCAACTGGTCATTCCCAGTCGTTCTGCTGTTTGGGTCAATTTGCATATTACCCTTTTATTATATAGGATATGCATAGCCCCTAGACACAGTGTAGTTACAGGGTGGGTGCAGGGAGGAGAGGGTCAGTGGGAAAAACAACAACAGCAACAACAACAAAAACACAAAGGGGGCATCTGTAATACTTTCAACAATAAAGCTAAATTTTTTAAAAATAAGTGAATAGTTGTATCCTAAATGTATGGTTGCTCAGAGAGTGAGAATAAGTTCCTACCGCTGCCTGGCTAGGAAATGCTGAGGTCTTCCTAGCTTCTCTTATTCCACTTGCCTCTGAGAAAGGGTAGACTAGACCATACACTGACTTTTCTGATCCATAATCAAACCTGCATATTAGAAGGATATTGTTGACATCAAAAAAATTGTTACTTATTGAGTCCCTTCACTGTAAGGCAAGAAAATACTTCTGGCTTCTCAGAGAAAAAAATGCCATAGAAAACTCAAATTCAGTACAAAGCGGCTCTGTCGGCCGGATGAATCCGTGCTGTTCGGTGGGAAGAGTGGTCCTGAACGAGAAGAGCCTGAAGGCTGACCCGGCTGTCTCACTGTGCGCCAGCGACCTGGTCACATAGCCTGTCTGGGTTTCAAGTTCTCCACCTCTGCCCTGCATAGCTACGCTATGAAGATTAGGTGCAAGCATTTCAGGTTGACAAAGAGACTGCTGTCGAACAAAGGCTATACTCCAAATAATTTTCTGTCTTCACCTCCTGGGAAGGCAGGAAAAGAGAGGGTTGCTGGAATTCAGAAAGGACCCTTTCAGTTCTGAAACAACTCCTTCCTTTCTTGTCCTGCCACCCCCAATGCAGGGGCAGATGCGGTTCACTCCATCTAATTGTATAACACCAGCATTTTTCATATGGGCAGGGGATTTGGGGGTACAGGCAGCTGTAGCTGAGGCAAATCTCCTGGGCAGACTTGATTGTTCACTGAGCCTGCTGCAGAATTAATTCTGTTTCACTCCTCCAGTGAGCTGACTGCTCCTCTAGACTCAGGCTTTGGGGTAACAGACTTTGCCAGGTCACCTGACTCCTCAGCTTAGCTCCTGAGGCCTCTTGCAAAACAGAACTCTTTCCTGTCTTTGTCTCAGGCCCAGGCCCAGGGCATTCCTGGAGTCAGGCTGAGGCTGTTCTGCACACACCCAATAACCTGCATAGAAGACCTGAGCCAGACCACGGCTCTCAACCGCGCATCAGGGCTCTCCCAGGTCTCCTTCCCATCTCCCTCACGTGACCTCACTGTCTTCCCTGGCCCTGCCCTTCGTATGCTCTAGCTCAGCCATGACTAACGGCTTATATTACATTATGAACACCAACCATGCAGTCATGACTGCATGAAATAAAGTGTTGACAAGGATTCTACAGTTAAGCCTCAGTTTGGTGGGAAAGACTAGCCTCGACGAGGTTAGCTGTGTCTGCCAGGGGCATGGGAGGAAGAAGGTCAAGATGCATGTGAGCTTTTTGCTGTCTCTGCAGCAGCAGCAGCACTTCTTTCCCTGGCCTCACATCCAGCTGTTTGTGTGTGTTTTTTAAAAAATCTTTATTCAGCTCACATATTTTCCTATTGGATATGTAGTACCGTTTTCCCCTGATAAGAGAGGCATATTTAAAAGCACGCATTTACATTTTATCATCATTGCCATCTACAATGCAGTAATTTTTGGAGGAAGGGTACTTTTTTTTGCCACTAAATCCTGCTGAAAATCTCACTACTATTACTGCCATCCTATCTCTTTGAGAAGTTAGGGAAAAAATGAGAACATACCTATTTTGAGGCAGGTACTAGACATTTATTCAGTCTCTAAGTCTTTATTTAGCGGTTATTATGTGCCAGACACTGCTAGGCACTGGGATACAAAAATAAACGTGGCATGGGCTCTCCCTGCAAGAAGCTTACATTCTAGCCTGGAAAAGCCACACGTTAGCAACCAAGTACAGACATAGCATGACGCCCCACCGCTGCCTCTAAGGGACACTGCCGTGATGTTCTCACCAGCTTTCATTTTTTAAAGAGGCCAAGCTGTTGACAGACTAATCTCCTCCACAGGGTTACCCATCAGTGGCTCTCAGTTGCAATGTTAAAGATCCGCGGTGCCTTTAAAATGCTCTCAGGCAGAAACTGCTGAGCGGGGCGAATAAATCGGACGGAGGTAGCAACTATTTGGCAAAGTCCTCAGAACCACCCTGTTCACCCTGTTCAGCCTCCACAGATTCCTGTGTTCAGTACTTGGCGCCCATCCTGGCTCCTGAACCAGCTCAGCCCTGGGCTTCAGATCCTCAGGCTCTGCCCCTACTCCCAATGCACCCTCAGACCTCTGGGCTGCAGATTTGGGGCTTCATCCTAAAACAGCAGTTGGAGCTTCCTCAGGGGAATTCCCATGCTTATACCACTTGCCTTTTCAGACCAAGCCTGACTTCCCATCAGTGGCCTGGCATGTCCCAAATTCCATTAGAGTCCTTGCACCAGAATGGGTCGCCCGTGTGGTTGCTAAATGGTGCAGGAGCATGGGGAAATGCCTGAATTACTTTGGCGACATCCAGGTATTTCACATTTGCTCTTACTGTGATTCTGGGCTGAATTTCAGTGCTCATCAACATGTTTGGCAAGACAGAGAGGCTCAGCCTTGGCCTGGAGAAGGCTGAAGCCATCTGTTCTTTTAAGTGATAGAAAGGATAAAACTGGATTGGCTCAAACCAGGATAAGTAAAGGAAGGCTTTCTGAAGAGCATGACCTGCATGGAAATTTTGCTTTGTGTGCTTATGCAGAGATCTATAAAATTGTTGGATGCAGTGGTCAGAAATCTATGGTCAGATACAGAAAGTAATTTAGTCAGTGGTTGTCAGGGGCTGAGGCCTGGGGGCTGGGGAGTGATTGCTAATGGGTACAGAGTTTCGGGGGGCGGTGATGAAAATGTTCTAAAATTAGGTTATGGTGATAATTGCACAAATCCGTGAATATCCTAAAATTCACTGAATTGCATACTTTAACAGGGTAAATTTCGGGGTATGTGAACTATATCTCAATAAAGCTATCATTTAAAAAAATAAATATATGATCTATAGCAAAAACAAACAAACAAAAAACACACACAAAAAACCCCCAGCCTGGTATACATTTAACTCGATCAGCATCTGCTGTGCACAGGCTTTGTCTGAGATATGAGAGGCACTGAGAAATGAGACAGACAAGGAGCTTGTAGCGCCAAGTAACCTGTATATGCAATTGAAACGTGTCCTTGCCCACACGTAGGGCTCACCTGGAATGTTTGTTGGCCTAGATACTCACCCAGCCACCGTGCTCACCTTTGGACTCCCTACCAGGGGAAGACTGCCTCTCTTGGCAACCTTGAAGCCATCTCATCTCCAGGGAGTGTTTCACTGAGGAGCTGGCTTATCTCATTCGTTAGTTAGTAATCACAGAAGCAGAATACGTTGCAATGAATCTTTCTCTTTCCCTTTGCTTGTGGGAGTCATCCAGGCCTTTCTCTGAGATCCATAATCAGAGGTGTGGTGATGAAAACGCAAAGACAAGCCCTTCTCCTGAGTGGCAACACTCCTGCAAGGTGGAATTGCCTGGTGGTTTCAAACTCTGCATAAGCCATTGCACCCAATTTTCATCCTCACCCTGAAAGGCTAAGTCCATGGGATGGCAGTTGTGTCCTGGAGACAAGTAAGGCCCTTCCCTCCAGCTTGTCTCTGAGAGACTATCGGCCTTGCCAGGGTCGGTATGTTATGTGGGTGAACTTGTTCTTAGGCATGGTATCCAACTACCCCTCCATTTATGACCCAAGTTAACAGAGCTTGGAAGCGATCTCCTTCTCCTCCACAGGTACCATTTGCCAGCTTCCAGAAATCCCTAACATCTGGCCCTCAATTTTCCCTCCAAACCACAGTAAGGCCGGGCCCTGACTGACCCTACTAACCCCACTGGCCAATAACCACTCTCTCCTATGGGACAAAACCAATTGTAACCAGATGAGAATTTCTACGTGTGTCAGATGGGCTCCCACGCAAGAGAACAAAGGGACAGTGTTGGAAAGATGTCATACAGCATGGAGACAGGTGGGAGCTCACAGCGTGGGAGCCCAACTGGCTATACACTGAGCCTAGGTTCCTGCTCTGAAACACGTGTGCATCCCCGGGGGAAAGGCAAGCTCAGCCCTAGTGGTGTATTTGCAAACTCCAGGAGCAGTGAGGAGGGGGCCGGTGTGAGGGCAGAGGGCTCAGGGCATCAAGAACCAGACACTTTTCATTTGGAGGTTGTCCGGGGAGCTGTGTGGGGGGGCGCCTTCCATAAAGACTTCGGCGAGGTGGGGAAGCTTGCTGGGCAGAGGCGATAGAAGCAAGACAGTTCATTTTTATTTTTGATTAAGTGAAACTTCAGCTTTAAAAAAGGTGTTGCAGCCGGAGCCCATCTCACAGATATACACAGAAAGGCACTGTTGGCTATTGCCCTCTGCTCTCAGGAATTGTGCCAAAATCGCAAGTGGCAGTTTGAAGGTCATAAACAGGTCCTGTCCAGCTGTCTCACAGGAGGAGCAAAGCGGCGAGCAGAAGGGGAAGAGTTTAAAATAACAAGGGGGCTCTTTAAACAGAGCCATAAAACCGGGTAGCAAACCTAGTCCAAGGGTTAAAAGCAAGCTTTTCCTCCAAAGTTTCTATGGCAACTAGATAAAATCGACAGCCAGAGTGCAGTTAATGAAATATTTCTTCTAGACCAACAAGTAGCAGTAAGTAATGAAGGCTGACTTTGTGCAAGGATCCAGCACAGGTTACATTTTCAGCTGCTGCTGCTTTTCTCCTGGCAAGAATTGGGCATGGAGTTTGGGGAGACTCCATTTACCCTGTTTTTCTCCTTCTCGCAGCAGGGTTTAGAAAGCTGGGACAGAAACGCTGGTGTTGATCCAAATCAGGATGGAGAGAAACCATCTCCCTCCCTCTTTCCCCGCCCCCACCAACAGTTTGGATTCATTTGACACACACTTACAGTGTTAATTTGGATATTTGGGATAAATGCTCATGACTAATTTTATCTGTATACAAAGAATAAACACAATCTGGTGAGGTTAGTTGGAAGCTGCTTGAGTTGTGCCTGACTAAGACGCGATGGGAATGCTTGAACTTGGAGGCTTTGAAATGATAGCTTCATCTGGTTCATTCCTGGCCGTGGGACTTAGGGCAAATTATTTAACCATCTGTGTCTCTGTTTCCCACAAAATGGGCATGAAGGCAGTACACATCCAAAAGTTGTTTAAGGATAAAATATGTACATGTGCCTAGCAGTGCCTGGTATAGCGTAGGTATCCAATAACTGCTTATTAAATCTGATTAGATTTATTCGTCTACAAATCACTTTAGGGTTCCAGAGAAGTTCCACTATGTTTCTCGCCAAGATTGAATTCCAAATCCTTTCTGTTAAGGTGGCTTCCTGGAGAACAATTTTAAAAATATGAGATTATTCTAAATGTGAAACAGAATAATAAAAGTAGCTAACCCTTATTGACACATTTTGTTGCGGGCATTGTTTAAAGCACTTTCTGTGTGGTGGTATTTGCTACCGTAGCCACTTGTATTCATGAGCTCTTTGGAGAATGGCAGGAGTGGGTGGGGAAAGAGGCTGGCGTGATTCCACAGAAAGGTTTATCTTATCCACTTGACTATTAAAATTCTGCTTTGCTGAGGTCACCCTTCGGTGAGCATTCACATGGGACACAAATATCTTCCCGTTCTTTGCTCATTCAGAGACGTCTGTTCACATGCCTCCTCCTCAGACTTCCTTGTCCTCAATTTTCCATTCATGTTATTTCCAAGTTCATGCCCATCCGGCCCAACCATTGGCCACAGCACGTGAATCACAATAGAGTCAGACCTCTGACCATTTTTCCTTCCAAGCAAAATGACCAACAAGGTGCACTGCTGGGCCCTCTCTGCCTGCCAGGATTTCCCTTCGCCGCTGTCCTTCGGGGCTAGCCCAGAAAGGGGCTGTAGTGTTGCAAATATCCGCTTTGGGGTGGGGGATGGGGAGTGATTGCTAATGGGTACCAGCTAGGAACCAGGCACAAGTCTTCTCTCTCTCAGTCAGCTTATTGCAGAAAACTCCCGATGAGGCCATAGGTGTGGGCTTGGAGAAAAAGGCCTGGCACCGTGGACATTTGGGCCACTTCTTCCTGTAGCTTACTCGTGCCTTCAGGGCCTACTTGAGCCCAGTGTTGTATAAACCACTTGCATTTGGTAGTGGAGTGCTCCTGTGCATGTCTAACTTTATGGCTCAGTGGGTCAAAAGACAACCAGTTTATGATGGGAAACTCAGAACAATCACATATGGACTGGTGGCTCATAGGAAAACCAGTGTGATGTCGTCTGAAAAAGAAAGGTGATCAAGGACTTTGTTGACTAAACTATGGCATTCGGGCCAGAGAGTTCATATACCCCTTAGGTAAGACAGTGAGGATACACTGCTGGCCTCACCTGCTGAAAATAAACTACTTCTGGTGGTCTTGACTGATGGGCTTTGAAAGAAATGCATATATAATATAATAGCTACCTATCAGGTACCAGCGAAGTGTTTATTTGCTCAAATCAGTGAAACTACATCTGGAACAGCAGCTGCAATTGGATTTACATTTACAATAATAAACTGTCATTCTCTAAGATCCATTCGATTCTTGCACAGGCAAGTTGAATGGAGATGTGAAGGAAATCGCCTCCCCTGCATCCTTTAAGTCCTTGATGGTGGTAATATGTCTTTCTTAAATGTTTAAGAGAACTCACTGTAACAACTACTTGGGTCTCGAGTTTTCTTTGTGGGGAAGTTTTTAATTACAACTTCAATTTCTTTATAGACATAGAGATAGTCAGATTTTTCTCTTCTTGTTTTTGTTTTGGCAATTTGAGTTTTTCAAGGAATTTTTCTAGTACTTCTGTATTGTGAAATTTACTAGCACGAATGTCATAATATTGTCTTATCATCCTTTTAATGTCTGTAGTATATCTACAGTGACATACTTGATGTGAGTTATTTGCATTTTCTTTCTTGATCAATTATGGTAAGGTATTACAAATTTTATTAACCTTTCTAAGAACCAAATTTGGTTTTATTAATTTTCTCTGTTGTTTCTTTATTTTCTATTTTTTTCTGCTATCTTTCTTGTCTCAAATTATTTGGGTTTACTTTAATCATTTTTATTTTCTACTATAATAATATAAAGTTATAAATTTTCTCCTAAGCACTGCTTTAGCTGCATCACAAATTTGATATGTTGTATATCACTATCATAGGTTTAAAATATTTTCTAATTTTTCTTGTGATTTCTTTTTTGACCTATGAGTTCTTTAAGATTGTGTTGTTTCATTTCAAAATATTTGGGAATTTTCCAGATATTATTATTTTGTAGTTGTTCAATTTAATTGCAGTCATATTATGTTCTGTAAGATTTCAACCTTTTGAATGTGTTGAGACTTACTTTATGGTCTTTCGTAGTGAACATTCATTCCTTGTGCTCTTGAAGAAAATGTGTATTTTCAGGTGTTGAGTGTAGTGTTTTCTAAATGGCAATTGAGTCAAGTTAGTTGATAGTTTTGTTTAAATCTCCCTTATCCATTCTGATTATTTTGTTCTAATTGTATCAATTCCTGAGAGAAAGGTGATAAAATCTTCAATTATAATTATCTATTTCTCCCTTTAGTTCTGCCAGTTGTTGGAAGCTCTATGATTAGTGAGTATACATTTAGAAATTTTATGTCTTTCTGATGAATTGACATTTTTTTCTCCTTAAGAAATATCTCTTTTTATCTGTGGTAATAGTCATTACTTTGTCTTATATTAATAAACCACCACAGTTGTCTTATGTTACTGTTGATCCATTCACTTTGTTATATCTGTCTTTACATTTCAATTAGATCTCAATACTTATTTGCATTTCACTTTTCAATCTCTTGCTTTTAATTGGAATATTTAATTCATTTACATGTCATATAATTATTAGTTTAAGTCTATCATATTATTTTTCTCTAGTTGACTCATCTATTTCTTGTTCCTCCTTTTCTGACTTCTTTTGGATGAATGGAATACTTTTTAGTATGTTCGACCACATGATTGTTTCATAGATCACTGAGGTTTATTCACTTAAAAATTTTATTTTTAAATTATAGTTTACATTCAATATAAAATAATATTAGTTTCCGGTGTACAGCATAGCAGTTAGGCAATCATATACTTTACAAAATGATCCTCCCAATATTTCAAGTACCCACCTAGTACCATATATAGTTATTGTTTTTTCATTTTAAAAATCTCTCTTATCTCCATATTATATAATTTCTATTTACATCTCTTCAAGTTCACTATCATTTAATCTGCAGTCTCTCTAACCTGTCGCTAAATCCATTCAGTAAAATTTTCATTTCATATATTTTACTTTTAAGTTTTAGAGTTTTATTTTATTCTTTTCTATATTTCCATTATTTCTCTGCGGATATTTCCCATCTGTGCACTCATTTTGACCACCTTTTACTTCAAGTCCTTATTGTATCTGTTGTACCTTCTTTAAAGATCCCCCGGATCTTTGAGGATGCTGTTTCTATCTTTTTTTCTTTGTTTCTTTAGTTTGGGTCAAAATTTTCTTTTACTTGCATGCCTAATAAATTTTTATTGTAGCCTGGACATTCTGGATGATACATTACAGAGACTCTGGATTGTGTGTTGAGTGTTGAGTTTCAAGAGTGTTATTGTGTTCTTGTGGGCATTTAAATCACTGGTAGATCCTTTTTAGTTCTATCAGGCTCCGTTTTGTTCTTTGTTACTGCAGGACTATTTTGGTTTTGAGTTTAGTCCCCGGTGTACTCCTTACTCTTTGATGTGGTTCTTACTTTACTTCCAAAATAGGAACTGTATTCCTATAGCATCATTTTTCTCGTATCTCAGCTGAATTCTAGAGCAGACCTCCAATGCCTACCAGGGCTGCACGCTCTCTGGCATTATCACTGGTTTCCTCATTCAGCTCTCAGCCCTGCCGGAATCAGCCTCTACTCGGCCTCATGGAGTCTTGCCTGGGAAGTGCAGCCTCGCCCTTGCCAGGGACCCATGGTGAACCCCCACACAGACTTTTGGAACTTTCCATCTGTACAGGTTCTTCTCTAGCATCTGGTCTCACAAATTCCAACTATTTTAGCAGCCTGAACGTAATCTTTGCCTTATCTGCTTACTCTGCTTTGGCTCTGCCTTCCTATGTCATAATGTAGGAATGTACCCGTGGCAGAAAAACTGGGGCAATTGTGGGACTTATCTCACTCTTCCCTTCTTTTAAGAATTACAGTCCTATGCTTCCTGTTCTTTGCCTCCTAGATTGTTCATTGTTATAGTTTATTTAAGTAGAAAGACAAGCCAGGTATCAGCTATTCTGTCATTGTGGGACACTGAAGTCTCTGAATATATCCTCTTAAAAATTTTCAAAATATATAAAGAACAAATGTTTGTATATGATGCCTGGCAATGAGAAGCCCAAGCTTCTATAAAGAAAAATATGGCTATTTAATGACTGTTTAAAAGGTATTTCAATAAAAAATGTAATACCATTAATTCACTCATCAAATAGCTAAAAAGTGTTTATGTTTTGTACTTGGTGTATACCAAAGAAGGATAGCATCAGTTCAACCAGTATTTTTGATATTCCATGCACAAGAGGCAGAAGGAAAATTATGCAGAGCCCAATGTCAAGAAGCTTTTATTATACCAGGATATATAAGTCACACATACAAAGCAAGTTAAATATGAAGGCAAGGCAGAATACAATTACATGCTAAGACTGTTTGGAACAAACAGGTGAGACGAACCTGAATTAACTTCCCCTTCTAGCTGCAGGGGCACTTCTGCATCACATATGATTCCTTTCCCACACCTAACTTTCAGGAGATGGGCCAGAATTGAACACCTAACCCAAAGAGTACCAATCCATAGTATAGCTTAGCCATGAGATTTCCCTTTGAGAATTTAAATTAAGAGATTCAGAGATTGCAGTCCGATGATAATGGATGTTTGGTGAGTAAGGTCATAGGGAGTTGGCAATGGAGTGAGCACTAGGGCAAGCCAAAGTAATGGCCAAGTTGTGGATTTGGAGGAGCAAGAACCATGGCTGAGCAGTCTGCAAAGAGACTAGAATAGATGCAAGAGAGAGAAATAGAAATATTCCAAGGCAGAGAGAAAAACATATTTCTGCTTGACAATTTTCCAGCTATTGTATATATAATGTATATAATAGTCCACTGTATCTTTTTATTAACTCCTTTTTTACTTGAGATGGGTTTAGCGGTTATTATTTTTCCCCTTATAATGACATGTACTCTAACTAGGACCATGGTTTAGATGAAAAGTGCTGTAGATTTTCAGCCAAGATAGAGATTACTCTGGGGTATAGCAGTCAAAGAAGGCTTCATGGAGAGGAGGAAACTTAGGGTTCTTCTCAAAGGACAAACTATATCTGAATGAAATAGAGTAATGGTAACCTTCACATGCCTCACAATTTCCCTTTGTAGTTCATACTTCACAATCTTTAAAAATGAATCACTAGATTAAGCGTTGCTTTGTGTTTTTATCAGTCATGATGGTTGTTCTTCTATTTGCTTTCTATGTCAATTGATGAACCATCTAGTTTTTTGTGAAGTCTCAAGGTTTCAATCCCCTGTGTCTAGTCTCCTTTAGATTTAAATGCTCTACTCCAGGCAAAGAACTACAGGTAAAATTTACAGAGTTGCTATTTAAACTCCATGGAATTATTTTTATTTTCACTCCATCCTGGACTTTTCTTATGTGTTTATTTTGAGCCTCTAAGATGTAAAATCATTTAGGCGAGCACTAGCACTAAGTGAGAATCAGAACACTAGATTTTACTTCCAGCTTAGCTAGTTCCCTGCGGCCTCCCAGCACCTTGCCTTATCTGTGTGAATGAGTATTGAAGGTTTTAGTCCTTGTTTCATATCAAAGTATCATTAAAGAGATTAATGAGATCATGTTCATAAGAAGATTTAATATCTTCATTGTGGCAAAACATCGGAAATTGAAAATCCACCCAGCTCTTGTTGCCATCATAATTATAGTAAGCAATAGAGAATCTAACGAAAGAAATGGTTGTCTACTTTTTCTGTAATAAGAGGATTGGGAAGTGAAAAGGAGGGGTAGTTGGCATCCAACTTTCTCTTGGAGGTAGGTGGAGATAAGAAGAATCTTAGAAGGAGTGATTTCCTAGTCCTTTATGCTGCACCACCACAGCCTTCTCACTGTCCCCTTCAAGAAAGTGCCAGTGAAAACAGCTCTGTGCTTAACGAATGCTTTCCTATTTGTTGGGATAAATGGTGACATTTGGTGTAACGGTAGTGCAGGCCAGGTTGAATAATTGCTTTGCTGTGAAGGGATCCCAGAGTAGAAGGCAGAGCTGAAAGCAACATGAGACAGAAACAGTATTAAAGTTGCAATGTCCAATGAAATGAGAGCCCCATTTTGCATGTTTTGGGGGGTTCATGTTACAGTGTAGGCAACATTCTGACATGCACTGGTAGAAATATCAAGCAAGACTGCATGAGGGATAATGTTCCCCGCAGAGAGAAAAAAACTAAGGGCCAGAAGGCAACCAGCTATCATAAAAGTCATTAATTGTTTTATTTTTTAATGGTCTGGCAAGATTGCCTTTGAAAAAATGAATCATACAAATGGGACCATGATGTCAGACACATTGTCCACTGAGACTTCAGAGACTAGTTCCTGCTATAAATTATGATAATGAGTTAGTTTTTAAAATGTTTTATGAGGTTGAAAAGTGCAATGTCAATTTTTTTTCCCCCCACTCTCTCATTGCTTTGAATGCCTTTCAGAATACGGAGGGTAACATTTCCTTTCGAAAATTCCTTCCAAATTTACTTGCCATTGCTTTCCCAACCAGGTCATTCTCCAGGATGGTTTTAGTGCATGATTTTTATGACTCAGCTTAAAATGAACAAGACCCCATTGTTGGCTTCCTTGTTTTTTCACCAGAATTATTGACAAGATCTGCATAACTCTTGGAAAAGGTCTGTTGTCTAACCAAGCTACTATGGAAACCTGATCCAGGCCATTTAGAAGCCTAATGCTTTTTCCTCTTGAGTTTGTGAAAAATTCTGAGGCTGGTCAAACTTCGCTCAGAAAATATTCACCAGGGCAGAAGGGTACAGCTTGTTCACTACTCTTTGCTTTTCATCTTAAATTAGCTTTGCAAATAAACCACTGGGCCAGGGTGAGGGCAGGCAGCACTGCCTGAGGGGTCATTGTAAAATACACGATTTCTCTTATTTTACTCCTTATATTCTGAGTGGGCAGGAGTAGAGAGAAGAAAGGGGTTGACTTATTATTATTTTTTTAAACATATGCACAGATTGGTAGTTGGGGGGGAAAAATCCTAGATGCCTGTTCTACATCAGTAAATAGCTCCATATTCAAGAGAGTTAAAACTTCACACTTCTAGGCCCTAAAGAGGAGCCCAGAAATGTAGTCTATACTCTGCTGTTCCATGAGAATTTTCCTCCTACCCCTTTCCTTTCGATATCATTGAGCAGTGAAAGGCTACTCGGGGAAGGTGAGGCTAGAGTCCATGCGTCACTCTGGGAGCCAACACCAGGAGTGCCCCAGCTGTGGCTGGTCAAGGACTTTCCTCAAAAAATTCCTCAGGCCATTTCCTTTCCTTGTCCATTGCTAAGTATCATGAGGCCTTCTAAGGGTAGAGAGAGGCTTCACTGCCAGTATCTTTAGGTATAAATCTCATCTCTGTGAAACGAGCCTTGCAAAATTTATAATGTGGTTATTCATCATTTATGATTCATATATACTTACACTTTACAATGACTCTGACCACAGTCATCTCGCCTGGAATATGGGCCAGAGGAACAGAGGCTTGGGAACGTTTCCTGTGAACATCGACAAGATTCCTCACTACGTGGCACCTGGGGACTGGGGGCCGATGAGTAACAGTCTTCTTGGGATTTGATTCGCAGGATGTGCCCTTGGTGCGCTGGGCAGCATACGGAACCCGGGGAGATCGTAGCCTTTTCATCTTCTCCTTTCATCTTCCTCAGAGGTGATGATATAATCACACCATTCTCTGGAGTAATTGGGATAACTCAATACACAGACTCTGCCCCCAGTTCTTGCCAGTATTTCAAACTCTTCTCCTGGTAGATCTTTTTCCGCTGGAAAATCTGTGCTATTGAGCTTATGTTTCCCCCCCCCCCCCCCCACTTTGCTCAGCTTATGCAGATATTGTCAATACAAAACAAAGCAAGGGAAGGCAGAAAGCAAAAGAGTGAACAGTCTAGTGCTGGATTATCCATCCTCAGGGAGTTCATTCCTGGCCCAGGGTACAGCTGAAGTTCAAGTGGGTTTGGGCTTCCTCGGATTCCACTGGGGAGAGAGCAGTTTTTCCCCGTTTCCTTTATAGAATAAAGAAACACAAAAGACATCAAGGAGGTAGTCAGATTCCTGGCACATTCAATTAGAGGTAGATTCTGAGACCAGAGGAAAGACTGTGGGATTATAAAATATTCAATTATTAATTGGTTTATTCAACAAATTTTATTGAGTATATACTCTGGGCCAGGCACTGTTCTAGATGCTTGGAATACAACACTGAACAAAAAAGACAAAAATTCCTGCCCTCAAGGAGCTTACATTCTAGTGGAAATAAAATCAATAGAAATAGAATAAGTTAACAATACTAGTAAAGGTAAGGGGGATTGGGAATGATGAAAGGGTACAGTTCTGATTTTAAACAGTATTAGTTAACCACAGAGGCCAGGATAGATCTTACTGAGAATTGAAACTTGAGAGGAGAGTGAAGGTGAGGGAGTTTACCATGGGGAAATCTGGAAGAAGAGCATCCAGATGAAAGGGAGAAGCTGGATGAAGGCCCTTATGTAGGAGCATTTGAGGACAACAAAAGGCCCCGTAGCTAGAGCAGAATGAGCAAGGGAGAGAGGGACAGGAGAGGAGGTCAAAGGTAATGGGGTGGGACAGAGCTAGAGAGTCACAGGCCTTTGTAAGGACTTGGGCTTTTAGTCGGTATGAGATGGGCAGCCACTAGTTTAAGCAGAGGAGTGGCATGATCAGACCATTTAAAAAGATTGCTCTGGCTGCTGTACTAAGAACAGACTGTAGGAGGATGAAGGATGAAGCAGAGAGACCCCTTAGGAGGTAACCGTTGCAATAATCAAGGTGAGAGACGACGGTGGCTCAGCCCAGAGCAGTGGAAATGGCGGAGGGAGGAGAGGGAGAGAAAGGGAGGGTGCTAGATGTATGTTAAAGGTAAAGGCAAAAAGATTTCCTCATGGCTAGGTGAACTAGGTGAATGAGCGGTCGAGTGAATGAGTGAATGGCCTATAGTTCCAGGCGTAGGCACTATGACAAACCTGAGTAACAGAAAAAATCTCAGTGCCCGGAAGAGCCTCCTGTGACCTGGCTGGCCCTCAGCGAGCAGGAGCAGCAGGAGAAACAGCAACAACTCCAGTGTGGGCTGGCTCTGCTTGGTCCTGCCCCTCCCGAACTTCTGGTTTGTCGTTTTCATTTCTCTCATTGGCTACACAGCCCCCGACACCATCAGGGAGAAACTCCAAAATAATATTAAATTTACACTCCTCATTTTATTCATGTATTTAGCACTGGATTTGTTCCAGTCACAGTGCCAGATGCTGAGGAGAAGAGACTAGCCATCCGCTCTACACCTCGTTGTCTATCCATAAACTTGAAGGCACTTGAAATGGCTTCATAAATGGGGTGAAGGCCTAAATAGCATTAACACGTACCAGAAACAATACACCTTGGAATATTTCTCTAAATCACTTCCATTTTTTTTAATAAAATGCTACTTTTAAAATAAAAAAAATTTTAGAGAGGAAGGTGGGGGTAGAGAGAGAAAAAAATATCAATGTGAGAGTGAAACATTGATTGATTGCCTCCCGCACACACCCAACCAGGGATTGAACCATGACCTTTCGGTCTATAGCAGTGGTTCTCAACCTGTGGGTCGCGACCCCTTTGGGGGTCAAACGACCCTTTCACAGGGGTCGCCTAAGACTATCGGAAAACACATATATAATTACATATTGTTTTTGTGATTAATCACTATGCTTTAATTATGTTCAATTTGTAACAATGAAATTGGGGGTCGCCACAACATGAGGAACTGTATTAAAGGGTCGCGGCATTAGGAAGGTTGAGAACCACTGGTCTACAGGATGACACTCCAACCAACTGAACCACACTGGCCAGGGCTTAACTGATGGTCTTAACCTAGGAATTTTCCATCACAATGTGTCATTTAGATTTCAATCCTCTAATAACCGAGATTTAAAGCTGAGGAAACTGAGGCCCACAAGGGCTGTTACTTGTTGAGGTCCATTGAGCGGTGGTGGCTGGCCCCAGGTGGGCCAAACGCGTTGATAGGCTTCAATAAGGCTCGTTCCCCACCAGCATGGCGGCCTGCTTTCAGTAGAATGCTGAGGACACGGTCTTCCAGGAGCAGCACCCGGGTCCATGCTGGGTCTCAGGCCACTTAGCTTAGGGTTCTTGAGAAAAACCTTGAGACCAGAAAGGAAAACAATGCCTGGGCTTCAGATGAAAGTTAAAGAGGACATGTGAGGGATTAATTACATAGCTTTCAAGCGCCTTTGCTTCCAGCATCTGAGCCAAACAAAATAATTACCTTTGCCAGCCCCTTCACTTTGAATTTAGCCATTTCAGTATACTCTCTCCCAAGCTCAAGCAGTCCTCCTAACTGGTAAGAGAAGCAACCCTCTGGATAGAGCGCTTCTGAGCAGCTGTGTGTGAGAGCTTCTCCGCCAGGGAATGGTGCAGCACCCGCCACACCAGCTGCTCTTGTCAGATTCCTCCTAGATTCTGCCCATGAGGCCCAAGACAAAAAAACACACACAATACTTATGTGACTTTTGGTGCCACATTAACCATAAGTCTCTACACTAATACATGCCATAATTTTTAAGGTTTTTTTGGGTAAAACTCATTGATTAAAAATATCAAACAAATAAAAAGGTGCAATGAATCTCCTACTGCCTTTAAAGGGAACTGTAAGCGATAAAAGAGCATTTGTGGAGAAGGAGGAAGATAGTGCTTGGGAGGCCAATAGCCTGGTCCTTTTGGAGGTTGACCCTTGATTGACTTCTGTTGAATGGGGAGCAGATCACATGATGCCTGCATTATATCATAAGTGAGCAGACTTGGGGAGGGCACTGGCTCACCCAGTCAAGAAGCTAGAGACTTAGGTACTATTGTCCTGGTTTGAAAAGACTTTAAAACTTTGTGGGTAAACAGAGATTGAGACAGCTGAAGGAGGTGAAGCAGTAAACTCCAGGCTGGAGCTGTCACATGGCACGATACAAACTGAAGTTACGTGGAAACGACAAATCAAGGAGAGGAGAAGAGGTGAAGTGTGGCAATGATGCAGTGCTGGAGTCAAGCTCCTCCCAGCCCTGCCATTGAACTCCTGGCGGCTCTCTCCAGTTCTCGCCTACCAACATTCCTATTCTTGGATTTTTGTAAGATTCCTTCTAATTAAGGTAAATCCCCTTTACGTGCGATTTCTTGAATGGGCATCTGTTTTTATCAACCAGAGGAGGGATAACTAAAACACACATTCATTCATTGGCTCATTCATTCAAGCAATATTTATTTTCAAGCTCTGGGGATTCAGCAATAAACAAGACAAAACCTCTGGTCTTATGGGGCTCACATTCTAATGGGAGGATAAAGACGCTAGACAAATAATCAAGTGAATATATACTATATCAGGTGCGGGTAGGCACAATGGGAAAATGTGAGCTATGGAGGTGGGAAGAAGAAATGACAGAAGTCCTCACTGACATTTGAGTAGAGACCTTAGGAGATGGGAGAGCTAGTCCCACAAATACATGGGGAAACATTCCAGGCTGAGGGTAAAGAGAGGCACACACTTGGTGTGTCTGGCCATCAGCCAGGGAACCTGTGTGGCTGGGCTCAGCGAGTGAGGGTGAAAGCTGCAGAAGGTAAGTCAGAGAGGCTGCAAGAGGTTTCCATTACTATTATTCATTCAGTATCTGTATTGAACTCTACTATGTGCCAGGTCTCTTGAAAGTCCTGGAATCAGGAATCAGGATACAAGTGTCTTTTGTCTTTAAAGACTCCCAATTTCACTCAGCCATCTGACACCAAAATAACCTGCAGCTTGTATTTTCCACACTCAGAAAATGAAGCCAATGCCGTGGGAGAGGGGAAGCGATTGAGTAATTTGCTTAGGACCGGTATATCACATGGAAAAAGACACAGAGTTGCAGGATTGAAACTAGACTTTAAAAGTTTTACTTATCTACTTTGGCCCCTGCCTCTCTGAGGGAGTTCCCTCAAGTTGTCCCAGAACTTCAGCCCTCTTTCCTGTGCTTTGAGGAGATCCAAATGAGGAATTTCATAGCTCCCTTTGGAAATGCCTTCTATAAATCCAGCCACTGAACTTGTGCAATTCTGCATGAAAACATAAAGGCTTTCCCTAAAGTGTGCTGCTACTACCAAAAATGTCACCAGGTGACCCAATTCCTTCATTCAAATGCTATTTTTAGTGACTGTCAGATGAAGGAAGAGTATCATTATGAAGCAGAGAACAAATCTCCCGTATATGCCTCCTCTTTTCATCTGCACCACCCATGGAGGACAAGAGCGGCACTTGGCCAGTCTCTCTCTCTCAAGAAGATGAAATCTGACTAGATCCCAAAATAGTCATGCTTCAGCCAAGAGATGAATCTGCCTTTTCTCTTCCAGGGAAAATCAAAACTGTCCCCAAATTAAGTTCCTAAAAGCATAATTACTTTGCTAAGTAATGGACTTGAATGTAATTTATCTTTCAGAGACAGAAATAACATTAATAACTATAATTTGGATACAAATGCTCCTCAGATTTACAATCAATCTAAGAGATTGTATTTGTTTCTGTGTCTTCTATGAAAAGTCTGAATGCTGACCCATGATCCCTTCAAGAAAACGCAAGAAAATGAAGTATTATCAAATCTCCCACTCTGCTCTCTTGATTGACAAATCACTGGTCACCCTTGCCTCTGCTGTTCTGCTGTTATTGGCTGCGTGTGTGTGTGTGTGTGTGTGTGTGTGTGTGTGTGTGTGTGTGTAGGATTTGGAGAATCTACATTAGAAATCTGCCTTCTGTGTGTCCCAGTGAATTTTCATTTTCTAGTCTTTCATTCTTACATGCCAAGAAAGGCAAAATGAAAGTTTGCTCAATTGTCAGAAACACAGATTCCTGACATCTGCTTGCTAGGGTACAAAAAAATGAAATTGCTCAGGAGAACACTTAGGATTTGATGAGGGCAGCTGGTTTCTTGGGATGAAGTGCAGTGCTAATGCAACCAGGACACAGGTTCAATCCCTTATGGACCACTTAGAGGTGCACACAGATGAAACCTGGCTTCATAGTCAGTTTTCCACCACTTGAACCTCAACCAGTTGTCCTTTCAGTGTTCAATCTTGGCCACATCTAGGAAGCCACGTGAAATGAGTATGGCTCCATGAAAATTACTACAGAGGAAATGGCTCAGAAGGCTGGCCCTGCCAATGGGAAATACCCTCCATATGACATAAGGACTGACAGTATACTGCCAACATTTTCTGCTTATTTAATATAAAGAACTCAACATCTGTACATGGATATTTATTTTTGCAGTATTATTAGCTTCTTTATATACCCAGTAGAGCCTAGTTGTTAAGATCTTGAGCTCCAGAGTCAATTTTTAATATAAAATCCTCCTATATCTCTTACTAGCTGTGTTATCTTGGACAAATTAATGAACCTCTGTAAGCCTCAACTTCTTACCTGTTAAATAGAAGTTTAATGGTACCCAGCTCACTATTATGAGGATTCTATGAGATGATGCATATATAGTGCTTGGCATAATATCCCCCATAATAAGCATTCCATCACCAATAGCTGTTGTTATCCAGTATTAATTGCTTCTACAGATAATAATAATGCTTGCTGTATCAGGTTGTTGAAAGCATTAAATGATATAATCCCAGGTACAGAGCTTAGCACAGTGACTAACTCATAGTAAGGGTTCAATAAATGTTAGCCATGATAACAGTATAATTATGACAATAACTAGAGAGGTGAAATAACTATCCCAAATTTGTACAGTTGGCTAGTGGACGAGTGGGGAATAGAAATCGAGTATAATGACAATTCTATACTATGTCTTTATGTTAAAGTATGATCTAAGAACTGATAATAAAAATTATCTTCCTGAATCTTAATTTCTTTCACTCGGCACCGGCAGACAACTTCTTAACATCTGAAAAGGTTGCTTTTCCTTACTTTGGAGAATCGAGGTGTTTCTAGAACCACTTATCAAGCAAAAGTCTGTTTTTTGTCCCATCCTTCACATCATAAATTAATCACCTTTTCAATTTTCAATAAATTCATTGGCCATTTTTTATAGAGAGAGTTTATCATTTCTGGAAAGCTATTGAGTACCAAAGCAGTAGAGAACAACAGAGCCAAATTGAAATAGATTCAAAATGACAAATTCCTATATATTACAGAACTCCAGGATCACTTACAAATAGCAGAGATTGCAGATTATAAATATGCCTGTATGAAATCCTCAGATGCCAAGGGTCTGTCCTCCCCATTCATTTCTCAGGATATTGGTTTTAAAAATATCTTTGGGGAATTTGGAGGAAAGCCTGGAATTATTTCAAAGAACATTAACCTTAAACTGTTTCTTGGTATGCAAGTTTTCTAGAAGTTTAAATGTAATCAAATTCATTTTTTAAAGTTTAATAAAGAGATATGATAAAGCACAACTATTACTATAGTCAGTGCTAGAGAGTTATTATTTTAAACTCACTAATGCATCACTGTAGTTGAGATGTTGGAGATGGGAGAAGCACATGTCTTCAGTGATGTTAAAAGATTGTTTTTCTTTAACAAATGTCATTTGGAGTTTTAGATTTTATAATAATTTCTTATATTTAATTAATTATTACTTTGGATTCACAAGAATTAATTATTACTTTGAATTTAGGACAACAAGCATTTTTCAAAGGCCATTCTACTTATACTAAGTTGGGTCTTATAGAGAGCAATAATAGAATTCATAGGTGCTCATTCCTGGCCTACATGTCCCTGAAATATTATGGGAATAAACATATTTCTCATTTTGTTGCTTCTTTTTCTCTTCTCAGCAGAATCTTTTTATCATATTTCATGATAATGAAAATTATTCAAGGTATTATATAGAATGAGAGAGGAGAATAATGGGAAGGGTTGAAAGAAAACACAAGATGAGCAATATTAGATACCAATGAAGTAGGTAACTGATGGTCATTTCTTATCAGGATTAGATGTCAGCCGAGGCCAAAATGAAACCCATCCTTCTTGTACAGAGTTAATTCCACATCATCCGAACTTTCCTAGAGTTGGGGTAGAGGAAGAAGGAGGGGGTGGCACCCCTGACTCTTGATTCCTGCTTCCAGTGAGATAGTTTATAGATCAACTGGTCACCCCAGGTGTGCAGTCTTGTTTTCTTGGTACTTTCCCACATGTGAAACTCAATGCCTTACACTGCTTACCACAAAGCAAGTAAAGCAACCGTAAGTCCTCACTTGAGACTTTTTGTGTGTAAAGCAGACTTTATATAAATATGTGGAGATGGAGGATTTTGTAAACCTGAAACATAACTTAAAACTAAATTTAAGGTCCTGGAGGATCGGGGTGCCTGCGCAGTCCCACTTCATTAGGCAGCGGCCATGGCGGGACAAGAGGATCCTGTGCAGCGGGAAATTCACCAGGACTGGGCGAACCGGGAGTACATTGAAATCATCACCAGCAGCATCAAGAAAATCGCTGACTTTCTCAACTCGTTCATTTTCTCTTCAGGGCTGGAGAACCACCTGAACCCGAGAATGCACAGATTATAAAGCAGTGATAACATCCTAGCACTAGAGAGAGGAAACCAAGATGGCGGCATAGGTAAACACCGGAAATTGCTGCCTCGCACAACCACCTCAAAAATACAACTAAAAGACAAAACGGACATCATCCAGAACCACAGGAAGGCTGGCTGAGTGGAAATTCTACAACTAGAAGGAAAGAGAAAAGCACACTGAGACTCAGAGGAGGTGCGGAAGTGCAAAGGTACGGAGGCACACATGGAAAGGGCTGGCAACTGAGGACACAGTTGTCTTTTTCAATCGGGAGGGAGTCTCAAGCTCCCAACTGCTCTGAACTCCAGTTCAGGTCAAGTCGCTGGGGACCCGGACTCATATGGGGAGAAACTGGACTGTCTTGCATCGGTCGGAACTGGAGGGCAGCTTTCTCTCAGAGGTGCTTGCAGCGATTACTGGGACACTGAGACTCGGGACCTCTTAGGGTAGGACTGAGGATCAGCCATAGTTGTTTACTCCACCTTGTTGATTCCCTGAGACCCCGCCCCACCCATGCTGTGCACAGAGGCTTTTGCATATGAAAGGCCTGGCCCTTTGCAATCTGAAAATTACCTAACAAACTGCAGCTGGGCCAGACAGACCCAGAACTTCCAAAAGAAGGCCCAAGGCCCCACAGAAGCTTGCATTGCTTCACAGCTGGGCCTCATCTGGGCACCTTCAAACCCCAAACAAAGGATAGGAATCTGCAGATCTCTCCATAGCTCCTGCTGGGTAGCCTCAGGCAGAGGCTAAATTAGCACCTCCTTAGAGATCCAAGAGCCAGTGTAACCAGTGGTCAGAGTGGGACCATCCGGATTACAACTCCTCAGATCCATAAGGGACACACTCAGGGGGCAGACTCAGTGAGCACCAAAGCCCCACTGAAGCAAGTCTTGCCCCAGAAGGGTGTCTCCAGCACAGACGTTCTCCCACTGTAGACACAGCTGATTCTCACAGCCAATTGGCCTGGAGGTCAATTCCTCCCAGTGATACCTACAACAGTCAAAGCTTAACCTCAACAAGACTGTGCACAAAGCCCACAAAGGGGTGCACCAAGAGTGTCCACCTCAGGTAATTGGGGAGGCTGAGCCACTGGGTCCTATAGGACACCGAGCACAGAAAACCACTCTATCAACACAGGGAAGCATAAAAAAATGTGGAGATAAAGAAACAGGTCACAAATGACAGAAATGGGGGAAAGCAAACTACTGGGTATAGAGTTCAAGACCATGGTTATAAGGTTTTTCAAGAATTTTCTAGAAACTGCCAATAAATTTAGTGAGACCCTCAAGAAATCTAGTGAGACCCTTGAGAATATGAAAAAGGACCAACTAGAAATTAAGCATACACTGATTGAAATAAAGAATATTATACAGAGATCGAACAGAAGACTAGAGGATCGCAAGAATCAAGTCAAAGATTTGAAATACGAAGAAGCAAAAAACACCCAACCGGAAAAACAAAAAGAAAAAAGAATCCAAAAATATGAAGATAGTGTAAGGAGCCTCTGGGACAACTTCAAGCAAACCAACATCCAAATTATGGGGGTGCAAGAAGAAGAGAGAGAACAAGATATTGAAAACCTATTTGAAGAAATAATGACAGAAAACTTCCCCTACCTGGTGAAAGAAATAGACTTAAAAGTTCAGGAAGTGCAGAGAACCCCAAACAAAAGGAATCCAAAGAGGACCACACCAAGACACATCATAATTAAAATGCCAAGAGCAAAAAACAAAGAGAGAATCTTAAAAGCAGCAAGAGAAAGACAGTCAGTTACCTACAAGGGAGTACCCATATGACTGTCAGCTGATTTCTCAACAGAAACTATGCAGGCCAGAAGGGAGTGGCAAGAAATATTCAAAGTGATGAATAGCAAGAACCTACAATCAACATTACTTTACCCAGCAAAGCTGTCATGTAGAATTAAAGGTCAGATAAAGAGTTTCACAGATAATAAAAAGCTAAAGGAGTTCATCACCACCAAACCAGTATTATATGAAATGCTGAAAGGTATCCTTTAAGAAGAGGAAGAAGAAGAAAAAGGTAAAGATAAAAATTATGAACAACAAATACACATCTACCAACAAGTGAATCTAAAAATCAAGTGAATTAATAATCTGATGAACAGAATAAACTGATGAATATAATAGAATCAGGGGCATAGAAAGGGAGTGGACTGACTATTCTCAGGTGGGGGGGAAAGGGTGTGGGGGGTGCAGAAAGAGACTGGACAAAAATTGTACACCTATGGATGAGGACAGTGAGTTGGGGGATAGGGTAAGGGGTGAGGGTGGGGTGGGAACCGGGTGGAGGGGAGCTATGGGGGGAAAAAAGAGGAGCAACTGTAATAATCTGAACAATAAAGATTTAATTTTTTAAAAAAACATCTAAATTTAATATGCCCCCAGCTAAATACTTCTGCTCCTGCCTCCTGAGATATTGTTCAGCCCTCATACTCACCCCTTTCTCTCCACTCTTAAGGGCTAATTTCTTCCATTTTCTTATGCATATCCATTCATTTTCCTTTGCGCTGCCTTGTTCTTCCAGATGCTGGATTTAGTCTATCTAAATATGTTTTTTATTTTTTCTCACTGGTACTTATTGAGCACCTACTATGTGCTCACCACTGACCTAGGCACTGGGTATTCAAAGAGAGTAAAAGAGATCCATTTCCTATCCTCATGGAACTTAGAAGTCAGTTCTCTTGACAAAAGTAATTCTGGCAGCATCAGTTACGCTAGTAGTTCTTTTTAAACCTCATATATTATAAATCGGCACCTGAACTTCCTAGTTCATCATGGCATCCGAAATTCTGTCATGATGGTAATAATTTTCCAATGTGTTAAACCCTCACAAAAATATGGCATTGGGCTATTCATGTCCCAAGTAAGTTTCTGTACTTTAAATCCACACGGGAGAACCAGAGATAGTTAAGATGCTGAGCAATTCCAGAGCAGATTGTTATGAACCTTCCCTGGAGGCCTGGGTACAGACATAGCTGACCTCAGGGCCATCATGGAGAAAGACCCTGTCATCGCTGCCTGGCCTTCTTCTTTGGAAAAAGTATCAGAGAAGCACCCAGCACATTCCTAGGAGTGTGGGTCAAAATAAACAGTGCACTGTGGACACATGAAAACAGCACTCTTTAAACATGTTCAGACCTCAAATTAGAGATGCCCAGGACACACAAGAGTGGAACAAGCATGAGGGGCCAGGAGTTTGAATTAGCACAAAGGGAGCCCTTTCTCTTCTCTTACAAGTGCTGTGCAGGTGCAGCAGAAAAGCATTCAATTGGGGACAGCCAGAGACATGCAAAATAAGAGTCTAAGCCAGGAGACTCTGGTACTTGGGACTGGAAAGAAGGCCAGCAGTCAATGGGCAGATTGTGCTGGCTTCTTATCAGGCCTCACACACTAAATAGTGCAGGACTTGTCCAATATGCAGATGGGGAAGGAGCAGATTCCTGTTTTCTACTAATGGCCTCATAACTACTGTCAAGTGAGAAGCAACAGCAACAGGCAGACAGTGGAGATTTATTTAGAACAAGAGGGTTGGAAGGGCTCATTTCAGTCCAGACATCATGCAACTAGCCCATACAGCAGCGTGTCGGGCGCAGCCTTGTCCAACAGAACCCCAGCGCTGGCCAGCCTCGGGACTCTGATGTGGCAGGTAGACTTTATCAGATGCAGCAGGATGTGCTTCCCAAACGTTCCTGCCCAGCTACCCTACCTGCAGGAGTGAGGAATGCGACCCACCCCCACCCCCACCCCCCCACCCCCACCCCGGCCCCTGCCCCAGCAAGCCTGCCATTGGAAGACTACTCGCAGAAGTTGGAAAAGTTGGTTTGTGCCCTCCTCTTTTATGTCAAAAATATAGTAGAATATTAATACTTTACTCCACAATATATTGTGTGTGTTTTTAATATAAAATTATTTAAGTTATTAGTTAAATTGTTTTGATGTCCCAACCCCCAAATCTTTGGGGGGAAATGTATATTGCAGGAAGATGGACATGTTTATCCCTTGACTACCAGGCCCAGGCACATGGCTACGTTTTCCCTGGGTGGGGAAGGTGTGTGTTCTGGTTTGGGAAATAGAGCATAGTGGGAATGAGTGGCGATGCCAAAAGAAGTGTTGCATATGTTGGAGAGGCTGCGGTTGTTTAATGAGACATCATTTCGGCTCTGCCACCACCACCCCTGTTCCTCCTTTCCATCCTGTGCCCTCGTTTGGCTTCCACTTCCTGCCAATTCTCAGTCATTTAGAATGATAAACAACCACAGAGCCACCTCCTAATAGATTGGAAAGCTGTACATTATTTAGACCCACTTGTCTTGCTCTTTCACAGAATCAACATAGCCCCTGTTCTCTCCGGGTAGACCTATAAGGGATTTCCTGAAACAGAGATGATCAAAAGTGTTTGAGCATTAACTTTCACTTTGGAGTGGAAATAACAGGCAAAAAAGAAGATGTGTAACGTACATCTTTCCTAAAATAGGATAGAAACTGGGAAGAAAGTGAAATAAAAGAACCAAAATTCTAATCCCTTCCCAACTTCGTAATATGACCACCTTGGCACACATATTCCACATGAGAAAGATACGGGAGACTCCATTACATCAAAAAAGACAGGTCTCTAGAGTAAAACAGAATGTGGAGACAAGTATCCAGGGAAAATTCTAGCCTGTTCTGAAATTAACCTGGATGATTCACATACAAGTGGGATTTTGCCTGCATGGCCCAGATAATTCCATAATGTCCCACAGCAACTGAGAGTTAACCCAAATGAAGAATGTGAATACAGCTGTTTGAGACATACCATGGCCAGAAGAATAATTGGCCGATTCCTTGGAAAACTTGGTTGCAGAAGAAAAGAATCGTGTATGTGTTTCTCAATCCATTACTCTTCTCCTCTCTCCTTGGGAATGTCACTTGAGCCACTCAGCAAAATCTGGGAGGCATTCCACCCAGAGACCAAGGATATATTTTCATGTGGGAAATGTCCTGGGGAGAATCACAGCACCTGCCAAAGCTGAGGGGAAAGAGCTACTCTTTAACCTAGAGGTTTGCCTGCCCCTGAGTGCTGGGAGACTTGCTCTTCTGTAATGCCGGTGGTCTTAATCCAGCATCTAGAAGGGTTCAGGAATCTGGAGAAGCGCTGTGTGTAAATTAATCAAGAGTCCAGAGATGAAACATAATTTTGGAAGGCATTTGGGGAGTCAGAGAAGACTTAGCTAAAGGAACTAAGTTCTTCTCATCTCAGGACCCCTTGTTCTTTATAAACACAATTTGTCCTAAGGCAAGGTAGATATACACATCAAAGGGTAGGGTTAGGTACAGAATCCATTGTCAGATTGGGGAAAACTGCCTATGTCTGTTCGGGTGTTTGGCCAGTAGGAGGCAATAACATGTAGATTGAAATGCCCTCAGCTGTCTGGCAGTAAGCAATCATTTTATGCATCCTTTTCAGGTTTTGGGAAATGCCCTCAGCCATCTCCGGATGATTGAGCCCTGCTGACACGCTGGAATTGGCTTTCAGCACTTCTAAATGAAGCAAGAGATCTCACGGTGCAGGGTGGGATTACTTCAATCCAAAATGCAGACCAACAAGGGCAGATGAATGCTGTCATGGACAGCTGGCTTGCCAAAATCCATTTAAAAAAAAAAATGAGAACTGGGTAATCAAACTTGAAATCGCTTCTGAAACTCCAGCCTTAAAACCAAGGGAAGAGCGATCACACCCTGTGTTTTGGCAGTTGCCAATGGGACGTGTGTTATCGGGAGCTGGGGTATAAAGGAGGCTGAGTAGAACCTCCTAACACTTAACATGGTAAAGGTAGCTTTACCAGCACTCACCCAAAATGTAGCCAGACAGCTATCAACTTTCCCTTTTCATTTTTTCTTCTTGAACACCAAGCCTTTACTCTCAGAGACAATTGCCAAGGTACCAAAGTTGAGATTCTATTGACCTAATTTGACCTTATTCCCAGTAAAACTCTGGGCTGAAAACCTAGGGCTGTGGGTCAAGATGGCAAGAGACATTGTGAGAGCAGCACTGTTCTGCGTGTGTGTGCGAAAGGCGTGCCAGCGCAGCGGCCAGTGAGTTGAAACTGCCACTGGCTGCACCAGGGAGAGGACTGGGCTGCCTGCTCCCTCTCCTTGCACAGTTCCAGCTTGCATCCTCTCAGATGGAGCTAGGGCAAACATGTTAAACTCAAAGGCTAACACAGGCCAAATAAATGAGGCATGTGGCCCGTGGGCCGCGAGTTTGACATGCTTGGGCTAGGGGCATGGTGCTAATGAAAGAGTCTGCCTGCGCACCTGGACGCTTTTGCAGCCGCCAGCCCAGCTTCCACCGGGAGTAGTCTGATGAACAAATTCCCACTGGTTTGTTAATGATTCAGTGTGAGGTTTGTTGCCTTCTCCCGGGAGACAAGGGCAAGGCATCTCTAATGATGGAATTTCACAGATGTTGTTGAGCCTGGGAGGGAGTGTTGGCTGAGAATAAGGCCTTTTCATCTCCTCTCGGTCCCACCACCTTCTTCTGACAGCTTTCATGAGGAGGTCTGCCCACTCAGCTCCACAACCTCTGCTCTGAAGTGGGGTTGGCCATCTGTTTCCCTGACCCCGGAGGAAGCCAATCTTGCCGGGTGTGATTCTGTCCAGCACGGGAAAGGAAAGTAGTGCCGTCCTGGGAGAGTAGGGTGTCTATGCAAAGGTAAACAGTTACGTAAGGAAAGATAGACTTACTTTAGTCCTGGATCTGGCTGTGTGGGGCCTGCAGTGCCACGTAGGGTATTAAAAATTAATGTGGGGATTAATGCCATCTCTTCCCTGTTTGTTCTTCTGAGTCATGCTCCAGTTTAAGCAGCAAGGAAGACAGTGACCTTTCTCTTCATGCTAACTTAAAGAGCAGCTGATGCCAATGGAAATTTTTGCAGACACTGATAACCTGCAGGGGAAAGGCACATGTCAGTTTCTCCCCTCATGTAAAAAGAGGTGATCATTCTTGCCCCATAGGAATCTTCTAAAAATGTGTGGAAGATGATGTGGTTAATCTTTGTGTGATATCTGGGCTAAATGCTAAAGAAATGTGCAGTTAATTCCCAATCTGAATTGTTTTATTGTGTGTCCCTTCCCCAGGGCAGGTCCATGATGCTGTGTACTAGGGTGTGTTAGGAAAGGGCAGCAAGACTGGGTCTCGTGATCTATTTAGTTACTTTTTCAAAAGCCTTCCTTGGGGAGAGATGGCTAATGAATGACATAAGAGTAAGGACTATGAAGGAATGTCCTGTACAGAAGACAGGCACTCATTAATCTCTGTTGAGGCTGGAGAAAGAAGAAAAAAGAAATCTGTACTAAAGCAAAAGAGATACAGTTAGGAAGAACTTGCTGATAAAGAGCATTTTAAGGTGCTGAAAAGGGCAAGTAAAACCATAACCTTGGCTTTGGCCAATATAGAAAGCAATGACATGAGCCAAATTTCCTACAAGGAAAGAGTCTATATTATCTGAATTAGTTAGGTTTGCTTTCTGGTATGAACAGGCTTAATTTCCCCAAAACCAACACTCTAACCTGTGCTGGCAATTTTAGGGTCTCTTCCTAGAAAAGTTGCTTTTGGAAACTGGAGCCTTTCTCATCACTGTAACAGTGAACTTACTGACCATTCAAGGAAGACAATAGATTTTTTTTTTTAACTTGGGAGGGGTCCTTCCTTCCTTCCTTCTTTCCTTCTGTCTTTCCTTCTTTATTTCATCCTCTTCCTCCCTTTCTTCCCTTCTTCCTTCCTTTGTTTTTTCTTCTAAGCCATGCTCATTGCACCTTCCAGAGCCATGGTTCAAAAAATTAGATTGCTTCTTGAAATTCATATATATAAAAGCCTAAGTGACCTACTGGCTGGTAGCTATGACACCCACTGACGACCAGGGGGCAGACACTCAAGCAGGAGCCAAAACCACAGGCATGGAAACATGGAACAGACTGATAAGTCTCAGAGAGAAGGGGGGAGGGGAGAGGGTGGGAAGAGATCAACCAAAGATCTTATATGCATACTAGTAGCCCGATGCACAGATTCATGCACCAGTGGGGTCCCTCGGCCTAGCCTGTGGGGATCAGGATGAAACCAGCTCTCTGACATCCCCTGAGGGGTCCTGGATTACAAGAGGGCACAGGCCAGGTCGAGGGACCCCACCAGTGCATGAATCCATGCACTGGGCCTCTAGTCTATAATAAAAAGCTTGGCTGAAAATCACTCCTGGGAGGTCCAGGAAAGCCAGAACAGAAGTTCAGATTTATTTGTTCAACGAATATTTATTGAGTAGCTACAAGTACTATGTGTCATTCTCCAGAGATGAAAACTATTGACAATCTCTAAACTGAGAGATAGTCTTGCACATCTGACCTATAGGCTTAATTGAAGATTAGAGGATGGACTAAAAGACCTTGTGCTATTCCCAAACCCTGTGTTCATACTCAGTGATTATTGCTACCAAAAAAAAAAAAGTGTAGCCAGAAATATTTTACAAATGTTGCAAACATCCCAGTGGCCTTACTGGTTTGCCTGGGAATGTCACTAGGATTGTGTGTGGTAATTAGTTTCCTGTTTTCCAGCCAAGCACCCCTTCAGCATGGCAGTCAGGCTCTTTTAGATTCTTTCTGAGCAACCAGTTTCTAGATCATTGTAATCAATCATTCGTATAGGCAAACTTTTCCCAATAATGAGCTCATCATCCTATCAGGTGAAAATACAGCAGTAAATTAATATTTGGAGATGCAAATAAGTTACTGTTTTCTGAATAATAATCCCCGAGTCCCACGTTAGAGCTGAATACACAGTGCAAGCCCAAAATTTAATTTTTTTCATGAGAACTGACAGACTTTACTTCAAACCAACTGTACTTCATTAAAACTCTGATAAGAGTCTGCAGAGCAGCTCAGAAATATTGCAGCTGTGGGCTCTCAGAGGGAAGGAAAGAATCCTCATATTGTTCAAGTATGACACAATGAGTTTGTAATGGAGTCACTCCATCCCAGATATATTCGGATTCAATGCATTAATTCTCCTCGCCGGCCACCGGGTTCACTTAGTGGTGAAAGGGAGGCAGCTACCAATTCTCCTACTTTCTTTAGACTGTACGGGAATTGAGCAGCCCAAGTTGGGGGTTGGGGAAGATGCATAAGAAGGATAAATACCCTCTGAATAAGAGTCTTGTATCAGGACCAACAACAGTTTGGGCAGGTCGTGTCCAAAGGTGGAGGTAGTGACCAACCTTTGTGATTGCGTTTGTGGCCCTGCCTCTGGCCTAGGGAGTGAGGGCCACCCTGCGAGCACCTCCTGCAGGAGGCCTTCTCTGATTCCTCGCACTAAGTTAGTGACATCTCTGCTCCCAGGTATCTTGTGTGCACTCCCTTATAGTTCTCATCACCTTCTACTGAATTGTCTACTGTTTCACAGCTTCGCACTATGGACTTTAAAGAAAGGTCATTTGGCTCTGTCGCTAATTAGCTGTGTGATCTTGGGCAAGTTCATAACCTCTCTGAGATATTAGAGATAATAATGCTTACGAGGGTTGGTGTGGAGATTGCCATAGTTAATGATGATCACTATCATTATCAATAATATCATCTTTCTCCCTTGATCCGAAGTTTCTCATATACAGGGTTTATATATACTAAGAGCTCAGCAGATAGGATGTTCTCAATAAAAATCTGTTCAATGAATTTCAAAAGAGTAGCTTCCAGCATCTAGTAAGAGGCTAGATGTGCCTCTCATGGGATGGTAATTTAGCCTGGAGAAAGGTCCCTGATAAAAGAGTCCAGCATAATGGGTGTAGAGAATGGAGCTGTGGGAAACTGTACCCTTGTCCATCAGCCCTGCCTTTCATGGGCCTTCAGGAGCAGTGGGGTTTCTCGGGCTCCCCAGGCTGTCCACACCGGGCCTGTGTGGTGAGCACTCATATGGGGTTTACTCTTAGTGAGAGTTATTAGAAACTAAAAAGCACTTCTGAGGAAGGAGTGCTCTGTAGGAAGCCAAATTAGTGTGCATCTGAGATGTAAGGGTGTGGCCATGTCTAAGGGGAAGAATATGGACTCAAGCTCCTTTGCAGCACTTTGAGTGCAGGAAACCACTGTTGTTGGTGAGAGAGGGAAAGGGAGAGGGTGAGAGAGAGGGAGGGAGAAAGAGAGAGAGAGAGAGAGAGGGAGAGAGAGAGAGAGAGAGAGAGAGAGAGAGAGAGAGAGATCCGAGGAGAAAAGAGAAAATCATGGCATTTCTAACCAAATAGTTTCCACAATATTGCCTTTCTTGAAATTAGCATAGCTAGTGAAATGAAGATGTGGCTACTGATGTGGAAATATTTCAGACAGCAGTATTTCCACCAGTTCCTCAGAAACGTCATTTGAGAAAGAGAATGCCTAAAACCTGGTGATATAAATACTGCTTTCGGCAGCCTTTTGTCAAGGAATGAGACCAGCTCAGCCCTGGCACAGTGGACTTCAGAATTACAGTGGGAGACAGTCGTGTGACATGGTAGGAAAAATACAGCTAAGGAGGAGTTCTCATTCGTGAGCAGGGACTAGAGGGGGAGTTAGGAATCTGGGCCCTAGTCCAGGATCTGCTACCAACTAATGCTTGACCTTGGGCAAGTACTTCATTTCCTCAGGCCTCAGTTTTTATATCTGGATCACCTCCGGCTCTAACATTGTAACTGTTTAAAGCACAGGAGTGTATATAAATGAAATAGCAAATAAGACATAGCTATACTCTTTACCTTTCCCTGCATTGCTCCGTGTTTATTAATGTCTGGACAAATGTTCAAATGGGTTATAGCTTAATTCTCTTTTTTAAAAGTTTCCTCAATAAAAAATCGCTGTATCATAAAAAATATAGATCCCCAGCTTATGACATTTAATTCAAGTCATCATTTCTACACTGAATTCTTTCATCCACTTATTTAGTGAGCACCTTTAGCACCTGTGTGCCCAGTGCTGTGCAAGGGAGGAGAACAGCAAGACCGCTACGCTTAAGAAGCCACCACAAATGACAGGCCAATGAAACGCCTGCACAGAACCCTGGACTCTGTCTGAGGCTCTGCCCCGCACATCCACTGTGAAGTGCACATTCACATGCCCATTTCAGCTCAAGGCAGCTCGTCCCGGGTGTGTCTACCTGCAGCATCACAGAAAATGCTTTCTTCAATACTGTGTCATCCACATTTGTATTGGCTAACCTGACTCATGGCTGGCATAACATTTTATTTCCTTTGTCCAAGGAATAATACAAATGTAAAGGGCAAGTTCCCACCCAAAGTCTGAAAAGACAGAGTCTGGCATCCTGATACCTTCACAGGGGATGATGGGCATCCCCTTGTGTCGGGGTCACCCGCTGAGTTCCATCTCCTGAGCAGGGGTGACATGGGCGATGACTACAGCCTGGGCACGGAGCATGTCCACTGCACGTTTTCCTGTAAACACTGCTCTGGGTCCTGAAGCCGCCATCAGGATTCCTGGTCTCTGCGTAGTGCAGACTTGAGGGCACCAAAACCGAACGAGGACCTGATCGTCAGGGTGAGTGCACGTCCAGGGCTTATAAACATTCAACAGGGGTTTTTAAAAAATGGCTTCCAACTCAAACCTTCAAATCACTAGCCTGATTCTGTGTGTGTGTGTGTGTGTGTGTGTGTGTGTGTGTGTGTGTGTGAGAGAGAGAGAGAGAGAGAGAGAGAGAGAGAGAAAGAGAGAGAGAGATGTTTTCTCTATTCTCCTTTCCTAAGGATTAGGGTGCCCTGTGGTTGGCCCCAGCTGAGGGTCAGATATGACTGGTGGGAGACATTTGGCAAATAGCACCCCCAGCATCAGTTGTCCTGGTTTACAAGAGTCCTCAGACACCTCCTGGACCGAGTCCTCTAGAAAACTGGGTAGGGATTTAGAGAAGAGAGATGTATCAAATACTAAATTGCAAGAGCTGTGCAGGCCCCAGGAGAAAATTTTTCCTTAGGGGAAGAAAAATTCTGGCACAGCGATCTGGGCTTGGCAGTAGGACTTCGGGTTCAAAAGGAGTAATGACTCTTGGTTCAGCACAGAAGCTGTGATTTGGAGGCACCCTGGCCCAATTATCCTGGTGCTGTACGCTTGCCCTCGAGAGAAGAATAAATACAACTGGAAAAGCAGAGCCACCAAACTCTGCAGTAGCATGGAGCCTAAGCAACTCTACTGCAGGTGAGGCCTCTCCCCAACAAAGCACAACACAGGGAAGAACACCCTTTCCTTTCTGTGTGGCAGGGTGCTGGGTGCCCAGGCACTTGGCAAGGCTCTGCCTCTAGAGCATCGCATCAGCCCGGCAGAGCTGTCAGCCTGCGGGGCAGAGGCCGGCGGTGTTGGGGAAAGGACGCACACAGAGACCTTATCTGGGTGAGCATGGGCCCAGAAGGAGTCTCAAACAGCAGTACCTCCAGGGCGAAGGGCTGTGGGGAGGGAGTAAAGCAGATGGGGTCCTGTGGACCAGTAAGGCTCCGTATTAGGAGCAGCATTGCCTCGTTGATTCCTATTGCCTGGGGACAGCTGGGTCACATTTCTTTGGAAATGTGCTTTTGAGAGGTGTTTCAAACACTTACGTTCTACTCCAGTTCCTCGGCCTCACCTGTCTTGTGCTGGTGGCTGCGGCAGTCACCAGCTCTGCATGGCGTCCAGAGGACTTCACGCAGGTGCCGCCTGGCACTGTCTAGCCTCATAACCGCACTGCAAGCCTTTCACCTTCCTCCTGGCGCTTTCCTGTTGACACAAAGTCATGTGACCCCACCAGGTACCCATGCATGAGCAACAACCTGGAAATGCAAGAGAGCTAACAATCCCGTGGTTTAATCTTTGACCAGTGGGAAGCAGGGCTCAAAATATGGGCCACTTGTACCAAGGCTGCTCTGACTACGGGCACTGCCAGGAGCAGAGGCTGATATTGATTCCTTGACATGACACCATCCTTTAGTGAGACCAGCCAGCCACTTCATGGCAGGGCAGTTACGTTGGTTCTTTCTACCCTGGCGGGCAGCAATTCATCGTTACCGGAATTGAGACCTACTGTGCATATGGGTTTGTTTTCCCTTCCCATGGTGCCTCCACTAGGCCTTCCAGAATACCTGATACAGGCTGTGGTAACCCTTGCAACATTACATAAGACCCAGAGATCCAATTTACCACAAAGGCACAAGAGGTGTGCCAGCAGGCACATAGCTCCAGAAGCAGCCAGTCCGACAGAATGGTGCACTGGGCTGTTAAAGGGCTAGCTAGGTTTCCACCCTGGGGAGAAATACGCTGCAGAGATGGAGCACTTTCTCCCAAGTATGCGAATATGCGATATATGTGTGCAAAGCAGCCAACAGAGGGTGTTATGTCCCCAGTAGGAGAGCTGTTGGGAAGGAGGCATGGCCCCCCGCTCAGGATCACTCTTAGCAGCCTTCTTATGGCGTTTCCCATCCCCACAAACAGGATTTTTCAGGCTTCGAGGCCCTGATGTTCAGAGGTCACAGAAAGGTTTCCACTGAACTTAAATTGCAGCTACCACCGAGTCACTCTGGGCTCCTCACGCTGATGGATCAACAAGCAAAGAAAGAGTTACTTGGCTGGATACCACAAGGGGCCGTGGTGGCTCTGCACAGTGTGAGCAGGGAAGGGTCCGTCTGAAAGCCACAGGATTCGTGAGGAGGTATTTGGGTGCATCCACAGAAAATGGGTAATTATAGAACTCACAAACCAAAGGCAAAGTAAGAAAGACCTCAGACCCTTTGGGATGTAGATGTTGCCTTCCACCACGGGGCAAGCAGTGCAGATGAGAGGGAAAGTGCTGGCCAACGTGATAGAAATTTAAATGGGTGGTGGAGGGAGGGGTTGGTGAATGTCAGTTATGGCCTTGGGACCAGCTGCAACTGTGGACCTGCATCTTATTTCACTAACAATCTTGCCTTGGATCTTTATGGAAATTTCCACTGCCTTCACCTTGAGGAAGACTCTGTGACTGGTTAGAACCGTTAGACTCAGACCTCCTCCTTCAGGGAAAAGTGAGGGCATCTTGTTCTGAGAAAAGTAGAGGCTCCCGAGTAGACTAAGTGAGCCAAGCATAAGAAGACTGCTGGATGCAAGGGGTGGGCCGTGTTAGACTGTTCTCAGCCTCCACTTCAGATCTCTCGGCTTCCCTTGTCTCTTGTTCCAGCTGTCACTGCAGCAAGCAGCTTCACAAAGACACACCTGACAGCGCTTTGCCTCATACCCCTGCTGTGTGCTGCTCGCCTGTTACTCTGAGAATTCTTTAATAAACAGAAATTTACAGCAACCCTAACACATGTACATCCTGAGTGTGCAGGAGAATTAATCTGTAGAGTGAAACTTTGGCCAATAGGATATGGGAGCAGGGGATAAATCCTTCCACTTTCCTCCCCGAGACGGGCATTTCTGAGACATGGTTCACATGGGCTCATGGAAGATGCTTCTGTGATATCAAACAATCAGTTATGCTCAGTGGTGGCAGCTCAGTACACTTCCTTGTATCGGTTGTACCCCTTTCCTGTCTCACTTCCCTTGTCCTTCATTCTGGATCCTTGGTGTACCCTCCCCTCTTTAAATAGTACCATATGAACCCTTGTCTCAGGCTCTGTACTCTAAGAAACTCAGGCTAAGAAAAGGGGTATCTCTGAAGACAGAAAAATAGATAAATGGAAAAAAAAATGAAAAATTCCCCTCCACAGAGGAAAGATAAATCAAAGTTTAAGCCTAATCACAGGTGAACAGCCCATGGTACAAAGTGTCTTCTATGAGGATAAGATTTGGGCTTGAGTACTGGGTATCAAGTAGCAAGAACTATGGAAGAGTAGTTCATAGCCTTTTTAAATTGCCACAGGACGGGGGGGGCAGGGGGGGGAGCGGGGGCAGGAGACATATGTAATACTCTTTGTAATACTTTAAGCAATAAAAAAAATTGCCACAGGACAGCTCCATTAGAGTTTCAGACAATTTTATATACAATTCAAGAGCAGCAAACACTAGTATCAAAATTTGGGTTGGCCCAGGGTAACCTTGTAAGAAGATGAAGGTAATCTTTAATGTCTTTCCACATATCCTTTCTGTATTTTGCACCCCCCCCCCCTCAAGACATCCAGTACTTAAATCCTCTCTTCCTTCCCTTTTATCCCGACCTTTTTAGCTACACATTATTTGAAAGTGGTCACTTAAGGTTTGCAATTGAGTGTTAATGGCTGATTGACTTTAATCTGCTAGTCCTCCAAGAATCCCAGGAGGCTTTTGTAGACTAACCCCTAACTCAACAACCATGCTTCTAGTGGAATTTCTGCCATCAACCGTTGACTGGGAGAGATAGATTTAAGGGTTTTTATTTAAAAATCACATACCCAAGTCTTACATTTCACTTATGTCTAGGACTTAGTCCAAGCTATTTTCTTTCTGTGTCTTTTCAGGAAATGATCTTTAACTATGAGAAGAAAGGGCAAGAAAAAACAATCACCAGTAGGGGGGTGAGGGCATGTGCTGGTGGAGGGTGCGAGTGGCCGGGGAGAGGTCAATGGGGGGAAAAGGAGACATATGTAATACTTTAAACAATAAGGAATTTAAATAAATTTTTAAAAAGAAAGAAAAAACAACAATACCTGACTCAGTCTTCCCTCCACCACATTATTATAAAATTTTCAACAATAGTTGAAAGTCCAAATAATTTTACATGAACACCCTTTTACCTACCATCTAGCTTTTTTACTTAATAGTTTACTATACTTTCCTTATCACATAGCTACATAGCTCTCCATCCCTCTAGCTACCCAGTAATCCATCTTATTTTTTGATGCATTTCAAAGTAAATTGCAGGTTTCTCTACTCTTCCCCCTAAATACTTCCCCGGCTTGATTTTCCTCTCAGATAGTCTGCATGTCAAGACAAGCAAAAATAAAAAATTCAGCAACTGCTGCTTAAAAAATCATTCATTACTTTGGGAATTAAGGCAAAGTTAAACACATGGATGGAATGAATTCAGTTCCTCCTTCTATTGTCTAGAATGTCAAGGAGGTGACTAAAGTTATGAATATTTGCTTCCTGAAAACTAAAGTCCTGACTTGTCATCTTCATAGTAAGAAAGAGCCATCAAACATATTGGTTCTTATGTAGCCACATATTATAGTAAAACCAGCTCTCAGCTGTTTATTTTAAATACTCAAGTCATTTCGCAGGGCTTTCATGTATATGGGTGAAAGTCTTTGAAGCTATAAATCTTACCTCGAACTAAGTACAAAGTTTGCATCAGACCAACATAAGCTGTCTGATTGCATTCCTGACTCAGACAGAGAAATTGCCCCATCGCAATCCTTTCTAAATTCATATCTCCCTGGCACAGCGTCAGCCACTGGGCTTGTGGCTCCTCCACCAAATGGCCTTGACGACTTCAGCCCCAGGGCTCTCTCATGCCCACCCAACACAGCTCTGTTCACTCTCACACAGTTGAGCACTGAACTGTTTAATTATTTTCTACAGAACAATGCTGTCACCCTTCTGGAGTCCTTGGGAGGTAAGCCTGTCTTCTGAGTCTTCTACCTTCAGTGGTAGGTACACACCTACAGCTCTACAGATCTTAAACCCTCCACATATATATTTCCTTATTTAAATGTAATGTATAGTAGAAGACTGGTAAATTTGCTCCCCACAAAACTGGCTCTGGCTGCTTTTAAAGTGCTTCTCCCAGGACATGTGATGGCAGCAGTTCCTGTCAGCCAGGGTGCTTCCCAACAAGTCCGCAGGCCTGATCATGAGCAGGGACTTAGAGACAGGGCTTTGCTGTATCAGAGCAGAATTCAGAAACGCTCTGCTTTTCTTGGGTAAAAGAGACCCAGGGCTTTTCTTTCCAATATCCGTTTGCACTGACCTGTTTTCCTAGCTTCTCAGTGAAAAGATTTAGGACTCGGGAAGCCTGGGGTGGGGGGCAGGGAATGGCTTGCTTAGCTGGAGAGGGGGCTTAGGCAAGTCTGACACTGAGGGCTACAAAAGCCACAAAGGAGCTTCCATTGCTGTTTCTGGTGGTTCTACAAAGCTAGGTCCTTGTCCGACCCTGGATCATCCCACAGCGAAGTGCTTAGGTGTAGGTGGTAGGTCGGTTATATACACTGAGTCAAACTACTAGTACTCCCTCAGGTGAACAATTCTGGCAGTTAGCAGGACATAGCAGGACATAACCCTAATTACCTAAATTGTTTATATCGGCTTCCAGAAGGTCCACTCTTTTCTGAGAATGTCGTTCATGGCCGTGTGCTGATCCCCATATGTGACACCTTGTGGGTGTTTAGCTAAATAATAAATAGACTGATATGCTGTAAATGAGGACAGATTCAAGCAATAAATGAATGCACCTTTCTTTCTTCTAAATTTCCCCAGAGAAACTTCCTCTCATTCTGAATTTTAAAAGAAATCATAAAGAATAATAAAGAATAATAAAGAAATCATCTACAAATGAACCGGAAATATTGAAAACAATTTCATTGAGGTCTGATGATAGGTGACAACAGATGGGTCTCCTGGCCTGTTCCTGACCTGAGCTGGGTTTAATTCCAGAACCCCGGTGGGCTACAAACTGACCCTCCCTTCATTAGCCTTATTTTTACTGTGATTTTGTAGTAGTTTCCATGAAGAACAGACAGGAAGGAATCCTCAGGGGCTTATCGTCAAAGTTGGATATAGAAGCAGAGATATAAGGCACCCAGCAAGGAGCCAATTGTCTAGAGATAAGTAAGTCCCAGAGCTTCCAGTTTTGTATTTCTTCCTTCCTCCCTCGTTCTGCAAGATCACTGCCTTCAATATTCCTCAGAACTTCCTTCCCAGGCATGCTCTGGGAAACAAAAAAGCGTGGAGAACAAATTAAAGTGCGCTTGGGCCTCTTTACAGTGATCTTGGCAATTCGTGCCATCTGACATTCAGGGGCCACTCAGGTCTCCCCTCTACATCCACACGGTGGCCTTGGATTCCCATCAGAGCTCACATACTTGGACGCCTGGAGATTGGAGAGACCCCTGCAGCCACCTCAGACACAGCCTGTGGGCTGCCAGGTTGGAACCCCTGCGGCTTATTAAAATGTTTGGATGCAGCCCTAACCAGTTTGGCTCAGTGGATAGAGCATCGGCCTGTGGACTGAAAGGTCCCAGGTTTGAGTCCAGTCAAGGGATGTACCTTGGTTGCTGTCACATCACCAGTTGGGGGTGTGCAGGAGGCAGCTGATCGATGTTTCTAACTCTCTATCCCAGTCCCTTCCTCTCTGTGAATAATCAATAAAATATATATTTTTTTAAAAATGTTTGGATGCAGTGCCAGCATGGCCACAAAATGATAGCGTAACTCCAGGCATCGTGGCCTCACCAAACCATTTTTAAAATCAATTAGCAGAAATGCTCATCATGTGCCTTCCATCTTTTATTAATTACTAGAGGCCCAGTGCATGAAATTTGTGCACTGGGTGGGGCAGGGAGGGTGTCCCTCAGCCCAGCCAGCACCCTCTCCAATCTGGGACCCTTCAGGGGATGTCTGACTGCCCACAGGGATCGGGCCTAAACCGGCAGTCAGACATCCCTCTCACAATCTGGGACTGCTGGCTCCCAACCGCTCGCCTGCCTGCCTGCCTGATTGCCCCCTAACCATTCCCCTGCCAGCCTGATCGACACCTAACTGCCCTCCCCTGTCAGCCTGGTCCCCCCCAACTGCCCTCCCCTGCCAGCCTGATCGCCCCCAACTGCCCTCCCCTGTCAGCCTGGTCCCCCCCAACTTCCCTCCCTCCCCTGCAGGCCCGGTCACCCCCAGCTGCCCTCCTCTGCTTGCCTGATTGCCCACAACTGCCCTCCCCTGCCAGCCATCTTGTGGCGGCCATCTTGTGATGACATGGGCACGGCCATGTTGTGAACACATGGGACAGCCATCTTGTGCGAGGGCGTGATGGTCAATTTGCATATCACCTCTTTCTTATATAGGATAATCATCACTAACATATTTGGAGCATTTACTCTATGTCAGGAGTATTGTTAGCACTTCATATGTGATAACTCAATTCTACAGCAGCACAGAGAGTGTAATTAACTTTATCAGGGTCATAGACAAGCAATGGCAGAGCTCACTCCGACTCCGGCAGTTTGTCTCCAGAGCCCTTACAGCGCCAAACCAGCTCTCAGCCAGGGCAGAAGGGGTTTCCTGGAAGCCCCTCAGCAGACTTTCTTCCCCTCACACTTCACTGTTTAGACCTGGGTCACATGGCCACCCTGGCTGTACGGAGGCTAGGAATACAAGTATCTGCCTATTTCAGCCTTTAGGAAGATGGGGGCTGTGAAGGTCAACTGAGTAGCCAGCCAACTGTGTCTGTCACACGTACCAAAGAAACACTGGCCTTTGTCACAGGGGAACGATCTGGTGCACTAAGGGCTTGGGAGAGAGTTTGAGGTCACAGGGCCACTGAGGGGAAAAAACAAGCTTCCACTCAAGACCAACCAGAAATAGCAAAAACAAAGCCAGCATCCTGACAGTCTTATCTTTCAACTCGTCACTGGAGTGACAGGGCCTACGCAGGTCTTATTAAATTGTTCATCCTGATGAAATGGGGAGGAAATCAGATGCAACAGGTGCGGTTCTAACTGCTTGCGCAATGGCTTTAAAACAAGCGTTCAGCTACTGGTCTCCTCGGCGAAAGCAGCAGCAGAACAAATCAACCGTATTTTAAGCTAATTACCAAAATACTACAATGTCTGTTGAATGGGGACATGTTGTTCTAGTGTTGGTGGTCACAGAGTGGGAGTCTGGGAAGGAAAGGAGAGTAGTACATAGCAATTTGCTTTACATATTCTCCAAAAGAGCATCTCGGATGCAAGACAAGGTCACATTCCAAGCATTCTTGTAAACTTGAGTAGAATCTCATTTTAATAAACTTAAAGAGACTTCCACATTGCTACATTATATCCAAACCCCATTTAATTTGAAGCCTATTGCTATGACATACTAAAATATACTGCATTGGCCCTAACCGGTTTGGCTCAGTGGATAGAGCGCCGGCCTGCAGACTGAAAGGTCCTGGGTTCGATTCCGGTCAAGGGCATGTACCTTGGTTGCGGGCACATCCCCAGTAAGGGGCGTGCAGGAGGCAGATGATTGATGTTTCTCTCTCATCGATGTTTCTGGCTCTCTGTCCCTCTCCCTTCCTCTCGGTAAAAAAATCAATAAAATATATTTAAAATAAATAAAATATACTGCATTGTTCCCTGGGTTTAAAATTCACTTGCACAAAGCAAATGTTAGGTGTGCAATTCATTTGTAAATGACTTGGGGGGAAGTGGGGAGAGGTCATGCCAAACGATGTGCTTGTCTTGTGCCAAAGGATTAGAGCCAGAGAAGGTAAAGGGTGCTACATCCTCCTGCAGGGACTGTAGCTGAATACAACACAATATCTTAATGAAACATGACATGTTTTTCAAATGTTAGCTACTTATGTTTTGCAGTTTTATAAATTGCATGATTGTTGGGTTTGCCCTTTTTTTGTCAGGAGTTCATTGTATTAATACTAACAGCTATGGGATACTGTAAAATGAGCGGGGATGTGAGTTGCCATTATCTATTCAGAAAATAATTAAAGGTTTGCTAAAAACAGTCTGTAACTGGCAGATGCTGAGCACTCACAGAGCAAACTACCAGATCTGATATTCTGTCTCCCTGGCCTTGGAGAGAGCTGTCACCTGCACTGTCCCTAATCTTTCTGGGGCTTCAGTGTTCACATCTGCAAAATAGAGAACGGGACTCCGTGGTCTCCAGAGGGTTGATGTTTTAAAGGTCTATGATTCTACACACCTTGGGTCAGGATTTTAACAGACTCCCCACATTATAAATGTCAGTAAGTCCCAATGCCATGCTTATCCATAGGCCCCTAAGAATATTTAACAAAGTCGACAAAACACTATATGAAAAAGAAATATCTTTATTCAAAAAATGGCTGATTAAAAAGGTAAATATTTCTAAATGCATTGCATGATTTTTTCTGCCAAACTGTTTCCTGTATCCACAGTGACAAATAATGTTAATATGTGAAGCTTTCTCAAGGCATGGAAATAGCCTTGTTCAGTTGGATGTTAAAATGGCATTCTCCCTACATTATGCTTTATGAATAGAAGGTTAATGAAATTGTGTATGTTTCAGTTTTCACTCTGCACGTTACTTTGTAATAAGGATGAGACTTTAATTTGGTGTCTTATTAAATTAAATGTATTTCAAAGGAGGGCCACTTTACTACACTATCTGTCTTATGGTCACAAGCAAGGGGGTATGCTAAATGCCTTCTCTTGTTGACTCTTTTTCAGGAATCTCTTGTTTCCAATGAATGTGATATAAGCCCACATTTTTCACACAAAAGAAAAAATACTGGATTTCTTTAAATTAGAGATCTTTAAACTGAGGCAGGAGCTTCCTTTTGGATTCCTATGGTTTGCTCTCATCTTATTTAAAAAGAATGAGACTTTAAGATTGATTGTTAACTCAGTAGTTCTCATCTGAAGCGTTATTGGCACTGGGTGGGGCAACATTCAGTTTGCATAACTGTGCATTGCAAGGTGTTTGGCATTCCAGGGTCTCACTCACTAATTACCAGAAGCACCTTCTCATTGTGACAACCATCCCAGCCCCGCACACATTTCCAAATGCCAACCTTCCTGAAAGGGTCCAAAGCGGAAGTGTGCCCCTGCAGAAAGGAGGTCTGGTAATAACAGATTTGTTTTCAAAGAGGGTCTGTGTCCACATGTGGAGAAATGTGGCTTTAATCACTCCAGCCCATGTCTCAAGTTAATATCCCTTGGTGACGCCACTGCTCCCCAATGATGGACAATTATATGAAGAGAAAATGTTTGAGAATTGAATGACATTCAAAAATCATACGCTTTCTCCAGGTCTTACATAAGAATTGAAGTTTCATCATGCAGCTTTATAGGAAGTGTCTTATTTCTCTTTCATATTCTATAACATAACCGTTGAGAAGTAAAGGTCCTGCTCAATAAGAAGCATACACAGGAGAATGAGTGGATTTCATGGCTATGTTCCAGACTCCTCTGGATGTTGGGTGCTAAGTGAGAGAGATGCTCTCTTGGGCCCTGGAGTGTACAAAATGTATAGACATATTCTCTGCTTTTGAGGCTCACGGTTGTGCCTGGGGGGCTGACTCTTGGATAAGCAGGATATAAAATAATAACCACCACCACAGAGGTATGTTTCCATGCTATGGGATTCAGCTACAGGGAGATCTGAACTCACCCGGACGAAGGGGAGTGATGCAGGGAAGCAGAGGCTGGCCCATCCAGGGAAAGCATCAGAGAGAAGGTATCAAGTGAGTTGGACCTTGGAGGATAAGTAGGTGTTTGGCAGTGATGATGGGTTAAGGAATGGAATTCTTAGTAGAGAAGAACATGTGCAAAAGTGTGAAAGAGAATGGAGAAAATCTAGTGTGGGAGGGCATTGCTGGGAGAGTGGTGCATGGGGAGGGTAGAAGGTGAGTTGAGGGTGGCAGCATCTAGAGGTCCTTACGTGCTGGACTAAGAAGTTGGAATTCACCTTCTAAGTAGAAAGGAAGCAATTTGGGTTTTTAATCAGGAAAGTAAAATAATCACATTTATATGGGGATAAGAACTCTAATGGCAATATGGAATATGGGTGAATGTAGACAAACTTCAACCAGGGATATAAGGAGAATTGATCTTAAAACTTCCCTTTTGCCCTGGCCAGTGTGCTCAGTGGTTAGAGTGTTGGGTTGCAGGTTCAATCTCCGGTCCCAATTGCGGTGGGTTGCAGGAGACAACCAACCAATGCATCTCTTTCACATCGATGTTTTGTGTGTTTTTTTTCCTCTCCTCCTCCCTCACTTCCACTCTCTCTCTCTCTAAAAAAAAAAAAAAATCAATGACAAAAAAAATACTCAGGTGAGGATTAACCAAAACAAAACAAAACAAAGCAAAACTTCTAAGCACTCATTCATAAGATTTGAAAACCAAGTTAATTCATAGCAAATTAAAGGCAGATAATAAATTTGGGGGTTTTCACCAGGGAAAATGTTAATGATCTGCCCTGTTCCTGATATTCTGAGTGGCGGCTCCAACCACTGTTCCTCTCTACACAAGGAAACATGAAGCATTCTCTTACACTGTTACCACATCTGTATGATATATTCCCACTGTCATAAGCACAGTTGATTGAGTCAACCTTTCTGAAAACAGTTATCGACAGCCTGACGTCTGGCCAGGGACAGGTGCCCTTTATTAGATAAAGGCTACCTAACAGTAATATCCTCTCAGGGTGTCTGAGCACAAGATACAGACAGAGAAGTGCAGAAACACAATGGCAAAGAAGCCAAGATAGATGCACAGAGAAATGCTCACAGAAGTTCAAGTAAAAAGAAACCAGGGATGCTGAGAAGATCAGAGAGGCCAGTCAGAAGCAGCAGAAAAGAGAGATGCTAAGCCAGTGAGAGTCTTAGTCCTGCGGGCGGGGCAGCCTGCATCCCTCCTGAGCTTCCAGGACTATTGTCCCCCAGTGACAGCCCTTCTCATCATCTGTGCAATGGGGAAGCCATGTTTTAATCTTCTAGGGGAAGACTAATTTTTGCCGGTAAAATATGAGCTTTGGTTTTGAGTGTCACCTGTGGACAGAGTGCCTTCGGCTACTAGTAAATGCATATGATGTGAACAAGGCTCCGGAGAATAACAGAGCCACAGCGTGGAAGAGCCCATGTCCCTGAATCCTAACATGGGAGAAAACTGTTGAACTGGAATACCTGTATTGTACTATTACATGAGCAGGAAGTAAACTGAAATTTTGGGTCTATTTGTTTTCACACAAATAGTCTAATACAGCTGTGCTGCCTCATTCCTGCGTTGGTGACTGAAAGCAGAACAGTAAGCTTAAAGCTTGGACCTCTGGTGCCCGGTAGGTTGCCCAACATGCTAAAGGATTGCGGTAACAATCTCAGATTGCACTGTTTTCCCACACCGAGAGTAGCTCCCTCTTTTTATTCAGCCTAACAGAAAAACCAGAAGGTGTCATAAACACAAGAGTATGTTTATAAACACATTGTTCTTATGCCTTTTAAAAATCCATGAACACTCAGGAGGGAAAATAAACAACAGAGCTCTGAGCCTAGTAGCGCCTCTCATTTGTTAGAGGCCTCTATTCTAGTCCAACATATTTAGATGTCACTTCCTATTTTACACCTCCACCTGCCAAATCGCAGCCACCTTTGGTGTGAAATCTGGCACCTGTTTAATGGGTGCACAAGAGATGACACAGCTGTTTTCAATAATAAGCAAAAGAGTAACACACCTGGGAAAAGGCAGCGAGCCTGGAAAGAGGAGTGCCTCAGAATCCTGCGAGTTTGTCTACACTGTGACCTAGTTGTGGACCATGACTGATGTGGGCAACTGGGATCAATCCCACAGGGACCCCTAAGGGAGACATACAGGATGCACCTCAGAGTTATCTTCCAGAGGGATAGAAGGGGAACGTGTTCACTCATGATCAACCATCCTCTATTGGTCAAGAGTTGCCTGTAGGCCGAGACCGGTTTGGCTCAGTGGATAGAGCGTCGGCCTGCGGACTGAGGGGTCCCGGGTTCGATTCCGGTCGGGGGCATGTGCCTGGGTTGCGGGCATATCCCCAGTGGGAGATGTGCAGGAGGCAGCTGATCAATGTTTCTCTCTCATCGATGTTTCTAACTCTCTATCTCTCTCCCTTCCTCTCTGTAAAAAATCAATAAAATATATTTAAAAAAAAAAAAAAAGAGTTGCCTGTAGGATGTTAAGACGCCTGCACTTCCAGGTTGCACTTCCTGAGGGCCGGTTCCAGCAGGTATACCATGTTCTGTGTCAAAGAGGACGCCTCAGGGAAGAGAGGATATGAGGAGGGGCACCGGCAGTGTCTGATACAGACCTCAGTGCTAGAAAATGCAGGTGGGATTTAAATGCAATACCTTCTGAAGCTGAAGCACAATGTCGCTGCCCACCTGCCATGGGTCACCTGGCCTGGGGGAAGGAGTGTAGGCCTTGAGTGTTGGAGCATTGCCTCTAGTCCTAGAATAGCTGCTGCTGGCTACTTGAGGTAGGCAGACCATTTACTATCTGGACCTCGGTTTCCTTAGCTCTAAAATAGGGATACTGGACAAGTCCCTTCTTTCCCAAATGATATTTAAATATACAGGCATATTACATAATATTAATTAAGAGGTGTAGCTGGGAATAAGGGTTTTGTGGCCAAATAAGATTGACAAATGGAGCAAAGTTATATAACTTTCTTCACAGAAGGATATCTCAGTCTTTATAATGTATGTTATACAAGATTTTTTATTTGAGAAACAGCTCACAGGACTAGGTTTTTATGCTAATATATATTGAGCCCTTACCATTTGCCAGGCATCATGCCAAGAACTTCTCATATATTATTTCAGTCATTCAGTCATTTTTTTCAAAAAAGTGTTTGTTGAGCACTAGCTATGTGTACCACATTGTCCGTGCCTCTGGGAATATCTCCATGAACAAGACAAAGTCCCTGATTTTCCCTTGGGGGTGAGGTAGAGAGAAGATAGACAGACAATAAACAGGTAAACAAACACATGAACAAAAAAAATGGCACGCATGATCTCATCTTAGTCTCACAACCAGTGAAACCGAGACTATTTTTGCCATGCCCATCTTTCAAATAATGAGATTGAGGATTAAAGAGGGTAACATTTAAAATGATACAGGTGACAAATATGATTTAAAAATAAAATGATAGAGGTAGAAATGCCAGAACTAAGACTCTTTCTGTATTAAAGTCTACTTTTAAAATGTTGTTGACATCAGGTCCACAGAATTGGATTAATCACTATCTTAGGTCAATTACATACCTTGACATTGATCCATGTTCAGCTCATGTCCATAACCTCTATGGTCCCAACCACCCTGCTCTATTATCTCCTCCACCATCCTGAACGTCCGTGCTTTGCAAAATACCAGCTTGAGAAACAATATACCACATAGTCTGGAGGAGGGATCTTCCAGCCCTAATGTCACAAGCAATAGCAAAAAATTCTGCTCATTCACAAAGCAGAGATTTGGAACTAAAGTGATTGAGAAGTAACAGAATTACAAAGTATTGCATAAAGTCCTGTGAGTTATGCCTCTCAACAATTCTGAATAGACTTACATTATTCTCTTCTTTTCATAATAATTAAATATTTTTCTCTATAAAAAGTAAATGATGTTTGTGGAAGTTCTTGCAACTTTAATAATCTAAGGAGTAACTTGTCATTGGTAAGCTGATTTTAAAAGCATATAGTTTATCTTGACTCCTTCCTTTGAAGGAAATTTAAAATCCTGGGCCCAATTTTAATGATCCTTTGGTCTGTGATATCAGTATCAGAAATAATAAAGTAGAAGAAGGAGAATTATACTTTCTGTGTATGTTCTATTGAAATGGTTAGGATTGTTGAATAGAAACAATAAAATATCCTTTGAAGGTTTGAACTATTTGTATGTACATAGCACTCTCTTAAATGCTTTGCTATTTTTACCACTGAAAGATTCCTCTTAAAACTCAACCTAGCTCTAATCTGACTTTAAAACTTCCCAGCCAAAAGGAACTTGAGAGAATGATCTATAACAATAAAAGCATAATATGCTAGTTAGACCAGATGTCCTTCCGGAAGAAACCGGGGCTTTGAGGGAAGCCCGGGTCTGGGTGCTGGAGGGAAGCTGGTGCCGGCAGCTGGGAGAAGGAAGACCTACTCTTGCACAGATCTTTTTTGTGCATCAGGTCTCTAGTAGTTTATATAAAATCCTCATGGTAGTTGGAAACATCTCTCTCTCTCTCTCTCTCTCTCTCTCTCTCTCTCTCACACACACACACACACACTCACACACACTATTCTGTTTAAATAACTAATTTATTAAATTTGAAAAATGGGGGGGGGGATGAAACATTGTTCTTCCTGGATGTTTTTACAGTAAAAGGTCATAAAATAATACAAGGTAATCTTAGAAATATGGGACCCCAATCATCTGAGGCCATTAGAACCACATCCCAACTAGTGTTCAATCTAGGAAAGAATATCAGGAAATTGTAGCAGAATAGTCCCTTCAAATAATGAGATTGAGGATTAGAGAGGGTAACATTTGGATGTAGCAGCATAGTCCCTTCTACCTCCAGTAACTAGGGAAAGGAATAGGAAGTGAAAAGGACAAAAGAGTCAACATGTTGATCATTCATCATAGACCATGTGTTTGTTAGTTTGTTTTAATGTATCATTTTAGTTAATAGGGTTGAGGCAGGAATCATCTTTGATTTCTGACTAAGACCCAAGTAAAAGTGATTTAGAATGTAATGTGTTGGCGTCTGTGCAGGGAGAATGTTGAATGCCCCAACGCTTTTATAACTTGCTACTAACCCCTAAGGCAAGCCAAAAAACTAGTCCTTTGCTTCTCTACAAGAAAATATGGTCCCCTGTAAGTAACCTTTTTTGAATAACCAAGGTTTCATCAACTGTGGAGTAACTATTCAATAATCAAGTAGATGATCAAAGGAAATTCATCCCCTGTTCTAAACAGGTCATAACGGAAAACTAATTGCCAACATTTGCAAAAAAAACAAGGATAAAGTGTTTGAAGAGTGAGACAAAAAAACACACACACACATTATAAAGCAAAGGCCATCTCATTTGGTCTTTGAAATTACTGCTTCGGGATTCCTGTGACCTGGTTAAGAGGAAGTGAATGTTAAAGCTATAATTCCCATCGTGCACAAGGAGGAGACCGTTTGATACCTCTATGAGAATTCTTGAATAATCATGCAAAATCAGAAAGAAAAGGAAAAGCCCTTGCAAAGAACGCATTTGCCATCCTACTAGAATAAAACCAGAATTAGAACTGCTTTCTAGCAATTACTAGGATAGTAAAGGTTTGGTGTTCTGATTTAGAGGTGATTCAGTCCAACTAGGCCCCATATGCTTTTATTCTTTCTAAATCATTGTCATCAAGCTTAGTCCTCCCCAGGGTCCAAACCCTCCTTCTAGTCTGAGACATCCTACTTTTTCATCAGGATGACACAAACAGAATACCTTCCACTCGGAAGTCCAGACATGGTCATTAATAGGAACTATAAGTGATGGGTACAGGCGGCTAATTTTGTTTTCATTGATTCATGACACAGATATTGAGTAATTTCCATGTCTCTACGAGGCCTTAGAAACACCAAAGTGAATGACACCTTGTCTTTGTAGAGCTTTCAATTCAAAGTGATAGATAAATGGGAACACAGACGATCATGGTCTGGGAACACAGATGAGAGATGCTTAAGAAGACTTTGGAGGTGGAGAACCAAGATGGCGGCATAAGGTATAAACCTGTACGTGCTGCCCCCCACAACAACATTAAAACTACAACTATAAGACAAAGCAGCTATTATCCAGAACCATGGGAAAGCTGGCCGAGTGGAAGTTCTACAACTAGAAGAAAATAAAAAAGCGAATTGAGACCGGGTAGGAGGTGCAGAAGCACCAAGAACAGAGGTACGGGGGCATGCACGAGGCGGCTGCACCTGAGTGCATGGTTTTTTTCAATTGGAAGGGGATACAAGCTCTCAAATGCACTGAACTCATTTACGGCGAGACTCTGGGGTCCCAGACTCCTACGGAGAGAAACTGGACTGTCTTGCAGCAGGTCGGAAAGTGAGGGTGGCTTTCTCGCAGAGCTGCTGGCAGGGATCATTGTTGCTGTGGGGGTGCGGGACTCGGGGACACAGAGGGACTCGGGACGCAGAGACGCGGAGTCACAGAGACAGCTGACGACAGCCATTGCTGTTTGCTCTGCCCTGGTGATTCTCTGAGACCCCGCCCCACACAATTTACATCCTCACCCAACCTGTGCCCAGTGGCACAAAGGAATCACCTGAGCTTTTGCAGCCTAACCTAACAAACTGCAGCTGGGCCAGAGAGCTCCAAAACTTCCAAACCCCAAACAAAGAGGAGAAATCTGCTGATATCACTGTAGCTCCTGCTGGGTGGACTCACACAGTGGTTGACTTGGAGATCCAGGAGCCAGGGTACCCCTGGCCAGATACCAGATTTCAACTCCTCACATCCATAAGGGGCACACTCAAGAAGCAGACTCAGTGAGCACTAAAGCCCCACTGAAGCAAGTCCTACCCCATGAGGGTGTCTCCAGCACAGCAGTTCTTCCACTGTAGACACAGTGGGTCCTCACAGTCAGCCAAAAATGCAAAGACAAAGAAACATGTCACAAATGAAAGAAATGGAGGAAAGCAAACTAATGGAGGACATAGAGTTCAAAACCACAGTTATAAGGTTACTCAAGAATCTTCTATGAACCTCCAAGGAACTAAGTGAGACCTTCAAGGATCTTAATGAAAATGCCAAAAAAATGGAAAAGGACCAGTCAGAAATTAAACATACACTGACTGAAATTAAAAATAATATACACAGATCCAACAGCAGACTAGAGGATCCCAAGAATCAAGTCAAAGATTTGAAATATGAAGAAGCAAAGAACACCCATCTGGAAAAGCAAAACGAAAAAAGAATCCAAAAATATGAAGATAGTGTAAGGAGCCTCTGGGACAACTTCAAACGTACCAATATCCGAATTATGGGGGTGCCAGAAAAAGAGAGAGAGCAAGATACTGAAAGCCTATTAGAAGAAATCATGACAGAAAACTTCCCCTACCTGATGAAAGAAATAGACTTACAAGTCCAGAAAGCGCAGAGAACCCCAAACAAGAGGAATCCAAAGAGGACCACACCAAGACACATCATAATTAAAATATCAAGGGCTAAAGAAAAAGAGAGAATCTTAAAAGCAGCAAGAGAAAAACAGTTAGTTACCTACAAGGGAGTACCCATATGACTGTCAGCTGATTTCTCATCAGAAACCATGCAGGCCAGAAGGGAGTGGCAAGAAATATTCAAAGTGATGAATAGCAAGAACCTACAACTAACATTACTCTACCCAGCAAAGCTATCATGTAGAATTGAAGGTCAGATAAAGAGCTTCACAGACAAGAAAAAGCTAAAGGAGTTCATCACCACCAAACCAGGATTATATGAAATGCTGAAGGATATTCTTTAAGAAGAGGAAGAAGAAGAAAAAGGTAAAGATAAAAATTATGAACAACAAAGTGACAACAAATAAATATCTATCAACAAGTGAACCTAAAAATTAAGTCAGAATAAACTAGTGAATATAATAGAAGCAGGAGCATAGAAAGGGAGTGGACTGACAATTCTTGGGGGGAAGGAGGCATGGGGGGTGCAGGAAGAGATTGGACAAAAATCTTACACCTATGGATGAGGACAGTGGCAGGGGTAAGGGCATGGGGTGGGGTGGGAACCAGGTGGAGGGGAGCTATGGGGGGGGAGGGGAAAGAGGAACATCTGTAATAATCTGAACAATAAAAATTTATTAATTTAAAAAAAGAAGACTTCGGAAAGTCAGTGAATCTTTTATTAGTTTCCAAAACAATGACTTTGAGTAAAAATTTGTTTATGTATGCTGTTCTTTTTCTGTCTAAGTACTTCTAGAAACCTAAAATATTTTTCCTCTGAATGCTGCCACCCTATGCTGTGGTAGGTTGAATGATTCTGGCCCCAAAGACCTGTTGATGGCCTATTAAGGAATGAATGTTTGTTTCCCCCTAAAATTCATATGTTGAAACCATACCCCAGGCTGTGATGGTATTAGTAAGTGGGGTCCTTGAAAGATTATTTGAATTAGGTGAGGTCATAAAAATGGAGCCCTCATGAATGAGATTAGTGCCCTTATCAGAGAGAGATTGTTTCTCCTCTCTCTACTCTCTGCCACATGAGGATACCATGAGAAATCAGAAGTCTGCAGCCAGAAAATGACCATGTTTGCACCCTGATCTTGGACTTCCAGCTTCCAGAATTGTGAGAAATACAGTTCTGTTGTTTATAAGGCACTGAGTGTATGGTATTTTGTTATAGCTGTCCAAGCTAAGACATGGCCCCTTGACTACCTTCACTTAGTCTTATTGATCTTACTATCTTATTATTCTTAGTCTTATTGGTTCCATGCTGTCTGAATTCTTGTCCAGGCTTGGTACAAAGGCAGTGTTGGGCACAGATCCAGTAGAGAAGCTGGCCTTCATCATTGTCTTAAATCAAAGCACAATGTCAGCTTTGTCTCTTTTATTATGCAGATAGCCTGCACTAATCAAATTTAACATTTTTGTCCTTCTATTCATTTTCTAGAGCTATCATTCCTTTGCTACTTTATTACTTATTTTTTCAGAAGAAATAGTGTTTATCCAACGTGGCAGGAGTAGAGGTGGAGAAGAAACTGATTGCAAAAGATTTATTTAAGCAAAGATTTGCATAGAATCACTTAATATAATTTCAACAAAAAAATGTGTCTATTATGTGCCAAGTATAGGCAACTTAAATGAAAGAATGAATAGATGAGTGAATGGATGGAAAAACAGTCAGTCAAGGCGGTACCTCTGTCCTCTAGAATCTCATAAAAGGAAAACAGTTTACACATCTAGTGGAATATGGGCCATAACCTCAGCTGCCATGTTGTCTAAACCAAGACTGCCAAGTACTGGCATGTTTATGTGGATATTTGAAACTGAGATTGCCAGAGAGCTAGTATTTAAGTTCATTCTACCTATAACACAAGACTAAATAAAATCTTAAAAGAACAAATTAATTCTGACCAGGAAAATAGGGATGTCAACATAAAGGAGTTAATATGTGGGTTGGCTGTGAAGGGCGAGCAGGATTATTCCATCAATCAAACTAGAAGAGAAAAGCATTGAGACAGAACCCTGTGAGCAAGGGTGCAGACTGAGTAAGCCTGTGATCAGTGGGGCTGGCGGGTTGGGGTTCTGCCCTAAGGTGCTGAGAGAGGAAGTTCTAGAGAAGGATTAGGGCTGATGGTGAAGGAGTTTTTGCTCTGTTGAAAATAAGAAGCCATCGATGAAGTGGCGCTTTAAACCTACAATGGGAAGGAGGGTAAAGAAGTCTGACAACAAATCTTGAGCTCCAGAAGGCCAAAAACCATGTCTTCTAGTTCAACTCAATTCCACAAGTAACCATAAAGTTTAAAGGAAGGTTAGAAGTAATCTAGTGTCTGGCCCAACAGCCCTCATCTCCAAATGGGAAAACTTAATATCTTAAATGACTCCCATAACTACTCAAGTGACTCGTGTCCTACTTACTAGTAGTGATAAAACCAAATTCCTGCTTTGCTTCCAACTATCTCTGGGTTTAGGCAAATGTCTTAACTTTCCTTCTCAGTCAGTTTCCTCATCCATAAAATTGATGGTCATTGAGATGATTCAGTGATAATATATGTAACATGCCTGATAGGTAGGAAGAACTCAATTAATATTAATAAAAATTATTATCAACAACAAAAATAATAATTACAATATTACCAAAGCTCTCTGATTCTGCTCAATGTGTATATATATATATATATATATATATATATATATGCCAATCCTGGCTGATCATCTGAATCACCTGGGGTGTTTTAGACAGTTGTACATATCCTGGCCTACCCCAATGAATATGAATCTTGAGGTGGATGGGGAATCTGAACTTTTTTTTTTTTTATTAGTTAAGGTATTACAAATGTGTCCTCATCCCCCCCTTTAACCCCCAACCTCCCCCCCACACACAAACTCATGCTCCCATCCCCCTGTTGTCCATGTCCATTGGTTTGGCCTATATACATGTATACAAGTCCTTCTGTGGATCTCTTCCCCTTACCTCCGCCCTCCCCTACTTTCCTTCTGGGGATTGATAGCCTGATCACTGTTTCTCAGTCTTTGGGTCTGTCCTTTTTCATCAGTCTATGTTGTTCTCTATAATCCACAAATGAGTGAGATCATGTGGTATTTATCTTTCTCTGACTGGCTTATTTCACTTAGCATAATGCTCTCCAGTTCCATCCATGATGTTGCAAAAGGCAAGAGTTCCTTTTTTTTTACCGCAGCATAGTAGGGGAATCTGAACTTTTGAAAAGCTCCCTAGAGGTTCCTGACAATAAGAACTAAAATTAGAAGCAACGTTCCGTATTTACTGCTGTTCAAGCTTTACACTCTTAGTCTAAGAACTTGGAATCATTTTCCATGGTTCAGTCCTTTATATGTAGGTGTAGGAGTTGGGGCTGGGAGAAGGGGTATTGCTCATAATGCTGGGATCCCAGGAGGTTAGAAACATCTGTGCTCAAAAGAGAGGAGGGATTGGATGGCAATATTGGAAATGGGATATTCATCACTGGTGGAAATGATTAATTATGCCCAGTTTTGCACATACATTTTCATGCCTTTTAATATAACATATGCAAATACATCTTTAATAGCATGACTTGTTTGCCAATGTTGAATGCTAAGTGTAAATAATTTCTATTTTTTGTAGTGTTTAGGAAACTTCAATATGGCACTTGCTGGCAAACAGTTGCTGTCTCCTGGAGTTAGCAACATATTAAGTAATCATTACAGAAACATTTTTTCACTTACTACTAACAAAAGAAGTCTAGACAATTTGTGGTTGTCTATAGAAACAGAGGATAGGTAAAGCAGGAATAATTTAAATTTATAGAAAAAAATTTAAATATGGCCTATAGTTTCCATTTGGCCTTACTAAGTTTCTGCTAATACAGAGCAAATTGAACCATTAGAAGTTTCACCCTTTCTTTTAGGATTCTAGTTACTTTTTCTGGTGATGTCACCAACAGGCAACATAAGATGGACAATAGAATACATAAGAGAGAGAAAATAATTAGGAGCTCTGGTAGTCAGTACCTTGAAACATTAATCACTGAATAACGACCTGTTGACAGTGATTATTTAATCTTCCTGTCTTCCTCCCTTCCCTAAGCCCCCATGCCATTGTTCTCAATCTGTATAAAAATCATAGTAACTCCTTCTTGACCTGCAGATCCATGTGGCCCCACTTCCAGAGTTTTTTATACAGTATATCTAGGGATAGGCCTAGGAATCTGCACTCATAACAATATCCTCCCTCCCCCATCAATCCGTGATTCTGATATGGATGGTCCTCAGGACATACATGGAAAAACACTGGCCTGGATAATGCAGAGCCTTGAAACTCAGTGTAGTTCCAGAGCCAGTAGCATCAACATCACCTGGAAGTTTATTAGAAATGCAGAATCACACCCAGGCCGATGTCCTCAGAGGTTAGCACCCGAACACAGGAGGGTCATGGGTTCGATTCTCAATCAAGGGCATGCACCTGGGTTGCAGGTTCGATCCCTGGGCCCAGTCAGGCTTATGCGGCAGGCAACCAATTGATGTTTCTCTCTCACATCTCTCTTTCTCTCTCTCTCTCTCTCCTCCCTCCCTCCCTCCCTTCCACTCTCTCTAAAAATTCAATGGAAAAAATATCCTCTGGTGAAGATTAAAAAGAAGAAGAAGAAAGAAATGCAGAATCTCAGTGCCAACACCAGGCCTACTCAGTCAGCATCTGCGCTTTCACAGATCCCCAGGTGATTCATAGACACATTCAAGTTTAAAAAGCACTGATCTAGAGGAGGCATCTTCCCTCTTTACCTGAATGAACCTATTTGTTTTCCCCACAGCCTTCCCCTCCTAACTTACCTGGGATTGGTGGGTTCTCAGGGTGGGTCCCCAGATCTACTGAGGCAGAAACTCTGGGGGGAGGTCACAGCAGAGCGTGTTCTAACAAGCTCTCCAGGCAGGTGATTCTGATGTAAGCTAAAGTTGGGGAACCACTGGCATAGCTGATGTTATTGGCCTGCATTTGAAAATGAGGTTCACCAGAACACCCAGTATCTTCTGTTGTGTGTAACTGATATAGCACAGATCGCACAGGCTCTTGCTTTGTGTAGTTAATCCCCAGCATCGGTCAATCCTACATTCCCTCCTGCCTCCTGTTTAACTAGTGAAGAGGATGCTCTGACCAATGCAGGTGTCAGAGGCAATCGTCTCTTGCGGTAATTAATGAAATGCCAGGATTTGAGAGCAACCTGGGCAGCCGTGCTGTGGTTCAGACAGTTGAGTTTCAAATGAAAAATAACTTCCTAATCCAAGTACCTTGGAGGTTACAAATTAGTGTTCTCCATTTTCTGGCGACTGACCTGACTGGAACAGCCTGAGTGAAAATATCAAGGTTAGATGATGCTCAAGAGAGCCCCTGAATGTGAACTGTGCTAGAAAGGTCAGGGGAAATATGACTGTTCCACTGAGCAAGTCAATTTAAGCTGAATATATCCACCTTTGTTTCAGTCTTGTTTGAACTTTTCAATAGATCATTATACTCGCTGCCTAACCTAATACCAACCAGCTCTAAATGAGAGGGTTTGTTTCCCTCTCGGCCCCTCTCTATGGCATCTGTTTTGGGCTCTCTGTTCCTCTTTCTTCCCCTGTGTCTTCCTCTCTGCGTATCTCTTCATCACAGTCCATGTTCTTATGTCTCTGACTCTTCCTACCTTCCTATCCCACCTCTTTAATGAACAGACTTAGCATATCTCCCAGGTTGGGGAGGGGGGTGGATTTCAATATGGACAAAAGCAAAGATGCTGCAAATAAGGTTTTTGTTGGTACTATTGCTTACTTTTTCTGATATTGGAGAGTTGCATGTTATCCTGATATCTCTGTTTCTCACTCTTCTTCTTTTTCTTCTTCCTTCTTTCTTTTTTTCTTGTAATTTGCAAGTGTTGGGCACACAGTGCAATATACAGATCTTGTAACACAGAAACCCGCACCTGAAACCTTTATATTCATATTGACTAATGTCATCCCAATAAATTCAATAAAATAATAATAACTTGCAAGTGTTTGCCATAGATTATAATCATGCTATTTCTCAATGGGATTAGAGTACTAGTGTATCAAAATGTCAGCAAAAAAAAAAAAGGTCAAGCAAATTTGCTGCAATAAGGAGAGGCTGTAAATTTACTGTCACTTAAGAATTCCTCTCAAATTCACAGTACAAGCCCAACAGAGAACATTTTTTAATAATTGTGACTGAATGAGTGTGAGGTTAACCCAGTGTGTGTGCACTTTGATCTTGTGCCTTGTTAAATTTCTCAGTTTTAATCATGGGAGCCATTATTTATGCCATGATTCCAGGAGCTATGCTATCAGAGAATGCCTGAAATGTAAAATCAGGTTCATTTGCTAATTTCATTTGTTGAAAGTCACATCTTTCCCCCTTTTATTCTTTTGAATGTTAATGATCACGTTTCCTAGAATAAGACTTTCTTCTTCAAGCTTTAATTATAGTTTGGGTGAAATACTGAACCATTTTAACATTGAAAATATTTGGCAAATAAGCCTGATAAGAGGAATCTTATGAAAGTTCTCATTGTGTCTTGGGTATAAGCACAGAGATGAAGCATGTGGAGAAAGACCTTTATCTCTCTGGAATTTTAAGTCTTTCTGCAATACACAAAACAGTGGATTCACACAGAAGGAAAAAAAATGATTTCCTCAAATCTAATTATCAAAAAGCAATTCATCTTGCTTGAGCATTTCAATCAACGCATCCCTGAAGCCACTTTCTCAATCTGCCTTCCTGTCTGATGTATGGATTTGTGGGTGTGTGCTATCATTTGAAAAAAACCTCTTAGCATATGGTGGAAAAAATTGCTGTTTTGCTAATTTTATATTTTACTTCTTAATGACCTACTTCTCTGCAGCAGCTTTAGTGGAATGGTTTAAGCTCAATCTGACTTTTTGAGAGTCCTTTACTATGTGGCAGTGACTCAGCGGGGATGGAGCCAAGATGTTGACGTGATTGGGCTGGGGGTTTGCATCAGCCTCCGCTTTTGCTGCTTTGGCAGAGAGTTTACAAACTGTAGGCACTCGGAATCTAAGTGGCATCCTTAGTGGGTGTAAAATGCCCTGAGGGCCTGGGAGTGATTTAAAACTCCAGGATTCAATGAGGAGAGTAGGATAGGGGCTCAGGTGTCTGAGGAAATGGAATCCAGCAGTAGCGCTGAAATGTGACCCTGGGTAAATCACTTGACCTTAATTCTTTACCTACCTTAAAATAAAGTGAATATATGAATTCTCCTTTTATTGAAATGCTGTGAATTGTCAGGGCAGTATTTGCCAAGCACAAGGAAATCTTCTCATTGTAAGATAATTATTTAGATAATGTTTTGCAAAAGATTACTTAACACAAGCAGCTTCCATGTAAGATTTGTGAAAATTGCATGTCATAGCGGACATCAGCTCCTAACTGAAGGGGTCATTGGTAGAATAATTATTTCATTTCCCTAAAAAGGAAAAGACAGTTCGAGCTCTTTGGAAATTTGGTCTTTTGAAACTACAGTTGAAATTGTACACATAATTTAATCAATCAGTGTTTTGTTGCCTAGCTCAAATTATCATGTTTATATTAGTATTTCCGTCTCTTGGTCAATCAATAAAGCAAAACATAAGTACTTAACTGAGTTGGTGTTATGTAATCATTGTACCATGCACTCCTAAGTTTCTAGAACCTTAGCTATTGTCCTTGCCGCCCCCCGACTCCCCCCCCCCCCCCCCGCACCACCAAAAAAAAAAGGTTTACATTTTACACCAGCACTCTTCAACAGAGCTCCCTATGGTGATGGAAATGCTCGGTATTGGTGTTATCCAATATAGCTGATATCAGCCACTTAAAAGGCTATTGAGCACTTGAAATGTGGTTAGTATAACTGAGGGACTAAAATTTTTAACTTCACTTAATTTTAATGAATTTAAATTTAAATACTCACATAAGGCTAATGACTACCTTATTGAATGTCCACTTTAATTGAAGACAAAATTAATGCCCATAAAAAGCATTAATGACCATCCACAAGGAGCAATATAAAGAAATGTTGTCTTGGACAGAGGGGAACTTGAACTGAGTCTGGTAGGCTAGGGTAAAACAGAAAGTGGAATAAAGAACAGCGGATGTTCTGGGCTGAGAGAATAAGAAACCAATGACCTAAAGACAAGAAGATCCCGGTGTTATACCTGAAAAGGTAGCAGGCCGCTTTGATGGGAGCTGAAGGTTCCTGCTAGAGCTGAAGGGGAAATAAGATGAGTGTAGGGGGGAGGGGGAGGTGTACCAGGCACTTCACATTTATAATTTAATTTAATCCTCACAACCAACCGATAAATAGTTGCTGCTATTGTCCTTATCTTATGCTCAGGAAAGTTATTTCCCTCAAGGTCACAAGCTAGAAGCTTTAGAACGCAGGCTGCTTTTCTCCAGATGCTATGCTCCTTAACCACCTCCCTTCATCACACTGATTGAGAATTTGGACTCTGTAGTGATTGCTCTTCTGAGTCTTCTGAGCTTATGACTATGGGCATCTATAAATTGAGGACAGAAAAGGTATATCATTTAAGGATTATATAAGATAATCCTTTGGAGCACCTAGCAGTGCCTGGCACATAATAAAGGCTCAAAAAATCTTTGCCTAATCTTATTAGACCAGAAGTAGACTCGGAAGGCAGACAAGAAGTTAGGGCTTGCTTGAGTAGGTACTAGGCAACTACTGCAGCTTAAAGTGAGGATCGACATGTTGAAACTCTCATAAAGAACAAAGGACAGAAAGGAAGGACTACTGGACTCACAGAGGCCTCCAAGAGGCAGCTGCAGCCTTAACTAGGTCTGGAGGCTCACATTCAACAGATGAAAGAAATGCAATTTTATTTCCTCCCAGAAACAAAATTGAGATATATTGATTGGGGATAATTTTTAAATTTCAGAAAAAGACAAAGAAGAAAATTAAAATTACCCATGATAGCACATCTAAGAAATAATTACCATCAGTATTTTGTTACATATCCTTTTTATGTTTGTATTTGTATGTTTTAAGTTTACCATATTTAACTACAGTAAAATTCACACTGTTGGTGTACTGTTCTAGAGTTTTCTTTTTAATATGTATATAGTGGTATATAAAGGTGGTTTTAATTTTAATTTCCCTAATGAATAATGTTGTTGAGTATCTTTAGTTGTGTTTTTTAAAATCTTTAAATAGAGGACATTTATTTCTTCTTTTCCGATCTCTATGCCCTTTTTTTTTTTTCTTGCCTTATTGCATTAGCCAGGACCTATAATGTTGAATAGGAGTGGTGAGAACATATCTTGCTCCTTTCTTAGTGAATGCTTTCACTGCTGGCTTTGATGTTAGTCTGTTTTATTATAGATGCCCATTATTAGGTTAAGGAATGTCCCTTCATTTCCTAACTTGCTAAAAGTATTATGAATAGATGTAGAATTTTTTGAAATGCTTTTGCGTGAATATTGAGATAACCATATGATTACCAGGACCTGGGGAGTCTAAAATCTCTGACTTACAGTAGTAACCTTAAAATAGAACAGATCTCTGATGTTTGTAAAGAAATTTTTTTTTCTTCCCTTAAAAAATATTCGAAAGGGGACATCTGTAATACTTCCAACAATAAAGAAAATTTAAAAAACTGTTGTGTAGATAGATATAGATGTAGATATATGCATATATATGGGTTCAAAGAGAGAGTATCAACAAACTTTTGATAAATTTTATTCTGAACCATTTTTTAAATTTATTTTGAGATGTTTCATCCCTGGACAAGTAAGTTTTTTCATTAAAAAAAAAATAGAAAGAAATGTGAGTGTTTTCTTCTCTAGAAAAATATTTTCAAGACTGATACGCTGTAGACAACCATTTTAGGCTTATTTTTAGAATTTTAAGAATCTGCTGTTTTCCAAGTTTTCTTTTAGAAAATGCAATCTAGTTACTTTTCACATCCTCATAATTAAAAAAGGCATTGCTTTATTGTTTGTGTGAGCAAGAACTTGAGATAATGTCAAATCTTGCCAAGGCCCTCAAGGATACTAAACATGAACTTTTGGAGGAATAAGGTTTGTTTTAGTGTCTCTCATTCCCAGTCTAGGGTTAAGAAGGGTCTTGGTCTCTCAAAATGTTTGCACGAGAGGATGAACTTCAATGTTTGCATCGTTTCCCCTGTTTTATACTCTCCTCGCATAGACCACAGCTTAGAGTTTTAGAGAAAAGGCGCTTTCGGCAAGTGCAAAGTGGTATTGTCATGTTGCTACTGGAGCTGTCTGTGAGAGCCAAGAAAATAGGACAGGGTGAAAAGGAAGTAAAATAAGTCATAGTGAAACCTCCTCTCTCAGAGGAAGGAAAGCAAACATTGAAATATTGCTTTTTCCTGGCTGCTTATTAAAGGGAAAATTTGCCTACTGTGCTGGAAGAGTCTCTTATTCATCGCTCTGTTGATGTGAATGAAGCATCCAGCTTGTTTGTTTTTGTGTGTATTGCCCATTCTGTGTCTTAAGAGGAACTCTGCTGACAGTGAGTATTGAACAGATTCAGCATTTCTTTGATTAGAAAAGATGTCAATTTGTTTTAATCATTCAATAATTTATATTAGACCAATTCCCCAAAACAGTTCAATTTAAACATGTTTGCTGCAAGGTCCATTCAGATTTCTGAAATGTGTATGGATTCATTATTTTTATGAGAGTGAAAAATCTTGTTTTATTTTTAATATGGATTAGTTTATTTGAGATAATATGCTATTTGGATCTTTTGTGGAACTTACATAATTTTGTCCCTTTCAGAAATAAAAGTGTATAGGGTATTGTAAATTAATTAACATAAAAACCTTGAGTTTATAGGTATAGAATTGTAGTGTCACATCATGCAATTAAATACCACACATTCTATTTTCATAAGTTCAAGGTCATTGGTCTAAATTACAATGATATAATTTCTGTTATGATTGTTGGTGATTGGTATAATTTGACTAATTATTGCCTAAAAATGGAAGTTGGCTGGGACTCAAACTGAAACCAATGCTTTTTTATATGAGAAGAGCAAGGAGACTGAATGCGTTTTCTTTTGTCATTCATTATGATGGGCTGCAGGAATCATAAATATTGCACTGAGAGATATAGGAAGCTTTCTTTTCCAGGATCATCTTTCTAGAACAGAATAAAAGGCAACTCTCCAGAGAAAAATAAATGATCATGTTTAGTGAAACATCACATTGGCTGGCTAATTGGAAGGACAGTGGAAAAATCCCACAGGAAATAGTCAGGAGCCTGTGACTTTTATAGTCAATACTCTTCTTAGACAGAGCAAACGTTCCTTTTAATGACATAAAAATCCATTTAAATTGAAGTAACATCTGCCCAACCTTCTTATCTGACCACAGGGTCAAGAAAAACCATTGCCAGATAAGGAAATAATTAAATGTTTTGTGAAATATAGGAGGAACTTGTGTGTAAACAATAAGAGAGTGGAAGTTTCATGCCTATGTTAATTCCCCATGAGCATGTATTAAAACTGATTTTCTCCTGTTTAAAAAAAAACAAAAAATGATGAATGCTACCTTTTTAAAAGATACTTGTACTTTAAGGCAATTTAATATATTACATAATTTACTAAAACCTTCTTGGCCTTTTCATCTTTTCTAGTAATTTCTGGGTCTATTTTGACCACAAGCTTTGAATAAATGGATGAAAAGAGAACTTGGTCATTGTCCATTTCCAAAGGCATAGAGATCAATGTGAGTGCAGATAACCAATCCCACAATGCAGAATAGAAAGGTCAGGGAAGAAAATAGTGTGCACTGTTTAGCTGTGCATCCTAATATGTTAGGAATTGCACAGGGCTCTTGGCATTCCTTTGTATCTCTACTAAGGCTGAGGACCCCACTGGTCCCTAGAGGTGAGGGGTGAGCTGTAAGAGTTCACTTCTGAGGAGGTGCTCCTGGGACATCCCAGGCTCAGAGGTGGCAGCAAGCTTCTCTCAAGAGCCTCAAGGCAGTGATATTTTCCAGCCAAAGCAACAAGAGTGAGAATTCAATCTGTCTTACAGTCACTTCCACAAATTCTAGGTAAAGTTACCCCATCTTTCCCAAGCCCTCGCAAGAAGCTTTATTTAAAAGTGTTCACGGAAGCCATAAATCCAGGGCCCTAAATGTTGTATCCTTGATGCCCAAGAAGATTTTATAAAAAAGAGCAACAGATTGTATAAAGCAAATCTTCCATGCTAGTATCACATTCCAAAATTAATAGTATGGCTTCTATAGTACCAAATGAAATAAATTGCCTTTAGTACAGCACAATGCAGAAAGAAAAAAAAAAAGTAAGCTCCTTATTTAAATCTCATATGAATATTTGATGCTTCTCACCTTAGAGATTGTCTCACTTCCTTGGCAGTTAATGACAGGTAGGCAGAGACAAGCTGACTGTTGTAGAGCTGGACTTTATGGAAACAAAAGAGCCCTTCTCAAAGGTGGTGTATCATACTGTTTACACATGTCAGGTCTGGAACCCTGCTGCCTGGTTAAATTCTGATTCTTCCATTACCAACTATGAATCCTTAAGCAAGTTGCTTAACTTCTTTAGATCTCAGTTTCCATCTTTGTGAAATGAAATATATAATTATACCTAACTCAAAGGATTATTGTGGGGTTTAACCAAGATCACTCATGCCAAGTACTTGATAATTTTTTAGCTGTCATTATTGTTAATTCACTTCATCTACTTTGATATCCCTTTTTCTGGCCTTTTAGACACCAGGATTATTCAGAATTATTACTGAGAATTATTTTGCCTATCCAAATTCTGAATGCCTAAACAATAATTCTAGAAAAACTTCTCTTAGCTACTAAACAGACACATTTCCAACAAAGCCTACCTCTCTGTGTTCTCCTCAGCATTGATAGGATATCCTTAGGCCATAATTATTCCCAAAGTTATTTAAATGGTCCCAGAGCCTCAAAGAAATTAGGTAAATGTAAAATTTGCAGGCCAAATTGTGTTCCAATGATTTCTGAAAGTCCTAATGATAGATGTTCCTAGCCCGTGGGCCCTACTCTTCTCATTGGTCTTGGGAGAGGGAGCTCTGTAGTTCCATCAGCCCCTTCCAGTCTCACAGAACTGTTTTTCACTTTAGAAGGTGCAGTAAAATGGGAAAGGAGCAGGTGCTTGAGCACCTACATAGCCTGGTGCCCATCTGGTCTTTGAAAGCTCACCAGTGGTTTGGTTCTGAAGTTCATATTTTGGGTTAATGTATGAATTAGAAGTTATTGGCTAGAATTTTTTAAGCCAGAAAAAAAAAGTTACTTTGATTTTTTAGGTCATAGCATTTATGAATGTTATTTAAGATTAGTGTGGAATATAAAAAGTTGTTTTCCTCAGAATTCTTGACCTAAAAAAGTAACCTTTTCATTTTAACTTCTGAGCCTACCTTGCAATACAAGTAAATACACTGTAGCAATAGTATACTCCTGAGCTGCAGCAGAAAACATTTTATCTTTCTTGAATGCTGCAAAATCATAAACTGAAGAAGTCAAAGTCAATTTATGAGCTCTCCAAGATCTTGCTAAGGAAATAGCTAGAAAATACATAGAAAAATATATTTATTTTATGAAACATGCAAAATAATTTCAGAGCACCTCCCTAAGTGAGTCTATTACTATGTTATACAGACTATGTAAGATTATGAATGCATTGAGTTTACTTAATATGATCCTTTTGGGAACATGGTTTAATTGAAAGCTTTGGAGATAAAACTAGCATCGATTGAGTTGAAAAGTTTCTTTTTAAATAAAAGCTGTTAAATTATATTACAAAATGCTGGAGAAAATAATACACACTATCTAAATGTGAAATTAATGTCTCCCTCAACATGGCTCTTAGTGCATCTCAACTTAGTTTTTACTTAATTGTTTCTTTTGTTTCTGGTGATTCAGATTTCCCACATCATAATATATCTTTACTTGTCTCTTCCTGTAACCAAATTTCGCTAGACTAGGCTGTTTGCACGAGCAAATTAGTGCCTTCCAGGAAGGTGTTAATAAGACACAGAGCAAAAAGGAATATTTCAAGGGAGGTAAATATACACACAATTTTCTGAAAGTGCAGCAAGTTTGCTTTATTATTTTCCTCATTGAGCTAGAACTATAGCTTTTACCTGTGGTCTTCCTTCTCGTTTGTAACTTGTGACTTCATTTGTGTGATTCATTTCACTTGTTAAACTTGCCTCCATTGACACTATCCATTCAATAAGCCGTACTTTAGGCATTTTAAAACAAGATATAAATCAGCAATTCTCAACCTGTGTTTTCAGTTTCCAAGGGTGTGTTGATATAAATCAAAGGCTATCTTTAGTTCTTTAAAAACAAACTGGAAGTAGCTTTGAACTTCAAGATGCTATGGGAAATTAGAATGAATGATTGTGTAACAACATGCTTTCTAAGATTTGAAATACTATATACTTGAAGAATTCTTAGTACAGATGTAACTACCTGGTTGAAGAAATTGGTTGCTAAGCAAACAACTGAATTGAATTGTTTTAAAAACATAACTTAAGTTATACCTGCTTTCATCTTTGGATTCTCATTCCCTTCCCCCAATTCATGGCATTTGGAGGCACTGTGTTAACATGATACAATTTATGAAGATAGACTCTGCTTCTTACATTTAACCATTGAAATGTTTGGGCTGTATATATATCATTATCATTTTAAAAAGTGGCTTTCTTTAAAAAAGGAATAAAATCATAGATGTGTGATTTTATAAACTCTTCATTTTAGAAATGCGGAAACAAAGGCCCGCAACATTTAAACAAATTGTTTGAGTTTACCCAGCTGATTAGTGGCCTCTCCCCGCCAGTATTTTATTCTATTTTTTCTCCTGCTATACCAGATTGCTATCTTATTGGCATAGCTCCATATACAGTATCTCAGAATAAAGCAGGTGACAAGATAAGGGAATAGTAAATTGAGAATTGGCAATTTGGGTTTAGGTCTACAACATTGTTTTTGAAAGTGTGGTGTGAAGATCACCTATATTACTTATCCAGATGCCTGTTTAAAATGTAGATTCCTGGACCCCACCCCAGACCTACTGAATCTCAATCATCTAGGGGTGGAAGCCAGGAATATGCAATTTAAACAACCTCTGTAGGTAATTTTTCTGTACAATAAGGTTTGTATTCTAGAGGCCAATGATAACCTACATGTTTCACTATAATGTTATTTAATACATTTTAAATTACATAATAACATACTATATTCCCATTTGAAAAATGTGTAGTGCTTTGCAGTGGATTCTAAGAAGTGGTGCAGAGGAGACCTGCGGTGAAAGGGCAGGGCACTAAGTTTGGGTTCCAATTCAGGCTCTACCACTTTGCTATGAGGATCTGGGCAAGTTACTTAACTCTCTCAGACTCCAGTTTTTCTTCTTTTAAGAAAAATAATGCTGCCCTTGCAGGATTGCTGAGAGGTAATGGATATAAAATACCTGGCAGGCACTGGGCCTAGCATAGTAGAGGCACGCAACTATTCATTACTGTCATTACTTAAGCTAATATAACTATTATGTTCCATATCTTTTCTCTTACCTTTTGAAATAGAAATACACTGAATTCTATATTATTTCAGACCTAGCTCCCATTTTGTGGAGTATTTCTGTCTTTTGCTCCTTCTCTCCTCTGCGGCTTCCAGCCTACCTCTTGGCTATTTCACTATTCATTAGTCACCTCCTGCAGGAGGAAAGAGAAAATAAGAAATCAACTCAAAACATCTATTTTCCTTATCCCTTATTACCTTCAGTAAAAGATATGGTTTGAGGGAAAGAGGCTGAATCACTGGCCAAAATAGCATTTTTGTTTTCGGTTTTCTGAGAATTTAGATAGTTTTTTTAGGTAGTTTCTGTTTCTGCTCTTATAACGGTTAAGTGGTAGTCCTCTACTTACATGCTCACAATGGAATCAGTGATTTTAATCAACATCGCATGATGAAAGGATACTTCTAAATGAATCATTTTGAATCTTGTTTCCTTCCTTACTTTTTAGGGAAACCGAGAAGATTTGGTTTAAGAAAACTCATTAAGATCCTACAGAGAAGGAGCCCGAGTATGAAGTAGGTCAAATTCCGGCACCCCAGTCATGCCCTGGAGGCATTGCTGACGTGCTTCTCTAGCTTGGCAGAGGTGGACTGTGTGTGGATGGATTCCTGGATTGCACAGCTCCTGGGTAGGTACAGGTTTGGACTTAATGAGATCAGGAGTCTTGATTTTCATGTACCAGTAAAATACCCTCAGTTTTTTCAGATCTTCAGATTTTTCCTCATGAAAAGCTCCCAGGTGCTTGGTGTTTGGGGTCTGCTACTTGGGACAGAGAGCCACAGCCTCAGCTGTAAGAACTGTGAGACTCCAGAGGTGGTACAACCCAAAGCATCATACAAAAGTGAGTGCAGCAACAGGGAAAATTTTTCTTAACCTGCTGGTGTGTAGTCAGACTCTGGCAGGAGGGCAGGGGTGTGGGTGGGAGTGGAGGGCGGTAGCTGTATGAAGGCCTGGTCTTTTCTTCACCTCACTCTTCACCTATTGCCAGTCCTGAGTCCTGACAGGGTGTCTGATACAGGCCCTCAGGTGGACTGATGGTCTGGTTGAGCTATGTGACATGACCAGTCCACTAGAATGGCATCTCTTGAGGGTAGGTATTATTGTCTACTTTATTCATTGCTCTAACCCCAGCACCTAGAACGAGGTCTGGCATAGAGTACATACTCAATAAATATTTGTTGAATAAATGGATGAATTAATCATCAGGGTTTATAAATGCTTGTTAAAGAAAAAGAAGAAGAAGTGGGGAGGGGAGAGGATGAAAGAGGAAAATCATGAGATGATGCTTGGCATGGTTGAGTCAATCTGATTATCTGAAAATGCCCTTTTTGGGTAAAAGGAGATATTTCTTTGGCCAAAGGCATATATGATTTCTGCTACTGCTAGACCCTTCAAAGAGTTTTAGGGTCTATCTCTGTGAGTACTAATTATAGTGACTGGTTGGATGGAAAAATAATGATTATGGTGAATAACAACAGTAGCAGCACTTACACTATGTGGATTATCTTTACCAATCCATTTGTAAAACTTAATGAATGATACTACAAGTATAATTGCAATTTGCTACAGTGATGTAAAATTTGATATAATATAGTCTCACTGCCATTGAGTCACTGGAATGCAATGTTATAAACAAGTCCTGAGGGAAGCAGGCTCGCCTGGTTTCTCTAAAAAGACAATGTGTGTGCGTGTTTGTGCTTGTGTGTGTGAGTGTGTCCATCTAAATGCACAAAGCCTACCCAAAATCATTTTAGTAATAACCTTGATGCCGGCAGTTGGGTTACTAAGTAAAGCTAAGTGTGATTTTTAGCTTAATACCACATCCTTTTCTTCAGATCATAGTTTTCTGGGAAGTTTCCAAAACCACAAATGCAAATGACATGTGCATCTCTAGAAATTTCCCTTTTAGGAGAATGGCAGTATGCCAACAAAGGTGAAGCATAGAGCATACTTTTAAAAAAGAGCCCCTAATTAGGCCTGTATTTTACAGATCTGCTTTTTTTACCCTTACTTTGTCCTCTCTTTTTGCTTCTTTAACACTTTGGCTCTTGTAGACACTTCATTTAAATTCAATGAAGACAAACTGGAATGAGTGGAACTATTAAACAGACTGTAGTGTCCTTGAGTGTGTCCTCTGTGAAAGGCCATGGGCTTTGAAGGAAGACATACTTGGGAGGTTTGGGTTCCAGTGATCATCTATATGAACTTTCTTACTGGAGTTCTCTTCTGCAAAAAAGAGAAAGAAATAATCTCTAAGGGTTGTTGTGAAAATAATATATATAAAATGAATAATGTATGTAAATAATATATAATGGATAATATATATAATGGATAATATATATAATGGATAATATATATAATGGATAATATATATAATGGATAATATATATAATGGATAATATATATAAAAATGCTTAGCACAATAACATGGCATGTATAAGGTGTGTTATGCTTTCTTTGTCTTTCTCCTTTACTTTCACACAGAACACTTCACTTCTGACACTTCTCATCAGCAAATGTGTAGATTTCTGCCCCCCGCCCTCCCCCATTCCCCCCCCCCCCAGCAACAAGCAATTCTCTGTGACATTAGCTGGATATTCTACATTTTAACTCATCTGTGGTACCATCTACTTGAAGATAGTGTCAGATACCACAGGTTAAGGGCTCAGGTCCAAAGGACAGCTCCCATCCCTCTTTAGATGCCATCGCCAGTAGCAGGTCTCCAGGGAATTCCCAACTACTGTCTGACTTGGCCACAAATCAGAGGTTCCCAGTACCCACTCCTTGGGCTTGATTGCTTTGCTAGAGCAGCTCACAGAACTCACATTTGACCAGTTTATTAAAGGATATGGTAAGGAATACAGATGAACAGCTAGATGAAGAGATATGTAAGGTGAGGTCTGGGAGGTCCCAAGTGCAGGGCTTCTGTCCCCAGGGAGTTGGCGTGTGTCACCTCCTAGTATGGATGTATTTGCCTTCCTGGAAGCTCTCCAAACCCCTAACTATTGGAATTTTATGGAGGCTTTATCACATAAGCATGATCAGTTATTAACTCCATTTCTAGCCCCTCTCTCCTCTCTAGAAAAGTGGAGTGGGGGTAGGGCTGAAAATACTAAGCTTCTAATCAAGGTTGGTCTTACTGCTGACCAACCCCCATCCAGGAGTCATCTGGGAACCCACGGAGTCACCTTTTTAGAATGAAAAATGCTCCTAGTGCTCTTATCACTTAGAAATTTATAAGGGTTTTAGGACCCCTGTGTCAGGGACTGGGGACTGGGGTCAAATATTTTTCTTATTATAAATCACATTATCACATAGAGCCTCAGGGCAGTCCCTTCGTTCTCTCACAGACTGTTGCAGTTAGAGGTAGAATTGTTCTCCAGCCCACTTTCTGAATTGCCACAAGCATTATCCTAAACACACACACACACACACACACACACACACACACACACACACCATCTTTTATTTACTCCTTTTTTTGTTTTCTGCTGCCCACAGGATAAAAACTAAGCTCCTTGTTGAAGCATGCAAACCTTCCACATCTAGCTTTAGGTCTGTTGACTCATTTCTTGCTGATCCTGAACTGTTTCTTCAACCTTGACATGCCCTTTTACACTTCTGTGCCTTTGCATATGGTTTTGTTTTTTTCCAGCCTCCAGTGCCTTTCCACTCCTCTCCACCCAGTGTACATCCACTATTTCTTCTTTCAAGGTGAAGCTCAGTGCTGTCTCTTCTGTAAAGCATATCCAGACTGCCTGAAACCAAGGCAGTTACTTACACCCTTTACGCCTTTCTGGCTGCCATAGCTCTTTGTTTATATCTCTATTATAGCTGGCTCACGTAGTAATTAAAATTCAAACACACCTAGTAATGCCACTTTCTGGATGTCTAACCTTGAGCAAGTACTTAACCTCGATTAGCCTTGTCTTCATTTGCTAAATGGAGACAATATTAGAACCTATCTGAGAATTATTTAGGTATTAAATGAGATAATTCATGTAAAACATATAGTACAACACCTAGAATATGGTCTCTGCGGGTCTGTCTTTGCTAGACTGTGAGCTACTTCATTTTGTGTCCCCAATACCTAGCACAAAGCCTGGAACACAGGAGGTAGTTAATATATGTTTGTTGGAAGAACAGGAGGAAGCAAACAAGCTACCTTTCATCTATATTAACAAAGAAAACAGAAAATGTTAAACTGTATTTATGAGGAAGGCTCATTAACTGTCCCTTCACACTTTAGTTAACACTCTTGGATCTTCAGCTATAAAAATGTCTGCTCCTCTCCTCCCCCCAGAAAAGCTGACAAGAAATAATATATAAAAATTACACAGCCCTAAGTCCTCTAGGTACTTCTTAGCTACAGAAACTGAACCAACACTGTCCCCCAAAAAAGGGAAGGAAACTATCTCCTATATTAAGAATGCATATAAACTATGAAATGGAAGACATTTGGTAAAACGGAGATCAGATAACAGGTTAAATAGCATTTCTAGAATCCTCTATTTTCTGCATATGGTGTCAATACTTTTGTTCTCAGGAAAGTTCACTTGCCCAATTATCTGTTCTTTTCTCTTCTCGTTAATCCTATATGATAATCCTATATAATAAAGAGGTAATATGCAAATTGACCATCACTCCAACACACAAGATGGCCGCCCCCATGTGGACACAAGATGGCCAGCAGGGGAGGGCAGTTGGGGGTGACCAGGCCTGCAGGGGAGAGCAGTTAGGGGCAATCGGGCCAGCAGGGGAGCAGTTAGGCGTTGACCAGGCCAGCAAGGGAATGGTTGGGGGGTGATCAGGCTGGCAGACAGAAGTGGTTAGGGGCAATCAGGCAGGCAGGCAGGTGACGGTTGGGAGCCAACAGTCCTGGATTGTGAGAGGAATGTCCAACTGCTTGTTTAGGCGTTTAGACCCTGTGGGATCAGACCTAAACAGGCAGTTGGACGTCCCTCAAGGGGTCACAGATTGGAGAGGGTGCAGGCTGGGCTGAGGGACACACCCCCTCCTATGCACAAATTTTGTGCACTGGGCCTCTAGTTGTTAATAACACTGATACTGTTGTCTTCTTATACTTAAAATTCAAAACCAAATTTTTAAAGACAAACACTGTGTTTCACTATAATGAACTATAGCAGCCCATTTCTTTCTGTCTAAAAATGAGCTTTGGCAGTAGGTAGCAAAATTTGGAGGTTCTAGTTCAGGAGCAGTTATTGGCAAGTCAATTAATCCAGCCAACTTTATAATTTTACCACCTCAATAGTACTGCTGATTAGTTCTTAGATGCTTTGAAAATTTTAAGCATTATTTATTTTATTTTTTGCAATTCAAGTTTCTCAGTTGCAAAAAGAGGGTAAAAATACCTAACATTTACATTTAATCTTAGGTATGAAGATTAAATGTGAATGTTCAATGAGTAATGTATATAAAACATCTAACATAGTGCTTTTCATGTAATAGGTACCCAATAAATATTATTTTCTTTCTCATCAGGATTTTGTTTATGACACCATGTTTTAGTCAGATGAACATGTTTACATATGGGTCTACCTTACTGTACTGAAAGCTCATCCAAGGCAGGAATTCTCTCATACTCATCTTTGGATTCCTAACAATCAGTAAACTGCTTGACACAAAACATGTGTTTAATACATAGTTATGGAAGGCAGGAAGAAAGGATGGGAGAGAAAAAAGAAAGGACAAAAATCTATATAATTACTCAAGTTATTGCATTTTAAATATTTATTTTACACATTAATTCTAATAATTATAGGAAATGACTAATATTATAAAATATAGTTGAATACTCCTTCATACTTTTGAAATGAAAACAGAAACAACCCTGATATATGTCTCCTTTTGTTTTATGCCAATATTCATAAACAAACATTACTGAATGAAAATTGCTTGTCAAAAGTGTAACTAATGTGAGATGGGGCTATGATTTTGATGGCATGTGTTATTTATGCCATCAAAATGAGAAGAGTATCACTATGTTTTAGGGCTCTTATGTGGCACTTGGAAAACTCTGTAGTCTGCAATCTACTCATTCTGTGCCCTAGTCAAGGTGACTTATCACAGGGAAAAAGCACATGTTTCATGCTTTTTTAATGACATGCTTGACACATAATACAAAATGACATAATCTGTAGAGTATAAAGTTGGAGTGCATACCAATCAGACATGTTATACTCTTTGGTTGCATGATTCACTGTTTGAAAATACCTTATCTGATATCAAGAAAAGAACAAGAAGCTGCTACCAATATAGGATTTTTTTTTTCAGTCTTCTCAAATAGACTTCCAGTACCCCTCTAACACATGCTATGGCCCTAACTTTCTTTTATCTTAGGCTCTTTGTTGCTGTTACTATTCTCTTCTTTTAGTTAACAGTTGATGAATACTGTTTTTTAATTTTTTAAAACATTTAATCATAAAAATGTAAACAATATGAAATCATAACAAGTAAGAAATTAATCTTTGATACACAATGGAATACTATGCTGTGGTAAAAAAAAAAAAAAGGAACTCTTGCCTTTTGCCACAGCATGGATGGAACTGGAGAGCATTATGCTAAGTGAAATAAGCCAGTCAGAGAAAGATAAATACCACATGATCTCACTCATTTGTGGATTATAGAGAACAACATAGACTGATGAAAAGGGACAGACCCAAAGACTGAGAAACAGTGATCAGGCTATCAATCCCCAGAAGGAAAGTAGGGGAGGGCGAGGGTAAGAGGAAGAGATCAACCGAAGGACTTGTATACATGTATATAAGCCAAACCAATGGACATGGACAACGGGGGGATGGGAGCATGAGTTTGTGTGTGGGGGGGGAGGTTGGGGGTCAATGGGGGGGATGAGGACACATTTGTAATACCTTAACTAATAATAAAAAAAAAGAAATTAATCTTTGACATATCCTTACCTACTTTTCTTGCTCTCCATCCACTTTCTTCCATGAGTATGTACCCTTCCAAACCTTTCTCATCTATTAAATGTATAGATATATGTACAGATACATATATTTTCTAGATAAGTAGGATCCAGCTATGTATATTTTATTAAGCAACATGCTTTTATCTTTTTCACTTAATATGTCTTGGAGATATTTTTATGTTTGTAAATATAAATTAATCTTATTCTTTCTAATGGTTGCCTAGTATTCCATACTATGGTTCTAACATAATTGATTTATCCATTCCTCTTTTAATCAGGATAAATTTGTTTTCCTTTTCATACAATATTATAAATAGTACAGCAATGGACATTCTTGTCTATTCACCTTTCCACAGGATAGAATCCTAGAAGTGGAATTTCTGTGTTAATGGGGACACAGTTTTTGAATGCCACAGTCTATTGCAATATTTAGTAATCATTGCTATTTGGTTACCCTTCCCCATTTTACACAAGGTTGGCTTCTACTCTGGCTTAACTGATTCTTTGAATACATTGAGATGTCAGCATAAAGAAGCTTTAACTTCTTTTTTTAATTTTTTATTTATGATTTTTAGAGAGAGAAACATTGATTCGTTGTTCCCCTTACTTATGCATTCATTTGTTGATTCTCGTATATGCCCTGACTGGGAATCAAACCCAGAATCTTGGCGTATCCTGGTGATGCTCTAACCAACGGAGCTACCTGGCCAGGGCTATAGAAGCTGTAGGTTCTCAAACAGAAAGGGGAAATGAAAGGTTGTGCTACTTATGTTAATGTAACCAGAAAATTTTAATGATGTTGTAATATTTTATTTTCACCATAAGATTCATTTTAAAGTTGAATTCAGTTTAAGTTTTATATTTCTTTTATCTTGTACCACATCCAAGGGACGTTTAACTACTGGTATTTAAATGGGTAATCACTTAAAAATTATTCTACAGCCCTGCCCAGTGTGGCTCAGTAGATAGATCATCAGTCGCACACTGAAGGGTCTCAGGTTCCATTCCTGGTCAAGGGCACATACCTGGGTTGCAGGTTCCATCCCAGGCCCCCATTAAGGCATGTGCAGGAGGCAACCACTCAATATGTCTTTCTCACATAGATGTTTCTCTCTTTGTGTCTCTCCTTCCTTCCTTTCCACTCCCTAAAAATCAATGGAAAAAATATCCTTGGGTGAGGATTAACAAAAATAAACATAAAATTAAAACGAATTGTCCTACAGAATGAATTTTAGGGGAGCTAGCAAATATGGAATGAAGTGCTTCTAAGTAGATGAGACAATTGCAATCCAGTTCTATTGAAGCACTACAAAATGATTGCTGAGAAATTGAATGTACGTTCTTTGGGTTTTGGGGGTGAGGGGTTGGGGAAGACAAATGCTTTCATTATTTCCTTTGTATCACTGAAAGGGAAACATCTAAGAATCCTGAATTTTTAAGTGGTAAAATGAGAGATGTAAGGTACAACTATATGGGTCATGCTTTGAGCTATCTTTTCTAAAAAGATCATAAAGATTTCTAAGAATGAGATATATCACAGCCGCTCAAATGGGAAGTTATAAATAATGTTCAAGGTGGATTGAGGAACTAGGACCATACAGTTTGGGGAGACTCTCAGAAGATGGTTTTTATGGGTTGTTTGGCCATGCCTCCTAGACTCCCTCCTGTATTTTCTCCCAGTACCTCCCCCACCTATCCTGACTGCTTTGGTTGCAAAGAAAGGTAATCTTCTTATCACTTTACTACAAAACTTGTGCCATGGCTTCAAACAAAAATAAAAAATTTTTAAAGTAGAAGAGTCCTTGGAGATCATTGACTCCTTTCTCTTGCCCTGAAGCAATAAAACTGTGAGCTGCATTCTAGTGTAATCACAGGTCATCTGTCTTTCCAAATGGCTTCTACCAAGTTTCTGTCATCTCTTTTTTTTTTAAATTAAAAAATGTTTATGACTAAGGAAAACACAATAATCAAATCAAACTCCTCCCTCCCCCTGCACATGTGCCCATTCCTTGGCCCTTCCCTACTCTCTTCACTATTGTAGCTCCTTCTCCTTTTTCAGACTCTGGTTGGTCATCAACTCCTTGGTGATGGAAGCCTTCCCTGGTACACCCCCACTTCCAATGAAGAGCATTCTAGCATGCTTATCTATAACTTAAATATTGTTCTCCTGTCTCTCCCATTAAACAGGGAAGATAGGGGATCTGCCTTTATCTTCATATCTCCAGCACCAAGTGCAATATCTAGTACTCAGTCTTTGTATAGGAGAGATAACTACTTACTTTAAAAAGTGACTACTGTATGATTTGGTGTTTGTTAATATGCCAAAAGGCATCATGACACCAAAAGACATTAAGTCCACCCATTATTTGGTAATTTACTTGATTCTTAGCACATGGAAGTAATTAAAGAAGTGTGTTGTAGAGACCTTGGATCAATTGGATTGGACCAAACTGATTTATAAAAATGTGGATTTCTCAAGGGCATTTGTACCAAGAAACATTCCCAAATTTGTGTGGGGTTGTATTTAGGTTTGATTGCCTTCTTCTTCTTCTTTTTCAGATGAGGGCAAAAATGATAAGACCTTTATCAGGACAAAATATGATATGAAAACTACTTAATAGTTGCATTTGGGAAATGGTTAAATGTGTGTGCTTTTGTAAAAGTGATTAAACTAAAACAGGATTAGCAAAAATTTAGGGTTCAAGATTAGCATAGAAATTAATTTCTAAACAAGCAGGTTGTCTTGTTTCATTTAATTGCTCCCTGTGTGATTATGTAAAGCTGAAATTAATTTCTGAACTTTTTTAAAGCATTAAAACTATAGTAGTGTTTCTCAAGTTTTTTTTTTTAACGTTTTCTTTTTTTCCTATTGATTTCTAGAGATAGTAAAAGGAGGGAGGAGGAGGGTAGAGAGAGAAACATCGACGTAAGAGAGACACATCAATTGATTGCCCCATGTGCCCCAACTGGGAATCAAACCTGTGACCCTTTGGTCTATAGGCCAATGCTCTAACTACTGAGCAAACCAACCAAGGCTCAAGTTTTTATTTTTGTCTTTGTCTAAATTCCCATTTTTTGTCCTCCCATCATGCAGTGCCCAGCCAAGGGCCTATTTATACCCTTGTATATTTCTGACTAGTTGCTTTTGACCCTACTTATCTCATGCAGCACTTTCCAGATAGTATGTGAACCATTCCTTAATCAGAATATTTTTTTAAAAAAGATCTTTACCCCACCAAGAAATCCTGGGAAAGCTTCATCAAGAGACTGCTCAGCAGCCTTGCATTTGCAAGTGCTTAATAAGGGTGCAAAGCTTGCTCCAGCTTGCAGTCAGTTTCCATGAATGCAACTATATCCACACAGATGAGTGACTACCAAGGAGGGCAACTCCTTCTAGGGGCCTGCAATGTGGCTCATCATCCTAATTCACTCAGGGCTGAGAAGTATAAAAAGAAGGAAAAGTTGAGTTGAGAAAAGTCACAATGCCATAATCCCTGGTTCTATAAAAGTTTTTGGGTTTAATATCTTTATGATTTGGGCTTTAACTTTTTCTTTCCATTGCCAGCTAAATCCCTGCACTTTCATCATTCTTACCTTGACATGACTGCTTAGATTTTTACTCAATATAATTTTTATACCTGGGTGAAATGTAAACATACTAAACCCTTGTTAAACTAGTACCGGTTTATTCTGGACGACAATTCTATTGCTCCAAATTAATAGCTACCCTTCTTCTAAGTACCTTAAATGCTCAATAGCTCTTTAAACATAGGCTATCCCAAGCTTCTTGGAGCAGAACTCTATTTCTAGACTCCCAGTAGTTTAAAACAAAAAAAATGTTTTCCCGTGACTAGGCTTTAAAATAATGGTACTGTTAATGAAAGTTATTCCTATGGTACTTAAAATACCCACTAAGAGTTCAAAATGATAAAAAAGAAGAAGAAGAAGAGATGTGTGCATGGTGTTTAAGTATTATATAAATGTATTTGTGTAAAAAGTCATATTAGCTTTGTATATAAACTTACTTTTTAAAAATAGTCAAAATATGCCTGGCTAGTGTGGCTCAGTGATTGAGGCTTGACCTAGGAACAAGGAAGTCACGGTTCAATTTCCGGTTGGGCACATGCCCAGGTTGCGGGTTCAACCCCTAGTGTGGGGGATGCAGGAGATAGCTGATTAATGATTCTCTCTCATCATTGATGTTGCTATCTCTCTATCCCTCTTCCTTCCTCTCTGAAATCAATAAAAATATATTTTTAAAAAATTAAAATGTGGCCTTGGCTGGTGTGGCTCAGTTGGTGGGCGGAGTCCTGTGCACCAAAGATTGTTGGTTCAACTGCCGGTCAGGGTACACGCCTAGGTTGGGCTTGATCTCTGGTAGGAGGCATGCAGGAGGCAGCCAATCTATGTTTCATTCTCACATTGATGTTTCTCTCTCTCTCTCATAATTAATTAATTAATTAATTAAAATGCAACTTGATATTTTTAATTAAAAAGTTTTGGGTTTAATAATAATTTATTGAAACTTACTAAGAACAGCACTTCTTAGAATTCCACTAACTCAATCACTCTCAAAATTTTCCTGCAAATGCTATTTACATAAGCAATAATAATATTAATATTAAATATTTTAAGGTATAGTTCAACTTCAGCATTTAAAAATACACACAAACTCTGGTACAGCAGCATTATAATCTTTTAATCAATTGCAATCAAAATACTGAGTTAATAGTCTTCAGTAATTAGGACAGTGATAATTTTAGAGAAGAAAGTTACCTACAGTGATTATTTCAATAACTTACCCATTTCTATGAAGAGAGCATAAACAAATTCTTTTAGCATTCTTTGCAGAAATTATCTCCTAATGACAGCTCCATTTTAAACTATTTAATTAACTGACTTTGTGATTCCTTGGACAGACTTCACTGTTTCAATCTATAATATAAGGACAAGTATGTTAAAACCTAATTTTTAAGATCTAAAGGAAATATTAAATATAAAATAGTATTTAATAATAAGCATGCTGGATATTTATATTGGATTAACTAAACATAATTGTATAAAAATATTGATAAATTTTTATAAGACCAACTTCCCTACCATGAAAAACATATTAATATTGCCACATATTGATATTTACAACCACATGTGACATTTAAATCCAATTTTGTATGGTTGCTAAATAAGGACCTAATACAATCAAAGGAGTTTTAGAGCTCAAAGGATTCTTAAAGAGCAGCTAGTCCAACCACCTTATTTCATAGAAGAGAAAATTAAGATTCATAAAAGAGAAGACATTTGCTCATGTGTTCAAACAACTACTGCAGACCCAGATCTACTCAACTCAGGTTGGTCATTACTTCCCTTAGAGGGCTGACTTTTGTTGGGATCTTTGAATATGCATGCAAAATGTTGATTGGAAATTTAACATATAGTGTCTCACAGGTACAATTTTCAAATATGCAGAAATGCTACAGGGATTAACAAAATGCACACATTTTTAAATGACAAGAAAATTTATGTAGTTTTTTTGGTTGTCATTTTGTATTTTTCTCATCAATAGACTCACAAAATACTATCACATGGAAACCACTGAAATTTTTTGAGTGAAAATGAACACTTTGGGAACCATGACACAATATTTCTTCTTCTAATTATTAATTAAAATTTGGAATGATTTAAAATGCCACAAATATTAAAGGGATAATGATTTTTTATTAGTTACTTTATTATTATTACTCATTGTAGTAGTAGTAGTAGTAATAGCTGTTGGGATAGAGGACCAGGACTCCTGACGCAAAGACGAGCGGGCTCCGACAGTAATCCAATGAGACAAAACAAGACGATAATAACTCTGGTATGTACCCCGTGCCACTGGAGCATTATTTACTCTGTGCTCTCATACCAAGTGAAAGGTAATCTTCTTGTTTTATAGGAGTGTTAAGACACACAGAACATCTTATTTTAATGGCATTTTTTACTTGACAAGAGTAGTATCATAAGAATATGATACTGGTCCTTTATCTTGACTTACCTAGTGGCACTCCTGACTCTGGTTTTTAAATCTCACTAGAGAAGCTGCAAAACCTTATAGTATCTTATTTTTAAAACTAGGGGCCCGGTGCACGAAATTCGTGCACTGGGTGGGGGGGGGGGGGAGTGTCCCTCAGCCCAGCCTGCCCCCTCTCACATACTGGGAGCCCTCAGGCGTTGACCCCCATCACCCTCCGATCGCCTGATCGGCCCCTTGCCCAGGCCTGACGCCTCCGCCAGAGGTGTCAGGCTTGGACAGGGGACCCCCATCTCCCCCCGATCACTGGCTCTGGCCCCCGCCCAGGCCTGAGGCCTCTGGCCCAGGAATCATGCCTGGGCAGGGGACCCCCATCTCCCTCTGATCGCTTGCTCCACCCCCCGCCCAAGCCTGACGCCTCTGACCCAGGCTTCAGGCCTGGGCAAGGGGACCATCATATCCCCCCAATCCCCGGCTCCGCCCCCCACCCAGGCCTGATGCCTCAGCCAGAGGAGTTGACCCTCATCACCCTCCGATCACCAATCACCAGATCGGCCCCTTGACCAGGCCTGAGGCCTCCGGCAGAGGTGTCAGGCCTGGGCAGGGGACCCCCAGCTCCCCGCGGTTGCAGGCTCCGCCCCTGCCCAGGCCTAACGCCTCTGGCCTAGGCGTCTGGCCCGGGCAGCGGGGACCTGCAGTGGCAGGGGGGGGCGCCGCGATTGTGGGCTTCGCTTTAGGCCCAGGCAAGGGACCCCTAGCTCCTGGGACTGCCAGCTTCGACCGTGCCCAGCTCCCATCGCTGGCTCCACCCCTACTTCCTGCTATCACTGGCCAGGGCGGCAAAGGCGCCTGATTCTCCAATCATGGCTGGGGGGCAGGGCAAAGGCGGCCCCAGGGCCGCTTTTGCGCTGCCCCCCAGCTCTTAGCTCCCCCCTGGGTTTCCGATCACTGTCAGTGGCAGGGGGCTTCTTCCTGCTTTTCCTTTTGCCTCCCTGCATTGTGCCTACATATGCAAATTAGCCGCCATCTTGTTGGCAGTTAACTGCCAATCTTAGTTGGCAGTTAACTGCCAATCTTAGTTGGCAGTTAATTTGCATATAGCCCTGATTAGCCAATGGAAAAGGTATCGCCGTACGCCAATTACCATTTTTCTCTTTTATTAGTGTAGATGAGCACTGTCAGGTATTCCTTCTTTTTTAATGTTATGGGAGTATCAGCTCATTTCCTTTTGTTCATTTGTCACTGCATCCTTTATATGCTTTAAAATAGTTTTTTTTTCTCAAGTAAAAGAATCCAAGTTACTTCCGCTCTCATGAAGCATATTTCCCACAAGTTAGTGCACTCAGAAGTATTTGTATTAAATTGTGGTCCGTGAGTAGACCATGCGCAGCACATCACTGGAACAAAACACTCTGCCATGAGTCTGCACAAAGGAAGGGTTCAAGAAAACATTCCAAGGCTCTCCCAGATGAAATGAGGAGCTGGAACACAACCCTTATTACAATTCAACAAACCAACTGCTCATTCACAGAATGTTCTCAAAGACTTTCTCAGCTATTATATTCTGTGGATCCCATGCTCGCCTTGATGTACACGCCTCATCCGCATTAACTTTAATGAGTTTTACCCACACATCAAAAGAGGCTGACCCACATATGTGGGGAGCTTCCATATGCTGTCTTTCTCAGGAAACAAGATGCCACAGGAGTAATCTTACATTGGGAATATAGCCAAGGTCTTCCTTAACACCTTTCCATAGCAGAATCTATTCGTTTCTCTTTGCATTTGCAGTGCTTCAAATCCAAATAAACTTTTCATTTGAAAGAAAAACTAAGATCTTTAGGCTAAAAGTTTGGCAACCCAGAGAAACTTAGTTTTTGTTTAAACAATTGAGAAATAACACACATAGCTGAATTGTAACTATTACTTATATTGTACTAATACATGCACCAAATATATATATTTTAATTCTCACCCAAGGATATGTTTTTATTGAGAGAGAGAGAGAGAGAGGGGGGGGGGGGGGAGAGGAGCATCGACTGATTGCCTCCTAATTGCGCCTCCTATATGCACCCAACCTGGGATCAAACCTGCAACCTAGGTATGCACTCTGACTAGGATAAGGGAGGATGCTCCAATCAACTGAGCAACCTGGCCCGGGCCCAAATATTGATATTTTTAATTATCGGATTTTTCTAAATTTGTTTAAAAGTGTTTATGTTTTGCATTTAACTATATTATGATTATTATTTTTCCATACTATTATTACTGTTCCTGCTGCTTCTAATAATCCACCAATAGGACTTACTGAGTAAGAATTCTGTGTTTGCTTGTCTAAAGCACTTCCCTTTATCACTTTTCTTGGAATGTCCTGCTATTGGAGGAAATAGAAACAGTATATGAAAAAGGGTTGGCTTTTATGAAACGGAATTTGTGGAATGCCCCTATTTTGGATGAGTTGCAGACTTCCAAATTCCTCAGAAACCCAAATGAAAACAGTTATGTGCCAGTTAAAACAAGACTTCACTCAGTCTTGGAATGGCCTCTATGTCATTTGGTGGTATGGCACTAACCTAAAGATTGCAAAAAAAAAAACCAAAGCCACAATACTACAAATATGACAAGACAGGAGGAAAATGAGTTGATTCAAAGTGCCTCCAATATTCAGAATATGAATCTGAAAATACCCTAATCACAAAAATTACTTTGAACAAGTTAGTTGGTTAGTTTGATTAAGAAAAAATGATTGTCCATTTAAGTTTGTCATTTCAGAAGATTTTATCTATCTACCTATTTGGTTTAACATGTTTAAAATTAGAAATTGTAAATGATGAAGCTCTTATAGAATAATAGAAATTAAAAGACTTATTTTTTTCTTTATTAAAAGATATAATCTATGGGCTTACTTCTCAGTTAAGATTCAATCTCAGGACATGAAAATGAGATAACTTCAGGCATGATCCATGCCTCTCATATTTATATTTCTGATTTGAGCACAGCCTTTGGCACAGAGGGTACAAATTGATAATTGTTGAATGAGAGAGTATATCAAAATGGTATTCCGAAGAGATGATCTATCTCAGTTTCAAAGCTCTTGTTCATTATATTCTGTCAGTCAGTGTAATTTTAAGGAATGTTGTGAATGAGAAGGTATGACTACTATGTGCAGCATTGAGAAATATCCTCTTTTTTAAATTGTAAGAAAGTATATATGAGAAAGTATGTAAGATGAATATGTAAGAAAGTATATATGATAAAAAGTTTTCAGAAATTTTTTTAAAAAGAAAGAAAATTACCCAGGATAGTCACTGTTAATATTTTACGTATTTCCTTCCAGGCTATTTAAATATTCATATTTTTTATATTTGAGCAAACCTGGGATCATATCTATCAAACTCCAAATATTTTTCATATATAAAATAATTCAGAGTAAACAATAAATATTACTCTAAAACAGCCGTGGGCAAACTACGGCCCGCGGGCCGGATCCGGCCCGTTTGAAATGAATAAAACTATTGAAAAAAAAGACCGTACCCTTTTATGTAATGATATTCACTTTGAATTTATATTAGTTCACACAAACACTCCATCCATGCTTTTGTTCCGGCCCTCCGGTCCAGTTTAAGAACCCACTGTGGCCCTCGAGTGAAAAAGTTTGCCCACCCCTGCACCAGCTTACACTTACTATATAACTCTTTAAAACAATAAGAGCTCTCAACAAAATTAATCTAGAACCTAAAACTGAATAAGATTTGGATCAAGGTAATAGGACTCAAGAGATTTCCTAGGTCTCCAGGTTGTCAGCATTTCTAAAGTGTTTCCACTTTGTATGAAGACTTTACCATTTTCAAATGAGGATATTTCATCCTAGCAATGTCACAGAGTGTTTGTCTTTATGTCTTAGGGGGTTTGATAGGGAAGCATTCCCTCTAAGCTGCAGGTATACATAGTGGCATCTGATCTGGAAAACACCTTTGCAAATACCTATTGTGAGGATTTAGCTAAAAATATGTATCTGGCCGAAACCGGGTTGGCTCAGTGGATAGAGCGTCGGCCTGTGGACTGAAGGGTCCTAGGTTCGATTCTGGTCAAGGGCATGTACCTGGGTTGCGGGCACATCCCCAGTGGGAGATGTGCAGGAGGTGGCTGATCGATGTTTCTCGCGCATCGATGTTTCTGACTCTATCTCTCTCCCTTCCTATCTGTAAAAAATCAATAAAATATATTAAAAAAATATGTATCTGAATGGTGGGTTGTGGCAGCTGATTACAGCAAGTTAATGATGAGATGATTGGGGAAGGTAAAGCGTTTTACCCTCAGGTAAACTTAAAAAATTGTTAGCAGCCAGTCCTAATACAAAGCAAACATACAGAACACTGTCAAAGCCAGAGGTCTTTTATTAGAATTAGGATGGCACTTGGAATGCATACCACAGTAACGTGAACCCGCAGCCGCACTGTGGATGTACATAGAGTAAATCAGAACTGAGTAGCCAAACTGCAATAGCCTCCTTACTTTCTAACCCCTAAATCGGTGTGGCACATGATTTCTTTGGGGCCAAGTAGTTGCCTAGCACTGCAAAATATTAAAAGGCATGGCAGTGTTTCCAGGTATAAAATAAAAGATCGCTTTGAAGTGCTCTAAAATTATATTTTCTTCACTTAAAAGAGTTAACTCACCCTCAAAAATATGAGTTAAATGAAAATTAATCAGGCACCAAGAAGGTTAGTTGTAGCCTGGTCGGTGTGGCTCAGTGGCTATGAACCAGGAGGTCATAGAAACATGCCCAGGTTGGGGGCTTGATCCCCAGGCAATCAATGATTCTCTCTCATGATGGATCTTTTTATTTCTCACTCCCTCTCCCTTTCTCTTTAAAATCAATAAAAATATATTTTTTAAAAAACAAACAACCAAACAAAACCCCCAAAGATTAGTTGTAGTTACTTTTGATTGAAATGCCTCAAAAGTCCTGCTCAAGGCTCATGTTATTGAGATAGAGATCCCAATTTCCCTGGATCAGGGAGCACATTGCTCACTATTTAATCATCCTTCACCCAGATGTTCTGATAGAATGAGTATATTATTTCTAACAACAAAAATCAAATAGAAAACTGGCATGAAGCTATTCTGTTTGAAAAAGAAGGGATGGGGATAGAAAGTCTACATAATGAGTTTGTATTGCCAACTAAGTAAACTGCCTGTAAGAATGCCCTAGAGAAGAAAATATTTAACTTTAAACCCATTAGAATGGTTATAATAATAATAAAAAAAAAAGACAGACAATAACAAGTATTGGCTAGGTTGTGGAGAAACTAGAATCTTCATACATTGCTGATGGGAATGTAAAATGGTACAACCACTTTGGAAAATGTTTGGCATTTCTTATAACATTAAACATAAATTTACTATATGATCCATCAATTTTGCCTAAAGGCATCTATCCAAAAGAAATGGAAACATATATTCATGCAAACATTTATATGTTTATAGCACCAATATCCATAATAGCCCAAAAGTGGAAAAAATCTAAATGTCAACTAACTGGTGAATAGATAAAGTGTGGTTTATCCATACAATAAAATACTACTCAGTAATGAAAAGGAGAAAATTATTGTGCATGCTAAAATACGGGTGAACCTCAAAAATTTTATGATGAGAAAAAGAAGCCAGATGCACAGACCATATATCGTATGATTCTATTTATATTAATGTTCAGAATAAGCAAATCAGAGATAGATAGTCTGAGGCTGAAGATGGAAACAGGACTGACTAAATGGGTACAAGGCAGATAAAGACATGGGTGAGACCATGAGCAGCCTGAATGGACCACTGAATAGGATTGTGGGAACCCAGGATTGGTTACTTGGATGCTCTGGATTGTACCCTTGGGGATGGGGGTGGGGAAGTGTGTGTGTGTCGGGGGGGGGGGGGTGGCGGCGGTGGGGATGATGAGTAAATTGTGGAAGTATAAAAAAACTGAGGGTTTAGAAACTACAAGGCAACCTTTTGGCAAAGAAGGTTCAGAGCAGCTAACCTATAACAGAGATGGGGCAGGCTTGTTCTGGAAAATCTGGAGGTCCAAACCTAATGAAATAGATTTTAGGGATGGGTTTTGGAGAAATACAAATTAACCTGGTTTCATCGGGATAAAGTGTTTTTCTCCACCCCCACTTGGGGAATGGCGGGGGAATGAAAGAAGGGCCCCAAACAAAATCAACAGGGAAGAGAGTAACAACTTTGTCCTGGGTGTGATGGTATGTATTAGTAGGTGTTAAATTGTGAACCAGGGAAGAGTGAAGCCTGGTCTATGGGCTAACTCTGTAAAATAATTTCAAACCAAATAATGTCAGAGTAACAAAGGAATCATTTTTGTGGATGTGGAAATGTCAGCTCAGAGAGATCCAAAGATTTCTGAAGCTCATACACTAAGCAGAACCTGAGACACAAATTCAGGCCCCTGGAGTCCCAGTTTGGTGGTCTCTCTACCTCAGACTAATTTGTGCCCCAGCATTCCTCTGCACTGTAGTAAGACCATTTCTATCTTTTCTTTAAGCTGGTAATTGATTGTACTGTGCTAAGGAGGATATAGTGGAGGAGGAGCACTACAAGACAAATGCCCCAACTTAGAAAAGCAACCCTTAGTTCCCTGGGGTGATGGAAGACATTTAATCATAAACCTTACAGTACAAGAGGAAATACCAGACCATGTGGAAACATCAGCTCAGGTTTATCAGTATTAAAGAAACTATTTATTGTCTATACTGGGACACTTTTTAAAAGAATCTTAATGTAGAAAAGTTTAAAAATAGAATCTGTGCCATGAGACCATCAGGAATATAGGTAATATTATAGGTAAAATTATATCATTTAAAATAGTCATTAAATATAATAAAATGTTCTTTGCTTGATTTGTTTTGGTCTGTAAGAACTTTAAAAAAAAATCAAAGACAATACAAGGTAGCAGTAATATGTTTGCCTGGACCACTTCATTCCATTACATCAGGGTTGCTGCAGTCAAAACCAAGGTGGCCTTTAAAAGGCCCAAGATATAATTAAGAGAAAAAGAAAAGAACAAGAAAAATCAAAAAGAAAAAAGAGAGAAGGAAAGGAAACAATAAAAGAGAAAATAAAGGGATATATGTAGCAGACAGTTCAATTGCTTCAAGACAGTTTGCCTCATCCTGCTTTATACAATCTCTCTCAATTTTCAACACCTATAATCCAAATTTTATTGCACAATAAATATATTCACTGCAAAAAAATTAAAAAAGCAAAAAGAAAATAAACATTAGCTATAATCCCACCATCTAGATTAAATCTTGGTAAACATGTAGGCCATTAATATTGTCATCTTGATTTTAAAATATTTTCTTTTATTTTTAAAAAATATATCTTTATTGATTTCAGAGGGAGAGAGATAGAAACATCAGTGATGAGAGGGAACCATTGATTGACTGCCTCTTGCACACCCAACACCGGGGATGAGCCTGCAACCCAGGTATATGCCCTGACCAGGAATCGAACTGTGACCTCCTGGTTCATAGGTTGATGCTCAACCACTGAGCTGGCCACGCTAAAATATTTTATTTTCACAAAAATGGAATCATATACCTTTTATTGCTTTGTAGCCTGATTTTTTTTTTCACGTAAAATATTATGGGCATTTTTCTACCTCAATAAATGTATACTTTTAAAATATTTTAAATATTGTTTCCATTCAATTTTATAAGAATTTTATTTAAAGGATACATGTAGCTCTTTATGATTTTCTGCTATTTTACTTATACTCTGTTATCATACTTGTAAAACCTCAGAATTCTTAATGTAAATATTTTTTTTTGGGGGGGGGGGACAATAAAAAACAGTTATTCAATGTCTATTCCTATGGGAACCAAAGCTAGAAATAAGAAAGTATGTGTTATAGCTTGAAGAGAGATGAGAAGCCTATTTGGGAAAAGATGAGTATTATTATTTCTCACTATGTAGTAAATGTGTTGAAAGAAGCTATGCATCCATCAGAAAAATGACATTGTTATTTGAAAGCTTTTTGAAGACAATGCAGAAGCATGATGTGGCAATTCAAACATTTACCACCTACTGCAGCTTATGGTAATAGTGAAAAATGACAAAGTCTTCATTGTGAATTGATTAGACACCTTATTATTGATTTCAGAAATTCTTATGCTGCACCAGTTTTTTAAAATGTTCCCTGATGTTTTGGATCCACAGTTTTTTGTTGCTAGTGATTCACATTTACCTACTAAAGAGATGTTATGTAGAAAAGTGTGGATTGTACTTGGGGAAGAACATCTAACTCAACTTTCACGGGCTAATTCAGCAATTTTTTTAAAATATATTTTATTGATTTTTCAGAGAGAGGAAGGGAGAGAGATAGAAGGTTAGAAAAATCGATGAGAGAGAAACATTGATCAGCTGCCTCCTGCACATCTCCCACTGGGGATGTGCCCGCAACCCAGGTACATGCCCTTGACCAGAATCAAACCCGGGACCCTTGAGTCCGCAGGCCGACGCTCTATCCACTGAGCCAAACCGGTTTCGGCTCAGCAATTTTTTAAAAAATATGTTTTTATTGACTTTAGAAAGAGAGGAAGGGAGAGGGAGAGAGAGAAACATCTATGCAAGAGAGAAACATTGATTGGCTGCCTCCTGCACGGACCCGGACTGAGGATCAAACCCAAAACTGGGTATGTGCCCTGACTGGTAATCAAATTGGTGACCTTTTGGTGAACAGGATGATGCTCAACCAAGTGAGCCACACCCGTCAATGCTCAGCAATTTCTTTAAATGATTTGTATTTTCCAAAGTGAGTATCTCAGCTGGTACTTAAAATATATTCAAAAACCTTCTGTTATCAATAAATCCACAGAAATCCATAAAACTTAGTTTTTCATATTAGTTTATTATCAAACATTTATTGAGCTTTCTACTAATAACATTCGAGTTATTGTGTAGGGCCAAACATTAATTTGTGATCCTTATCTAGAGGGCTCAATCCAAATTTGACCTGAAGAGAGGAGGAATAAGAGATATTCACAAAAATTATGTTCTGTGGTTAAGTAGTCAAACAATACACGTTCCTGCTTCCCATTGTAATGATTTACAAACGACACTGGTAACAATCTCAGAGAACTCAGTTAGCAACCTTTGCAATTATTTTTTAGCTTTATGGGGTTAACCTTATTGGGGTTGATTAAATTCAAGCTGCGATCTTTCATAAAAACTCAATGGAGGGTCCAGATGGCCCAACAATACCTCCTTTTGTGAAAGGAAATAACTTGAAGATTTTTGTCTAATTAAACTATTTGAGCTGGTGGGACCTGAATGAATTGTTATTCCTTTAAACAGACTGTGCATTACAAATAATCTTTATAAAATACTAATTATTCAAAAAATAGAGTTCTGCTTTCACGGTTTCAGTTATGCCCTAGGACCAGAGGGGCACGAACATGACATTTTGAAGTTAGTCTCTGATACCATCTTTGGGATTTCAGTCTGGAAATACAGTTCTGGAAAATCAACAGAACAAGGCCCTATGGAACAAAATGCCAGGAAGGTCAATGCATTACTTTCCTACTGTTCCAGTCCCATGCTCACAATTACCTAACTCTTGTCAAAATATTTTCTACAATAACAGCCAAGACATAATTAGCACCTTTTCTTCATGCTGAAAATATCATTGGTAGCCATAAAACCAATTTGGAGAAAATCTTTCAGCACAACTCAGCTACTATGGTTATTAGTGTATCATTATTTGCATACTAGTGAGAATGACATATCTTACCCTGCCTTCTCTTGTCCTGATAGACCTAACTGTAAGAGATAGGGAGAAAGACAGAAGTCTAGGCAGGTAAAGTGGGATGGGGTGGGGTAGAAATTAGTTGTGAAAGTCAATGAATGGGGAATTAGACAATCTTTCAGTGCTTTGGTTATTGCCTTCATTACTTTCCAACTTTGTGTATTTTGTATGTAATCAAGGTGATATTCTGAAGTAGTTTGTTCCCACAAAGTATGTTTTGTATCAGACAAAACGTAATGGTCAATTTTGTCATGAATGGAAAGTCTCTTTATTTGGCTTTTTATATGTTCTTGGTTGAGGCTATAAAATTCAAAGCAGTTATGATCAGAAATTTCCAGCAGGGGGTGTAGTTGCTTCTGTAGGGTAAATTCTTTTGAGGCTAAATCATGTCAAACATCTGCATCTTGTTGTGTTAACACTGATGGTTCAAAGCTGGAATTTTGATAACATTGTTTTATGGCTTTCATCTCTTTTGATCCTAAAATGGCCATGGATATTAATACTTTAATATAATGTGTTAAAGAACTAGAAATGTGTGAATATTTAAATTAAAAATCTAAAATGTCTGACTAAAATCCTATTCTACCAATTTTTTTCAAAGCAAATGAAGAACAAAGCTTCAAGTGATTTTACTTATCCACTATAGAACAAGTGTTTAAATTTTTTATTTTAGGTAAGATGAATAGTTGATCTAAGAGGGCTGGTAATATTTACTCTATCTCTCCCGTGTGTGTGTGTGTGTGTGTGTGTGTGTGTGTGTGTGTGTGTGTGTAGACTAAATTATTTGTCTCAAAATTTCTCCTTTTGGATGGTAGGGAGGGTGTTTAAAGCTATTTCTTTGAAGGCATGGCTTCTATCAATTTTAAAAGATGCCACCTTATCCTTTCATTTTTGTTTTATTTTCTGCTCTTTATTTTCTTTTATTTGTAGACTAGAGGCCCGATGCAAGAAATTCATGCAAGAGTAGGCCTTCGCAGCCCCCTTGTTTGGCCATTTGGTCGACTTGCATATTACACTTTTATTATTATAGATATCTGACCATTTTCAACCATTGAACTTTGGCCCCAATTTCCATTCTCAGATGTTTATTTGTATTGAAAACTATGCTTCATTTTTTTTGAGAAGACCAAGTCTCATAAAAACAATAAAAATTTGTTAGCTTATTTGTACTGGTAAGCAGGTTTAGACTAACAGTATTAATAAGGAACAAAGTCCTAAAGTTTCAGGTTCCTTGAATCAAAATGAATGATGTAGGCTGACTAAAAATAATGAGTTATGAAAATTATTGCTCAAAAACCATGGCTTTTTTTTTTTTTTTTTTTTTTTTTTTTTACAGTTTCTGGTGTCTTAATGAAGAGAAAATGATTTCAAGTCTTTTTTCACCTCTACTATCATGTGCTGATTCTTGGTATCATGTTTGTTTTAGAGAAATATTAATGTATAAAGAAGGTGTAATTTTCACTTTCTTTATACGTTGTTTCCTTTAAAAAGCCCTGACTTATTTGACTTTGCTTTAGGTCAATACATGTCCATGGTTATGAAATTTCTGATCTAGGAAATAATTTTTAAAATATTGTAGGGCAGATAGGCTAGAGTACCTAACATTTCAAAATCAAAGTTACGAGTTTGAATTGGCTTCCTGTATTTTCAAGGACTTTTAGTACAAAGGTCAAGAAATGCATTTAAATGCATGAACTTTCCAATCTATACAAGCAGTATGAGAATTAGTCCTGCACTCTGAAGTCTCCACTCTCTCTCCCCAATTTCCTCCCCTCTACCTTTACTTTCATTGCAAGTTTTCTTTGCCGTCCTCTTCCCTGCCTCTGGCCTGTACTGGAAAGAAGTACCTGCAGACCTTACTGAACCTATTAGGTACCATTCAGATGCAAGGCAGTGGCTGGAGTGAGGAATCTTAGGCATGCCTTTCCGAAATTAGAGAGTAAGAGATGCCGAGAACTTAAACACCTCTCTCCTGCTTTGGTCTATTACATTTACCTTTGGAGAAATACGGAGAGAAGAGCAGGGTGGGGAACAAAGGAACAGAACTTCTGCTGGAATTACGTGACAGATTTACCAACAAATAACTTTCTAACAGATTTTAACCAAAGGCAGTTTTGCTTTCCTTTACTCAAAGACGGTAAAGGGACCTGGTTGGCAGCAGCTGCATCTTTATAACACTAAAAAGAAATCTTGGCCAACTTCACAGTACCTTATGTAACACAAGAAATGAAGAATAACCTGAATTTAAAGGACTTTCTAAATGTTTACCGAGGAACTGTTTTCAGTGTAGGAAACGAATCCTTCCTCACAGAGACAATTCCAGCCCAAATTACTTTTTTCTTTTAGACTGAATAACGAATCGGCGTAGATTTGTTCTTTTGCTTATTCTTTTATCTGCTGGCAACTGTCTTAAGACCTCTAAATAAAACAGATTCTGATGACCTTGGGGGGAAATCACAAGCCTCGGTTTCAGTGGTGAAAGGAAAGGCATTTTCCTACTGTCCTTTCTTTCTCCACCACTCAATGCCAATGCCCAGATGAGAAATACACCGAAAGCCCAGGGTAACCCCCAAACTTGTGAAATCTGAAATATATATATATGTATATATAGAATCTATGTAAGGCAGTGTAACAAAATCCAGGTTGGGCTGGTGGTGTGAACCCGGGTCCTCGGGGCGACCCCGAAGCCCACCCCAGCCTGGCACTGCGCTCCGTTTCCGGGCTAAACCGAGGGCCCGGGCGCCGGGGACAGGCTCCCGGGCTCCCGGGCTCCCGGGGAGTTTGCTTCTGGGCGAGGACGCCGCCGGGTCCGGCGGGGCGGTCCGCGGCTGGCGAGCGATCCCCGGGCGGAAAGCCGGCCGCAATCGCAGGAGCGTCCTTGCGAGCGAGTGCCTGCGAAGGAGCGGGCGCAGGTTTTCCTCCCTCCAACTCTGTGAGGCTCAGAGACCGAAGGGGGAGGCGGTATCCAGGACCACTCGGCGCCCCGGCGATGTCTCGCAGCGGCGGGCACAGAGTCGGGCTCCCGGGCAGCCCAGGGCCGGCCCCGGCTCGGCCCGAAGCCGGGACGGAAGGACAGGGAGAGAGCAGGGCGGGCCGGAGACACCCGCGCTCCGGGCCGCACAGCCCGCCGCTGGGAAAGCGTGGAGGATGGGACCGAGGAGGAGCGGAATCCGGAGGAGTCGGGAAAAACACTCACGCCAGTGGGTACAAGGGAAAAGGTGAGCAGGAATGGAGTAGGAGAGGGAACCAATGGCTGCGAGGGAACCAATGGAGGGGGAGGGGGAGGGGCGGAAGCCAATGAGGGAGCCGGGCCGCGAGCGAGGACGCGGCCCCGCGCCCGCTCCCGCCCGCCTGGGCTCCGGAGCTCGCGCCTTTCCCGGCTCCCGGGAGACGAGGGGCGGGGCGGGGCCGGCCCAGCGTGCGGCCGGGGAGGCGTTGCGAGGTGAGGGCGGCGGGGGTGGGGATTTGGGGGGGAGGGTTGGGGGGGCAGGGGGGGAGAGGGCAGCGCGGGTGCGCGCGCGCGCGCCCCGTCGAGGCCGCGCCGCCGCTCCGCCCCCGCCGGGTGTGTGGCTCGGCGCGCGCGTGCGTTCCGGCGGTGCGCGCCGGAGAGATGCTGAGGTAAAGTTCGGGAGAGAGGGAGAGCGATCCGTCAGCGTGAGGGAGCCCGAGTGGCCGCCATTACTGAGCCCCGCGCGGCGGCCGGCGCCGGGGAAGGGGGGAGGGACGGGGCTGCCGCCGGTGGCGGGGAGGGAGGGAGGGTGGGCGACCCGGCCGCGGGAGCCGTAGGGCGCCAGGTTTCGGGGCGTGTGTGTTGGGGGAGCGCCGGGGAGGTGGCCGGAGGGACGCGGCGCTCGGTGAGCGCGCCGGCGAAGAGAGGCGAGCCGAGAGTGGAGGAGGAGGAGGAGGCGGCGGCGGCGGCGGAGCGCTCCCCAGGAATGTCGCTGCCGCCGCCACCGCCGGGGCCGCTGCGGTTGCGGAGACGGAGGAGACCGACGCTGTTAGGTAGGACCTCGCGACCCCCGCCCCCGCCCCTCCGGGCCTGCCCGCTCGCCCCCTCCCCGCCTGGGACCCCGCCGCCGCCGGCTGTAACCAGTTCAAGGGGCTGGGGCCCCGCGGCCGCGGAGGGAACCGGGCGCCGCGCTCCGTCCTCGCAGGCGGCGCGGGAGGGGGACGGTCGGCGTGAAGGGCAGCGAGGCCGGGGGAAGGGGCGCTTTCTCCACAGGTGACGGGCCGGGGTCGGCGGAGGCCTGGCGGCGGCCCGGCTCGCGCCGTCCCCGCCAGCCGTGCCCCGGCCTCGGAGGGCGCGCGGGGGGAAAGAAGGTTGCGGCGTCCGTGGGCCGGGTGGCCGCGAACGAGTTCCACCTGGAAGCCAGCCGGGGGAGCGGAGCGGACGCAGATTTCCGCGGAAACACGATCTCCGCGGCAAACTTCAGCGCCTTCCCGGAGACTCGGCCCTTTCACTTTTCCCGGCCCTCGCCGCTCCGTCCGGGGTCCCCTCCACCCGCTTCCCTGCTGCTGCGGGAACTCGGGGCGCGGCGTTTCGCGAAGTTGCACCGCGCAGCCAAAGAACACCGAATCCTGTCGTGGTAGACTCGCCGGCGTGAGGCTTTGATGCTGAGTTTTCGCCCGAAAGAAGCATCTTGAGAATCTCCCCGTTTTCCACTAAAGAAAAGTCTCGGGGTGGGGGTGGGGCGCCGCGCGGGAGCGCGCGCGCACTTACCCACCGAGAAACACGCTCCCTCCCTCGCCCCCTCCCTCCGCGCTGTTAGACGTGCGAGCGAGGTGGAGGCTCGGCTCCGGGTGCCGCTGGAGCTGCAAGGTGCTCGGGAAGTCAAGGCGAACCCCCAGGACGTTTAGCAGAAAATTCGAGAGAAAAGTTGTAAGGGGAGACGGTTATGGTTGTACCGTCTGACAGACCCAGTGTGGGCCCGTGCTCGATATATGGGGATTTCAGTGTTTTAAAACTAGACCGAAATAGGCGTGCAGATGGTGTGTACGCGCGTTTTAAGTTTAAATTCCCACCGGTAACTGGCTTTTCCCCTTTGTGGTAGGTAAGGGATCGTAGCATGAAAAGAATGTCCAGCTGCGAAACGGTGAAATATATACTTGGGTGTATTTGCTGATCTTTGCTTACGCTGCTTCCCACAGGTGTTGGGGGCAGGGGGGTGCCTGCTGCACTTAAGTCCGAAACCGATGTCCATTTGGACAGAATGAATAGTAGAGGGTGTGTATTGGCATCGAGGATCTCATTCAGTACAGGGAATGTTTCTCTAGGTACCCACTTAAAAATGGTTCTTTTAACAAAAATTTGATCTAGATGCAACTATTCGGGAAAACATTTGGTTAAGTAAGATATTAGTAAAATGTGTTTGGAGATGTTTCACTGTCAATTCCAATGTATTTGACTTTAGTATGGTAAAACTGCTCTACTTTTAGTGTACATACTGACCATATAGGTAAACTAACTAGACAGTTTCTAAATTAAGGTTTTTGCTTCCATTTTAAATTGCTTTCTCATTTACAGTTTTTTTTTTCCTCTACCTATTCTTTGTAATTGACCCACGTTTCTTGTATCTATAGTACATCAAAGGAAGAGAGGAGTAAGTGTAGATGGCCAAAAACTTACATAGGCCTTGGAGTATGCATAGTTAAACATGAGTTATGCCTATGCATGTAACTCAAGAAATAGCACTATTGATCTGTTTGACTTAAGGCAGAAATTAGAATGATACAGATGACACTAGGTAACAATCAATTTGTCATGTGTAAGCTACATTTTTTTAACCCACCTCAGCAGGTCTTTATTTTGTCATTCTTTGTACATTATAAGAGCATTGTCACAGGATTATAATTCTTTTATCAGATTTTTAGCACCCCTTCTCCCATTTAAATTATTCTGGCAATTTAAAAAATGTATTGCAAAACTACTTACTATCTTAATTGTGTCACATGGTACTTATCCTAAATGTTTTCCCCATCCGCTTTCTCCCCCTTCCCCATTTCTGTTTGAAAGGCAGATTTAGTACCCTTACTCTTCTGGAGAAAATAAATTATTTTGACCTGCAAGAGTTTTTAAGGAATAAAATACTGTATTTGCATTCCTATTTTGGAATTGAAGTTGTGGAACAGGTTACAATAATAGTTTTGTAACTCACTTTTTTTAATTGAAGAAAAAATTTTGTCTCATGAAGACCATACTAAATTTACTCTTTCACCATTAGCAGGACTTAAAGTGTTGCCTTTGGTATTCACTTCTTAAATATGAAATGGCATAATAGAGATTTTCTTGGTAGCTACAGAATAAGTTTTAATTGTCACGATTTCAGTTTTCATAGATACTATTTTAAGTCATCTGTTTGGGCTGTAATATCCATGATTTTTTTTCTTTATACACCAAGCAATTATGCAGATACTATAATTGACTGAAGAAGCATTGTGTAGTGTTCTGTTTCACTAATGTCTGTTTTCCTAAAAGATGCATGTGAATACATCTAAAGTACACCAGGGGGATTTAGTTTTAAAAGAACTGGGCAGAAACTTTGGTAAAGTGATCCATCATTTGGCGATCTGGGTAATCACACTGTTTAAGTGAAGGTTGTTGTATATAATTTTATCAAGCCAGGAAAAGCCATATTTGAAATTAAGGAAAATAGTTATAATGGTAAGAATTTAAAAAAAATTTTGTTGTTGTTAATTCTCACCGAAGGATATTTTTCCCTTGATTTTTAGAGAGTGAAAGGAGAGAGGAGGGGGAGAGAGAGAAACGTTGATGTGAGAGAGACATCTTCACATTGCTTGGTTACCTCCTGCATGTACCCCGACTTGCCCTTGACAGGGAATCAAACCTGAGACTCGTAGGTTGAGGGCTGACACTCTTAACCACTGAGCCAAACCAGCTAGGGCTATAATGGTCAGAATTTTAAATTCAACTTTCATTGGTTTTCTGATTGTTCATTGGACCCCTTAGGGATTTTTCCTGGGTGTCTTGAGACTTTCTCTAACAACCCACCCTTCCAGACAAAAGCAGCTTCTATTTTTGTCTGTTAAATGTATGTAATTAAATATAAGATCTCCTTTGAAAAATGAAATCATCTTCATTAAAAAATTTGAAAGCCTCTGATTTGTTATTCATTAATTCAGACTACCTTTATTTAGTACTGACTCTGTGCCTGGCCTTTATAAATTAGAGATGGCTAGCTCAGACTTTAGTTGAAGAGGTAGTTAACTATAATTATAGGAGTAAATAGTTACAAGTACTAAGAGATGCAGAAGAGAATGGAATTTGGATGTTTTAACTGTGGAAGTTTGAATGTAAGAGAGACAACAAGGTTGGTCTTCTTTCATTGTATTTTGAAAGTTGACTGTCCACAATACCTACAGCCAAAATAGGCTGTTAATGTTTTGCTCCTTAAATATCACTGGTATGTGTCACATGGTTAGATACTTAAGCTTTTCATTATGAAGAATTAGCGGTAAAAAGTGAATTTTCATATTTCTAGTTTCATATTAGATTTAGCCTAGTTTATTATACCTCTGACCAATATTTTAGTAAGAAGCTGGGCACTGTGATACAAGGAAATATTAACTATCGCTACCTTAAAAGAGCTTATAGCTTTGTTGGGGAGTTAGACAATTTAGGAATAGTTAGATGCCAATTCAAGGCAGAGTAAAAAACCATATTTAAGGCAGTACATACTGATTTAAAAATGGTGTTAAGGAATTTAGATAAAGGAGGAAGTTTATTAACTTTATTTCATTTGGAAGTTTTGTAGGATTCGGATAAGTGAGAGAAAAAAGACATGTAAGTAGGTTAGAGACACTGGCCCAAAAACACAGGGAAGTGCAGGATAGATTGGCAGATGAGGCAAAAATATAAGGTTAAAATGTAAGAGCATCACTTTGTGCCTTTATGAGTCAAATTGAGAGATTTGGGGGAAAGTATTAACACAAGGTTAATAGAAGGCATGATCAAGAAATAAATAATGCTTGCATTACTATAGCCACTTTGCTATATTTAGCATTGTTAAATAGCCTAGGAAAAACTACTTTGGCTTATATAGTGTAGTTCATTGTTTTCCTGTTGATCCAAAATTTTATGTTTATTTTTATACTTTTTCAGAGCCAAGATAATACCTTAGTTTACTTATTTATTTTTTATTTTGGTTGACTAGAGACTAGTGGAAAATTAACATTCCAATGATCTGGGGAATTAAAAAGTCCAACTGTCTGTTCTTTATTAACTAAGTATATAACCCTTTGGATGTTTCTTTTGAGTATTAAATGGTCTCTTAAATAATTTTCTAAAGTTTATGAGCTTCATTTCATTTCTGTATTTTCGTTTGTCTTTAGACATACTGTTAGCTGAAAGTCAAGTGATACCACCATTTATTGCTAAAACCAATGAGTTTTTCATAAAGAAACACTGACTTATTTGTCTTTATTTCTTACATCTAGCAGCTAATCACCAAACTCTCTTTGTCTTGGTTTGCTCGTTTCAGTTAGTTATGTGATAGTTCAGGAGCTTAAAAGTTTTCAGTATTGGTCCATCTCTTGTGTTTTGTGCCCCACCAATTTTGCGTTCCACTTCCAATCTTTAAAATGTCTTCTTATTGCTTATTACAAGGTCTATCTAATTCCTTTTTGCTTTGAAGACCCTTTATAGCCAGATCTTCAGAAATTTAAAAAAAACACACAAAAAACACTCTTATTTTTCAAAATGGCAACTGTGCTCTACCACTCTACCCTAATCACACACCTGGAATTACTTATGTTTTAAATCCAAATTTTAAAGTATTGTGTATGGCTTTTTTTGCACTATGACTGCAGGTTAGAATAGATGTAACACACTGTATGGAACACAAAACCTAAAATATTTACTGTCTGGTTGTTAGTCTATACCCCTTCCTGAGATTCTTACTTAACCTCTTAATGTTTCCATCATTAAAAAAATTGTTAAACCTTACCTAATGTAGTTTGTATAATGAAAATAATGGTTTCCCTCCTCTACAGCATTGCAGTATTGAATATCAGATTACATCCTTTCCCCTACTTCTCAGTCCTCCAAAGTAAGGAGAAAGGACTCAGACCCTGGAAGGGAGGTGAGCATATTCATAGCCCTGGTTTAGTGGGCTTCTCTATACATACCTTTGTACCCTCAAAACCTCTGACATGAAGCTAAGCAGATAGTGGCTAAGCCCAGTAAATACCTAATGAGTTGTTTACATAGGTTGATAAAAATGAAATGACCTTTGGTTCTTCAGTTTTCACCACAGAATATGGAAATGGTCTAGGAAGAGTTTAAAACAGTGGTTCTCAACCTTGGCTGCACATTAGAATCACCTGGGAATCTTTTTAAAATCCTGATTTCTGGGCCTCATCCTCCGGAAATTCTCTCTCTTTGTTACTAATGTTGTGGCCCCACCCCATAACAAAGAAACAATTTCCGGAGGATGAGGCCCAGAAATCAGAATTTTAAAAAGATTCCTAGGTGATTCTAATGTGCAGCCAAGGTTGAGAACCACTGTGTTAGAAGAAAGTGTTGATTAAATAATAGGGAAGGCAGTTAATGTGTTTGTGAATGGTTTAGGAGGTCATTGGTTTTCAAATATTTTATTAAGGGAAACTTTGCATGTAGTAAATACTTGAAATGTTAAAAGATAAAAATGGTTAAAAGCAGAATTATCTTTGGTGAGTAGGGCTTGTGGAGCTTCCAGAGGACTGCCTATTTGGAACTTCCTATTTGGAAATACTTCCATTGAGCTTCAGGCTTACTGTTTATAAACCCATAATTTTTGTTAATGAGTAGCCTATAGTTCTTGGGGGAAAAAAATCTATACTTTTTATAAGAATATTCTGTGGTAAATTTTATAGGCCCATAGCAGTATGTGATTTTTTTTTTTTTAATTGTGACTATAAATGTGACTTCAAGATTGCCTGGTGGTTTAGGATCTAAGTCTGGAGATTGATTCATTTAATCATCAAATATTTGCACACCTGCTGTGTGTCAGGCACTGTTCTGGGTGCTAGGAATATGGTTAAAAAACACAACAAACAAAATCTTCCTCTTAACAGTTTAATCCTAAATCCTACCAAGATACGCTTCCAAGTTATTTAGTTACTACATAAATGGGTGAAATTTTTAATAGATTTTCTTTTCAATTCATCTGATTGTAATCTTGTCTAAAGACTAATTCATAGGAATGATGACTTTTTTAGTATTCCTTTCAACCTTAAGATTGTGTGCTTATATGCTTTGAGTCAAAGGATATATTACAGAATCTGATTGACTCCTACAGGTATTGCATTGTTTAATTACTTAGCTATCTTATATATGTTAAAATGTGTTTTTTTTTTCATTTTCTTTTCTAATTTTTCACAGCATTAATAAATTTGTCAATGAACATTAAGAAAAATAACAGTATAGTGGTATTATACCATATTCATTTTTCAGTACCAGTTGACATTTTTATTCTTAAACTATTCTAGATAAGTTTACCTGAGATTGTGGGATATATGGGTTTGAGTCTTCTCTTGAATATCTGTTTATATAAGGGATATTTTATTTATTTGACTTAAAGAAGATGGAGTGTGTAATTAAAAATTTCTCTGTAATTAGGTAATGAAAATGTAATTTCCTATAATAAAATGTGATTTTAAAAATGTTTGTGTGGAAAATAAAAATTAGATGGTTGTTCTGGCTGAATACGTTGTTACATATCATAGTCTTCATTCTAGTGGTCTAATTTTTGACTAAATTTTTGGAACCTTAAAATATGTGTATATTCCCTCCACAAATACCTTTAGAAAACCTTTTAGATTGATAAATTACAGCACTTCTTTTGTAAACATACTTTTTTGTTTGCCAAAGACTTAAAGAACATTTTTATTTTAATATTTATTAGGACTCATGAATTTATTGAGTAGTTGCTATGTGAGAGACACTGTTCTAGGCTCTTGGGATATATTGATGAAATAAAGATGTGTGCCTTTATGGATCTTTATTAAACCTGAAGTGGGGTGGGGGAAGGGATAGAGTTTATGAGAAGTAATAAAGAGGTAAGTTGTATAGTATGTTAGATAAGCAGTTATGCAAGGGGGATTTTGGTGGAGGGTATTGGGAAAAGTAAGTGCAACAGCAGGAACATGCTTAACATGTCAAAGAACAGTTCAGTGTTTCTTGTGACTGGAGCAGAATGAGAGTGGGGCACCTAGAATGAGTGTAGGTCAGAGAGAAAGAGGGTTGGAGAAGGCAGTTGAAAGGACAGGTTTTTCACTTTTAGGAGCCACTGGAGAGTTTGAGCAGAAGAATGAGAGGCTTTGACATATGGCTGCTCTGGTAATGAATAAACTAGGAAAGTGGGTGGGCAGAAACCAGGTAAATTCGTTTAGAAGCCTTGGAATAATCTAGGACCAGAGATGATGGTCAGAGTAATAGCAGTAAACATAGTGAAAAGTGATAGATTATGGCTATATTTTGGAGAGCCAGTAGGAATTTCCTGATACTATGATAACTTCAACATTAAAAATATTTTATGAAATCATGCTGTTTATTAATGAATGCAACAGTTTTGTGGAAAGGTACAAACAAAATTTTAGTTTAAACCAAAATTACTAAGAATATTTTTTTTCAGTTTCCTAGATTCCTTGTAGAACTTAAAATTTTTTTTTTTTTTTTTTTTTTTTTGCAGAAAGCCACTTCATGTTATTAAAACTCCATTAAAAGAGGCATGTTATGTTTGAATGGCTTAGTAAAAATATCTTGGAAAACTAAGTTGTAGAGATAGCTTCATTTCAGCAGACAATTGTAGGACAGTTTTACTTAAATTTCTTATTGTCTTAATTTCTGTAAGGATAGTTAATCTTTTCCTTGAAATAAGGTTATCTAAAGGCAAAATGAGAAACTGCATTGCAAAATAGTAAAAGCTTAATAACTGTTCTAATGCTTAAAGTAAAGATTGGTCATCAAGAGACTGCTACTTTTGTCTTGGTTTCAAGAGTAAAAATAAGCAATGATGCTAGAAGTTATAAGAAAATGAGAACAAGTTATGTTAAAGTTACATTAAATGTAGAAAGATATGAATAGATCGACATAAATATTACCATTAGATATATTTGAAAGGAATTTTCAAAATAAACATCCAGCACGTAGACATTGGCCATTAGTTTATTAGTGGAGAGCACAAAAAACAATGGATTCTTTCTTAAGCACAGAAGAAAAACTACCTTGGCTAGTCAGTGGAGGGCAATTTTGACTTGGATGTTGAAGGCCAGGGGATAATTCATGTATTTATAATTCAGGTGTTTGAAATTAAATACCCTTATAACCTATTAGAGCCAACCTCATGAAAGCTTTCTTTCTCTCATGAGGTGGTAATAACATACTCACCTAAACAAATGGCAAAATATTCTTGAGGGCAGGGTGATGGCAATTTTTTTTCTAGTCGAGGGTTTTTCAAACATTTTTTAAAACCTGAAAACACTTTTTTAAACTAAAGCTTCTGAGTTAAGTAAACCTGTAAACCATTAAAAAAAAAGCACTACTCTGTTGAGAGATTTGAAAAGAGAACAACTCTATTTGCCCAATATTATTATTTCCTACCTCTAGGTGAAAGAATTTTTCCACCACAATTCGAAAATCACTATATGGTGATTAATGACATAAGCTTTGAAGCTGACTTAATAGCAGGTAGCCTGCCCAATAGCATTGTTAGAAAGAAGGACGTAGATGTTACTTGCTGTACCAAATTGGTAGTTTGTTGTGAATTTGCTGTGAAAACAATAAATGTCACACAAGCCTAACATTTCTAATTTAAACTTTAATATTCATGATTCAGAGACTACTGCTATCAAATTAATTGCAGTGTGTTAAAGCTTCAGTATTAAAATTTATCCTCAATAGATAGAGTTTTATTTCTCTATTATATAAAAAACCTTCCGGTTTTCAGTAATCAATGACAGGGTGATGACTTCATGACTCCACTTATCTTCATTTAATTTTAAGGCCCTTTTATTTCTGAGTATTTAAAAATACATTTTGTGATAGTGTTTTGCTTCGGCTCTCATACTCTATAACTTGAGATACTAAAGTATCTCAGTATGTTGAGGATTATTTTATAGGAGAGCAGAAATGAAGTTTAATGTGTTTGGATAAACATGAGAAATATTAATAAAGGTATGACTGGCAAGGATTTGATTTATAGTTGAAAATTTCTACAATACTCGGGTCCATATGACATTGCATTCTTAACTTCTCTGTTAATAACTTTATCTCTTAAACTGTGGAAGGCAGGGGACTGTCTGAATTGCTCTTCGTTTTCAGAATAGATATTTGTTTAATAAAGGACTTATGTAGTTCTAGTGTTTGTACTATTTAACATAAAAATTCGAAGTAATCACTAGATGTGTTCTTTTGATGTACATTTTAAAGTATGTTGTCTGCATTTTTTTGTTCTAAATAAGGAAAAACACACCTCATATTCTACCTTTTTATTTTTTTCCCGTTGATTGATTGTTAGCTATAGAATCACAAACTAATTTTCCTTTTTATCATAGGTTAAGATTTTTAAACAATTTTTTAAATATAGTTTATTGATTTTTTACAGAGAGGAAGGAGAGAGATAAAGAGTTAGAAACATCGATGGGAGAGAAACAATGATCAGCCGCCTCCTGCACATCTCCTACTGGGGATGTGCCCGCAACCCAGGTACATGCCCTTGACCGGAATCGAACCTGGGACATTTCAGTCCACAGCTCTATCCACTGAGCCAAACCGGTTTCGGCGAGATTTTTAAACAATTTTAACTAAAACCAAAAAACAAGTTAATGGGATTGGATGGCTCTGTCCTGATCTCTTTTACTTACAGTTATTGTGTAATCTGCTGCCAGATAAATATTTCTAAGTCACAAGTCTAATCACATCATTTTTATAAATCTTCAACAGTCTCCCAGGTTCTAAGAATCAAATTAGGAAACCGAACTAATATTTAGTAAGCACCATTTGTTTGCTAGGCACTTAATATTTGAGAAAAAAATTTTAAATTTATATAGATAATAATGTGGCCCCATTTTATAGATGGAGGAACCATGTCTCAAGAGGGTTAGGGCTTAACTGTTATAAACTAGGAAGTAATAGTCCTACTAGAAATCAGTTCTACTTGTTGTTTCCTACTTCTTTTGTTACTCCTTCAACATAGTCATATTTTATTTTTTACAAAAGTGAACCTAATAAACATTTTGTTTGAATTATCACATGGCTGATGCTTTTAAAATTAATATTTAGTTGAGGCTAATAGGATAAACTTTTAAACACAAGAATAAGACTGCCATTTTATTTTTAAATATTTTGCCAAAAATTATAAGGACAGTTTCTCTTTACCATTAGTTGCTAGCATAGCAAATTGTATAATCTGAATAGATGTTTACTTGAAATTGAGGTCATTGGAGAAGCCAGCTACTGGGAGCCAGGTGGTAGTTTTTTCCTTACCTTAATTTTTTTCTTCATCTTCTTTATATTCTTTAGTTTACTAGGGTTATTATTCTGTATGTTAGTGGGCATAACTGAATATTTTCCCTATCTTGTAAAATTTTGATGTGGTGGAAATGATATATTGCTTTTATTTTTAAATATATTTCTACCGATTTCAGTGATTTAGTGATGAGAGAGAATCATTGATTGGCTGCCTATTGCACGCCCCACACTGGGGCTTGAGCCTGCACCCCCGGCATATGGCCTGACAGGGAATCGAACTGTGACCTCCTGATCCATAGGTCAATGCTCAATCACTGAGCCACGCTGGCCAGTCTATATTGACTTTTTTTTTCTTTTTTAATAAATTTTTATTGATTTCAGAGAGGAAAGGGAGGGGGGGGGAAGAGAGAGAGAGAGACATCAGTGATGAGAGAGAATCATTGATTGGCTGCCTCCTGCACACCTCACACCGGGGATGGAGCCCGAAACCTGGGCATGTTCCCTGACCGGGAATCGAACTGTGACCTCCAGGTTCATAGGTGGAAGCTCAACCATTGAGCTACGCCTGGCCTGTATTGCTTTTAATTCAATCTCAAAAGAATGTGAAGAATCTCCAAATAAAATTTATAAGAGACTGATTGATTGCTTCCACATAAGTAACCTAAGTTAAATTACATGGAATTTTTCAAAGTTATTTAATGTTGCTGGTATATAAGATACTTCTTTTTATATTTTTATTGATTTCAGAAGGGAAGGGAGAACATCAATGATGAGAGAGAATCATTGATCAGCTGCCTCCTGCACACCTCCTACTGGGGATCCAGCCAGCAACCTGGGCATGTGCCCCTGACCGGAATCTAACCCAGGATCCTTCAGTCCACAGGCCGATGCTCTATCCACTGAGCCAAACCAGCTAGTGCTATATTTCTAAAAGATTGTCTTGAATATATAATCTTAAAATTCTTTAGCTTGGTGCTGCTCAAAATGTGGTGCACTTCGTAACTCCTCTGAGAGGAAATATATGCAGAAATCAAGAACATTTAGGAACAGTTTGACAATTTTATGTCTCTTGAATCTAATAAGAAATTGGGGCTTAGACTTTAAAAAATTTTTATTTTACAAAAGTGGGCTTGTAGATATGGAATAAAAATCAGTTCTTCATCTCAGATAATTTGAGAAACATGTATCTAGTTAAATAATGTCATTATTTGCACTAATTGTCCATTTATTTCCATTTTCCCTTTTACGTATTTGAATATCTTAATTGTCTTTGGGCATAATATTTTATAGATTTCACAGTGTGCTAAAACTTCTTAAATTTTTTTCATTCTAAAATCTTACTAATAAATTTATATGAAATTTCATTTTAAGGAACAAGATTAGAAAGCAGGTTGTTTGTAAAGTTTGTGAGGGAGTTTTTAAAGCAGCTAGTATAATTTATTTATCACAAAACATAGCCTCCAGTCATAGAAGGCAGGAAAATTGAGGGGAAGGGAAAGGACTGGTTGTTTCCTTAAACTCATAGAAAAGAGTAGAGACAGAATGATCATTTGGTTAATAAGGGCTTATTTTAAAATTTGTGAGATAATAAATTTTGTATTAGTTTAAATGTTAGTTGTTAGAATTGCCTTAAATTTTGAAGTCATTTCACATAACAATAAACCATAGACATTTTATGGTGATTTTTTAAAATACATGTAACATTGTTAACTTGTGTGGTGCTTTGTTATGAATATCTTTAATATGTATATAATTTAATGTATAATTCACGATTAAGATTTGTTCTTTTTCTCCTCTTTCTAGGCAGATGATCCATTTGATGATCTTGAAGACCTTTGCACAAAAATGAGGGAAATACAAAGAACCAAATATAGTTCTGAAATTCAGGATCTATATTTTGAGATGATTTTTTATTTTCGGAATGAGAAGTATATCTGGTTATCTTTATGAATGTAGAGACATGAGAAGAGAGTTATGATGGCAAAAAACAAAGAGCCGCGCCCCCCATCCTATACTATCAGTGTAGTTGGACTCTCTGGGACTGAAAAAGACAAAGGTAACTGTGGAGTTGGAAAGTCTTGTTTGTGCAATAGATTTGTACGCTCAAAAGCAGATGAATATTATCCAGAGCATACTTCTGTGCTCAGCACCATTGACTTTGGAGGACGAGTAGTAAATAATGATCACTTTTTGTACTGGGGTGACATAACACTAAATGGTGAAGATGGAGTAGAATGCAAAATTCATGTCATTGAACAAACAGAATTCATTGATGACCAGACTTTCTTGCCTCATCGGAGTACAAATTTACAACCGTATATAAAACGTGCAGCTGCTTCTAAATTGCAGTCAGCAGAAAAACTAATGTACATTTGCACTGATCAACTAGGCTTGGAGCAAGACTTTGAACAGAAGCAAATGCCTGAAGGGAAGCTCAATGTAGATGGATTTTTATTGTGCATTGATGTAAGTCAGGGATGTAATAGAAAGTTTGATGATCAACTTAAATTTGTGAATAACCTTTTTGTCCAACTATCAAAATCAAAAAAACCTGTAATAATAGCAGCAACTAAATGTGATGAATGCGTGGATCACTATCTTAGAGAAGTTCAGGCATTTGCTTCAAACAAAAAGAACCTTCTTGTAGTGGAAACATCAGCACGATTGAATGTCAACATTGAAACATGTTTCACTGCACTGGTACAAATGTTGGATAAAACTCGTGGCAAACCTAAAATTATTCCCTATCTGGATGCTTTTAAAACACAGAGACAACTTGTTGTCACAGCAACAGATAAGTTTGAAAAACTTGTGCAGACTGTGAGAGATTATCATGCAACTTGGAAAACTGTTAGTAATAAATTAAAAAATCATCCTGATTATGAAGAATACATCAATTTAGAGGGAACAAAAAAGGCCCGAAATACTTTCTCAAAACATATAGAACAACTTAAACAGGAACATATAAGAAAAAGGAGAGAAGAATATATAAATACCTTACCAAGAGCTTTTAATACTCTTTTGCCAAATCTAGAAGAGATTGAACATTTGAATTGGTCAGAAGCTTTGAAGTTAATGGAAAAGAGAGCAGATTTTCAGTTATGTTTTGTGGTGCTAGAAAAAACACCTTGGGATGAAACTGACCATATAGACAAAATTAATGATAGGCGAATCCCATTTGACCTCCTGAGCACTTTAGAAGCTGAAAAAGTCTATCAGAACCATGTACAACATCTAATATCAGAGAAAAGGAGGGTAGAAATGAAGGAAAAATTCAAAAAGACTTTGGAAAAAATTCAGTTTATTTCACCTGGACAGCCATGGGAGGAAGTCATGTGCTTTGTTATGGAGGATGAAGCCTTCAAGTATATTACAGAGGCTGACAGCAAAGAGGTGTATAGTAGGCATCAGCGAGAAATAGTTGAAAAAGCCAAAGAAGAGTTTCAGGAAATGCTTTTTGAGCATTCGGAACTTTTTTATGATTTAGATCTTAATGCAACACCTAGTTCAGATAAAATGAGTGAAATTCATACAGTTCTGAGTGAAGAACCTAGATATAAAGCTTTACAGAAACTTGCACCTGATAGGGAGTCTCTTCTACTTAAGCATATAGGTTTTGTTTATCATCCTACTAAAGAAACATGTCTTAGTGGCCAAAATTGTATGGACATTAAAGTAGAGCAGTTACTTGCCAGTAGTCTTTTGCAGTTAGATCATGGTCGCTTAAGATTGTATCATGATAGTACTAATATAGATAAAGTTAACCTTTTTATTTTAGGGAAGGATGGCCTTGCCCAAGAACTAGCAAATGAGATAAGGACACAATCCACTGATGATGAGTATGCCTTAGATGGAAAAATTTATGAACTTGATCTTCGACCAGTTGATGCCAATTCGCCTTACTTTTTAAGTCAGTTATGGACTGCCGCCTTTAAACCACATGGGTGCTTCTGTGTATTTAATTCCATCGAGTCACTGAATTTTATTGGGGAATTTATTGGAAAAATAAGAACTGAAGCTTCTCAGATCAGAAAAGATAAATATATGGCTAATCTTCCATTTACGTTAATTCTGGCTAATCAGAGAGATTCTATTAGTAAGAATCTACCAATTCTTAGGCATCAAGGGCAACAGTTGGCAAACAAGTTACAATGTCCTTTTGTAGATGTACCTGCTGGTACATATCCTCGGAAGTTTAATGAAACCCAAATAAAACAAGCTCTAAGAGGAGTATTAGAATCAGTTAAACACAATTTAGATGTGGTGAGCCCAGTACCCACCAATAAGGATGTATCCGAAGCTGACTTGAGAATTGTCATGTGTGCCATGTGTGGTGATCCATTTAGTGTGGATCTTATTCTTTCACCCTTCCTTGATTCTCATTCTTGCAGCGCTGCTCAAGCTGGACAGAATAATTCCCTAATGCTTGATAAAATCATTGGTGAAAAAAGGAGGCGAATACAGATCACAATATTATCATATCATTCCTCAATTGGAGTAAGGAAAGATGAACTTGTTCATGGATATATATTAGTTTATTCTGCCAAACGGAAAGCATCAATGGGAATGCTTCGAGCATTTCTATCAGAAGTTCAGGACACCATTCCTGTACAACTGGTGGCAGTTACTGACAGCCAAGCAGATTTTTTTGAAAATGAGGCCATCAAGGAGTTAATGACTGAAGGAGAACACATTGCAACTGAGATCACTGCTAAATTTACAGCATTGTATTCTTTATCTCAGTATCATCGGCAAACGGAGGTCTTTACTCTGTTTTTCAGTGATGTCCTAGAGAAAAAAAATATGATAGAAAATTCCTATTTATCTGATAATACAAGAGAATCAACCCATCAAAGTGAGGATGTTTTTCTACCATCTCCCAGAGATTTTCCCTATAACTACCCTGATTCAGATGATGATACAGAAGCACCGCCTCCTTATAGCCCAATTGGGGATGATGTACAGTTGCTTCCAACACCTAGTGACCGTTCCAGATATAGATTAGATTTGGAAGGAAATGAATATCCTATTCATAGCACCCCCAACTGTCATGACCATGAACGCAACCATAAAGTGCCTCCACCTATTAAACCTAAACCAGTTGTACCTAAGACTAATGTGAAGAAACTGGATCCAAACCTCTTAAAAACAATAGAAGCTGGTATTGGTAAAAATCCAAGAAAACAGACTTCCCGGGTGCCTTTGGCACATCCTGAAGATATGGATCCTTCAGATAACTATGCGGAACCCATTGATACAATTTTCAAACAGAAGGGCTGTTCTGATGAGATATATGTTGTCCCAGATGATAGCCAGAATCGTATTAAAATTCGGAATTCATTTGTAAATAACACCCAAGGAGATGAAGAAAATGGATTTTCTGATAGAACCTCAAAAAGTCATGGGGAACGAAGGCCTTCAAAATACAAATATAAATCTAAAACCCTGTTTAGTAAAGCCAAATCATACTATCGACGCACACATTCAGATGCAAGTGATGATGAGGCTTTCACTACTTCTAAAACAAAAAGAAAAGGAAGACATCGTGGAAGTGAAGAAGATCCACTTCTTTCTCCTGTTGAAACTTGGAAAGGTGGTATTGATAATCCTGCAATCACTTCAGACCAGGAATTAGATGATAAGAAAATGAAGAAGAAAATCCACAAAGTAAAAGAAGATAAAAAGGTAAATTTAATTTATCACCACTAATGTTTATAAAGATGCTTGTTTTTACCTTTAACGCAAATTTTTTTTTATCAGTTTAATGGATTTGACATCAGTGAAAACTTAACCTGCCTTATGTCATTCAATACATAAAATGACCAGCTTTTTAAAATTTCCAGAATATTTTGTGAGGGCAATTTTTTTTTTTTTTTTTTTTTTTTTTTTTTTTTTTTTTTTTTTTTTAGTGATTGTATTGAATTTCACTTATTTGTGCTTTATCTTCTTTGGGTAATTTTATTTCATATTCAGCATGGAAATTCTGGGTGAATATATTCTCTATAAAAACCCAGATATAAAGTGACTTTGTGTTTTGTTTTTCTGTTTTGTAAGCATCCCATTTGTCTGGTTTTTCCTTCTGAGCTATCAGTTTTGCAGTATTAATTTTATATACCTATCTCACTCAAGCATATTAACAGTACAGTAAAACTAATAATTTGTAGTCTTTTAAATTTATTAACTTTTCAGGCAACTTTTTTGTGGATAGTGGTATACTGCCTATAGACTTGGAGAAAGATTTCTTAAATATGAATTGTAGAATTCTGTTCAAATAGCAGGTTTTTGTCTATTATATTTTAAACTAGAGGCCCGGTGCACAAAAATTTGTGCACTCGGGGGGGTCCCTCAGCCCAGCCTGTGCCCTCTCACAGTCTGGGACCCCTCAGGGGATGACCACCTGCTGGCTTAGGCCCACTCCCTGGGGAATTGGGCCTAAACTGGCAGTCAGACATCCCTCTGGCAGCCCGGGAGCCCTCGGGAGATGTCCACTTGCCAGCAGGGAGCAGGCCTAAGCTGCAGTCGGACATCCTTAACGCTGCTGAGGAGTCGGGAGAGGCTCCCACCACCACTGCTGTACTGGCAGCCATCAGCCTGGCTTGTGGCTGAGCCGAGCTCCCCCTGTGGGAGCACACTGACCACCAGAGGGCAGCTCCTGCATTGAGCGTCAGGCCCTGGTGGTCAGTGTGTGTCATAATGACCAGTAATTCCCAGTTGTTCTGCTGTTAGGGTAAATTTTCATATTACCCTTTTATTATATAGGATAGAAGCCTGGTGCATGGGTGGGGGCCGGCTGGTTTGCCCTGAAGGGTGTCCCGGATCAGGGTGGGGGTCCAGCTTGGGTGCCTGGCCAGCCTGGGTGAGGGGCTGATGGCTGTTTGCAGGCTGGTCACACCCCCTTCAGGGTGGGGGTCCCCACTGGGGTGCCTGGCCAGTCTGGGTGAGGGGCTGATGGCTGTTTGCAGGCTGGTCAAGCCCCCCGCAGTGGGGACCCTCACCCCATGGAGGTTTGGCCAGCCTGGGTGAGGGGCTAATGGCTGTTTGCAGGCTGGCCATACCCCCTTTAGGGTGGGGGGTCCCCACTGGGGTGCCTGGCCAGTCTGGGTGAGGGGCTGAAGGCCATTTTCAAGCTGGCCAAGCCCCCCTGGCGATGCAAGCTCCCAGCCTCTCCTTTTTTTCTTTTTCCTTTTTATTCTGGGATTTATTTACCTTCTACAATTGAAACTTTATAGCCTGGAATGGAGCTCAGAACTGGCCAGGGTGGGCGGGAGGGAAGCTTGGCTTTCTCCATCGCCAAGAGCAACCCAGGGCGCCAGCTCCGTGGCCACGGCCAGCTGAAAGTAGGTATCGGGGGTTTATTTATCTTCTATAATTGAAACTTTGTTGCTTTGAGTGGAGCTCAGAGCCGGCCGCGGCAGGCGGGAAGCTTGACTTCCTCCATCATTGGGGCAACCAAGCCTCTTGCTTGCTCCAGCTCCATGGCTGCCAGCCGCCATCTTGGTTGGGTTAATTTGCATATAGTCGCTCTGATTGGCTGGTGGGCGTCACTTGAGGTGTAGCGATGGTACCGTCAATTTGCATGTTTGTCTTTTATTAGTGTAGATAGTTACTAATTTATCTGATGGTATTAAGTTTATTAGAAACCTAAATATGTATACTATTAAAGTTGTATTTAATAATTTTTATTTTTATTAGATCTTTCACAGTAGTATTTACCATTATTTCTAATGCTATTTGACATGAGTGTTCATAAACTTTTATTCAAGGTTTTTATGGTTTTCAGATAGTATTCAATAGGTTTTTATACTGCATATTGGTAATTTCTTCATCCAGTAAATCAAGTCTTAATATTTAATTTACTGCAGCCAACTACTATTTATTAATTCCAATTAAAGCTAACAGATATTTTGAGTAACCTTATTCTAGATCAGTGGTTCTAAACCTTCCTAATGCCGCGACCCTTTTATACAGTTTCTCATGTTGTGGTGACCCCAACCATAAAATTATTTTCGTTGCTACTTCATAACTGTAATTTTGCTACTGTTATGAATTGTAAATATTTGATATGCAGGATGTATTTTCATTGTTACAAATTTAAGATAATTAAAGCATAGTGATTAATCACAAAAACAATATGTAATTATATATCTGTTTTCCGATGGTCTTAGGCAACCCCTGTGAAAGGGTCGTTCGACCCCCAGGTTGAGAACTGCTGTTCTAGATAGATTACTTACATATAGTAATTGCTTCCCTATAGTTGGTAGCCTCCATTTTATAAGTTTAAGCTGCAATATTTTTAAATTTATTATTGTTTTTCAGATTAGACATGTAAACAGTAAGGCTCATCTAGATCTATAACAGACTCAACTCACAACACACTACTAACTAAATACCTCTGGCATCTTTTCACAGTCACCCTATTATCACTAGTCCTCACTACATATTTTATCACTGCCAAAAGACTTCAGTATTTTCCTTTTAATTTGCTTGTTATTAAAACTACTGAATGCTTATTAACAAAAATAAGCATACACAGTCTTTCCATTTCAAATTGTTTATATTTTTGTGTTATTTTTCCTTTTATTTTTATTTTTTTAAATCCTCACCTCAGGATATTTTTTTCCATTGAAATTTTTTGTTTGAGAGTAAAGTGGGAGGGAGAAACATTAATGTGAGAGAGACACATTGATTGTTTGCCTCCTGCACTCACCCTGTCTGGGGCTGGGGATCGAACCCTCAACCCTTTATTCTGCAGCCTTATACTCGAACCACCAAGCAAACCAGCCAGGACTATTTTACTATTTTTTATCACAAGTCTGCTTAATTGTTTTACTAACTTTTTATTATTTTAATATTCTTTTTTATTCATTCCACACTTTATTTTTACTTAAAAATTTTAATGTTGACATTATTGCTGGTGTGCCCCTTTTTCTCTGGAATCCTTTGCCCACCTCCATCCACCCCCGTCTCCCCCTTCCTTGGCCTTCACCAAACTATTGTTTGTGCCCATAGGGTATGCATATACATTCTTTAGCTAATCCCTTCACCTTTGCCCAGGTACCCCACTTCTCACTCCTCAGGTACTGGCCAGTCTGTTCTGTGAATCCATTGCTTCCAGTTCCATTTTGTTTATCAGTTTCTTTTGTTTATTAGATTCCACATATGAGAACATATATATGGTATTTGTCTTTCTTTAACTGGCTTATTTCACTTAGCATAATACTCTCCAGATCCATCCATGCTATTGCAAAGGGTAAAAGTTCCTCTTTTTCTACAGTGGCATAATATTCCATTGTGAAAATATACCATAGCTTTTTTATCCATTTACCTGTTGATGGGCACTTGGGCTGTTTCCAGATCTTGGATATTTGTAAACTAGAGGCCCAATGCATGGATTCGTGCACTGGTGGGGTCCCTCAGCCTGACCTGCACCCTCTCACAGTTTGGGACCCCTTGGGGGATGTCAGAGAGCCTGTTTAGGCCTGATCCCTGCAGGCCAGGCAGAGGGACCCCACCGGTGCATGAATCCGTGCACCAGGCCTCTAGTATGCATATAAGATTTTTGGTAATCTCTTCCCGCCCTCCCCGCTTCTCCCTTCCCTCTGAGATTCATCAGTCTGTTCCATGTTTCCATGCCTGTGGTTTCTGCTCCTGCATTGAGCATCTGCCTCCTGGTGGTCAGTGCACATCATAGCTTCTGGATGTTTGGCCAGTCGGCCAGTCACTTAGGCTTTTATATATATGGACTAGGAGACCAGCACGCAAAATCACGTGGTGCCTCCCACCCTCGAGTTGCCTCGGGCTGGTCCTGCCTTCTCCTGCCTCCCTGCTTCCCCGCTCCTGCTTCCCCTCTCCCGCTTCCCTGCTCCTGCATCCCCACTTCCACCCCGTCTCTCGCTTCCCTGCTCCTGCCTCCCTGCTTCCGCCCCGTCTCCCATCTCCAGAGTGATGCCCGAGGCGCGCGCAGACAGCCTCCTGATGATAGGAGCTAATAAAGAGTTAATATGCTAATGGTCCGGTCGTGACACATTGTGGCATCCTGGCTAATTTGCATATTACCTCTTTATATGTATAGATAATGCTGCTGTGAACAAAGGGGGTACATATAGTGTTTCGAGATTCTTGGGATATATTCCCAGAAATGGGATCGTTGGGTCAAAGGCAGTTCCATTTTAAATTTTTTGAGGAAACTCCATACTGTTTTTCACAGTGGCTGTATCGGTCTGCATTCCCACCAATAATGCACAAGGTTTCTCTTCTCCATATCCTCCCCAGCACTTGTTGTTTGTTGTTTTATTGTTAGTATCCATTCTAACAGGTGTGAGGTGATACCTCATTGTAGTTTTTATTTGCATCTCTCTGATGATTAGTGACCTTGAACATTTTTTCAGATGTCTATTGGCCATCCATATGTCGTCTTTGGACAAGTGTCTATTCAGGTCCTTTGCCCATTTTTCAATTGGATTCTTGTCTTCCTGGTGTTCAGTTGTATTATAAGTTCTGTTTCATGACTTAAATTTAAATGCTAAAATTTTATCCTTTTTTAGTTCTGTCTTGTGTATGGTGTAAGTTGGTGGTCTAGTTTCATTTATTTTTGCATATGCCTGTCCTATTTTCCCAATACCATTTATTGAAGAGACTATCTTTACTCCATTGTATGTTCTTGCCTCCTTTATCAAATATTAATTGACCATAGAGGCATGGGTTAATTTCTGGGATCTCTGTTGTGTTCCATTTGTCTATATACCTGTTCTTACGCTAGTAGCAGGCTGTTTTAAAAGGGGTTTGTAGTATAGTTTGATATCCTGTATTGTGATACTTTCAACTTTGTTGTTCTTTCTTCAAGATTGCTGAAGCTATTTGGGGTCAATTTTTGGTTCCATGTAAATTTTTGGAATATTTTTTCTAGTTCTGTGAAATATGCCATTGGTGTTTTAATAGGAATTACTTTGAATCTACAGATTGCTTTAGGTAGTATGGACATTTTAATGATATTATTTCTTCCAATCCATAAACAACGGTATATGCTTCCATTTATTTGTATCTTCCTTAATTTCTTCCTTTAATATCATATAGTTCTCCAAGTTACAGGTTTTATCTCCTTTGATAAATTTGTTCCTAGGTACCTTATTTGTTGTTGTTGGCAATAGTAAGTGGGATTGTTTCCTTAGTTTTTGTTTCTGGTAGTTCATTATTAGTTTGTAAAAACGCCATTGATTTCTGGTTGTTAATTTTATATCCTGCAACTTTGCTGAATTCATTTATTACATCTACTAGTTTTTCAGTGGTCTTTAGGGTTTTCTGTATACAATATGTCATCTGCAAACAATGACAGTTATACTTCCTCCTTCCCAATTTGGATGCTTTTTATTTCTTCTTGTCTGATTGCTATGGCTACAACTTCCAGTACTATGTGGAATAAGAGTGGTGAAAGCGGACATCCCTGTCTTGTTCCTGATCTTAAGGAAAACACTTTTAGTTTTTGCCCATTGAATATGATGTTGGCTGTAGGTTTTTCATATATGGCCTTTGTTATGTTGAGGTATGATCCCTCTATTCCCACTTTCCTGAGGGTTTATCATAAATGGATGCTGAATTTTACTGAATGCTTTTTCTGCACCAGTTGCTATGATCATGTGATTTTCATCTTTCATTTTGTTTATGTGATTAATGTCACATTTTTTGATTTGTGAATATTGTTCCATCCTTGCATCCCAGGAATAAATCCCACTTGATCATAGTGTATGATTTTTTTTTTTTTTTTTTTATTGATTTTCTACAGAGAGGAAGGGAGAGAGATAGAAAGTTAGAAACATCGATGAGAGAGAAACATCGATCAGCTGCCTCCTGCACATCTCCCGCTGGGGATGTGCCCGCAACCCAGGTACATGCCCTTGACCGGAATCGAACCTGGGACCTTTCAGTCTGCAGGCCGACGCTCTATCCACTGAGCCAAACCGGTTTCGGCCATAGTGTATGATTTTTAAAAATTTATTGCTTGATCCAATTTGCTAATAATCTGTTGAGGATTTTAGCATCTAGGTTCATTAGGGATATTGGCCTATAATTTTTTCTTTCTTGTGTCTTTTTCTGATTTTGGTATTAGGATAATGTTGGCCTCATAATAAGGGTTTGGAAGTCTCCCCTCCAATGAATTTATATTTTGAGGAGGATGGGTGTTAGTTCTTTGAATGTTTGGTAAAATTTGCCTGTGAAGCCTTCTGGTCCAGGACTTTTGTTTGCTTGGAAGTATTTTTTATTACTTCTTCAATTTCATTAATTGTTATTGATCTATTCAGGTATCCTGCTTCTTCCTGATTCCATTTTGGAAGATTATCTTTTTCTAGGAATTTTTCCACTTTGCCCAGATTGTTTACTTTGTTGGCATAATGGTTTCTAATATTTTCTTACAATCATTTGTATTTCTTTTTTTTTATTATTAAATCTTTATTGTTCAGATTATTACATTTGTTCCTCTTTTTTCCCCCCATAACTCCCCTCCTCCCAGTTCCCATCCCACCCTCTGCCCTCACTCCCCACCCACTGTCCTCATCCATAGGTGCACGATTTTTGTCCAGTCTCTTCCCGCATTTCCCACACTCCTTTCCCCCCCAAGAATAGTCAGTTCATTCCCTTTCTATGTCCCTGATTCTATTATAATCACCAGTTCATTCTGTTCATCAGATTATTTATTCACTTGATTCTTAGATTCACTTGTTGATAGATGCATATTTGTTGTTCATAATTAGTATCTTTACCTTTTTCTTCCTCTTCCTCTTCTTAAAGGATACCTTTCAGCATTTCATATAATACTGCTTTGGTGGTGGTGAACTCCTTTAGCTTTTCCTTATCTGTGTAGCTCTTTATATGACCTTCAATTCTGAATGATAGCTTTGCTGGATAAAGTAATCTTGGTTGTAGGTTCTTGGTACTCATCACTTTGAATATTTCTTGCCACTCCCTTCTGGCCTGCAAAGTTTCTGTTGAGAAATCAGCTGACAGTCATATGGGTATTCCCTTGTAGGTAACTGAGTTTCTTTCTCTTGCTGCTTTTAAGATTCTCTCTTTGTCTTTTGCTCTTGGCATTTTAATTATGATGTGTCTTGGTGTGGTCCTCTTTGGATTCCTTTTGTTTGGGGTTCTTGGTGGTTCCTGGACTTGTAAGTCTATTTCTTTGACCAGGTAGGGGAAGTTTTCTGTCATTATTTCTTCAAATAGGTTTTAAATATCTTGCTCTCTTTCATCTTCCCGCACCCCTATAATTCTGATGTTGGTACGCTTGAAGCTGTCCCAGAGGCTCCTTACACTATCTTCGTATTTTCGGATTCTTTTTTCATTTTGCTTTTCTGGTTGGGTATTTTTCGCTTCTTCGCATTTCAAATCGTTGACTTGATTCTTGCGCTCCTCTGGTCTGCTGTTGGGAGTCTGTATAATATTCTTTATTTCAGTCAGTGTATGCTTAATTTCTAGTTGGTTCTTTATCACAACATCGAGGGTCTCATTAGATTTCTTGTAGATCTCATTAAGTTTATCGGCAGTTTCTAGAAAATTCTTGAAAAACCTTAAAAGTGTGGTTTTGAGCTCTATATCCTCCAATTCTGACATTTGTGTCTTGTTTCTTTGTCTCCGCATTTTTTATGTTTTCTTGGTGCACCCCCCTAGTGGTCTTTGTGCACAGTCTTGTTGTAGTTAAGCCTTGATTGTTGTAGGTAATACTGGGGGGGATTTGACCTCCAGGCCAATTGGCTGTGAGAATCAGCTGTGTCTGCAGTGGGAGAACTTCTGTCCTCTAGGGCAGTGCCTGAGGCTATCCAGCAAATGCCTCTGTGCAGGGCTTGGGCGGGGCGGGTCCCAGGGGATCAACAGGGCGGGCGGAGGGAGCAGTTATGGCTGCTCTCAGTCCCGTCCCCAGGGGCTCTGCCTCTCAGAGTCCCAGCAACCGCTGCAAACCTCAGAGAGAAAGCTGCCTTCTAGCTCCGACTGAAGCCAGATAGTCCCGCTTCTCCAGTTTGAGTCTGGGTCCCTAGAGACTCGCCCGGATCTGGAGCTCAGAGTCTGAGACTCCCTCCCAATTGAAACAGACAACCGCGCCCTCAGCCGCCAGCCCGCTCCGCATGCACTCCGCACCATAGTATTTTACTTCAGCATTGTGCCTCCTCTGCTTTTCTCTTTTCTCCTAGTTGTAGAACTTCCACTCAGCCAGCCTTCCTGTGGTTCTGGATGATGTCCGTTCCATCTTTTAGTTGTATTTTGAAGTGGTTGTTCAAGGCAGCAAACTCCGGCGTTAACCTATGCCGCCATCTTGGTTTCTCTCCCCCATTTGTATTTCTATGATGTCTGTTGTTATCACTCTTCTTTCATTTCTGGTTATATGTATTTAGGTCTGCTCTCTTTATTTCTTGATGTGTCTGGTTAAAGGTTCATCAATCTTGTTTTTCTTTTCAAAGAAGAACCAACTTTTGGTTTCATTGATCTTTTGTATTTGTTTCTTTGTTGTTATTGTTTTTTGTTTTTATTTTTGTTCTAATCTTATTATTTCCTCCATTTACTTACTCTGGCCTTTTCCTGCTGTTCTATTTTCAATTCTTTTAGGTATAGGGTTAGATTATTTACTAGAGATCTTTTTTGCTTCTTGAGGTAGGCCTGTAATGCTATGAACTTCCCTCTCAGTACTGTTTTGGCTTTGTCCCATAGATTTTGGGTGGTTGTGTGTTCATGATTGTTTCCAAGTAATTTTTTATTTCTTCTTTGATCTAATTGGTAATTCATTCCTTGTGTAATAACATGCTATTTAGCCTCCATGTGTTTGAATATTTTTTGAGTTTTTTATCATGGTTGATTTCTGATTTCATGCCGTTGTGGTCAGAGAAGATGTTTGATATGATTTTAATCTTCTTAAATTTATTGAGACTTTTTTGGTGTCCTAACGTGGGCTGTTTTTGAGAATGTTCCACTTGCACTTGATAATGCATATTTTGCTTCTTTGGGATGAAATGTTCTATAGATATCAATCAAATCCATCTGACCTAATGTGTTGTTTAAGATCGCTGTTTCCTTGTTGATATTTTGTCTGGAAGGTTTATTCATTAATGACATTGAGGTATTAAAGTCCCCTACTATGACTTTTTTGCTGTTGATTTCTCCCTTAAAGTCCACAAAAAAAATTTTTTTAATGCCATATATAAGGTGCTCCTTTATTGGATGCATATATAAATGTATACACACACTTTGAATACTTAAAGGCAGTGTTTATTAAAAGACATCTCATTTTCAAAATTGAGCTGTCAGCTTTTTTTACATGAAATATTTTTTCCATCCCTTCACTTTCAGCCTGTGTGTATCTTTCTTCTGAGATGGGTCTCTTGTAGACAGCATGTATTGGGTTGTGTTTTCTTATCCATTCGACTACCCTATGTCTTTTGATTGGAGCATTTAATCCATTTACATTTAAGGTTATTATTGATAGATACTTACTTATTGTCATTTTTAAAATGCTGTGTTCCTCTCTATTTCTTTTTCTTAAAGCAATCCTTGTAGCATTTCATGCAATGCTGGTTTGGTGATGATGGAACTCCTTTTGTCTGGGAGGCTCTTTACTTCACATTTAATTTTAAATGATAGCCTTGCTGGATAGAGCAGTTTTGGTTGCAGATTCTTGCTTTTCATTAATTTCAATACTTGAGGCCAATGCCTCTGGCCTGGGTGTTTCTGTTGCGATCAGCTAGAGCCTTATGGGAACTCCCTTGTAAGTATCTGGCTGTTTCTCTCCTTCGGCCTTTAAGATTCTCTTATTTTTAATCTTGGCCTTTTTAATTATAATGTGCCTTGGTGTGAATCTCTTTGTGTTTATCTTGTTTGGGACACTCTGTGCTTCCTGAATTATGCTAGTCAGCACCTAATTTAAAACTTATGAATGGTTTATTTCTGGAGTTTTCCATTTTATATTTCTGGACCAAGATTTATGAAGGTAATTGAAACTGAGGAGGGGGGAAAGTACTATATTATTTAACCTATAACCTATGTTCTTTTTATGTTCTTTCCAGTATAACTAATTTTTATTTAGCTGGAATCAGTGTACACACATGTTTTTTTACTTAGTCATATTTTTCCATATTGCTCCTTAGTCTTTCAGATTATACTTTTTGCTATTATATAGTTTTCTATTTAGAAAATTGTACCAAAGCTAAATAAGTAGGCTTCCAAGTTTTAAATTTTGCTGTCTTTTATTGCAGTGGCTAGTTAATTTGCTTTTGGATTATTTCTTTGGGATAAATGTACAAAAGGCTTGAATATTTCAGTGGCTTGATATTATTACTATAGCTCTTTCAGTGTTAATTTCTTAACTCTGAGCATTGTGAGGGAAAGGAATGTGCCAGATACTCTGAAATTTTAGCATGGTCCCTAATTTCAGTTAGTTTATTAATGATAATGTTCCTTGAATTGAATTAAATCTCTTCACATCTGATTTGCCCTACCTAATTATTTAACTATATTTTATTGATTCCAAAATACTTTTCTTTTTTTAACTTTTAAAATCTGTTAAATCTGCATGTGTCTAACAATTGATGGCATGTCATAATTTCAGTAACACAAGGTTGTTTTGGTGTTTTCTTTTTTAGAAGTACATCAAATAATGGTGCTGTTTTTAGTCATTGGCACCTTAAGTTCACTTATTGTAGTAATTTGTCTTTAATTTTTATTCCTAGCCACAGATACAAATGGGAATTAATATCAGACCTAGATTCTTTCTCCACACTTGCAAATGGTTCATATATTTGATTCAGTGCTTTATATAATATATCCCTTTTCATTCGGTATCAGCCAGTGTTTTTCCTTACTTGTATTGAAATGATGAGTTAGCCTTGAGTTCTACTTATAATCTGTTTTCTGTTGATTTTACTCATAGTAATCTTGGCTCTCTTAACTTTTAGAGCTGTTATAGAATTTCCTTGCACTTTTATTTTTTATTTTATATTAATCCTCACCCAAAATTATTTTTCCATTGACTTTTAGGGAGAGGGGGAGAGAGAGGGAAAGACAGAGAAACATCAATGTGAGAGAAACACATTGGTTGGTTGCCTCCTGCATGAGCCCTGACCAGGGCCTGGGCCAGGGAGGAGCCTGTAACCAAGATATGTGTCCTTGACCAGAATCGAACCCAGGACCCTTTAGTCCACAGGCCGATGCTCTATCCATTGAGCCAAACAGGCTAGGGCTCCTTACACTTTGATAATAACTCTAGGGGCCTAGTGCACAAATTCATGCACCTTGAAAGGAACTGTGGGCTGTGAGGCTGTGGTAGGCACAGGGGTGGGTCTCAGCCCATCCTCCGTGCCCCCCAGTTTCCTGTCTGCCAGCAGTCCCGCTCCCACTGCTGCCACTCCCATGTGCTGACAGTGCTGGTCCCACTCACACCTGCTGACGGCGCGGAGCAATTGGGACCGGCACCAGCAGCGGGTGCTAGCAGGGCCAGTGCTGGCAGTGGGTGTGAGTGGGGCCAGCGCCAGCAGCAGGTGTGAGCACCGGGCAGGACGGCGGCATGCGGGAACAAAGAATTTTCAGTATCCACCAGAGGCTCACCCTGATGACAATGACTGGCACCCCGCCTTGGTCTGGTGCCCCTGCTCACCTGCTCCGCCATCCTGCCACAGCCGCCGCCGCCATGTTCCACGCACACCCCCTCATGATCAACACACGTCATAGCAGCTGGTTGGTTGGTTGTTCCAGTTGTTTCGCTGTTCAGTCTATGTACACATTAGCCTTTTATAATATAGGATTGTTTTAATTTTTAGATTCATGTGTTATGATATTGGAACTCCTAAGAAAATTGGAGAAATTATATTTTAGAAGCTTTTAGATCTATAGGTAATTTTAAAAATCTGGTGGCACTTTAATGTTTTCTGGACCTATGGTCTTAAAAAGATAAACATACCGGTATATTACAAAGCAACTTCATAGACACATTTTTGTGCCGTGGTTATATTTTAGGGCTTTGTATTTATATATGCACAGTGAAATGCCTTCTATCTCTCTATGGCTAACAATTATTCATGATATATATTTTAAAGCATTACAGAAAGGCTAGAACACTTTAGTGCAGCTTAGTTTGCCTAAAAAATTATTTTCATAGTATAAGTTGGACTTGAGTAATTAAAGATGTTTTATGTTTCAGTTCAAAAAGCATTCACTGAAAACATGCTTAAATCTGTAAAAAAGCTGTTGATGGGTATAAAAAGTTAAAAGAGCTTAAATGTTAGTTTGAGAGACAATACCCTGTGCTTGGGACAGGGTTAGGAAGTACTACTATAGCAATTTTAGGAAGCATAATATAATAGTTAAGAGCACATGTTCTAGAGCCAGATTTTAGGAACTTACTAGTTGTGCAAGTTTGTAATTTTTTTGTACTTTCATCTAGAAAAACCAAGACAGTCCTACTTCTTAGAGCTGTTACGAGAAGTAAGTTCATCTTGATTTAGTGTATTTGGTACATGGTATATATGTTAAGTAAAAAAGTATATATACGATTTGGTGGTGGTATTATTGAAATATAAGTATTAATGGAATACAGGGTGAGAAAACCATAGAGTGGTTAGTTTCACAAAATTGGAGTTAGTTTCACAAAATTTCAAGAAGTGTGTCAATTGCCTTTTAAGAAGGAGAAAATATATTTTAGATGGGAAAAATCACTTGTACAGGGCATAAAATTATTACTAAGCAAGGTGAGATATGATAGGACACCATCCGAAGGCAGGGTATTGTGAAATAGCATTGCATTTATGAGTCTGCTAAACTGAAGAGCTAGATTAAATCCAAGAGCAGTATAGTAAAACAGGTCCTGAACAGTAAGGGAAGTTGGAAGGTGGAAAGAGACTGTCAAAGGCTGGTTTACGCATTCAGTTTTAAAGTGATAGGGATACAGAGACCAAATGAGAAATCAGTAAAGCTAGAAGTTGATTCTTTAAGAAGACTAGAAAAAAAACAGACAAATGTCTGGCAAGACTGATCAGAAAAAGAAAAGAAAAGGCATACATAAACATTGAGAATGAAAAGAGGAACATAATTACAGATAGATCAGATTAAAAAGATAATACTATCAACAATTTTATGTCAACAAATTTGAAAGTTTAAAAAACATAAACTTGTAGAAAAATATAATTTACCTCGTTTAGAAAGCTTTGAATAATCCTGTAACTATTAAATAAATTGTGAAGCATTAGTTACATTTTGTCATAAGAATACCAGGCCCAGATAATTTTACAGGAGAATTTTCAAGGAACAAATCATTTCAGTGTTCTACAAACTGTTTTAGAAAATAGAATGCAGAAAATACATTCCTTAATTTATTCTCTGAAATCACCTATCCTTCTAGAACAGACAAGGATGGTATTAGAAAGGAAAACGATAGTTCCATTTTAATTATGATTATGCATGCAATAATCATAATTTACGGGTCCATAGACTATTAACTGCAATTTTGATGTCCAGTAACCTGAAAATCAAAAGTTCTTTCAGAAATTGGCAGCACAACCTGATTTGACCTGTTCTTGTTGGCAAAACCTGATTCAAACTAATGTGAGACTACTTAAAATCATTGTTTATCTTGTTTAGATTGAATATCCATACAGTTCACTGCAGAACTATTCATGTATTTGAGTAGGGTACTGACCCTCAATTTGCTGGGTTGTTATGTAAGATATTTTTTGTACTGTACATGCTGGCTAACAACTAGAAATTTCTGAATTCTAAAACATATCTTGACCCAACGGTTTTAGATAAGGGATTTTGAACATATAATAGCAAAAACATCTAACAGTATTTAAAAGGCACTTGACAAAATTTAAATTCACGTGAAAGCTGTTATGAACAGATGAGAACTTTCTTAACTTCAAATAAGGTATCTACAAATTCACAAACAAGTGAAATCCACAATAAACATCATCCTAAGTAAGGAAATGGATTCCCCTTTCAATCAGGAACAATACAAAATACACTGTCACCACTTCTGTTCAGTATTATATCTAGATCTTAGTCAAAGCAGTAAGAAAAAAAAAGTTAAAAGCATGAGTATCGGATGGAGGATACAAAAATGGTCATATTGGCTGATATGATTGTCTGTGTAAAAGCCATAAAGGATCTACAGATAAATTATTAGTATTGGTAAAAGAGTTTAACAAAATAGCCCGGCTGATGTGCCTAAGTTAGTTGAACATCATTCCATGCACCACGAGGTCACTAGTTCGATTCCTGGTGAGGGCACGTGCCCATGTTGCTGGCTCAATCCTTAGTAGAAGGCAGCTGATAGATGTTTCTCTCTCCTTGATGTTCCCATTTCTCTCCCTCTCCCTTACTATCTCTGAAATCAATAAAAACATATATTATAAAAAGAGTTAACAAAATATCTCCATATAAGACCAGTAATCAAAAGTTGGTTATATTGCTATGCATCAGCAATAAGCAACTTGATACCATTTGCAAAAGCAAGGCAAATTATCAAGTGCCTGGGAGTAATTACAACATCATGTTCCTCTGTGGAAAAGTATAAAACTTAAAAAATAAATAAATAGCCGAAGCCGGTTTGGCTCAGTGGATAGAGCGTCGGCCTGCGGACTGAAGGGTCCCGGGTTCGATTCCGGTCAAGGGCATGTACCTGGGTTGCAGGCACATCCCCGGTGGGGGATGTGCAGGAGGCGGCTGATCGATGTTTCTCTCTCATCGATGTTTCTGACTATCTCTCTCCCTTCCTCTCTGTAAAAAATCAATAAAAATATATTTAAAAAAATAAATAAATAAAAAATAAAAACAGGAAAAAATAAAAGAAGAAAAGTATAAAACTTTATTGAAAGACATTAAAGAAGACATACCGATTGGCAACCGCTGGTTTAAAGTATCAAGGGTTTTCAAGAAATTTCACTCACTGATTGTAATCCATATATGGAAGAGCAAAGAACGTAGAATAGCCAGGAGACTTATGAATAAGAAAGGCAGAGATGGTATGGTAATGAAGTGTGTGTGCTTATTCTATCAGATATAAAATTTAGTATTTAAGAGAATGTGGTATTGGCACTGGGATAGGCACTGACCAAAAAAATAGAATAGAGAGCTGCCAAACTACAACCTCTGGCTTGAAGCTATCCTTCCACATAGTAGCCACATGAGGCCATTGAACACTTGAAATGTGGCTGGTATGAATTGAGATGTGCTGGTCTAGGGGATGAGAAGTGTCATTTTAAGTTAGATCTGATAGGGGACTAGTTGGGTGGCTGGAAGAATATATAATGCTGAATGAATAGGATGCTTTTGTGGTGAGAGGGAACATGATACGTGTTCTTAAAGGAGGTCACTGCAGCTGGTCATTGATCTAAGGCAGTGTTGGCATACTTTCTGTAAAGAGCCAAATAATAAATATTTTAGGCTTTGAAGGTAATACAGCCTTTATAACTAGTAAAATCTGCTGTTGGCAATATAAATGTACCATAGAAAATATGTAAATGGGTGAATTATGGCTATTTTCAAATACAGGCAGCAGGCTGGATTGAGCCCCCAGGCCATAGTTTTGCTGACCCATGATCTATGGGAGAGAATAGAACAAGGAAAGACTTGAAGGAGTGGGGACTAGACTGGGACCTTTTAAGCAATGTTAGGAATTTTTGTTATTTAGCCTAAGAGTAATTTGAAATTAGACAGTGAGTGGATTTGAGATCACATGGTTTTAGTGTGGAGAATGGGTTGAGTAAGATGGAAAACCAGTTGGCATATTATAATACTCTAAATCAGGGGTCCTCAAACTACGGCCTGCGGGCCACATGCAAATACAAATATTGTATTTGTTCCCGTTTTGTTTTTTTACTTCAAAATAAGATATGTGCAGTGTGCATAGGAATTTGTTCATAGTTTTTTTTTAAACTATAGTCCGGCCCTCCAACGGTCTGAGGGACAGTGAACTGGCCCCCTGTTTAAGAAGTTTGAGGACCCCTGCTCTAAATGAACCGCGATAAAAACTTTGAGTAGTTGAAATGGGGGAGGAGAATGGTGGCAGTGAATAGAATGGATTTGAGATACTTAAAACCCGTAAGATTTGGTGATGTTTTGTATATGTGGGGGAAGGGTGGTGATGATGAACAAAATAGGAACTATAGCTCATTGATTTCTAGCTTGTGCAACTTCATCAGTTGATGTTGTTCTTCATGTAGAGCATTGGAATTTACCTGGTTTGGAGTTGGGGTGTGGAAATTGTAATTTTGGTTTTAGAGTTCAAGTAGAGATGTCAATTGGGCAATTATGAGTTCTCAGAGGAGAGGTCTGAGTTAGAGATACATATTTAGGAGACAGTGAAGTAGTGGTGGCAATAGGTAAAATGACCCTAGGGAGTAAATACAAAGCAGTGCCTATCAGAGCCTTGAGGAACTGCCAATGTTGAACGGCCAGATAGGAGAGATGATTCTTAAGAAAGATAGGTAGAGAATAACTCAGAATAAACCAGTTACCCTTTCTTAGCTGGTTCCTTCACCTGTAAAATAGGGATAACAGATTGTCCCAGACTTATTATGGTTCAACTTGTGATTTTTTTTTTTAAATTTATGAAACCGTACACATTCAGTGGAAACTGTACTTTGAATTTTGATCATTTCCCAGGATAGCAATAAGCAGTACAGTATTCTCTTATGATGCTGGGCAGGGTGCAGTGAGCCACTACTCCCATTCAGGCATGCTGTCATAAGGTTGATACTCTGCAGTGTACTATACTGCCAGCATTTTATAGATACTGTGTTCTGAGCATGTTTAAGGTAGGCTGGGCTAAACTATGATGTTCAGTAGATTATTGCATGATATTTTCAACTCATGATAGGCTTATTTGGACATATCTCATAAGTTGAGGAGCATCTGTGTAATACTTCTCTTAGAATTGTGCTAGAAATTGGAACTATGTGTTTCAAGTGCCTGGCATACAGCAGTGCTCAATAAATACTATTATGGTGTGCATCAGGCCTGAAATATTCCAGTATACTCTGTATTTCAGAACAGCCCTTTGTCCTATTTGCTGGATTCATTTCCGGACTTGTTTTTAAATTGTATAATCCTATGTATGATTTCTGATCCTGAGTTTATGCACTTGTTAGTTTCTTAGCATTTTTTTTTCTCCTCTAAGAAAAAAGTTCATTATGTTTACCTTCATTCTTAGATTCTAAGATAGGAGCCATAGTCTAGGAATCTTTTCGCAGATATAGGAAATCATAACTTTTGGGCATTAGTGACATCTAAGGAAGGCTCAAAGATCTATTTCTTTTAAACTGAGCTTAGTTGTCAGCTTTATGCTTGATTGTCTTTGATTCTATACCCCCAAATGAGTTTAGTTTTAGTTATGGGAAGAAGCCCTCTAAGACATTTCTTTAAAAAATATATTTGTATTGATTTCAGAGAGGAAGGGAGAGGAAAAGACAGAAACATTGGTGATGAGAGAAAATCATAGATGGGCTGCCTCCTGCACACCCCCCACTAGGATTCTAAATCTAGCCCGTAATCCATGTATGTGCCCTCACTCAGAATCAACCCATGAGCTCCTGGTTCATAGGTTGACACTCAACCACTGAGCCATCCCATCTGGGCTTTTTTGTTTTAAGAGTTGTTTTTTGTTTGTTTTTATTGATCTTCTTAGAGAGTGAGGAAAGAGGGGGGAGAGAGGGAGAGAGAGAGAGAGAGAGAGAGAGAGAGAGAGACATTTATGTGAGAGTGAAACATCCATCAGCTGTCTCCTGCACACACACACCCTAACAGGGATTGAGCCCACAACCTGGTCATGTGCCCTGACTAGTAATCAAACCCACAACCCTTCGTTCAGTGCCTTGGATGACGCCCAACTGAGCCACACCGGCTAGAGCTTACTGTTCCCTTCTCACTAAACCCGCTATTGGATAGTGTCTTAGATTCTGCTGCTTTAGCCATTATAATAGGGTTTGGAGAATGTTTGGTGAAGAACACCAAAATAGGTATGTTTTCTTTGAAAAACTGGATAGATATCAACATGTGTGAAGCTGCGACTGGCATGGCTAGGGTTCAAGGTCTGTAGAAGGGGCTGACGCACAAATGGATATACTAGACAAGAAATATAAATTTAGAAGGCATGGGGGGAGCCAGGCGGAGACCTTACTCTCCAGAGGAGAGATTCCCCAAATGGACCCATTAGCTTTTTATTTACTAGAATACACATTTTCCCTTTAGCAAAGCAAACAGACATATCAGTGGTAAGGTTTGGTAAACAATAAAGGATTATCAGGTTAGGGCAGTGGTCGGCAAACTGCGGCTCACCAGCCACATGTGGCTCTTTGGCCCCTTGGGTGTGGCTCTTCCACAAAATACCAACTTCTGCGCATGGGCCACGAAGTTTCAATTGCACTGTTACGTGCATGCCCGCACATGGTATTTTGTGGAAGAGCCACACACTAGGGGCCAAAGAGCCGCATGTGGCTTGCCAGCTGCAGTTTGCCAACCACTGGGTTAGGGGATTGCCTTCAGCCATTCAGCCAGCAGCAGAGTAATACACTGCTGATTTTCAGCCCTGCTGAATATCAAAGTCCATTAGCCTTCTAAGGACTTCTTGCATTTATATGTTAACTACTGCTAGTCTTTGCCTCCAAGAAACATGTATATATTGAGTCACAGATATTAATTTAATTTACTTAATGTTAGTAAATAGTGAATTGATACCAGATTTTCTTTTTCTACTTATTTTTGGGGAATACCTTGGTTAGATTTTTTTGGCAGTTAATATAGGGTTTCTATTATAATCCATTATTACCTGCAGACATTTCCTTCAGGGGTTGTGGGAGAGTGAGGGTTACTTTTTGTAAAGGAAATATGTTCAGAGGAATGAGAAAGCTGCTTTCCCAGACCCCTTAACTAGCATCTTTTGCCTTGAGTTGGGTCCTGTATCCATCCATTCCTAACCAGTAAATTCTGACCAGAGGAACAGAATTATGCTATTGACTGTAGGCCCAAGCATTTATTCCTAGGGCTCTGTGTGAACTTGGCTTTCCCCCAAATTGGGATTAATTTTCTAAAGGATGAAAATCGCAATAGCCGAAACCGGTTTTGCTCAGTGGATAGAGCGTCGGCCTGCGGACTGAAAGGTCCCAGGTTCGATTCCGGTCAAGGGCATGTACCTGGGTTGCGGGCATTTCCCCAGTGGGGAATGTGCAGGAGGCAGCTGATCGATGTTTCCCTCTCATTGATGTTTCTGGCTCTCTATCTCTCTCCCTTCCTCTCTGTAAAAAATCAATGAAATATATTTTAAAAAATAATAATAAAAAAAATAAAGGATGAAAATCGCAATATCTACTACAAGCAAGGTATATATATTTTGTTCATAATTGATATCCATAGCCTAGCACAGTATATTGTATTGTGATCAGTTGAAGTCAGTATATGGTTTTGTGTTTGTAGTTGTAATAAGAGTGGTTTTTGTATTTGTTTTAGTAATTAGAATTTATTTTGATTCAAGGAAACTTAATTTGTCAAACATCTTACTGAGTGCCCACTATATCGAATCACTGTCTGAAGCTAAGGTTACAGGGACGACTTAGTTATTTATGCATTCTGCTCTCAAGAAATTCAGTCTAGTAAAATTGATTTTACTGAAAATTAAACATTTTTTTATATTTTTATTAAAGTTAGCTAAACTTCTAGTTCTTTCACATCTCTCATCTCATTTGGAAAGCATTTAGTGAGGTGTTTTTAAAGTAACCATTTCCATTGCTTTTTTACTGGCTAATTGGCTAAACTGGTCTACTTCTGATTGAATAGTTCTATGTTGTTTCCAAAATTTCGCATCAACTTAAAGTTGATTTCTTCAGTAGCATTTCTAGTGCTGGATACATCAATTTATAGTATTATATAAGTATGGATATATAATGTGAGTATTTCTGCCCATATTTTGCTATTTGCTATGTCTTCTGTGCTGTCCGTTTGACCATGATTTATTACTTTTCAAATTCAGATTGAAATGTAAGTAAGTGGTCAGTTTGTAAGTACATTTCTGATTCATGTGTTCCATTGAGACTTAATATAAATGATTGTGTCAGTGGTATGCTTGTTTTTACTAATTTAAAAGCAAATGTAGATTTTTTTTTAAGTGTGACTTTCTATTCAAACTTAATATTTTTCTTAGCTTGCATAGCACTGAATGTTTGGCAAAAATGGGCATGGCACAAATTATTGAAATTACTCTTATTTCTACAGTATATTATAATTCTTAGAATATTTTCACATATCAAGGAGGCATATACTCCTATAACATAGAGCAGCAGTTTTCAACTGGTGTGCCACAAGAATTTTTAAAACATGCAGTGCCTGACTAGTTAGTTAGGGGCACTGACCTCCTCCCTTAGATCAAGCATGTCAAACTCACAGCCCATGGGCCACATGTGGCTCACAACGAATATTTTTGTGGCCCAGGCAATGTTAAAGCGTTTTAATAAAAATTTTGTAACTTAATTTTTACAATATTCTGTTAGACATAAGTATTAATAGCAAACTATAACGTTCACTAATGACTGATTACTATAATCGTATTGCATTCATTTTCCTTATGCGCCTTAAGCACAAGCGCACCATCAGTGAATATTTTAGCATCTGATTGCCATGTAATTAGTCTTGGACTGACTTGTTTGGTGTACATAACAGTAAATACTTCGCTTTCGGAGAACAAGAACAATAGGTTTATTTGCATTACGCTTATTTGTGCAGTGTCTGGTAAGTTAATGTTTCAGAAAAATATGAATTTTTATTAAAACATTCTATTGTTTTATGTTAACGATTACTCATTTATTTCAGCCTTTTGTATTCAGCATGTCTCTATCAAAATAAAATAAATTTTTCTATGAAAATTGAAGCTTTTGGTTTTTTTGCGACCCATATAAACTTAAACCTTGTTTATTTGGCCTGTGTTAGCCTTTGAGTTTGACATGCTTGCCTTAGATTGTCAAAAAAGTGACAGCCAACAAACAATAGCTATCTGATGTGAATAAATAAAAATTAATGGCTTTTCTTTGTCAGATCAGCAAAGAATATATTTTTTGGTGTGCTGCAGAAATTTAGTTAATTATAATTTTATATCAATGGACAGTTTTTATTGCAAGACTTATAGGAAAGTGTATAGGGTTGTCAATTTTATGTGCTACAATATTTGGTATAGTACATATTTTCCCACTCAATTCAAGAAGATTTTTTTTTATAATTTTGTAATAATTAAAATTAGTTTTATGATTTCTAGCTCCGTAATGTTTTCTTTTCATTTCAGCTAATATTGTGACAGAGCCCTCAAGTAAATAGGGGCTTAATCTATGAATGTATAAAGAGAAACTACAGTGGAAGGAGAACTGCTTTTTAAAGCAGTAATTTTAATATTTCCAATTATTTTTTTTGAATAAATTTTTATTGATTTCAGAGAGGAAGGGAGACGGAGAGAGAGATAGAAACATCAGTGAAGAGAGAGTCATTGATTGGCTGCCTCCTGCACGCCCCCTTCTGGAGGTCGAGCCCGTAACCTGTGCTCTTGATCGGAATCGAACCTGGGAGCCCTTCCGTCTGCAGACCAATGCTCTATCTACTGAACTAAACCAGAAAGGGCATATTTCCAATTCTTAGAGCAAAACAAAATGGTATGACCAAAGTGGTCTTGTGATTTATCTAACTTTGTTCAAATATTAAGTCTACTTTGCGTACTTTGTATAGAGCGTTTGTTTTGATCTTTTTTGAAATTGTTCTTAGCCTTTAAAAATCTCAGCACAGGTTTCGGTATTTTCCCTGGAAAAATGCATGTGCACAAAATTTTATTGCCATTTTAAGGGTTTCATATATTTGCTAAAGCTGTGGACTCCAACATAAAAGAACCTCTGTTGAAGTTAGGGAGAAGGAAGACACACTGAAACTTTTCTTCATTCTTCCTTGGTGCTCTGATTGGCAGCCATTAGAGTAACAGAAAGTACCTAAAAGAAAAGTTGGGAAGCAAAGGGAGAAACAATAGTTTTTAAGAATGAAATGCTGGGTATAACATAAAACTTACTTTAATTTGAGTACACTTTTAAAATATATATTTAGGAAAGTTGGGAAGAATTCCACCCATTATTCACTTGAATAGCTAGGTGTTTTGGTAGGTGATTCCAGGTGCATTTTTTGTTTGTAGAGTTGTTAATGGCAGTAATAAAATACCTACCAGTTAGATGGTATGTGTTGACATGCTTAATAGGAACATGCTGTCTTAGAGATGAGTTAATGCTAGAACTAGTTTGTATGTTAGTATATACAAGAATCCAGACCACATTTATTTACCCACAGTTATTTTCTCTTCACTTTTTTTCACCTAGTGTTAGCTTAAAGCAAGCATGTCAAACTCTAAGGCTAACATAGACCAAATAAATAAGGTTTAAGTTTATGAGGGCCACAAAAAAAAACAAAAGCTTCGATTTTCATAGAAACGTCGGTTTATTTTGATAGAGACATGCTGAATACAAAAGGCTGAAATAAATGAGTAATCGTTAACATAAAACAACAGAACGTTTTAATAAAAACATTTTTTCTTGAACATTAACTTAACAGACACTGAATAACTGCACAAATTAATAATCATAACTCAAACCTATTTTTCTTGTTCTCTGAAAGCGAAATATTTCCTGTTGCGCACACCAAACAAGTCAGTTCAAGACTAATGATGTAGCAATGGGCTTCTAAAATATTTGCTGCTAGTATTAGTGGAGAGAAATGGTGAGCCTTGTGCGTAAGGCACGTAAGGGAAATGAATACAACACGGTTATAGCAATCAGTCATTAATGAACGTTGTAGTTCATTATTAATAATCTACATATATATAAAAGTGTAAGTGACCAGGCAACCGTTCGACCATCTGGTAGCTATGATGCGCACTGACCACCAGCGGGGCAGACGCTCAACACAGGAGCAAAAACCACAGGCATGGAATCATAGAACAGATGGATGAATCTGGGGGGGAGGGGGAAGGGCGGGAGGAGATTAACCAAAGATCTTATATGCATACTAGTGGCCTGGTGCACGGTGGGGTCCCTCAGCCTGGCCTGCAGGGATCGGGTCGAAACCAGACCAGTGCATGGAAACGGGCTCTCCCACATCCCCTGAGGAGTCCCAGATTGCAAGAGGGCACAGGCCAGGCCAAGGGACCCCACTGGTGCCCTGTACCCGTCCTCTAGTTATGTAGAATAGGATATTGTAAAAATTTAGTTACGAAATTTTTATTAGCATGTTTCTTACATGCGTTATATTGGCTGGGCTGCAAGTTTGACATGCTTGGCTTAAAGCAGCCGTGGGCAAACTACGGCCCGTGGGCGGGGATCCGGCCCATTTGAAATGAATAAAACTAAAAAAAAGCCCATTTGAAATGAATAAAACTAAAAAAAAAAAAAGACCATACCCTTTATGTAATGATGTTTACTTTGAATTTATATTAGTTCACACAAACACTCCATCCATGCTTTTGTTCCGGCCCTCCGGTCCAGTTTAACAACCCATTGTGGCCCGCGACTCAAAAAGTTTGCCCACCCCTGGCTTAAAGGGTGTGAAAGAGCCTTCACAACAACCCTGATTTTCAAAGTGTGTTTGGATTTCCATCTAGCACCTACAGCTTTTATAGACTTTTTAAAAAGGGATTAGCTAGCCTGGCCTATTTGTTTAGTGTTTACAGTGTTGTCCTGTGGACCAAAGGGCTCCAGGTTCAATTCCCGGTCAATGGTATGTACCTTGGTTGCAAGTTCCCCAGCCCCAGTAAGGGCAGGAAGCCACCAATCAATGTGTCTCTCTCACATATATATTTCTCTCTTCCCGCCTCCTCCCTCTCTTTCACCCTCTCTAGAAATCAATGGAAAAAATATCCTCCTGTGAGGATTAAAAAGGTGGGGGGAGTTTAAGTAAACCTTTATGGAGCCCTGGATCCCACTAATACCTCTTTCTTATACTAACGTGTTATGCTGTAGTGTAATACTTATTCCTCCCACCTAAAGTAATTGCTTTATTGTAGTTTTATCGTTTTATAGTTTAACTAGAGGCCCGGTGCATGAATTCGTGTACGAGTGGGGTCCCTTGGGGTGGCCTTCGGGGGTCGGGCCCCACCTCACGCCCCCAGCCTCACAGCCCCGCAGCCCCACCTGGCACCCCACCTTGGCCTGGCGCTGCTGCTTCACTTGCTCCACTATCCTGCCTGTGGAGAGATCAATCGGGCTGGCCTGGGAACCGTATGCAGGGCAATCGGGTCCCCTTTCGCACCCGCCTTGGTCTGGTGCCACCCACTCACCTGCTCTGCTATCCTGCCGTGGTGCCACTCTCGTCGGGGCCCGCAGCGCCTCCTGTGCTGCCAGCGCCGTGTCACCAACGCCTACCATGTTTTGCGCCACCCCCTGGTGGTCAGCGCATGTCATAGTGAGCGGTCAAACAACTGCCTGAGGGGACAGTTTGCACGTTAGGCTTTTATTATATAGGATGTTTTGTTTTTCTTACTACATTGTAAGCTTTTAGGGGGCAATTATGATTATCATTCATCTTCGTGTACCCTACAGTAGTGTTTCTCAATCTTGAGTTCAGTATTGACCTATTTTAAAGTTAAAATTTTGAGTTTTCCAGAATATGTCTGTGGCCATCTCCCAAACTTGAGTTCTTGGTCAACCTTGTTTTTATTAGCCTAGACCAGGGGTGGGCAAACTTTTTGACTCGAGGGCCACAATGGGTTCTTAAACTGGACCAGAGGGCCAGAACAAAAGCATGGATGGAGTGTTTGTGTAAACTAATATAAATTCAAAGTAAACATCATTACATAAAAGGGTACGGTCTTTTTTTTTTTTTTTTTTAGTTTTATTCATTTCGAACGGACCAGATCCGGCCCGCGGGCCGTAGTTTGCCCACGGCTGGCCTAGACAGTGGCTGGTAAACTGTGGCTCGCAAGCCACGTGCAGCTCTTTGGCCCCTTGAGTGTGGCTCTTCCACAAAATACCACGTGCGGGTACGCAGGTACAGTGCAATTGAAACTTCGTGGCCCATGTGCATGCAGAAGTTGGTATTTTGTGGAAGAGCTACACTCAAGGGGCCAAAGAACTGCGTGTGGCTCACAAGCTGCAGTTTGCCGACCACTGGCCTAGCACAGTTGTTCTCAACTAGGTCATTTTGCCCTCCAGGGATCATCTGGCAATGTCTGGAGACAATTTTGGCTATTAAAACTGGGATGGGGAATTGCTACTGTATTTTTTGGGTAGAGGCAAGCAGTGCTGCTAAACCTCCTGCAATAAGTGATGCTCCACAACAAGATTATACAATCCAAAGTGTCAGTAATCCTATCTAATAAAAGAGAAACATGGTAATTGGCGTACGACCGCTACCCTTCCCATTGGCTAATCAGGGCGATATGCAAATTAACTGCCAGCCAAGATGGCAGCCGGCAGCCAGGCAGCTTGAAACTAACATGAGGCTTGCTTGCTTCAGTGACAGAAGGACTCCAACGTTCCCCGCCTGCCGCTGCAAGCCTCTGAACTGGCAATTTGAAACATAGTTACAAAAATAGAAGCTAAACAAAACCCCAGAAACCAGCTTTCAGCTAGCTGGGATCTCAAACCTGGAGTTGATACAGAGTTTCCATTGTAGAACCTAAACAAACCAGATACCTGCTTTCAGGAGCGGAGGCCTAAGAGCTGGAGCTTCAGAGCTAAAGCTGGCTCAGAAAAGAAAAGAAAAAAGAAAAATGGGAGCTTCAGTCCCAGCCTGAAAACAGCCCTCAGCCCCTCACCCAGACTGGCCAGGCACCCCAGTGGGGACCCCCACCCTGAAGGGTGTGTGACCAACTGAAAACAGCCATCATCCCCTCATCCAGGCTGGCCAGGCACCCCAGTGGGGACCCCCACCCTGATCCAGGACACCCTTCAGGGCAAACCAGCCAGTCCCCACCCATGCACCAGGCCTCTATTCTATATAGTAAAAGGGTAATATGCGTCCCAGCACCGGGATCAGCGTGACGGGGCAGCGCCCAAACCCCCAGATCGCCCTGCGGCTCTGTGTGTGACAGACGGCGGGGCCACAACCTCCCTATCGGCCCTGCTCTGTTCCTGACAGGGGAAAGCGCCCCAACTCCCTGATCGGCCCTGCTCTGTTCCTGACAGGGGAAAGCGTCCCAACTCCCTGATGGACCCTGCTCTGTGCCTGATAGGGGGGAGCTCCCCAATCCCCTGATCACCCTGTGGCTCTGTGTATGACAGGGTGCAGCGCCCCAACCCCCACCCCCACCCCACGGGCCCTGCTCTGTGTGTGACGGGGTAGAGCCATAACCTCCCCATCAGCCCTGCCGTGAGTGTGAGAGTGGCAGCGCCCCAGCCCCCTAATTGGCCCTGCTCTGTGGGTGGCGCCCCCTGGTCCCCGCCCTGATCTGTGCGTGACAGGGGGGAGCTCCCCAACCTCCTGATCGACCCTGCTCTGTGCGTGACAGGGGGCAGCGCCCCAACCCCCTGATTGGCCCTGCTCTGTGCGTGACAGGGCGTGGCGCTGCAACCTCCCCATCGACCCTGCCTTGAGTGTGACGGGGCGGTGCCCCAACCCCCCAATCTGCCCTACCCTGAGTGTGACTGAGGGTGGCATCGCAACCTCCCAATCCGCCCTGCTCTGTGCATGACAGGGGGCGGTGCCCCAACTCCCCAATGGGACCTGCTCTGAGCCTGACCAGGAGCTGCACCTAGGGATTGGGCCTGCCCTCTGCCACCCGGGAGCAGGCCTAAGCCAGCAGGTCGTTATCTCCCGAGGGGTCCCAGACTGAGAGAGGGCACAGGCCGGGCTGAGGGCTCCCCCCCCCCCCCCGCCCCCCCAGTGCACAAATTTTTGTGCACCGGGCCTCTAGTACTATATATAAGAATGTGGTCTGTAAGGAAATTCCTGTGAGATTCTAGAAGTCATTCATACAAATTATGTTTGTACCTGCTCATTAGGAAAGGCAGGTTTTTCCTCATAGGTGGTAGATTTTACTTCCCTATCCTCACCATGTTGGGTAAAATATATTTTGAAGAAGGAGCTACTGTGGGAAAAAGCCACATGCTATTGCTATGTGTCCCACTTCGCTCATCTTTATTCTGCTGTAAAATATGTTTTCATTTCCTTGTCACAGTCTTACTTGAGATTGCCATAACTTCTTATTTAGATCATTGTAATGACCTTTCTTAAAATATCATTTAAATTTGACATAATTGCAGGTTAACATGCAATTGTAAGATAATGCAGAGATCCCATGCATCCTTTGCCCAGTTTCCCACAAAAATAACATCTTCTAAAAGTATAGAGTAATATTACAACAAGGGTGTTGATATTAATGTGATCCACAGATCTTATTTAGACTTCCCCAGTTTTACTTATACTCATTTGTGTGTTTGTATTTCATTCTATGCAATTTCACATGTAGATTTCTGTCTCTGTCACTAACATATCTTTCCTGTTGTCCTTTTATAACTATACCTTCCCTTCTAATTCCCCTCCATACATAACCCATCCCTAGCAGCCCAACCACTGATTGGTTTTCCTTTTTATCATTTTATAATTTTGCCAGTTCCAGGATGTTATATAAATGGGATCATAGAGCATGTAGCTTTCTGGGACTGATTTTTTTTTTTTTTTTCAGAGAGGAAGGGAGAGGTATAGAGAGTTAGAAATATTGATGAGAGAGAAACATAGATCAGCTGCCTCCTGCACACCTGCTACTGGAAATGTGCCTGCAACCAAGGTACATGCCCTTGACCAGAATCGAACCTGAGACCTTTTAGTCCACAGGCTGACACTCTATCCACTGAGCCAAACCAGTCAGGGCTGGGACTGATTTTTTAAAAATTCAGTATAATTCCCTGGAGATTCAGACAAGTTGTTGCATAAATCAATAGTTTGTCTCTTTTTATTGCTGAGTAATATTCCATGTATGTATATAGCACAGCTTTTTAACCTGTTGTAGGACATCTGTATTGTTTCTAGTTTTGGGCTATTATGAATAAAATTGCTATGAACAATCAAGTACAGATTTTTATATAAATATAAATTTTCATTTCTCTGGGATAAATCCCCACGAGTGCAGTTTCTGGGTTGTATGGTAATTTTATATTTATTTTTACAAGAAACTTTTCTAGAGTGGGTGTACTATTTTAAATTCCCACCAGCAATGTATAATAGAGACTGTTTCTCCATATTCTCACCAGCATTGTTGGTTCAGTAACTTTTTTTTATTAAATTTTTAAGGAGAGGGAGAGACACATGACGTGAGAGAGAACCGGCTGCCTCCTGCACACCCCCTACCGGGGATCAAGCCCACAACCCAGGCATGAGCTCTGACCAGGAATCGAACCAGCAACCTTTCAGTGCACAGGATGACACCCAACCTACCAAGCCACAGTGGATGTTGCTTCTCGGCGATACTGTTAATAAACATGCCTAATCTCTCTCCCTGCAAAATATATGTATGTAGCCTCTGTATAAAATTCAGATTCTTTACTTAGGCACTAAAACTATTTGCAGTGTGGCCCTTGCCTATCTTCATTATTAATTCTTATACATACTTTTTAGTTCCAGGTGTGTTGAAATAGTAGCTATCTCTTGTAATGATTAGATTATACATATAATATTACCAAATACCTGATACACAGGGTGGGGCAAAAGTAGGTTTACAGTTTGTATGGAAAAATAATACAATAATAAATAATAATACCAGAATAAACTCTGTGTTTTGAGTATTCACAACACTGTAAACCTACTTTTACTCCACTATGTATACCAAGCAATTAAAAAATGGCAGTTTCTAGTAATTTCTGAGAGCTTATGTTGGCATATGGTATGTTTAGAAGAGTGAATGAACTATAGATAGACTAGATTCTTTCTAAATCCTGAAATGTCCCCAACCTCATCTCTACTTTTATAAGTTCTATCTTTTAAAGTCTGGGTTTAAAGCCTATGTGTAATTATTTTGACACATAATCGTACACTGTTTTGTACATGTTACTAATTAAATGACGGATAGTGAGGTGTTTTTTCTTCATAATAGATTATCTGTTTGGTGAGGGCATTTAACTGTACTTCCATTCATTTTATTTTTTAATCCTCGCCGGAGGATATACATATTTTTTAAGTTCTTTATTGTTTAATATATTACACAAGTCTCCTTTTTCCCCCATTGACCTCTCCCTGACCGCCCCCAGTCCCCAGCACTTGCCCTCACCCCTCCTCTCCCTGCCACCCATCTGTGTCCATTGGTTATGCTCATATGCATGCATAAAAGTCCTTTGGTTGACCTTTTACCCCTCTTCCCCCACCCCCCACCCCCCGCCTTCCCTCATAGGTTGGACAGTCTAATCCAGGGGTGGGCAAACTTTTTGACTCGAGGGCCACAATGGGTTCTTAAACTGGACCAGAGGGCCAGAACAAAAGCATGGATGGAGTGTTTGTGTGAACTAATATAAATTCAAAGTAAACATCATTACATAAAAGGGTACGGTCTTTTTTTTTTTTTTTTAGTTTTATTCATTTCAAACGGGCCGGATCCGGCCCGCGGGCCGTAGTTTGCCCACGGCTGGTCTAATCAATACTTCTATGACTCTGGTTCTGTTTTTGTTCATCAGTTTATGTTCATTATATTTCACAAATGAGTGAGATCATGTGATATTTATCTATCTGACTGGTTTATTTCGCTTAGCATAATGCTCTCCAGTTCCATCCATGTTGTTGCAAATGGTAAGAATTACTTCTTTTTTTACAGCAGTATAGTATTCCATTGTGTAGATATACCACAGTTTTCTAATCCACTCATCTGCTGATGGGCACTTAGGCTGTTTCCAAATCTTAACTATTGTAAATTGTGCTGCTATGAACATAGGGGTGCATATATCCTTTCTGATTGGTGTTTCTGATTTCTTGGGATATATTCCTAGAAGTGGGATTACTGAGTCAAATGGGAGCAGCTAGTAGTTTGCAGGCTAGAAAGTACCTTAGTGCTCCTGAGAGAGGACTCAGTCGATGTATTCCTCTCTCAGCTTTGAAATTATAGCCTGTTCATTTCTACTACCTTCCACATTGTACTCTTTTGGTGGTGGTGGTAATGGAAGGGTCATTTAAGGAGTTAGGGTCCACATACTATTGATTTGGTGGGTTAGTTCTAGAGCCAGAGCAAACATGCCAATGCTTTGATGACAACATTCCAGACATGTAATTATATTGCATGTAATCTGTATCACCAAAGAGTGATAGTATATGAGGATTTAGAAGTGGGATTTTATGAGCTCTGGAGGTTTGCTAGGTGGAGCAACCTGAAATTGAAAGTAAGAAAGGACTTAGTTAATTTTTCCAAGATATCCAGAGACTTAGAAGAATACATTGGGAGATCCATCCAAAGGAGAGACTCTTCCAGAAAGAATTGGAAATTAAGATGAAAATTGTTGCTTTAGGCCAGTGATGGCGAACCTTTTGAGCTTGGCATGTCAGCATTTTGAAAAACCCTAACTTAATTCTGGTGCCGTGTCACATATAGAAATTTTTTGATATTTGCAACCATAGTAAAACAAAGATTTATATTTTTGATATTTATTATATATATATATATATATTTAAATGCCATTTAACAAAGATCAACCAAAAAAATGAACTCGCATGTCAGCTCTGACACGCATGTCATAGGTTCACCATCACTGCTTTAGGCATTGAAAGCGTTACCTGTGCTCCCTCCCCCACCCACCCACACTTTTCTGATTAGAAATTATGTGGGGTTTTTTTTGTTTTTTTGTTTTGTTTTTTATTATAGAAATATCAGTTTAATCTTTTACTGTAAGAATATGAACGTTTTAAGAGGATCTTTGTTATTATTTATACAAACAGTATAAACAGAGACTTGATAAAGGTCTCTGGGTTTCTTTTAACTTCATGGTCTCGAATGTTGCTGTGGAGGATTCAAATCCTGAGATGCATGCTGGGGGTCCTCTGGGTTGACTGACCAGTAGCAGTAATCAAAGCCGAATGCCACAACCTTCTCCCAGGTGTCGCCAAAGCCATCTGGTCGACTGTCCACCTTTAAATTCCTGATTTTTGCCACTTTGCCATCAATTTCCACAATAGTTCTTCCTCCTCCTTTGGTCTCCCTCTTGCTGAGGGGCCACACCCTCATGGCCACCCGCACATTCGCCATCCCTCGGCCTCCGCCCAAGCCTGGCAAGCCGGCCCAGCCACAGCATCACCAACCCCAGCCCCAAACTTAGCCGCAGCCCCGGCCCAGCCCCTCCGCCCCATGTGCCCCCTGAGGTGGGCCGGCCTGGGGCAAGAAATTACATGTTTTTATCTTGTTCGTAAATCAGTAATGATATTTTTGACAAATATGAATACGTTGGGTATTTATACCAGAAAAAATAAAAATTTGTAGATAAAATTAGACTAAAAAGCAATAATGGCTGTCAATAAAGGTGCTCTAATATGTATAAGTTACTGAAAACTTCCTCTTCTTTCTATATTTTAGAGATTCTCAGTTGGGAGTGCATAATAGAATCATCTGTGGAGATGGTTACTATACCCTGCTCCAAAAAGACTGACTCAATTTCCTCAGTGGTGGAATTCCAGACAATACTTCCTTAAGTTTTTGAGATGTTCTCTCCCTGGGTTAAAACCTACTTTCTCCCAATGCTAGATTGAAGTTAAAACTCTGTGACTTCCTTAATTTTTTTTATTGTGAAAATGCCTTGTTTATTGTGCAAATTATCTTTAAGAAATAGAGTCAGACCCTGACTCTATTTCTTGGCTCAGTTGGTTGAACGTCATCCTATGCACAAAGGTTGCTTGGGGCACATGCCCAGGTAGTGGGCTCAATCCCCAGTAAGGCGTCTGCAGTAGGCAGCTGATCATGTTTTTCTCCCTCTCCCTTCCTCTCTAAAATCAGTCAAAACATATTTAAAAAATATAAAGAAATGAGAGGCCTGTTGCATGAAAAGATTCATGCAATAGGCCTGGGTCCCGGGTGCCGGAGGAAAACCAATGCCACTCCGGCTGGAGCCACCTTCAAAGCCCTCACTGCTTCAGCTGGAGCCGCCTTCAAGCTGGAGCCGCCTTCAAGCTGGAGCCGCCTTCAGTCTTCGCTCCACCACTTTGCGCCTACATATGCAAATTTACCACCATCTTTGTTGGCGGTTAATTTGCATATCGCTCTGATTAGCCAATGATGGGTGTAGCGAAGGTATGGTCAATTTGGATCTTTGTCTATTATTAGATAGGATAGCCCTGGTAGTGTGGCTTAGTGGTTGAGCATTGACCTATGAACCAGGAGGTTGTGGTTCGATTTTTGGTTGGGGCAAATGGGAAAAGAAGGGACAAATGATGGCACTAAAAATTTATGGAGTTACATAGGTTCGTTCACTGTATAATTGGTAATTAAAGTTACATTCTTACAAGTACAGCCATGCCCCAAAACCTCACATGACATGTCTAAAGACCAAATAAAATTAACAGACCACCCCTAAACTGAATTGAGCATTGCTTAATCCTAGTTTCTCCTTTGTGTTGGCATTGAAAAATGATTTTTTCTAATCTCCCTACCTATCCAGTTTTCCATTGTTTTCAAAGGAAACATTTTTTTTTCTACTCACCTATTTTTTCTGTTTACTTTTATCTCACCATTGCTTAAGTTGCTGCTTTTAGCAGAATTTATTTAATGAGTACCATTTTGATGGGCATGGTTGGATGTGGCTTTAATTTATTCATTTATTTTTCACTGCTTTTATTTTGTTGTTGTTGTTAATCCTCACCTGAGGATATTTCCATGGATTGTTAGAAAGAGTGAGTGGAAGGGACAGGGAGAAACACAGAAACATGGATGTGAGAGAATCACATCAATTGGTTGCCTCCCACACGTGTTCCCACCAGCCTACAACCAAGCTATGTGCCCTTGACCTGAATCGGAGCTGGGACCCTTCGAATATCTGAGGGCTGAAGCTCTCTATCCACTGAGCCAAACTGGCTAGGGCTGGATGTGGCTTTTAAATATTTCTTTTGATACAAAATGTGTATTTACATTGCTTAATACTAATGTTATTCTAAAGGAAATTTTAATGGTTTTAACTTGAATATGTTTTCTTACAGCAGAAGAAGAAAACTAAGAACTTCAATCCACCAACACGTAGGAATTGGGAAAGTAATTACTTTGGGATGCCCCTCCAGGATCTGGTTACAGCTGAGAAGCCCATACCACTATTTGTTGAAAAATGTGTGGAATTCATTGAAGATACAGGTAGGATATAAATATCATTGAAAGGGGTTTTTTTGTTTTGTTTTGTTTTATTTTATTTTTTTTAAATCTTTAAATTCTTTATTAGTTAAGGACTTACAAATGTGTCCTCATTCCCCCCCATCATTGAAAGAGGTTTGATTTAAATTTCCACCTTTGCTGCACCAACAGTTTTTTAAAATGCTCATGATTCATTAAAGCTAAGTTTTGAAAGAGGTGTATAGTTCTCATTATTAGGATTGTCTTGAGTATTAACTCTAGATATAACCATCTGACATCTGAAAGAAGTTTTGTTATTGGCCAGTAATGTTTTTGTTGGACTTCTTTTTAATAAATGGCTAAGTCGAATGCTAAAATGTTAATAAACTCACCTTATTCTGGAATTTAGAATAACTTGATTGTTAAATCGTGCTATTTATTCATAGGTAGTTATGATTTAAATCTATAATTTGAAAGTTTTTAATATTTTAAAGTAACACTATTGATTTTTCTTACTTATTTTACACATGAATTTTTCCGTTAAAAATTAATAATAATTAAGAATGTTTAGCCGAAACCGGTTTGGCTCAGTGGATAGAGCGTCGGCCTGCGGACTGAAAGGTCCCAGGTTCGATTCCGGTCAAGGGCATATACCTGGGTTGCAGGCACGTCCCCAGTAGGAGATGTGCAGGAGGCAGCTGATCGATGTTTCTCTCTCATCGATGTTTCTAACTCTATCTCTCTCCCTTCCTCTCTGTAAAAAATCAATAAAATATATTTAAAAAAAAAAAAAAAAGAATGTTTGATCACTGTTCTGTTCTTACATTGATGGTTCTCTCTCTCTCTCTCCCTTTTCCTTCTCTCTTTAAAAATCAATTTAAAAAGTCCTAAACAAAAAAAACCCACAAAACTGGATACCCATATTCTATCTAGAAAAAATCAAGCTTACTGGCCAGTGTGGCTCACAGGTTGTCAGTACACAGAAAAGTGATGGGTTCAGTTCCTGGTCAGGGCACATACCCAGGTTGTGGGTTTAATACCCAGTTGCTAATCAATGTTTTTCTCTCACATCAATGTTCATTTTGCTCTTCCTCTCTCTCTAAAACATATGAAAACACATTCTTGGGTGAGGATAAAAAAAGAGAGTCTTGGTCAAGTCATATAGCCTTACTGATTTTCTTGTTGACTTTTTTAATTACTTAAATAGTATTACTGAAATCTGGAGTCATGATTGTAAATTTGTTCCTCCTTTAAATTCTGTTAAGTTTTGCTTCATGTGTTTTGAAATTGTTTTAGTTGCACATGCTTTTATGATTATGTCTTCTTTGTGAACTGACCTATTATGAAGCATTCTCTTTATGCTTTGTAATATTCTTTGTTCTGGAGTCTACTTTGTCTAATATTAAAATAGTCAATGGTATTTTCTCTTTAGTAGTATTTATTGGTATATCTTTTCTATCCTTCTACTTTCAACCTTTCTGTATCTTTATATTTAATGTGGTTTCTTGTAAACAACTAGAAGCCCTGTGCACAAAAATGTGTGCGGGGGCGGGTCCCTCAACCCAACCTGTGCCCTCTCACAGTCTGGGACCCCTCAGGAGATAACCAACTGCTGGCTTAGGCCCGCTCCCTTGGTGGCAGATGGCACGCCCAATCCGCAGTGTCTGCCCCCGCCCCCCCCCCCCCCATCGCAGATGGCAGGCCCAGATCCCACGCTGGGGGGGGCGGGTGGCGACTCGGGATTGCGCTGAGGTCCCTGTGGATGTTCAGGCTCCGAAAGCGTAGTTGTTCTTTCTTGGTTTTGTTTTTACTTCTTGAAATTGAAATGTGTTTAAAAAAAAATTTTTTTTTTCCTGCACCTTTTTGGGTCCCAGGGACCCCGCTACACACCAGCTGCCCTTTCCCAGCTCGGTGCTCCTCCGAGCTTCTCACGGAGGGGCATCCTTTTAGGTTGTGGGGTGCGTTGAGAGAAGCCTGGCTTTCTGAAAGCGAGTGTTTGGGGATTTGTGGTCTGGCTGAGGAGCCCCGAGGGCCCACTCAGAACAGTGGGGGCTGCCACAGTGAGTGACCAAAGAAACCAGAGAAAAGTTAGGAGACAATAAACGGTTCGATTTCTAATTCCGCACGTTGCAGGAGCCGAGGGCGCCCTGGATTTTCCAGGGAGAGAGTGAGCGAGTTGCATGTGTGTCCACTGCCCCTCACACAGCCGGCCCTGCTCCCCAGGAGCCCAACTTGGCTGAAAAGAATAGCTCAAGCACCCAGTGAGGCCTTAAAGCCTGGGGTGCTTGCTTGTGTTGTCCGAGTCTAAGCTCGTGGCGCTGGAGCGCCCCCAGGAGACAGGACCCCGGCGCGGCTGTCTCCTTCCTGCAAACCTGCTGCCGGGTGCCCCGCTGTCCTCCTCCACTTTTCGTCCGGGACTTGCCGCTCACTCCTGGTCTCTGTTCGCCTTTGGCTGATGTGGGGGGGGCATGTTTCTTCCTGAGGAGCCGTCTGGTCCTGGCCCTGGGCCTCCACTTCCTCAGACCCACCCCCAACCCCGCACCAGCCCGCCTCACAGCTGAGTCTCCCGCCCTCCGCTGTGCTCGCAGCTTTCCTGATGCTCCTTTTCGCTTCCAGAGCCACCCGTCTTGCTGTGTCCCGTGCCCTTTTGCTCTTCTGTAGAGACGCCCAGACCTTTCTTTCCTTTGGGTACTTCCGGGGCTTTCTTCATGTTTCCTTTCTGAGCTGTTTTTCTGATTTTGGACCTGGGAGCCAGGCCTCCTGTACCCGCAAGCTGCTGCGCTTCCTCTAAAATCATTTCTCCCTTAGGCCCCAGCCCCTCAAACCCCCCTGAAAGCACTGGTCGCTTCCTGTGTCTGCGCTTCCTGCTCCCGGCAGTGGGCCCTTTGCACCGGCTGCTTCCCTCAGCTCTGTGTTGGTCCTCGCCACCTGCAGCGTATCAGCCCTGCGCTCCTCTTGGCTGTCACCCACTTCCTGTGGGGACATAGTTCTGGGGTCGACACCTATTTTCTTCTTTGTTGTTTGTTTTCAAATAACTTCTCTAATGTATTGGTGCCTAGTTCCAATAAGCATAAGCCTGATGCTCAAGTAGGCAGGTTCGGGTCTCCTGGCTGTGCACCTGGGGCTCGCAGCTCCGGTGTCACTTCTGAGGAGCCGCCTGCGCCCGGGGCTCCTACCCCCGTTGGGGGGGGGCCGGGGCTGCCAGCCTCACCCTGTCATGGGGTGGGTGGCTTCCCAGGATCGCGCTGCCACCCGCCCCGCCCATGGCCGGCCTGGATCTTGCACTGGGGTGGGTGGCCACTTGGGATCACGCTGCCGCCAGCCACGCCCCCTACATGGCAGGCCAGGATCTCAGCTGGGGCGGCCAGTGGCTGGGGGTTGCGCTGCCTCCAGCCCCAGGCAGGTCCTGCAGTGGGATCTGTCTGCAGTATGCAAATTAGCCTCCATCTTTGTTGGCGGTTAATTTGCATATCGCCCTGATTAGCCAATGGGAAGCATAGCAAAGGTGCAGTCAATTACCCTTTTTGTCTTTTATTAGATAGGATATTTCATTGGTCTGACAATCAACTTGTTTTTATTGGAGTGTTTATTATGTCATTCATTAGTTTTTAATGTAGTTATCAGTATAATTGATTTTAAATCTCCCATCTTCTTTTTTTCTATTTGTCCCATGTGTTCATTCCCTTTTTCTTCTTTTCCTGCCTTCTTTTGGATTAATTGGATATCTTTAACTCTATTTTAACTCCAATATCAGATTATTATTATCTATCTCACATTTTTAGTGCTACTCTTAAGGGTTTTTTTTTTTTTAATATATTTTTATTGATTTTTTACAGAGAGGAACAGAGGATGAGAGAGAAACATCGATCAGCTGCCTCCTGCACACCTACTGGGGATGTGCCCGCAACCCAGGTATATGCCCTTGACCGGAATCGAACCTGGGACCTTTCAGTCCACAGGCCGACGCTCTATCCACTGAGTCAAACCGGTTTCGGCATACTCTTAAGTTTTCTATTTTAACTCCAATATCAGATTATTATTATCTATCTCACATTTTTAGTGCTACTCTTAAGGGTTTTTTTTAAAATATATTTTTATTGATTTTTTACAGAGAGGAACAGAGAGAGATAGAGAGTTAGAAACATCGATGAGAGAGAAACATCGATCAGCTGCCTCCTGCACACCTCCTACTGGGGATGTGCCCGCAACCCAGGTATATGCCCTTGACCGGAATCGAACCTGGGACCTTTCAGTCCGCAGGCCGACGCTCTATCTACTGAGTCAAACCGGTTTCGGCATACTCTTAAGTTTTGAAATATATTCAGTCACAGTTCATATACACTAATCTAATAAAAGAGAAACATGCAAATTGGTGTCACTCTGCTACACCCAGCAGCCAATCAGAGCGACTATGCAAATTAACCCAACAAAGATGGTGGTTAATTTGCATACGCAGGTGCGGATCGAAGACTAAAGGCTCCGGCCAGAGTGAATACTGAAGAAGCTTGGCTCCTCTGCTGCGGCTGCAATGGAAAAGCCAAGTCTCGCTGCAGACATACCAAAGGCTTGGGTCCCGGGTGCCGGAGGAAAATTGGTGCCCGCGGCCAGGGGAAGGAAGGCCTATTGCGTGAATCTTCGTGCAACGGGTTTCTAGTCTTCAAATAATATTACATTACCATAATGTGTAGTTTAAGAACATTGTAACAGTATATTTAACCCTCCTATCTCTTGTTTTATTGTTATACATTTTAATTAATTCTACAATGTTTTAAACATCACAGTACATGCATGTTTATAATTTTTGCTTTCAATAGCTAATTATCCTCATTTTTGAAAGATAGTTTCTTAGGTTATAAGTCTTTGTAACAACTTTATTGAATATAATTCACATACTCTACAATTCATCTGTTTAGCAGAGTTGGGGAATGCCCGGCCCTTGGGCCATATAAGGCCCAAGAAATCCTTTGATCTGGCCCTGCCAAGGCATTAGGGGTGGGTTAATTAAATGTTTGACTAAAGATAGCAGGCTAATTTTTAAGTTGATAATTTTTGTAAGGCCTACTGATGATGTTATAAATATCCAAATGGCCCTTGGAAGAAAACGGTTCCCCAGCCCTGACTTAAAGTGTACAGTCCAGTGGTGTATTCACAGTTATGTAGCCATCAGCACAATCAATTTTAGAACATTTTTATCATCCCAAAAAGAAACCCCATAACCATTAAGTAATCACTCCCTATTCCTCACACCCACCAACCCACCCTTAACTTTCTGACTCTATAGATTTACCTGTTCTGATCTTTTGTGACTGCCTTCTTTCAGTTAACATGTTTTCAAGGTTCATATTATATATTCCATATTATAGCATCTGTCAGTATTTCATTTTTATTGCTAACAATTTTTTCATTAATGGACATTTAGGGTTGTTTCCATTTTCTGGCTATTGATAATAGTGCTGCTGTGAATAGTCCTATACAAGTTTTTGAATGGATGTGTTTTTTACTTCTCTTGAGTAAATCATATGGTAACTCTTTATTTAATCTTTTGAGGAGGACCAGTCTGTCTTACAAAGTGGCTGCATTATTTTACATTCCCACCAACAGTATTCAAGATGTCCAGTTTCTTCATATCCTCACCTAAACTTATTTTCCTCTTTTTAGATTATAGCCATTCTGAGCAGGTGTGAAGTGGTATCTCATATAATTTTGATTTGCATTTCCCCTGATGACAAATGATATGAGCATATTTTCAGGTGCTTATTAGCTATTGTATATTTTCTTTGGAGAAATACCTATTCAGATCCTTCACCTATTTTTAAATTGAGCTGTTTGTCTTCCTGTTTAGTTTGCAAAATTTTTCCCATCTGTGGGCTGTCTTTCAAAATTCCTTGATGGTATCGTTTCAAGCACAAAAGTTATAAATTTTGACACTCAGTTCATTTTTTAAAAATTTTGACATTGTGCATGGTAACATATCTAAGAAGGTTTGCCACTGATTCGTGCACCAGTGGGGTCCCTTGGCCTGGCCTGCGGGGATTAGGCCGAAATGGGCTCTCCAACATCCCCTGAGGGATCCCAGATTGAGAGAGGGTGCAGGCCAGGCTGGGGAGGGACCACAGGAGGGCTCCAGGGTGTGTCCGGCCCATCTCGCCCAGTCCCGATCTGCCAGACCCCAGCAGCAAGCTAACCTACCCTCTGGAGCATCTGTCCCCTGGTGGTCAGTGCACGTCATAGCAACTGGTCGAACGGTTGGACACTTAGCATATTAGGTTTTCATTATATAGAATATTCTTCTAAGTTTTATGTTAGCTTTTACAGTGAGATCTATTTATCCATTTTGAGTTAATTTTTTATAGGTGGTTCAGGGAACGTTTTCAGCTTGATTCTTTCGCATGTAGATATACATTGTCCAAGTACCTTATTTAATTCCCTTGGCATTCTTTTTGAAAATCGGTTGACCATGATCATGAATGTGTCTGGACTTACATTTAATTGATCTGTATGCCTATCCATTTATGCTGGTAGCACTCTATAGCATTACTGTAGCTTTGTAGTAAGTTTTGAAATCAAGAAGTATTGAGTCTTCCAACTTTATTCTTCTGGAAATATAGTTCTATGCTGATGAATTTTTAAAACTGTGTTTTTTTTCCATTCAGCTTTGTAAAGACTCTTGTCTTCTGCATGATATCTAACAAATAGTCTGCTTGTTAGTCTTATTTGTGATCCTGTATGTGATATGTTCTCCTTTCTCCCTCAATTCCCAGCTACTCTTAATATTATTCTCTTTGGTTTTCAGCAATTTTAGTTAAAAAATAACAATGCATGCTATTCAAAACAAACAAACAAACAAAAACTTCTGCTTGAGGTTTCTGGAGTTTCTTAGATCTCTTGGTTTATAATTTTCAAATTTGGATTCTTCACTGTTCTTTTTCCCATGCTTCTGCTTCTGGACTTCAATTACATGTGTTTTAGACATCTTGAAATTTTCCCACACTCACCGAGGCTGTGTTCATTGTGTTTATTTTTTTCTATTTCTTTGTTTTTAATCCTCACCCGAGGATATGTTTACTGATTTGTGAGAGAGAGACAGAGAGAGAGATCGAGATCTATTGCCTCCTATATGCATCCCAACCAGGAATCAAACCTGCAGCCTTTTTGGTGTACGGGACAATGCTCCAACCAACTGAGCCACCCAGCCAGGGGCTCATTGTTCATTTTGATTAAGCTATATATCTATTGGTATATGTTGTAGTTCACTGATTTTTTTTTTTTTGGTTCAAATTTAGATGTTTCATTTAAGTTTCTTTTTATGTGTTTCATTTTTCTACCCATTGTGTTGATATTTTCCTTTACATCTTTGAGTATACTAAAACAATTTATAATAGCTGTTTTAAGATCCTGTGTTACTAATTCTGTCATATTTCGTTTCTGGGTCTGTTTCAAGTATTGGGTTTGTTTTGTCATGTGTTAAATATTATGTGAAGCAATTTGATCCTTTCTAGGCTTGCTAGTTTTTCAGGGGGTGGATCCAGAGCAACTTTTAGCCTAATATTTATTTAGACCTACAATGTGGCATGAAGACTTGACCCAATGTGCTCTGCGTATTAAAAAATCTTTTGAGACTAGAACTTGAACTATTCTTAGTCCCTGGCCTAAAGAAGTTTTCTTTCATACATGTGCAGTATTCAACCAAATGCTCTGGGGACTTTTCTGAACATCTCTGAGGCTCTTTCTCCATATATCTCTTCCTCTTTTTTAGTACTGTACCCTTCAAATTCTAGTCTTATTATTTCTGAACTCCTTTTTACATCTTCTCAACTCTGATAGGCCATTCTACCTCTGGTGGGATTCTACCTCTCTGCACTACTATCAAAAAATTGTCTCCAGACATTAATTTGGGACATTCAGACAGTTTAACTTATTTAATTCTTTTTCCTCACTGATCGCAGTTTTGAGCTGCCTTTGTCTGAAAGCTGTTTCATACAACTTTCTAGGTTTTAGTTTTTTTCTATAGTAGGGCAATTGCCATAGCAGTTAATCCTTAATGATAGAGTCAGATCTACAGCAGTTTTTATAATAGGTATTATATAATAAGTTGTGTTAAGTTATTCCTGTTGCGAAATAGCCCTGGAAATATTATTATAAATTCAAAGTAGGCAAAAAGGGGTAGTGCAGAGGAGAGAGACTGAAAAGCATAAGGACAAAAGGCTTCTCTCAAGAATTAGGATGATAAATCTGATAGATAGGGGTTAAAAGAGGACTCAAAAATGCCTCTCAGATTGCTATATTAGGGTGACTGTAGGTATTTATCATTGATGAAAATAGAATTTATAGTATGAAAAGCAGATTTGCCATTTCATAATGGATTTCTGTTATGTGCATGTTAAATCTTAACCCTTTGCGGTCCAATTTTATTTTTGGGATTCAAACAGTGTGGTCCAAATTAATTGACAGGATTCAATGGTGAAGTTATCTATCTCTCTAGACCTCAGCTCGACGTTGGACCTGCTCCTAGCGCCTGGTTTGTTAAGTCAGCCTCCATGTTGGACCGAAAAGGGTTAAGACGCACCAATTGCTATAACACGCACTGACCACCAGAGGGCAGAAGCTCCGACTAGTAGGTTAGCTTGCTGCTGAGGTCCAGCTGATTGGGAATGAGCGAGAAGGGCCAGACACGCTCTGGAGCCCTCCTATGGTCCCTCCCCAGCTGGCCAATCTCCCGCATCCCTCCCCAGCCGCAATCGTGCACCAGTGCGGTCCCTTGGCCTGGCCTGAGCCCTCTCAATCCGGGACCCCTCAGGGGATGTCGGAGAGCAGGTTTCGGCCCGATCCTGCAGGCCAGGCCAAGGGACGCCACTGGTGCATGAATTTGTGCACTGGGCCTTTGGTTTTTAATAAGAAAGAAGCATGTTATCAGCCTTCTGTGGAGGCTGTTAATCAGGCCCTGAGATAGGCCTAGAAAGAGAGACAGCTGTCAGCGGGCCATTCTGGATTTCCCAGAAGAGCCCATGGCTGCCTAGGAGGCGGAGCTTTTGACGCTGACTGGCATAGAAACTGACCAATCAAAAACAAATCTGGGTGAACTGTAAAGGCAGAACCTAAGTTGGGGGCTGAGGAGGGGTTTTAAGGGCAACAGCTGTTTGGTGTAAGGTGTAAGAAAGCAGTTCAATTTTTTAATAACTGGTTTGGCAGTATAGTGCATATGGCTGGCTATCAGTCCAGATATAGGGATTATGTATTTTTGTCTGCAAAGAGCATCTCCTCCTACTGAAAAAGGCTCCCTCTACCCCATTTAAGCAATCCTATCCTATATAATTTATCTATACTAATAAAAGGGTAATATGCTAATTAGACCGGGTCAACCGGCCATCTTCTGGATGTCCGACTTCCTTCTGGACAAAGCCATGGTGGTGGAGGCAGAGGCAGTTAGGGGCATTCAGGCCAGCAGGAGAGGGCAGTTGGGGGCGACCATGCCGGCAGGGGAGAACAGTTAGGGGCGACCAGGCCAGCAGGTGGGGGGCCATTGGGGGTGATGAGGCTGGCAGGGGAGGGCAGTTAGGAGTGATCAGGCCGGCAGGGGAGACCAGTTAGGGGCGACCAGGCCGGCGGGGCAGTTGTGGGCAACCATGCCGGAGGGGGGTGGGGAGTAGTTAGGAGCAACCAGGCTAGCAGGGGAGAGCAGTTGGGGGCGATCAGGCTGGCAGGGGAGCAGTTAGCGGCGATCAGGCAGGCAGGCAGAGAGGTTAGGGGCAATCAGGCAGGCAGGCAAGTGAGCGGTTAGGTCCCAGATTGCGAGAGGGATGTCCGATTGCCGGTTTAGGCCCGATCCCTGAGGGGTCCCCTATTGGAGAGGGTGCAGGCTGGGCTGAGGGAATCCCTGCCATGCATGAATTTTGTGCAGTGGGCCTCTAGTCTATATCCTATCTAATAAAAGAGAAACATGGTAATTAGCATACGTCCGCTACCCTACCCATTGGCTAATCAGGACAATATGCAAATTAACTGCCAGCCAAGATGGCGGCCGGCAGCCAGGCAGCTTGAAGTTAACATGAGGCTTGCTTGCTTCAGTGATGGAGGACTACAATGTTCCCCGCCTGCCTTGCCGGCCTCTGAGCCTGCAGTTTGAAACATTGTTACAATATAGAAGCTAAACAAAACCCCAGAAACTTGCTTTCAGCCCGCCAGGATCTCAGAGCTGGAGTTGATACAGAGTTTCTATTATAGAACCCAAACAAACCAGATACCTGCTTTCAGCAGCAGAGGCCTCAGAGCTGGAGCCAGAGCTAAAGCTGGCCCAGAATAAAAAAGAAAAAAGAAAAAAAGGAGCAGTTGGGAGCTTCAGTCACCCACCACCCTGCAAACAGCCCTCAGCCCCTCACCCAGACTGGCCAGGCACCCCAGTGGGGACCCCCACCCTGAAGGGTGTGTGACCAGCTGCAAACAGCCATCATCCCCTCACCCAGGCTGGCCAGGCACCCCAGTGGGGACCCCCACCCTGATCCAGGACACCCTTCAGGGCAAACCAGCTGATCCCCACCCATGCACCAGGCCTCTATCCTATATAGTAAAAGGGTAATATGCCTCCCAGCACCAGGATCAGCGGAGCCGTGAGGCCTCCAGGCACCGGGATCAGTGTGACGGGGCAGCGCCCAACCCCCTGATTGCCCTGCGGCTCTGTGTGTGACAGGGGGCAGGGCCACAACCTCCCTATCCGCCCTGCTCTGTTCGTGAAAGGAAGGCGCCCCAACCCCCTGGTCAGCCCTGCTCTGTGCCTGATAGGGGGGAGCTCCCCAAACCCCTGATCGCCCTGCGGCTCTGTGTGTGACAGTGTGTGGCGCCCCAACCCCCTGATCGGCCCTGCTCTGTGTGTGACAGGGTGCGGCGCCCCAACCCCCCCACCCCCCACGGGCCCTGCTCTGTGTGTGACGGTGTAGAGCCATAACCTCCCCATCGGCCCTGCCCTGAGTGTGACAGTGTGCTGCGCCCCAACCCCCTGTTCCGCCCTGCTCTGTGTGTGACGGGGCAGTGCCCCAACTCCCCTATCAGCCCTACTCTGTGAGTGACGGTGGGAGCTCCTCAACCTCCTGATGGGCCCTGCTCTGTGCGTGACAGGGTACGGAGCCCCAACCCCCCTGATGGGCCCTGCTCTGTGGGTGACGGGGTGGCACCGCAACCTCCCCATCGTTCCTGCCTTGAGTGTTACAGGGGGCTGTGCCCCAACCCCCAATTAGCCCTACCCTGGCCGTGACTGAGGGTGGCATCGCAACGTCCCAATCCGCCCTGCTCTGTGCATGACAGGGGGCAGTGCCCCAACTCCCCAATGGGCCCTGCTCTGAGCCCACCAGGGGCTGCACCTAGGGATTGGGCCTGCCTCTGCCACCCGGGAGCAGGCCTAAGCCAGCAGGTCGTTATCTCCCGAGGGGTCCCAGACTGCGAGAGGGCACAGGCTGGGCCGAGGGACACCCCCCTGCCCTCTGAGTGCATAAATTTTTGTGCACCGGGCCTCTAGTATATATATAAAAACCAGCAACCAGAACGCCGTAACGACCAGAATGACCAGTTTTATGATGCCCACTGCGGCCAGAGAACCAGCCCATCCGGGGGTGGGACTGGCTGGCCAACCTCCCGAAGCCCCTCCCCCACCATCTCCGCTCCCGATCACCCCCCTCCACACTCTGATCAGGGGCAGGGCCAGCCAGCCAACCACCCATGGCCCCTCCCCCAGGCCACTGGCCCCCGATCGGACCCCCCCCTCCCCATTCTGGGACGGGGCCGCCGGCCCACAGCCCCTCCCCACAGCCGCCCTGCCCCCAATTGGCTCTCCCACCCTGATCGCCTGCGATCCCTTCCCGCAGTCGGCCCAGTCCTGATTGGGCCCCAATTGGGGCAGTCAGTCAGCCAACCTCCTGCCGTCTCCTTCTCCCGACAGGCCCATCCCCAATCCGCCCTGATTAGGGCCAGGGCAGCTGGACTTTACCTATGCACGAATTCATGCACTGGGCCTCTAGTATGACATAAAAGTAACTATTTTAAAATATACAACAATTAACTGGTGTGTAGTGCATGTACAGTATTGTACAACTACCACATCTAATTCCAGAGATTTTCATCACCCCAAATAAAACTCTGTACCCATTGTGCAGTTACTCTTCTCTAGTCCCCTCTTGCCTCAGTCTCTTGTAGCCACCAACCTGCTTTATGTTTCCATGGATTTACTTATTCTAGATATTTCATATAAATGGAATCATACCATATGTGACCTTTTGTCTGGCTTCTGTCATTTCACATGTTTTTGAGGTTCATTTATCTTGTAGCATGTGTCATTGTGTGGACATATACCACTTGTTATGTATTCATTATCAGTGGGTAGACATTTAGTTTGTTTCCACCTTTTGGCTATTGTGAAAAATGCTGCTATGAATTTCATGTACAAATATTTGAGTACCTGTTGTTGTTTTTTTCTTTATTGATTAAGGTATTACACATGTGATCTTATCCCTCCATTGTCCCCCTATCCCCCTGCTCGTGCCCTCACCTTCCCTAGTGTCTGGCCATTGGTTATGCTTATATGCATGCATACAAGTCCTTTGGTTGATCTCTCCCCCTCCCCCACCACCCTCCCCTGCCTTCCCTCTGAGATTTGATGGTCTGATCAATGCTTCTCTGTCTCTGGACCTGTTTTTGTTCATCAGTTTACCTGGAGAGCATTATGCTGAGCGAAATAAATCAGTTTGAGTACTTGTTTTCAATTCTTTTAGGTACATAACCTAGGAGTGGAATGGTGGGTAACTCTGTGTTTAACTCTATGTTAAACATAGTAACTCTATGTTTAACTTGTTGAGGCACTGTCAAATTGTTTCCTACAGTGGATGCACCATATTACATTTTTATCAGCAGTGTACAAGAATTCATATTTGTCCACATTCTTGCCAACACTTGTTATATTCTGTGTGATTGTGTGATTTAATTTTAGCGATCCTATCTCTTTTGATAGAGATTATTGGTAATATTGCCATCGTAACAGTATTAAGCCTTCCAGTTCATGACCACTGGAGGCCTTTCCATTTATTTAGGTATACTTTAGTTTTTCTCATTACTGTTTTATAGTTCTCATTTTACAAGTCTTGCATCTCCTTGGTTAAGTTTTCCCTAGGTTTTTAGTATTCTTTTGAATTATGTTGTAAACAAATTTTTTTTTAGGTTTTTTATTATTAATTAAATTTATTGGGGTGACATTGGTTAATATGACCATATAGGTTTCAGGTGTGGGTTTCCATGTCAGAAGATCTGTATATTGCACTGTGTGCCCGCCACTCAAAGTCAAATCTTCTCCTGTTACCATATAAATTTTTTTTCTTAATTTCATTTTTGCAATTTTTGTTGCTGGCATATAGAACTAATTTTTGTGTTAAGATCTTTTAGCCTGCACCTTGGTTAAAAGTTTTTATAGCTCTATTTTGTGTGTGTATTCTTTGGGATTTAAGGTCATGTCCTCTATGAAGAGAGATAGTATTACTTCTTCCTTTTATTTCTTTTTCTTGCCTATTTGCTCTAACACTTTTGCAATTTTTTCTGCAGCAATAGCTATAGTAAAAGCAGGCATCCTTAGCTTAGTCTTTTCAGGGGTCCTCAAACTACGGCCCGCGGGCCACATGCAAATACAAATATTGTATTTGTTCCCGTTTTGTTTTTTTATTTCAAAATATGTGCAGTGTGCATAGGAATTTGTTCATAGTTGTTTTTTTAAACTATAGTCCGGCCCTCCAACGGTCAGAGGGACAGTGAACTGGCCCCCTGTTTAAAAAGTTTGAGGACCCCTGGTCTTTATTTTAGAGGAAAGCTTTGATTCTTTCACCATATGTTACCTTTGAGTTTTTCATAGATATTCTTTAGTATGTTGAAGAAATTCCCTTCTGTGTTAGTTTCCTGGGGCTGCCATAACAAAGTCCCACAAACTGAGAAGCTTAAACCAACCAAAATTTATTCACTTACAGTCTGGAGGCTAGAAGTGTGAAATCAAGGTGCCAGCTGAGTCACACTTTCTTGGAGACTGGTAGAATCCTTCCTTGCCTCTTCCTTGCTTCTGTCAGCTGTGATACTCCAATCTCTGCCTCTTAGGCTCTGCTCTTCCTGTGTGTCTCTGTCTTACAAGTATACCAGTCATTGAGTTAAGAACTCACCTTACACCTGTATAACGTCATGTTAGCTCAGTGATTCCCAAAGTGGGGGCGGTAGCGATCCAGGGGGCGGTGATGGCCACAGGTGCATTTGTTTTAACTTTTTTTGTATTACCTTTCTATTCTGAGTTCAATAAATAGTTTCATAATTTCAAACTTCAATGTTTCTAATTTACACCTTTCTTTACTATATTTTATGAAAAAGGTAGAAACATTAATACATATATCTTTCTGTTTAATTGCTATTAAAATTTAAAAAAAATTAATTTCCAGGGGGCGCTGAGTAATATTTTTTCTGGAAAGGGGGCGGTAGGCCAAATAAGTTTGGGAACCACTGTCTTAGCTTAACTAATTATATCGAAGTGGCCCTGTTTCTAAAATAAGTCAACTTCTAGTTTGTTGAGTATTTTTTATTATGAAAGGGTGTTGGATTCTGTTAAATGATTTTTCTGTGTCAACTGAAATGATCATGTGATTTTTTTTCTTTCATTCTGTAATGTGTTACATTGATTTTTTTTTTCTTATGTTGAACCACCCTTGCATTCCTGGGATAAATCCCACTTGATCATGGTGTATAATCCTATTAATATGCTATTGGATTCAGTTTGTTAGTATTTTGTTGAAGATTTTTGCATCTGTATTCATATGGGATATAGGTCTTTAGTTTTCTTTTGGTGTCTTTCTTTTGGGCCATAGTATCAGGGTAATACCTAATAGAAAGAGTTTGGTAGCGTTTCTTCCTTTAGAGTAGTATTTTAATGAGAGTTTTCTCTGGTTCTAAACGTGTGCTAACTTCAGAATCCATTTAGGTATTCCTATGTTAGAGATTTTCTAAATTTTTTTCTTCATTTTATACTTTTTCAATTTTGGGCTTTTTGTCACTGTATCTCCTGCTGACAATATTTTGCTTTTCCAACTTGTAACTTCTTATCTGCTGCAATTTAGGAAAACATGGCAGAATTCCCTTAAGTTGTGCATTTGATTAGATTAAATGGAATCTGGAAAAAAAACAGGAAGTGGTGCTCCTATAAATGAAATAATATTTTAGTGCAAGGACTTTGTGACATCTTTTTGGCTATTTTTTAACCTTTTTATTTCTCTTAAATCCCCCCCACACACACACACACAAGCTGTTATGTTAGATTAGGTGATCAGATGACCAAGTTCCAGATACGTGAGGAATTTTTTTTTCACCTCTGTTTTCCACAATTTATATTTGCATGTAAATATAGTTAATCTGGAATGCCCCCACTATTGCAAATGAATTATGAAGAAATAGAGACTGTCTCTAAAGCTTTCAGGTTATATTTCTTATAAAACTGAGTTAGGGAAAATGCCAATGAGGTTTTTTAAATATAGGTCTAAAAATTGTGTGTTGCTCCAACACCAATGATGATGAAATAATTGAGGTGAGCTGAATGAATGAATCTGGGTGTTATTACTAAAGTAAATATATGTTTTTAAAGAAATAAATCCTGTTAATCTAAACTTTATCACTTCCACTTGATGTTTTGAAGAATTGGCTATATTTCCAAATCCATTTTTATGTTCACTCTTTTGCATACCTCTTCAACCCGTACCATGCTTTTCATTTGGCAAAACTTCAACTTTGGTTAAACTAACTCCCTGCCTACTCTGTGGTTGGACCAAAAAGTGGATCATGGTTGTAGAAAAACAAAAACTGTGTATTTCACTTTAAATATATGACCACAAATCTGAAATAATCATCCCATAATTCCCTAGTCAATTTATTTTCTTGCTTTTATAAAGGATTATTTCTTTTTTAAAATAACCTTTTTTTTTTAAATTTGGAAAAAGTTTTGAACTTTCAGAAATGTTGCAAGAACAATATGGTTAAGCATCCATATATACCTTTCACCTAGATTCACTATTTACTTGTTGCCACATTTCTTCAACTTTTCTCAGTTGGGGAGTAAATTATAGATAACATGGCACTTCACTTCTAAATCTTTTAGCTTATATTACCCAAGAACAAGGAAATTTTCTCCACATCACCATGTAAATATCACCTTCAGGAAATTTAACTTTGATAAAATTACATTATCTAATACTAGAGACCCGATGCACAAAATTCGTGCATGGGTAGGGTCCCTAGGCCTGGCTGGCGATCAGGACTTATATATAGGGCAACCGGTGGGATGGTCAGGGGCTCCTGCTGGCACCTGCCTTGGCTAGCCTGGGACCTGTGGGCTGGAGGCAGCTCCTGCATTGAGCATCTGCCCCCTGGTGGTCAGTGTGCATCATAGCGACCAGTCGTTCCACCTGTTGTTCCACTGTTCAGTCAATTTGCATATTAGGCTTTTATTATGTAAGATTCTGTGTATATTCAAATTCCCTCCATTGTCCCAATAATAATCTCTTCTTAAAACTTTAATTTTTTTCAGTTTAGGATCCAGTCAAGGATCATTAATTACATTACTTGTTATGTCTCTTTGGTCTTCTTTAATTTAGAATAGTTTCCTAACTTTTTGTTTGTGTTTTCATGATATATCTTCAGAAGATTTTAAGCCCCCTTTTTCCCCCCTGAACATTTCTAAATTTATTGTCTAATTCCTAGTCAGACGCTAGTAAAACATTTTTCTCTGGAATTCTACATAGGACAGGACTAATGTATCCTTCTTATTACATCATAGGATGTATTAGGAGACAAATGATGTCATTTCCTAGAGGACTTTTTATGTTGCTTTTGAAATTCTGGGCTTTTAATAACCTTAACAGTGTCATTCAGATATGTGCTAAAAGTTGATATCATTGACATCTGAATGTAATGATTCAATTATGACCTGTTTATTCTTGATCTAACAATGAGGAATTATATATTAGCCCTTAAAGCATTGTTTAGATAGTGCCTATGTCTGGCAGAAATTCCATAAATTTTTCTGGTATATTAATATTACATTTTATAGTTTCTGGAAGCTTTTTGAAGTATGTTTTTGTTAGCAAGAACCATTGCCTTCTTTTTCAGTATTTGTTGTTGTTGATAGTATTACAGATATATCTCCCATTTTATTCCCCATTACCCCCCTCTTTCTAGCCCCTATCCCCACCCACACCCCCAGGTCAAAACATTGCCTTCTTGAAGTTGCTGGTCATTGGGTTTTAGCTTAAAAACTTTTGTTTTTTACACCACAGCCTTTAGCTCATAATCTCCGTAAGAGTAGACACCCCTTGCTTCTAAAACAGTATAATTAAATTCTTACTTAATACATTTTTTAAAAAGGTGCTCCAATTTTTTTGAGAACCGTGAGTCTTTGTTCTTGTGATATTAGTTATATATTAATAATATTTAAGTCTTTATATTCCAAACTAGAATTAACATTTTTTTCCTACAAATACAAAGAATGCGTGATCATTGATTGCTAAAGATGAGAAAATAGCATTTATGCTACAGTAAGAGTTTTCAAATTTTATATACCAACTGAATAATTTGGATTATGCTGAGCCACTAAGTTGTAATATAAGTATATAGATTTTGTATTATAATAATGGATGATGAAAGTGATATGTAGTATGCAAGATTCTCTATGGTTATGACAAGGAAACAAAAACTATTCTTAAGTAAAAGCTGTCTTAAATGCTTTGTTTCTTAAATTAAATTAAAACTGGTTATAATGTAATTTTTGTGTTTGGCAACCAGATGATGTATGCCAAAAAATGAATGTTGTGCAAGACTGAAGAAACACTTTGCTTTTTTTATTTCTCGGGTGAAATAGTTACTTTCGTAATATAATAATCAGCTTTTACTGCATGTTTACTATAAATAAGTATATTGTTTATTCATTTAATTTTTAGATCTCTATGGCGTGTATGTGGGAGTTACCATTTCCATTTTTTAGAGGAAGAAACTGAGACCCAGAGAAATTAAGTAACTTGTGTGAGATCACACAATTATAATTTTGCTCAGACTCCACTTACCATTACTACTTACATTTGATTTTTTATAACCAAGGTTGTTGTTTCTCTTTTAGGAAAGGGAGCTATATCATATAGCAGGAAACACGCACACACACACACACACACACACAGATATAGGTCCATTAAGGAAAAGAACGAAAAATCCCCTGAGATTTCTTGAACAAAAGATAAGTTTTCTTTTTCCATATATTTATACCACATACAATACACATAATAGCTTTTTCAAAAGGGGAACATTAACATGGTCTTTGAAATATTTTTAATACATGAATATCTTCATTTCATGAGATAAGATACTTACCTTTGGAATTACTTTTTATGATTTATTATATTCTAACATACTGGTAATCATAATTTTTTAGTAGTCTCCTAGTTCTGAACCTAAGTCATCTATATATGCTTATATTTTTATTTCCTAGGAGAAATAGTGTCTACAACTGGAAATTGCCATACCCAACCCCAGTGATAGAAAGCATGCACCGAGAGAAAACCACTCATTACAAAACAAATGGGGAGGCATTTAAAAAATACATTTCTTGCCCAGTCGTAGTAGCTCAGTGGTTGAGCGTCCACCTATCCACCAGGAGGTCACGGTTTGATACTCGGTCAGGGTATATGCCCGAATTTTGGGCTTGATCCCCAGTGTGGGGTGTGCAGAGGAGGCAGCTGATCAATGATTGTCTCTCATTATTGATGTTTCTATCTCTCTTCTTCCTTCCTCTCTGAAATCAATAAAAATATATTATAAATATACTAGAGTCCCGGTGCACGAAATTTGTGCACGGAAGGTGGTGTCCCTCAGCCCCGCCTGCACCCTCTCGCCATCCGGGACCCCTCGGGGGATAACCGGCCGTCGGACATCCCTCTCACAATCCGGGACTGCTGGCTCTTAACCACTCGCCTGCCTGATCGCCCCTAATGCCTCTGCCTGCCTGCCTGATCGCCCCTAATTGCCTATGCCTGATTGCCCCTAACAACTCTGCCTGATGCCCCTAACTGCTCACCTGCCTACCTGATCGCCCTTAACCATTTTGCCTAATCGCCTCTAACTGCTTGCCTGCCTGCCTGATTCCCCTAACTGCCTATGCCTTGGCCCCTGCTGCTGTGGGTTCGTCCAGAAGGACGTCCTGAATGACATCTGGAAGGTTATTCAGTTGTCTGGTCTAATTAGCGTATTACAGTGGGGCCTTGACTTACGAGTTTAGTTCGTTCCATGACGGAGCTCGTAACTCAAATTACTTGTATGTCAAATCTTAAAGTGAACGAGTGAGACACGTGATGCTGGGCTGATGTGGCGTTCACTGTGACGTTCACTGTGCCAACTAGTGGTGGGGTATCTGAAGCTGGCTCGTAACCCAAATTTTAGCTCACAACTCAAAGCAAAAAATCGGCCGAGAGACGGCTCATATCTTGAAAAACTCATTAGTAGGGACACTCATAAGTCAAGGCCCCACTGTATGCTTTTATTATAGACTAGAGGCCTGGTGCACAAAAATGTGTGCACTCGGGGGTGCGGGGTCCCTCAGCCAGGCCTGTGCCCTCTCAGTCTGGGACCCCTCGGCCTGCTCCCCAGCAAATTGGACCTAAGCTGGCAATCAGACATTCCTCTGGCAGCCCGGCAGTCCTCGGGGGATGTCTACTTGCCAGCGGGGAGCAGACCTAAGCTGCAGTCGGACATCCTTAGCGCTGCTGAGGAGGCAGGAGAGGCTCCCACCACCACCACTGTACTGGCTTGTGGCTGAGCAGAGCTCCCCATGTGAGAGCGCAATGACCACCAGAGGGCAGCTCCTGCATTGAGCGTCTACCCCCTGGTGGTCAGTGTGTGTCATAGTGACCAGTCATTCCCAGTCTTTCTGCTATTAGAGTCAGTTTGCATATTACCCTTTTACTATATAGGATAGAGGCCTGGTGCACGGGTGGGGGCCAGCTGGTTTGTCCTGGATGGTGTCCCGGATCAGGGTGGGGGTCCCGCTTGAGTGCCTGGCCAGCCTGGGTATGGGGCTGATGGCTGTTTTCAGGCTGCCTGCACCCCCTTCAGGGTTGGGGTCCCCACTGGGGTGCCTGGCCAGTCTGGATGAAGGGCTGAGGGCTGTTTTCAGGCAGGCCAAGCCTGCAACTGAAGCTCCCAGTCTCTCCTTTTTTTCTTCTGGGATTTATTTACCTTTGAAACTTTGTTGCGGCTCCAGCTCCAAGGCCGGCTGGCTGAAAGCAGGTATGTGGGGTTTGTTTAGCTTCTATAATTGCAACATTGTTGCATCCGGAGCTCAGAACTGGGCCGCGGCAGGTGGGGAACCTTGGCTTCCTCCATCACCGGGGCAACCAAGCCTCATGTTCTCTTCAGCTGCGTGGCTGCTGGCTGCCATCTTAGTTGGCAGTTAATTTGCATGTCATTCTGATTAGCCAATGGGAAGCGTAGCAGAGGTATGGTTAATTACCATGTTTGTCTATTATTAAATAGGATTCCTTTTTTTTTTTTTTTTTAGAGCACTCTTATGAACAAGTTCTGTGTTGTTGTTTTTTAAGTATGTTTTTATTTATTACTAGAAGCCCAGTGCATGAATTTGTGCATGGGTGGGGTCCAGCCAGCCCCGCCCCTGATTGGGGTGGGGGAGACCCGCCAGGGGCCAGGGCCATGGGTGGGGCCCAGATCAGGCTGGTTGGCTGCTGCAGTGTGCGTCATAGCCACCTGTCGTTCTGGTTTTTCTGGTCCTTTCACTGTTCTGGTCTTTGGGCTTTTATATATATAGATAGACTAGAGGTCCGTTGCAAGAAGATTCCTGCAAGAATAGGGCTTTGTTCCCTCGTCTGCCGCCTCGGCTCCCTCCCGTCTCCCGTCTCCGCCACCTCTATTTTATACCCTTCTGCAGCACTTCGCTTCCTTCTAGTTGTCTTCAGTCTTTGCTCCCAGCCAGTATATCTTATTATAGATTTCTTATGTATTAAAAAGAACAAACTAATGTCCCTAGCTTACTCAATGTGTGACCTGTAGGAAGTCACTTCATTTTTCTAAACTTGTTTTCTTATCTTTAAATAAGGCCTCTTGCCTTATTTTGAAGATGGAATGAAGATAAAACGTAATATTTACATTATGAATGTTTAAACATTAAATGTAAAGGAAGTAATAGGCTGAAAGATTGGAAAGCTATTGTTGCTTTTTCTCAAACATTAAGTATTTAGTGGCTGGAAAGTAGTGACATGTTTTAATTCAGTAAATCAGTAAATTCAAGTTGTATAATATGCATATCCAACACCTTCCCTCCCCCAGCAGAATTTTAAAATACTGTTTTGATTGAGACAAGAGAATACTGCCTTTAGCCTTACTATCCCTGTAGTGGCATTATACTTAAAGCATCATTTACCACTGCCAAAAGATTCCTGCTCCATTGATGTTACTTTGTCCTTATAAACTTGGTATGTTGATACAGCTATTTATATATCTTTCTTTAGAGCAATTTTAGGTTTAAACAAAACTGAGAGGGAGGTACAGAGACTTTTCATATATCCTCTGCTTCCATACATGAGTCGGCCCTACCCCTATCCCTTATTACCATCATCACCCACTAAAATGGTACATTTTTATCAAGGATGAATTTAACCCATCATAATCACCTAAAATTCATATATATATATATGCCCAGCAACAAAATGGTGGAACGACCAGGACAACCGGTCGACCAGTCTCTATGACACGCACTGACCACCAGGGGCCAGACACTCAATGCAGGAGCTGCCCCCTGGTGGTCAGTGCACTCCTACAGTGGAAGCGCCGCTCAGCTGACCGGGATGAGCGGTGCTTCCACAGAGGGCCGATCCCCGCAGGCCACGCCCCCCCCCCCCCCCCCCCCCCCCAGTGCATGAATCCATGCATCGGGCCTCTAGTAGTGTATATTAGGCTTCACTCTTGGTGTTGTACATTCTATGGACATCCTTCCGGACAAATGTAAAGTGACGTATATCCATAACATACAGTATTTTTCACTGCCCTAATAATCCTCTGTGCTTTGTCTGTTCATCTCTGTCTCCTTCTCCCGCACTGACAACCACTGACTTTTTTCTATAGTATAGTTTTGTCTTTTTCATAGTATCATATAGTTGGAATCATAGTGCATGTAGCCTTTTCATACTGTTTTTTTTTTTTCACTTTGTAATGTGCATTTAAGGTTCCTCCATGTCTTTCCAGAGCATCTTTTCATACATGTATTTGCCATTTGTATATGTTTCTTGATAAGGATGTCTGCTAAGGTCTTTTCACCCATTTTGTAATGGAGTTAATTGTTCTCTTATTACTTAGTTTTAAGAGTTCTTTGTATGTTTTAGGTAACAGTCCTTCATCAGATGTGTGTTTTTTAAGTATTTTCTCTTGCTCTGTGGCTTGTCTTCTAATTTTCTTGATATTATATTTCACAGAACAGAAGTTTTTAACTTCAGAATTCCAGCTAATCAATATTCTTTTCTCAATATTTTTAAGAAAAGAGACAAAAGATAATATTGTATCCTTGGTATTATATCAAAAAAGGCATCACCATATCCAACATCATCTAGGTTTTCTACTATGTTATCTTCTACAAATTTCATAGTTCTGCATTTTACATTTAAGTTCGTAATCCATTTTGAGTTCATATTTTCAAGGGTGTAAGGTATATGTCTAGTTTCACTTTTTTTTTTTTTTTTTTTGCATGTGGATGTTCAGTGTTTATAGCATTATTTCTTGAAGATACTTCATTCCGTCATATTTATTGCCTTCGCTCCTTTTTCAAAGAACCTTTGACTATTAATGGGTGTCAATTTCTGGGCTTGCTATTCTGTTCCATTGACCTATTTGCCTATGCTTTCCTCAACACTACATTGTCTTGATTACTGTAGATTTATAGTAAACCTTCAAGTTGGATAGTGACAGCCTCCAGCTTTGTTCTTCTCTTTGAATATTCTTCTCTTTGAATATTAGGTCTTGACCTCTCTATATAAACTTTAGAATCAGTTTGTTGACATCCATAAAATGACTTTTTGGGAATTTGATATTGCATTGAATCTATAGGTCAAAAGGGAAGAATTGACATCTTGACAATATAGTGCTTTATCCATGAACATGGATTATCTCTCCATTTATTTATTCATCAGTTTTGAAGTTTTCCTCATATAAATCTTGTATATATAATATGTTAGATTTATGCTCAAGAATTTCATTTTGGGGGATATTAATGTAAAACTGTGTTTTTAATTTCAAATTCTGCTTGTTCATTGGTATGTAAACAAAACAGTTGGTTTTTGTATATTAACCTTGTGTCCTGAAAACTTGTTATAATTACTACTTTCAGGAGCTTTTTTGCTTGTTAATATTCTACATAGATGATCATGTCATCTGTGAAGAATTACAGTTTTATGTCTTTCTTCCCCATCTGTATTCTCTGATTTCCTTTTCTTGCTTTATTATTTTAGCAGGGAACTTCTAGTACAATGTTGAAAGAAAGATGTGGTAATGGGATATTCTTGGATTGTACTTTATCTTAGTGGGAAAGCTTCGAGTTTCTCACTATTAAGTATGATGTGACACATGGATTATTTTGTTGTTTTTATAAAGAGTAGTTTATTGATTTTTTGGGAGAGGAAGAGAGATAAACATTAATATGAGAACAGAACATCGATTGGCTGCCTCCTGCATGCCCCCTACTGGGAATTGATCCTACAACCCAGGCATGTAACTGGCAACCTCCTGGTGCACACATGGAATGACACCCAACCAACTGAGCCACACCAGTCGGGGCTACGCACAGGTTTTTTTGTAGATAATGTAAAAAAGTTACCTTCTATTTCTACTTTATTAATGATTTTTATCATGAAAGAGTTTTAGATTTTATCAAAATACTGGTAGCCCGGTGCACAAAAATTTGTGCACTTGGGGGTGAGGGTGAGGGGTGGGGCCAGAACCTTCAGCCCGACCTGCACCCTCTGTCATGTTCTGGGACCCCGGGCACTCCTGGGCTAGGCACAGGCCTACAGGCTTGGGGCAGCCTGGCTCCCGATGCCCCATTTTATCAAGAGAACAAAGTCGGCGTTAGTTACAGCCCTCACCGAACCCAGTACACTGCATCTGTGCATACAACTGCCTCGTTCATGTGCCTGCTTCACCCTACTGAATTATTAACATCTTGAGGACATAGCTCTGTCTTATCCTGCTTCACCTTCAGTGCCTGGCCTGGTGCAAGGGACCTGAGAGGGTTTGCTAAGTGAGTGAATGAGCAAGTAAGTGAATGAGCAAGCAGCTACCGGTCGGGATAGTTCGCACTCTGCTCTGGGCTGCCTGACACATACCCCGGGCAGTTCCTGCCCTGCTCCCAGTGGCCCCACTCCCCTCTCCCAGCTGCATAGTTCACGCAGGGCAAAGGCGGCCCGGGTGTGTGTGTTGGTAGATCAGTGCATTAGCACCCGCCAGCCTCGGATCCCCAGGGAGGGCCATTTGTGGGCGTGGCCGGTGGCAGATCCGTGCATTAACACCCGCCAACCCAGGATCTCCGCGGGAGGGCCGTTTGTGGGCGTGGCTGGTGGCAAATCGCTGTGGTCCTGCCCGCCAGCCCTGGGTCGGGTCCCATGCGGGCCGCCTGCCGCCCAGGTCACAGATAGCAGGCCCGGATGGCAGCAGGGCAGGCAGGATGGCGCTGTCCCACCCTGCCTGCAGTATGCAAATTAGCCGCCATCTTTGTTGGTGGTTAACCGCCATCTTGGTTGGCAGTTAATTTGCATATCGTCCTGATTAGCCAATGGGAAGCGTATCGGAGGTACGGTTAATTACCCTATTTGTCTTTTATTAGATAGGAATTTTTTTGCATCTATTGATATGATTGTGTGATTTTTCTTTTTTAGTCTAATGATGTGATGGATTACATTAATTGATTTCCACATATTAAACTAGCCCTGCATACATGGGATGAGTCTTACTTGATCATAGTGTATAGTTCCTTTTATGCTTTTTTGATTCAATTTGCTAATACCTTGAGCATTTTTCCATCTATGTTCATGAGAGATGCAGGTCTATAGTTTTTCAGTAATATCTTTCTCAAGACTTAGAGCTTTTGTTTTTAGCATGTGAAAAATCTCATTTCATCCAGTTTGAGATTTGTGAACATGTTCTACATCAACCTTTGTTTTAAGACTCAAAATACCTGACTTACTAAACTGTATAAACTATGTTATATCACCTAGCCAGTTTGCTCAGTGGATAGAGTATTGGCCTATGGACTGAAGGGTCCCAGGTTCAATTCTGGTCAAGATCAAGTGCAGGAGGCAACCAATTGATGTGTTTCTCTCACATTGATATTTCTCTCTGTTTTTCCCTCTCTCTACCACTCTCTCTCTAAAAATTAGTGGGAAAATATCCTCGGATGAGGATTAAAAAATATAATAAACTATGTTATATCAAGGACAGTATATTGCCTTATATCACACATGCAAATTCTAATATGCTGCACATAGGCATTTTATTAAGAAACATACCTTGTTTCAAATCAAAACATATCGTAATATATCTCCATCTGTTCATATATCTTTTGTACCAGCTAAGTGCACCTTTAATTAATTTCAGCAAGTTAGAGCCATCTCATTTAGTGTTGACTTCATTCATGTATACTTTTTTTTTTAGATGCTAGAGGCCCAGTGCATGAAATTTGTGCATTCAGGGGGAGGGGTCCCAAACCAGGCCTGCGCCCTCTTGCAGTCTGGGAGCCCTCAGGGACTGTCCAATTGCCATGAGCCCGGCTTCTGGCTGAGCAGCGTTCACCCTGTGGGAGCACATTGACCACCAGGGGGCAGCTCCTGCATTGAGCGTCTGCCCCCTGGTGGCCAGTGTGTGTTATAGCAACTGGTCATTCCACCGTTCAGTCGATTTGCATACTAGCCTTTTATTATATAGGATATTTTTATTGAATTCAGAGAGGAAGGGAGAGGTACAGAGAGATAGAATCATCATTGAGAGTGAATCATTGATGGCTGCCTCCTGCACACTACCTATTGGAGATCAAGTCAGCAACTCAGGCATGTGCTCTGACCGGGATTCAAACCATGATCTCCTGATTCCAGAGGTCGATCCTCAACCATGGAGCAACACCAGCTATGAAAATGACATCACATCTATGAGAATGACTCCCAGTTTTTTTTACCACACCCCAATGTTTTCTTATATTTCTGACTGCCTATTGAATATTTGGATGTCTTATCTTGGGCTTAAGATTAAAATTTGATTCATCTTCCCCCAAGCCACTTCATTTTCTTGATTTTTTTCCCTAATAATGCCAGTGTCCTTATTCCAGTTATGTGAGTAAAGGTATTTCATTAATATGACTTCTCTTTTATCCATTGTGCTCATATACCATTAATTGATAAGTTTTGCCCTTTCTTAGCAATATTTTTTCTCTAATATCTGTTTTTCAGTGTCATTACCATATTAGGATCTATTAATATCACATTTCTCCTGTTGCTGCTTTTGATATAGTTGTCTTTCTACTCCCAGATGTTTCTCATACTTAAAAATAATTGAGTGCTTAGGGGAAAAAATAAATTGAAATTTCATAGTGTAGAAATTAAGGCTTTTTGAATCTAAATTATTTTGGTTGCAAGAAATGCAAAAAAAAAAAAAAATACTTAATTGGAATCAAGGGTATCTTATCAAAACCAAGAGCATCTAATACCAGTGGATTAGCACCCAAGTGCATTGTCATCTCTATTTTTCTCTGTTCTTCTCTCTCTAGACTCATCTGTTCACAGAACCTAGATTTTTATGTCTCAGTTTTAACCATATCCTGAGCTTAACCAGATGATTTTGACTCCCAATTCCAAATTTCCAGAGAGAATTTAGTTCATCATTTAACATTACAAATAAATAATCAAATTATTTAATTTTTTGATAGCTAGTTAATGTGAGATATGTTTTGGTGTGTTTAAATGCATATTGTATTATACAGTTTCTTGAAATATGGTTTTTATCTTACTACCACCTCCAGTGGTCCTTAAATTTATATCAAGCAATAAGAATACACATTTAATTTTGTAGCAGCTAACCTGAATAAGCTTATATAATACCAATGCTTGATATCTTATTTCCCACTTGTGCTTTTACCTTTTTTGTTGGGATAAAAATCACAAAATATATAGTTAATCATTTGTAAGTGTAAAATTCAGTGGCATTTAGTACATTCACAATGTTGTGTAATCATCACCTCTTTTTAGTACTAACATTTTATCACTCCAAAAAGAAATCATGCACAGAACCTAGACACAGAACCTAGACACAGAACCTAGAGACAGAAGAACTTCGCTGGAGAGAACATGGCAAAAGATCCTGGACAGAAACTGGCCACAGAACCTAGAGACAGAACCTAGCGAGAGAACATGGCAAAAGATCCTGGACAGAAACTGGCCACAGAACCTAGAGACAGAACCTGACTAGAACCTGGTGACTGAACCTGGCTGGAGAACCTAGCGAGGGAACATGGCTACAGAACCTGGCTGGAGAACCTGGAGAACTTAGCAAGAGAACATGGACACAGAACCTGGCTGGAGATCCTAACCAGAACTTCGCTGGAGATCCTGAACAGAACTTGGCTAGAGATCCAGACCAGAACTTGGCTTGAGATCCTGGCTGGAGATCCTGGCTAGAGATCCTGGCTAGGCTGCTGATCAACTGAACGCTGTCTCCATGTCATTCCTTCTTCGCTGACTCCGTCTACACCTTTGGGAACCCCTGGACCTGCTGGGGTTGGACCCCAGCAGAACCCTATGATCCTATCAATAGATGCAGAAAAAGCACTTTATAAAGTCATCATACCAGAGTTTAAAAAAATATAGCAACCTGGAAATAGAAAGCAACAGCCTTCATCTGATAGAGTTTCTACAATAAACTCAAAATAAAACTGAAAAAAAAGAAAACATGTACTCACTAAGCACTCCTTATTCACCTTTCCTATACCCTCTGGCAACCACCAGTGTGTTTCCAGTGTCTACAGATTTGCCTGTTCTCATTATCCTATCTAATAAAAGAGAAACATGGTAATTGGCGTACGACCGCTACCCTTCCCATTGGCTAATCAGCAAGATATGCAAATTAACTGCCAGCCAAGATGGTGGCCGACAGCCAGGCAGCTTGAAACTAACATGAGGCTTGCTTGCTTCAGTGACGGAGGACTCCAACATTCCCCGCAAGCCTTGCCAGCCTCTGAGCTTGCAGTTTAAGAAACATTGTAACAAATATAGAAGCTAAACAAAACCCCAGAAACCTGCTTTCAGCCCCCCAGGATCTCAGAGCTGGAGTTGATACAGAGTTTCTATTATAGAACCCAAACAAACCAGATACCTTTTTTCAGCAGCAGAGGACTCAGAGCTGGAGCCAGAGCTAAAGCTGGCCCAGAATAAAAAAGAAAAAAGAAAAAAAGGAGCAGTTGGGAGCTTCAGTCACCCCCAGCCTGAAAACAGCCCTCAGCCCCTCACCCAGACTGGCCAGGCACCCCAGTGGGGACCCCCACCCTGAAGGGTGTGTGACCAGCTGCAAACAGCCATCATCCCCTCACCCAGGCTGGCCAGGCACCTCAGTGGGGACCCCCACCCTGAAGGGTGTGTGACCAGCTGCAAACAGCCATCATCCCCTCACCCAGGCTGGCCAGGCACCCCAGTGGGGACCCCCACCCTGATCCAGGACACCCTTCAGGGCAAACCAGACAGCCCCACCCATGCACCAGGCCTCTATCCTATATAGTAAAAGGGTAATATGCCTCCCAGCACCGGGATCAGCGGAGCCGCAAGGCCTCCCGGCACCGGGGTCAGCGGAGCCGAGAGGCCTTCCGGCACCGGGATCAGCGTGACAGGGGGCAGCGCCTAAACCCCCTGATCGCCCTGCGGCTCTGTGCATGACAGGGGGCAGGGCCACAACCTCCCTATCCGCCCTGCTCTGTTCGTGACAGGGGAAGGCGCCCCAACCCCCTGGTCAGCCCTGCTCTGTGCCTAGTAGGGTGGAGCTCCCCAACCCCCTGATCGCCCTGCGGCTCTGTGTGTGACAGGGTGTGGTGCCCCAACCCTCTGATTGGCCCTGCTCTGTGTGTGATAGGGTGCGGCACCCCAACTCCCCCCCCTTCCCCACGGGCCCTGCTCTGTGTGTGACAGGGTAGAGCATGGGTGGGCAAACTTTTTGACTCGAGGGCCTCAATGGGTTCTTAAACTGGACCGGAGGGCCAGAACAAAAGCATGGATGGAGTGTTTCTGTGAACTAATATAAATTCAAAGTAAACATCATTACATAAAAGGGTACGGTCTTTTTTTTCAATAGTTTTATTCATTTTAAATGTGCCGGATCCGGCCCGCGGGCCGTAGTTTGCCCATGGCTGGGGTAAAGCCATAACCTCCCCATTGGCCCTGCCCTGAGTGTGAGAGTGGCGGCGCCCCAACCCCCTGATCGGCCCTGCTCTGTGGGTGATAGAGGGCGGCGCCCCAACCCCCTGATCCGCCCTGCCCTGAGTGTGTTGGGTCGGTGCCCCAACTCCCCTATCGACCCTACTCTGTGACGGGGGGAGCTCCTCAACCCCCTGATTGACCCTGCTCTGTGCGTGGCAGGGTATGGAGCCCCAATCCCCCTGATGGGCCCTGCTGTGTGCGTGACAGGGGGTGGCGCCACAACCTCCCCATCGACCCTGCCTTGAGTGTGACGGGGGTGGTGCCCCAACCCCCCAATCGGCCCTACCCTGAGCGTGACTGAGGGTGGCATCACAACCTCCCAGTCGGCCCGCTCTGTGCATGACAGGGGGCGGTGCCCCAACTCCCCAATCAGCCCTGCTCTGAGCCTGACCAGGGGCTGCACCTAGGGATTGGGCCTGCCCTCTGCCACCTGGGAGCAGGCCTAAGCCAGCAGGTCGTTATCTCCCGAGGGGTTCCAGACTGAGAGAGGGCACAGGCCGGGCTGAGGGACTCCCCCTCCCCCCCCCCCCCCGAGTGCACAAATTTTTATGCACCGGGCCTCTAGTTTCATATAAGTGAAATTAAATATGACCTTTTATGTCTAGTTCTTTCATTAAGCATATTTTTTTATCAGCACTTCATTCCTCTTTTTGAATAATCCGTTTTATGAATGTACCACATTTTTATTTATTTATTCATCCATTGGTGGATATTTGGCTTATTTACACCTTTTGTTTGGCTGTTGTGATGTAAATAGTGCTTCTAAGAACATTCATGTATATGTATTTCTTTGAGTACCTGTTATGAGTTCTATAACTTATATGCCTAGAAGAATGTTTAACTTTTTGAGGAAGAGGCTATACCACTTTAGATTTCTACCAGCAATGTGTGAGAATTATTTCTCCACAGCCTCACCAACACTTGTTTTCCTTTTTTTAAAAATGTAGTATTATAGTCATCATTAGTGAGAGTAGAGTGAAATACCTCATTGTAGTTTTTGCTTGCATTTCCCTAATGACTAATGACTTTGAGCATCTTGTATATTTTTGGAGAAATGTCTTAAGTCTTTTGACTATTTTACATTGGGTTGTTTGTCTTTTTCATGTTTGGTTTTGAGAGTTCATTATATATTTTGGATACTAGACCTTTATCAGATAAATTATTTGCAAATATTTTCTTACATTTTATAGGTTTTCTTTTTTTTTATAATGTTCTTTAATGTGCTAAAGTTTTAAATTTTGGTGAAATCAGTTTACTTTTTATTTTCCTCACTTATAGGTGCCATATCTAAGAATCCATTGCCAAACCCAAGGTCATGAAAATTTTACTCCAGTGTTTGTTTCCTTCTAAGAGTTAGATCAACAATTTAGGGATAGTTATACTTCATTCCTTTACATTTTGGAAAGTTATACTTCATTCCTTGTAGAGCATGTTACATTTCTAGCTAGAACTTCAGTACAGTGTTTATTTAGAAATGACAAAAGCAAGCATTTTTTTGTGGTTCTTCTGTTTTTCTATTTTATATTTTATTTATATTCATTTTAATTTTTCCCTTTGTTCTGCTAGCTTTGAGTTTAGTTTTCTCTTTTTTTTTCTATTTCCTTAAGAAATAACCTAACCTTCAATTTGAAATTTTCTTCTATTTTAATGTATACATTTACAGCTACAGATTTCCTTCTAATCACTGTTTTTGCTGCATTCCTTAGATTTTTGTATATCTTCCTTTTTTATCTCAAAGTAATTTTTGATTTTACTTGTCGTTTCCCCTTTAATGGTCCAAGGGCTATTTTAAGAATATGTTGTTTAGCAACAGCCGGTTTGTGCGGACCAAAGGTTCCAGTCCATCAAGGCATTTACCTTGGTTGCAGGCTCCTCCTTTGCCCATGCCCTGGTTGGGGCTTCTGCAGCAGACATCCAATCTCTCATATCGATGTTTCTCTTTGTCTTTCCCTGTCTCTTCCACTCTCCCTAAAAATCAATGGAAAAATGTCCTTGGGTCAGAATTGACCCAAAAAAAAAAAAAAAGAGTATGTTTAATTTCAACATATTTGTGAATTTTCTTTTTGTTACCTACTTCTAGTTTCATTTTGTGTGTGTGTGTGGTCAAAACATATTGGTATCGTTTTAAAACCTTTATATTTATTATTGTGTTGTGATCTAACATCTAGTCTGTCCTGGAGAATATTCCATGTATATTTGAGAGGTATGCATAGTGTGTTGTTACTGAGTGGGAGTGCAATGTTTATTTGGTTTAGTTGGTTTACTATATTAAGTTTTCTATTGGTGATCTTCTGTTTAATTGTTCTATTCATTATTGAAAGTACAGTATTAAAGTCTCTAACTTTTATAGTTGAACGATTTCTCCCTTCAATTTTGTCAATTTTTGCTTCACATATTTTGGGACTCACTATTATCAATGTTTTATGTCCTTGAGTGTCTCTTATAACAATTCTTGTCATAGTTTATCTTTTCTGAAATTAGGGTAGCCACCCAGTTATTTGGTTATTATTTGCATTGAATGTATTTTCCCATTCTTTTACATTCAACATATTTGTTTATTGGTTCATAGTGAGTGTCTTGTAGAGTTCATATACTTGAGACTGTCATCATATTTTCAGCTGTAAATTTTAGTCTCCGTTAATGATTTTTTTTTAAATCTCTACTATTTTCCCTGTGTTTATTGGTTGGCATTTTACTGTATGTATGAACTTTTCTTTCTACCTCAATTTGAGTTTGTCCCATGTTTTCTTATTATTGGATTGGAATTATGCATTTTTTGTTACAAATACTGCCAGTGATATTCTATTCTTAGACATGCATCATATTTACTGAGATAGGATGTCAGTTTGTCTTAATATAGGTGATATTAATTTCACCAAATGATCATGTCTGCCGTATTTCTTTATTGGAGTTAAACTATGGATTTAATGATTTACTGTTTATTTATATGGTATGGTCTCATGTGTTCTTATTATACTCGGTGGGTTATAATCCACACATATCCTTTTAAGATCTGTCCCCAGAATTCTTTAAGTACTTCTTTACTATCTGTCACAAGACGTACCAGGCTTGGCTTATACTTTCCCGATCCAGCCTTGGAATCAGCCTTTTCTTCAAAGAGCTCTGACTTGGGATATTATGCTATGAGTATTTGGATCGTATTTAAATATTCTATTTTAGAAGAGTCCCAGGTTCGATTCCGGTCAAGGGCATGTACCTTGGTTGCGGGCACATCCCCAGTAGGGGGTGTGCAGGAGGCAGCTGATCGATGTTTCTCTCTCATCGATGTTTCTAACTCTATCCCTCTCCCTTCCTCTCTGTAAAAAATCAATAAAATATATTTTAAATATTCTATTTTAGCTGGCCTCTTCTGGCCCTGCACCGTCAGGGAAGAAAGGCTGCCTTGCTACTGCAAGGTAGGGTAGAAGTCCAGACTCAGCTTGGTCTCTGCTAACCTCTGTTCACACTATACAGTGGGGAGGACCCCTTTAACTTGAAGGAGGGTGGAAATTTAGGCTATCTTCTCAACCCCTTCTGACACTCCAGGGGTGTTAGGAGGCACCTTAGTTATTGTTCGGTAGAGGTGGAATTCTAATTTCCTTACTTGGTCACCAGTGATATATGTGAGGAGTGGTGGGATCAGGGCACTTGACTGGAGTTAGGATGATTAAAATAAAAAAATATTTGTTTTTAATTCCTATGCTGTCCCTTTTCTAATTTGTTCACCAGAGAGAGGAGGCTTTTGTTGCTGTTGGTTTTCTGTGTGTTGTTTTGTTTTTATTTTTTGCCTGTGCTCATTGGAGTTTCTGGGTTGCAGGTTCCTCTATTGCCAGGCCCAGGATATATAAGAGGCAAAAATAAAACCCAGGGAACTCATTGTCATGTTGTTCTTCAAGATCCAGGTTCACTAGCCAGCACACCTTCATCTCTCCACCATTCAGAGGCTTTTGATATTTGTTTTTTATATATTGGATTCAGGGGTTGTGTTTAGTGGAAGGAATAGGGAGAAATGTGTCTTTTCATTTGTGTGGAACTGGATATCCTAAATAGTTTAAAATAAAAAGTCTATTAACAACTTACTTTAAGTGAAATACTCAAAAAATACTTATTCTTTAAAATATCTTTGTAAGTAGCTAAGATGTACATAAGGTTATGTATATCTCTTTATTTTTTTAGGGTTATGTACTGAAGGACTCTACCGTGTTAGTGGGAACAAAACTGATCAAGACAATATTCAAAAGCAGTTTGATCAAGGTAAGATAATAATTACATAAAAAAAATTGTTTCCTTTTCCTTATTAAAATTTCATGGTGGGAAGATTGATTTTCAGATGAAAACCTTCTAAGGACATAGATGTTGAAGGGAAAGAACTTTGAAGTGGAATTAGAAATATCTATATATATAAAAGGCTAATATGCTAAGTGTCTGTCTGGGTAATGATGTCACATAGCAACTCCACCCGGCTTCCTCTCCCTAGCGACGAGCCTCCTTGCATTTTCTTCAGCCCAGGAACACGACTTGCTTGATAGCCAGGTGGAACCATTTTACACTTCAACCAAATGTCTGTGAAGCGTTTTCCTGTGCCTCATTTCATTTGATCCTCACAGAAATCCTGGAGTAGGTAGATAGGAGACTCAGTGGAATCCTATTTTCTTTCCATTAGCTGGAAAACAGAGATTTAGAAAGCTTAGAAACTTGACAAGACTGAGAAGAAATGAGAAATGGTGGACCTTGAAAATGACTTCAGGCCCGAGCAGCGTGTCTCTGTGGTTATGCATCAATCTATGAACTAGGAGGTCACAGTTTGATCCTGGTCAGGGCACATGCCTGGATTGTGGGCTCGATCCCAAGTGAGGGGTGTGCAGGAGGCAGCCAATAGATGATTCTCTCTCGTCATTGATGTTTCTCTCTCTCTCTCTCTCTCCCTCTCCTTTCCTCTCTGAAATCAATACAAATATATTTTTTTTAAAAAAGAAAATGACTTCAGGTTTTCTCACTGTGCAGAATATAGTCAAACACTGCTACAGTTAAATATTTTACCTTTTGTTCTCCCTGCATGATCTATAATAATAATCTGCTTTGTATTGATATTTACTGCTGTGTTGCTGACAATTACCTGAAAGAGCAATTGAAGTGCTTCACTGGGCTGGAAAAAGTTTAGCTAAATCAGAAAGCCCTAATCAAGCCAGTTCATTCTATATATATGTAAAAGGCTAAGTTGACTCGCGTATGCACGATACATATAAAGACAGTCCTCAGGTTACGTTGGACTCAATGTACGTCGTTTCATGGTTACGTCGCCATATCCCATTTATTTATAAAAAAAAAAAGTTCCATCATTTCGATGTATGTACATATGTGCTTTATGTTTTTTATTATTTATTTACCACAAGTAAAGGTCAGGAATTATCTTTCTTTTAATTTTTTTTTTTTTTTACTGTTTCACTTCATTACTGCTGTGTATGTGCTCTATGTGAGTGACGTAGGTGCTTATGTATGTGAGTTCCGACTTATGGCGAAAATCACGTATGTCACACCATAGGAACGGATCGCCGACATAACCTGAGGACCTACTGTAAAGCTCTCTCTGGCACCAGTTGCACGTGTGTGTGTGTGTTTCCATCTGTCATTGTCAATTGTGAATTTGGTGCGACATTAAAATATTTCTTCCAATTAATTTCCTTTCAGTGCACACGAATTCGTGCACCACGCCACTAGTTTAATAGAAGAGACCACAGAGGCAAGAAACAGGAGAGCTATAAATCTATCACCAAAATTGGAAAAATAGTAAATTGATTTATGACACATTGGCATCTTTGTATATCACAGATACTACTTACTTAAAAATGCAATCTAAAAAAATTTTCCTTGATATCGGGCCAACTAATTATTAGTAATAAAAACAGAGCTGAATTCTCTACTCATATTAAAGTAAATTCTATATAAGATCAAAGGTTTAAATGTAAAAAAATGAAAATTTTACTAGGAAGAAAAATGAGTAAAAGTTTCATGCTATATTTTTAAAAGTTACAGTCTTGGAGTAGAGAAAGGACTAAACTTGATATCAAATCTGGAAAGTATGAGCAAGATGATAAACTGGACTACCTAAAAATCTAAAAATTCTGTATGAGACAGTGGATTAAACATAATATTAGAAGACACACTATAAATTTGGGGAAGATATGGAATATCTGTGTTAAGATTAAGGAATTCATATCAGAAGAAAGTAGTCAACATATATATGAAAATGTGCTGCTTCTATCAGTTACATAGAAATAAAAATTAAAACAACAAGATTGTATTTGTTTTATTAGAGTGAAAAAGATAGTTGGTAAAGTGTAGACAAGCCAGTATTTTGTATACTGTTCGTTGTAGGTGCCTTTTGAATATCTATTAAAATTCAGGTATCTTTGCTAGAGAAAGTCAGCTTGTAAATACTTGTTAACAATAATCTTTGTGTAGGCATAGCACTACTTAACACAGGCAAACATTGCAGCCTTTTTGTAATTTTTTTAAAAAGGAAGGGGAACCTTGGCTGGTATGGTTCAGTTGGTTTGGCAGCGTCCTGTGCATCGAAAGTTTGCCAATTCAATTCACCATCAGGACACATTGCCTGGGTTGAGGGCTGGATACCTGGTCAGGGGGTATGTGGGAGGCAGCTGATGATTTGTTCTCATATCAATGTTTCTTTCTCTCTCTTCCTTTCTTTCTAAAAGTCAATTTAAAAATATTTTTTTAAAATTTTGTGCCCGTTTAACCACATGCACCCATTGATATAAGAATGTCAACTAAAAAAAAAAAAGAATGCCACCTAAATTTTAAAAAATAAAATAAAATGTTATTTCATTGTTAAAAAACATTTTGTTAGAAAATCTGTTTAACCTTTATAATATTGGTAGAGTTTTGCTTCCAATAATAAAGGAAGGATAGCCCTAGCTGGTTTGGCTCAGTGGATAGAGCGTCGGCCTGCAGACTGAAGGATCCCAGGTTCAATTCCGGTCAAGGGCATGTACCTTGGTTGTGGGCATATCCCTAGTAGTGGGTATGCAGAAGGCAGCTGATCGGTATTTCTCTCTCATCAATGTTTCTAACTCTCTATCCCTCTCCCTTCCTCTCTGTAAAAAATCAATAAAATATATTAATAAATAAATAAATAAAATAAAGGAAGGGTAGTAGTCAATACCAGGGCCTCTTGAATTAGACTTCCTGGTTTTGTTTTCTGGTTCTTCCACTTAACTGTCTTAGTGCCCTAGGGAAGTTAATCTTTCTATATCGCAACTTTTTCATATCTAGTATGGGAATGATAAGAATAATTATGAGGAATAATGAGATGGTGCATATGAAGAGTTTGTTGTGCCAGGCACCGTATTAAATGTTTGTTGGGTAGCTGTTATTGCAAGGAATGTAACCTTAAGGAAATAATCTTTAGTACATACATATATTTATCATAGCATCTTTATGTTTTGAAATGAAATGAAATGTTCAGTGATAGAATATAGAATATTATGTAAATTATTAAAACTGGGGAATATTGTGTAGCCATTAAAATTATTTATGTTGGCAAAATATTAATGATTAGTGATTATTCATTAAGGATCTGTGTGAGTCCTTAGTACTATTCTTGCAAATTATCTGCAAGTTTGAAATTACAATTAAATGTTACCCAGATCCCCCCAAAACAGTTTTGCAAAGTTGCTTGTGAAATTTTAATAACTTTGGACAGTGCATTAAAGATGAAATCAGTTAGGAAATACACATCTGATTTGTTTTTGTCTTGTCTTTTGAATTATTAGTGATCAGAAAGGGGCTGAAAAGAAACATTAAAATATAAACAGTGATTGTCTCTGTGTGATGGAATAATTTTTTTCCTTTTTGTGGTCTATATTTGTATATTTTCTATCATAAGTATTCATTATATTTCAATAACCTTATGATACATTTAGTATGTTCCATTCTTGTGTTGTGGTGGGTTTTTTTTTAATATATTTTTATTTCAGAGAGGAAGGGAGAGGGAGGGAGAGTTAGAAGCATTAATGATCAGAGAGAATCATTGATTGGCTGCCTCCTACACACCCCCACTGGGGATTGAGCCCGCAACCTGGGCATGTGCCCCTGACCAGAATTGAACCCAGGACCCTTCAGTCTGTAGGCCGACACTCTATCCACTGAGTCAAACAGGCTAGGGCCAATCTTGTTTTTTAAGTCAGAATTTCACTGTGTTTAAATGTAAAATTTTATATAAAAACTAGAGGCTCAGTGCACAAATTCATGCATGGGTGGAGTCTGGCTGTCCTGCCTAGATGGGAGCCAATCGGGCCAGGCCGAGGGGCTATCCCCCCCCCACCCCCACCCCCCAATCAGGCCGGTTGGCTGGCCAGGTGTACGTCATAGAGACCAGTTGTTCAGGTTGTTTGGGCGTTCCAGTCACTTGGCTGTTTTATATATACTAAGGGCGCAGTGCACAAATTTGTGCACCTTGAAAGGAACTGTGGGCTGCAAGGCTGCTGTAGGCACTGGGCTTGGTCTCAGCCCATCCTCCGCACCCCCACCCGGTCCCTTTCACCGCAGCCCCTGGTCACCCGTCTGTCGGCAGCCCCACTCCCGCCGCCGCCGCTCCCATGCGCTGAGAGCAATTGGGGCTGACACCAGCAGTGGGTGCGAGCAGGGCCGGCACCATTAGTGGGTGCAAACAGCAGCTGCTGACCTGATTGCCTCTCAGGAGCAGGGGAAGGTGGAGAAGCCCTCAGAGGCAATTGGGGCCGGCAGCGGGTGCAAGCGCTGTGCTGGACTGCGGTGTACAGGAGCAAAGAATTTTCAGCAACCACCGGAGGCTCGCTCCAATGACAGCGACCTGCATCCTGCCTTGGTCTAGCGCCCCCGCTCACCTGCTCCACCATCCCACCATGGCCAACACCCGCCATGTTCCACACACACCCCTGATGGTCAGCGCACATCATAGCAACCAGTTGTTCCAGTTGTTCAGCCATTTGGTCTGTTTGCATATTAGCCTTTTATTATATAGGATAAAGTTTTAAGTATTATTGAAAAGGTGTAAATTTGAATTTGTATTCATAATTTCTGTTGTTTTTATGTTCCCTTATGGCCTCTTTTAAATAGCTTATATAAACAAAATATTTTAAACATAGATATTAGTAAAAGCTGAAGTTCTTTAGTATACTAATAAATCTTGCTTGATTCTGTTCCCTTATCCTTATATATCTATATTAACACAATGAAGGAGAGCTGAATCAGCTTGTAAAGAAAGGTGGCAAATGAGAATGCTTAAGTACTTCTATAATAACTTAAATTTATTACATAAATTATAAATTAATATTTTAATTTTTGTCTTCTAGATCATAATATCAGTCTAGTATCAATGGAAGTAACAGTAAATGCTGTAGCTGGAGCTCTTAAAGCTTTCTTTGCAGATCTGCCAGATCCTTTAATTCCATATTCTCTTCATCCAGAGTTATTGGAAGCAGCAAGTAAGTACAAGCCTCCTCTTTCTTTCTTTCTCTTTCTTTCTTTCTTTCTTTCTTTCTTTCTTTCTTTCTTTCTTTCTTTCTTTCTTCCTTTCTTCCTTTCTTCCTTTCTTCCTTTCTTCCTTTCTTCCTTTCTTCCTTTCTTCCTTTCTTCCTTTCTTCCTTTCTTCCTTTCTTCCTTCCTTTTCTTTCCTTTTCTTTCCTTTTCTTTCCTTTTCTTTTCTTTCTGAGGGATGATGGGTTTTTGTATATTGATTGCTAGGTGTTTAAATCAGCCATGCACTGGAATGTGTAGCTAATGAAGGTATTTTTCTATAACATCAAGATATATAGATAAAACATCAAGATCCCTGGAGTTGGTCCCCAGAAATATTTAGGTTTTGTTAGTCTTCCATGTGACTGGATGCTCCTAGAAGTTTGAAGTTCATTGCACTAGAACTTTGAGAGTTATGTTTTTAATTCAAACTCACAGGCATTGTAGGAAAATTAAATAAACTTTTCAATTGAATGTATGTATAATGTACTTCAGTAAAACATTAACTGGTACACATGTGTATTTAAATTTTTTAAGTCAAATTAACTTTGGCCTCATGTCTAAAGTCATTTTATTTAAAAGAAGGCAGGAAGAAAGAATACTTATTCAGTATTTATTCCTGCTTTGGCATCATTCATCCTGCTATTTCTATTAAACAAATATTCATTTGTTGCCTGAAAAAATGACATAGAGGATCTATTCAGGTATTGGGTAACTTAGTGCTTACTCCACATTTTCTCCTCAAAATAATGAGTGTTTTAAGTATTTCTCTTTATTTCCTTTTGTTTACAAATGTTAAGGCTCTTTAAAGTGAAACTACTTTCTTACAATTTTGATTATGTTAAAGTTCTTGGTTAAAAAAAACTTTTCATTAAAAATCACTATAAAAAACACAATATATGTATAGTTGCCTTACACAGACTTTCATATGTAAATTGGAAAATGGTTCACTTGATAGCTTACATTTTCTCAATAAACAGCAGCCTCAGAATTTTCCTACTTAGGAAATTTTTGACTACTGATTTAGAAGTAATCTGTGGCAAATCAGATTTGTTAGTACTTGGTTATACTACCTACTTGTGAGTTGGTATGCAGATTGGTCTCCAGAAGAACCCGTTGTTACTTTTTGGAAGAATCAAATGAATGAGGAAGAGCAGCAAAGCACTCCCTTATCTCTTACTTACTGCAGAAACACATTTCTGTTCTGTTTCATAATTTGCATAAATTTGGAGAGTAACTGAGCTAAATGTTCGTACTGCTTGTGAAGAAAGATTTTCAGTAAGCAAAGTAGATTATAAATAACTATAGTGTGACACTTTTAAATCAGGTATTGGCAAACTATGACCTACAGGCCAAATTCAGCTTGCCATCAAATTTTTATAGGTGCTTGCAAGCTGAGAATGGTTAAACAAAATGAAAAGGAAAAGGAATTTGGTAACATTTAAGAGCCTAATGGCTTCATAAGTAATTAATTGATTCTAAATTAATATAAATTTCTGTACTCTGTCCCATTTTACCATCTTGAGTCAACTTTGCTCTATAGTGATTAGCTTTACTTGCAAAAAGGCTAATGCAATAGGTGATAATGTGTTTTTAGCAGTTCTTGAGAATATCTTCTTTGTTTTTGTTTACCTATCCTAAAATGATTCAAACACATTCCTTAATGTTTCTTTACAGTAAGCATAGTAGAAAGCTTTATCAGATATTTTTAAATGTATGAGTTTCACACAAATTCCTTACTGCTTTAACTTTACAGAAATCCCAGATAAAACAGAACGTCTTCATGCATTGAAAGAAATTGTTAAGAAGTTTCATCCTGTAAACTATGATGTATTCAGATATGTAATAACACATCTAAACAGGTATTTTTATTTTTTTGTTTTTTTTGCAAATAAAGTGCAGAACAAATTTCAAACGTGTAACTATAAATTGGTAATTTTAAAGTAGAAAAAGAGACACCAACTTATTTAAGCCTACAGTTCAATTTTAGTTTCTAAATTATTTTTTATGGATTATTAAAATAGATTTTTCATCAACTTGTTTAAAGAAAGGTGTATGACTCTTAATACATGTAATGATTATTTAAATAGAAAGTGTGGTAAGGTACATGTACTTTATTGTCACTTTTATTCTTTGGCAGTTCTCTTTTGTATAATCTTAGAATTTTAAGTATAAAATGATAGATAATTAACCAAGTCAACCTATTTGAAGTCGGAAAAATTGAGGTTTAAAGAAGGAAATATATAATTAATAAATGACACATGACCAGAATCCAAGTCTTTTGAGTCCATTTGCTTTTTCTATCTCATTGTGTTGCTTTTTTGTATTAAGCTTGTTTTGTTGGAATATTTGACACAATGAAGTTTTATCAGAAACTTGAATTCATGTTACTTATGACTATTACTTAAAATGCAGTACATTAATCCTATTATTAACAACCCTAAATATACTAAACTTCAAGCTTATACTTTTGTTTAAAGAGATACTCCTCCCAATGCCATACATTAAGTGAAAAGACAGTATTATATAACAGCTTAAATCTCAGACTGTGGAATCAAGCAGGCTTGGCTTTGAAACATATCTAGTTCTGTGACCTTGTGCAAATTACCTTCACTAGGTCGTGATTTTTCTCACCTATGAGAAGAATGAGATTCACAAAGTTGTGGTACTGCATAGAATTATCTACATTTGTATTAATTTTTTTAATAATCTACTCATAATATTTTCTGCTAACATTTTTATGAACTGAAGTTTGTTTTTTTTAACTAATCATGTCAATGCTCAAACCAGGTCAGTTTCAGCCTCTACCTCTTAGAAGAGAATATTAACCAATGTTTAAGTTATTGCTATCATTATAGAATCTACACTAATAAAAGAGAAAAATGGTAATTGGCGTACGGCGATACCTTTTTCATTGGCTAATGAGGGCTATATGCAAATTAACTGCCAACTAAGATTGGCAGTTAACTGCCAACAAGATGGCGGCTAATTTGCATATGTAGGCACAATGCAGGGAGGTGAAAGGGAAAGCAGGAAGAAGCCCCCTGCCACTGACAGTGATCTGAAACCCAGGGGGGAGCTAAGAGCTGGGGCCGCCTTTGCCCTGCCCCCCAGCCATGATCGGAGAATCAGGCACCTTTGCCGCCCTGGCCAGTGATAGCAGGAAGTAGGGGTGGAGCCTGCGATGGGAGCTGGGCACGGTCGAAGCGGGCAGTCCCGGGAGCTAGGGGTCCCTTGCCTGGGCCTAAAGCGAAGCCCACGATCGCGGCGCCCCCCGCTGCCACTGCAGGTCCCCGTTGCCTGGGCCGGACGCCTAGGCCAGAGGCGTTAGGCCTGAGCAGGGGCGGAGCCTGCAACCGCAGGGAGCTGGGGGTCCCCTGCCCAGGCCTGACACCTCTGCCGGAGGCCTCAGGCCTGGTCATGGGGCCGATCCGGTGATTGGTGATCGGAGGGTGATGAGGGTCAACTCCTCTGGCTGAGGCATCAGGCCTGGGTGGGGGACGGAGCCGGGGATTGGGGGGATATGACGGTCCCCTTGCCCAGGCCTGAAGCCTGGGTCATAGGCGTCAGGCTTGGGCAGGGGGTGGAGCAAGCGATCAGAGGGAGATGGGAGTCCCCTGCCCAGGCATGATTCCTGGGCCAGAGGCCTCAGGCCTGGGTGGGGGCCAGAGCCAGTGATCGGGGGGAGATGGGGGTCCCCTGTCCAAGCCTGACACCTCTGGCGGAGGCGTCAGGCCTGGACAAGGGGCCGATCAGGCGATCAGAGGGTGATGGGGGTCAACGCCTGAGGGCTCCCAGTATGTGAGAGGGGGCAGGCTGGGCTGAGGGACACTCTCCCCCCCCCCCCCACCCAGTGCACGAATTTCGTGCACCGGGCCCCTAGTAAAATTATAATAGCATTTCTAGTATCTATTCTCTGAAGACTCCTTCCCAGAGAAAATACCAGTATACATAGTATTGCAGTATAATTAGTGGAATTTCCTTTTTTGAAAATTACCATACAAACCCTAACCGGTTTGGCTCAGTGAATAGAGCGTCGGCCTGCAGACTCAAGGGTCCCAGGTTCGATTCTGGTCAAGGGCATGTAAGGTGGCTGCGGGCACATCCCCAGTAGGGGGCGTGCAGGAGACAGCGATCGATGTTTCTTGCTCATTGATGTTTCTAACTCTCTATCCCTCTCCCTTCCTCTCTGTAAAAAATCAATAAAATATATTTTAAAAAAATTACCATACAAGTGGTTTGTGGTAAAACAAATGTGCACAGGGTACTATGGGGTACTATAACGAATATAGGGATGGTTTGTGACCATATTATTGTCTGGCCTGATCAAAGTGCTGAAATAAGAATTGTACTTCATTAAAAAGTATAGGGAAGCCAAAACCGGTTTGGCTCAGTGGATGGAGCGTCAGCATGCAGACTGAAGGGTCCCAGGTTCGATTCTGGTCAAGGGCATGTACCTGGGTTGCGGGCACATCCCCAGTGGGGGATGTGCAGGAGGCAGCTGATCGATGTTTCTCTCTCATCGATGTTTCTAACTCTCTATCTCTCTCCCTTCCTCTCTGTAAAAAATCAATAAAATATATTTAAAAAAAAAAAAGAATAGGGAAAAGGGTCAGAGGGAGGAGCATGTTCATAGAGTGACAGTGCTAGTCCACCACCAGTCTTATTTTACACACTTACTGTGTTTGGCTCTAGTGATATAACTACACAGACGAAAGTGTGCGTGATTTGTTGAGGAACAGCAAAGAGGCCTATGTGATTTAAGCAGAGTGAAGGAAGGACAGAGTAAGAGATAAGGTAAAAAAGGGAAGAAGGACAGTGGCAGATTATATAGGGCAGTAATACAACTAACTAGCTTTAGTCCTCACAATGTTTTAGTGACAAAATAAGAAGGATGCTTCATGTATGTATGTCACTAGGCACACTGTGGAGTTCAACTGACATTTATTGGGAGGAGGGACCAGACTTTCTCAATGAAAATGGCATTGCATGTTGTTATTTTGAAAGGTTATGGGATGAACAAAAATAGATCCAGAGACAGAAGCATCAAACAGTCCATCAAACTTCAGGGGGAAGGAGGGAGAGGGGGTGAGGGCGGGCTAAAAAATCAACCAAAGGACTTGTATGCATGCATATAAGCATAACTAATGGACACGGACACTAGAGGGGTGAGGGCATGTGCTGGGGGGTGGGGTGGCCAGGGAGAGGTCAATGGGGAGAAAAGGTGACATATGTAATACTATATGTAATACTTGAAACAATAAAGAATTTTTTTAAAAAAAGTTATGGGGAGCCACTGGAGAGTAGAACAGAGAAATAACATCAGACTTAAATTTTTTGTTTAATCTTCACCCAAAGATATGTTTAGAGAGAGAAAGGGAGAGAGAGAAACATCCATCCATTGCCCTCCATTCACGATCCAACTAGGAATCGAGCCTGCAACCTAGGTATGTGTGCTGGCACACAGGATTACCCTCCAACCAACTGAGCCACCTGGCTAGGGTCAGACGACTTTAAAAGGAATACTCACCTAGATTATAATGGCTGCTGTTTGTGCCCAGGTGGCCAGATACTCTTATAAGAGCTATGGATGGCGTAACAGTGAATAAAGCAGTCACCTATTTCATGGAACTTACATTCTGGTATAAGAAATCCTATATAATAAAAGGCTAATATGCAAATTGTCCCCTCAGGAGTTGGATCGCTCGCTATGACGTGTGCTGACCACCAGGGGGGCAGCGCGGAACATGGCAGGGGACCAGCGGGCAGCGGCGGGGCGCTGAGGGAGCGAAGAAAGGAGGAGGCAGGGAGCCGGAAGGCCGGGATCCTCATCGGCCCTGATAGCCAGGCCTAGGGATCCTACCTGTGCACAAATTTTGTGTACCGGGCCTCTAATAATAAATAAATATACAATGGATGATTGACAAATTACAAAAATTAATCCATGAGGTTATTTGATTATCTTCTCTCACCCTCAATATTAGTGAGTTATTACTTGAAGTCAGTTGTTTTCTCCTAATTATTTTTCCTTTTTGTTCCTTTCCACTGCTTTAGTTTAGGTTATCATTTCTCGTTTAGGGAACTCATTTCTTTGTAATTGAACTCTCTCCCAAGTAAATGCCACTGTTTTAAACCAAAAAGTATCAATTTTTGGCTGTCCTTATAACATCTTAACATGACTTCAGTCTTTCTCAAAACACTGTCTTCAAAGCAGCAGCACTACCTGGGAACTTGTTAGGAATACAAATGATCAGGCCCCACCTCATGCCTAGTCTTCACTTTCTGTTTCAACAAGCCCTCCAGGAGGTACCCGTACACACAGTTTTTACTAAATTACTCTTTCTACCATTATAAGGCTCATCACCCTGGACTCAACTCAAACATTACCTCTTCAAGGAAGCCTTCCTTGGCCACCCTCATCTCTGATTTGATACCTTTTCTTTCTACTTTTTTATAAAAAAAATAGGTTTTTATTAATTTTTGAGAAAGAGGAAGAGAGAGAAACTTGGATCATCAGCTACCTCCTCCATGCCCCCCACTGGGGATTGAGCTCCAACTCAGGCATATGCCCTGACCTGGAATCAAACTGACGATCATTTGATGCATGGGACAGTACTCGACCAACTAAGCCACCCTGGCCAGGGCTCTTTGTACTTTTTGATTCACAATTATACCTGATGCCTGTACTCTTATGTTTTTCAATTTTATAGATATTTTCAGAATCTACAATTGCCTGCTGCATAAAAACACCTGACTGAGCCCACTATATTTATTCTGAATATTATAATTCAGTATCTTAACAAAGAGCAATAACTTTTACGACAGCACACATGTTTTTCGGGCACGTATTTACCTTAGATGAGCAGCTCCTATATTGGGGGTTTCCTTTGGTTTTAACTTTTTTTTGTCGTGTAAATTTAAGTATAACATTTTCCTACTACCTTGCATACTGGATTGTTTTGGGTTTTTTTTTAATATATTTTATTGATTTTACATAAAGAGTTAGAAACATCAATCAGCTGCCTCCTCCACACCACTGACTGGAATCAAACCCAGGACCCCCATTGACCTCTCCCTGGCCACCCCACCCCCCAGCACATGCCCTCACCCCTCTAGTGACAAAATAAGAAGGATGCTTCATGTATGTATGTCACTAGGCACACTGTGACACACTCCCCATTGACCTCTCCCTGGCCACCCCACCCCCCAGCACATGCCCTCACCCCTCTAGTGACAAAATAAGAAGGATGCTTCATGTATGTATGTCACTAGGCACACTGTGGAGTTCAACTAGGGCTGGATTGTTTCTTTATGTGTAAAATGAGAGGGTTGGATAAATACCCAAGATTCCATCTCAGTTCAATAATTTTGAGTTATAATTCAGGATTTGCCTCATATTTCTTATTTGTTATAGATGATGGTAGAAGTGCTTGTCTACATATTCAAAGGACTGAATGCAAATTAATTAATAATGTTTATTTATACTTTTATATTAATACTAGAGGCCCAGTGCATGAATTTGTGCACAGGTGGGGTCCCTCGGCCTGGCTGGCAATCAAGGCCAATCAGGGCTGTCTCGCCCAGTCTTGATTGAGGCCAATGGTGGCCAGCCCACTGGGGAGGGACCATAGGAGGGCTCCAGGGTGTGTCCAGCCCTCTCACCTAGTCCTGATGGGCTGGGGCCCCAGCAGCAAGCTAACCTATGGGTCAGAGTGTCTCCCTCTGGTGGTCAGTGCATGTCATAGCAACTGATCGAGCAGTTGGCCAAACAGCTGATCAGTCGGACACTTAGCATATTACACTTTTATTATACAGGATGTGTTAATTTTAAGGTGGAATATGTTTCTATGAACTGTACTAGCTTTAAAATTAAGTTTGTAGCAATGTACAAGATATTTAATGATTGAAAATACTGATTTTTTTTTAAATACTGGAAACTAATTTTTTTTAGAAGTTGAAAATCTAGGTTGGAAGATATGATTTCTCCAGAGTTCAAAGTTTTATTTTTCAAGGTTCAAAGAGATAGCATATTATGGTTTGTCCTTTCATCTCACAATAGTCAGGAAATTTGGATATGCATTTTCTGTTTCTGTTGCTAGAAACTCATTGAAATTTGTCACCTGTCCTTATCCCGAGAAAAATTTTTTTCACATAAATAAGGTGGCTTCTATAAGTAAATTATAAAACTCTAAGCCACAACATTTTTAAAAAGCTATCTTTGATTCCTTTAAGGAATGGATTTTACTACTTCTGCCTCCTGTTATAAAAATGTAGTTGAACATAGAATGCACAAAAAATTATTTTAAATTTCAAGTTAAGAGGTAAAACTAGCCCTGACTGGTTTGGCTCAGTGGATAGAGCATCAGCCTGCTGACTGAAAGGTCCCAGGTTCGATTCCGGTCAAGGGCATGTACCTTGGTTGTGGGCACATCCCCAGTGTCGGGTGTGCAGGAGGCAGCTGATCAATGTTTCTCTCTCATTGATGTTTCTACTCTCTATCCCTCTCCCTTTCTCTCTGTAAAAAAATCAATAAAATATATTTTTTAAAAAAGGTAAAACCAAATATCTGAGATCAATTCCAGATCCAGGATTTTTTTAATTGTCATGAATTTTAATTGGTTTTCTAATTGTTTTTTCCTATTATAATTTCAGGGTTAGTCAACAAAATAAAATCAACCTAATGACAGCAGACAACTTATCCATCTGTTTTTGGCCAACCTTGATGAGACCTGATTTTGAAAAACGAGAATTTCTGTCTACCACTAAGATCCATCAGTCTGTTGTAGAAACATTCATTCAACAGTGTCAGTTTTTCTTTTACAATGGAGAAATTGTAGAAATTGTGAATACTGTTGCTCCTCCACCACCTTCAAATCCAGGACAGTTGGTTGAACCAATGGTACCCCTTCAGTTACCACCACCACTGCAACCTCAGCTAATACAACCACAGTTACAGACTGATCCTCTTGGAATTATATGAGTAGGAAGTGATTGCAGACAGCCTGAAAATGGACAGAAAGCAAACCTAGACATGCATGTTTCAGGGTTCAGTAGTATACTTCATGTTTCTTACAGATTCAAAATGATGAGACATTTTCTCTTTGAACTATATGGTATTCTTTATTCATTTACATTACAAATTTAAGACCATGTGCTAAGCATGACTGGAGAGGTTTAATTTTTATAAACAAAAATAGCTATAAAATACAAAAACTGCTGTTGCATGCAACCTCATTGCAATCAGTGTATCATTTCTGTGGCATTTTCTGTCACATTATATTGTGAATAAAATTTTTCTATAGAAATTAAATGATTTAAAAGCTCACATATATGAAACATTTAATGCTTTTCAGCCTACTTTATGGCTGGTTTTGTTATTTGATGTGCTAATTTGGGCAGCCTAATTTACTTTACATTTTAGCAGTCAGTGTAGATAATTAAAAGCCCAGTTAAGTATTTTTTAATTTCAGGCTACTTATGCCATGCTTGGGATGTTGTTTGAAAGAAAGAAGAATACACTTAACATTTTTCTGCACCTTCATCTTTACTGCTAAGTAAACCTGTGGATGATACGATGAGGGGTAAAATGAGCATATTTCTTGTACACACATACCAAGGACACACTTGTGGCTAAAGTGAGTTGATAATGTGCAAAGGATAGTTGTCACCAACTCATTTCTTTATGGTACATATAAAATAAACATCTTGTATACTGTTAATTCTATAAACAGATGCATGTTTAAAAGATCTATGATGGTCTTGTAATCTTAATCTAATATATTTTAGATATTTTAATTTTTTCCCTCTTGGGAAATACATTTAGTATAGTGTAGAAAATACTTCATGACATTTTCATATAAGGTTATATAACTTTTCATACATAAACATGAAATTTGTTGTAGAAAATTCATTAAACCAAACATTTTAATCTAGGACTTCAATTTAATCTGTTTCTTGAATCTATTTTTATGTGGCCCTTAAAAACATCCAAAAATCCATTGCTAATATAGCAATAAAAATACTTTGGGTACTGACAGCCTCTTTGGAGTGTGTATATGTATAATTGCAACCTTGTATTCATATTATTTTCTGTGGTATGTTGTACTAAAACCTAAAGTGTCTTTTGCACCATTTTTTAACCATTTTTTTCCTTTAATGTTGGTACCAGATTTGCTATAAGTGACTGCTGCTTCTGGGGTTAAATATTTTGTTAGTGAAGATACACCAGAACACTAATTATGGATAAAATTTTTAGCATAGGTAAATTTTGTTAGGCTTTATTCAAAATTTGTTCATTATCATACCATGCCATTTTTTTTTCTGGAAAGGAAGAAATCGTTTGTTTTTCATTGTTTTGTGTACTAAAGAGAAAATTCTTTGGTCCATGCTGTAATCTTTATTCATACTACAATTTTAAGGTTGTCTTATGTGTATTATAGTAAACAGACAATTTTGAGATTCCAGGCTCCTAAGAGTTTGATTTGCTCCATTTTTTCCTAAAATAAATATTGTCTTTCCCAACTGTTATGTCCTAGGTATGTACTTCTAATTTCAACTTCAGAATCGATGTCGACATGAACCAGGCTGCTGTTAAAGTACATGTATATTATAAATTATTTGTGTTATACTCTTACATGTTATTATCTTTTCTAAGAAAACAAAGTCCCTATTATTCCTATTGCAGAGCACACAGGAATTAAGAAAGTACAGTAATTTTTAAAAAGAAAAATCCGGTAAATGTAGTATTCTTAACTTGTTATATATTACTTATACCTGTTGTCTATATAGCTTTAATTTATAGCTGTCAGTTTAACATTGGCATGTTTGGCAAAGAAAAGTAAACTTTAAGAGTTTTATAAACTGTTTCTAGGTTGCTAAAAAATTTATTTTTCTACTATATATGGTATAGACAAAGCTCAAAACTATGTACAGGAAAAAAGCCTGACCATTTCTTTGGAAGTAGGCTGAACAGAGAATTTTCAAAACTGTTTGTGTCTTCAGTTCACTTTCTCATAACTTGGCTGTTGTTAATATGTGAATCCCAGTTTATTTAAGCTATTCTCTTTTATACTGTGTTAATTTAACTTTCATGTTTATTTAGAATCATCTTTGTTATTAAAACTATCATTTATCATTTTCTACATTAACTACCTTATACCTTCCCTAAAACTTATCTCCACTTTTCTATGCATACTCTAATTGATTTGAAAATCTTCAGGGTGAGTCATTTGAAAGTATACATTTGGTTCAACCAATCAGAAGATTACAGTTAATTGAAAATTAAAGTACAGTTTAAACCTCAGTCTGTTACACTGAATTGATTGTGTTTATTTTACCAAGGGTTTAGAAAATGTTTTTAAATATTAGAAAAATAATTTTAAGAACAGAATAATATAATTAAACTTTTTTCTGGTAAGTTACTGGAAGGTTTCATCATTTAGGAACATATATATGAGACTTTTTAAAGGATGGAAAGACTACTAGTCTCATAATTATGGGTAAACATTAAGGCATTATATTTTACAATTTTAAATAAAATTCCATCAACACCCATGTTGCCATTGTTTCATTTAAGCTTGTAGTTATTACAATATTGTACTTAATAGTATCTATATTAGTAATAGTGGTACTCTTTCCAATTTTCAGATTTATTGGAAGTCAAATGCTGTTCAACAATTAGAATATATAATTAAATTTAGAACAAAATTTCAGGCACAAAATATTTCTATTTGAAATGGAATTTGCTAGTAGTGCTTCTCCCTCCCCTCCTCCCAACATTTGCAATGTAAAAACTGTAGGTAATAGCAGTCTAACCTGAATAGCAGCTTTTATTTTCCATACTGTTTGTAAATAATGTAGACATTTTATTTGAGGTACTGAAATTTAATTTCTAATATTTCTTAGATATAAATGAAAGGGGAAAATTAGAATAACAACTTAGGCCTTAGCTTTACATGGTGATTTTTAGGTTTTTTTTATACAGTAATAATTGTGATGCTTTTTGTCAACAATATAAATATATATGTATATAATTTCTAAAAAGTCAAAAGTGCTTTGTTTTTTGTTTATAATTAATATCATTTTGTGCTTTACCCACAGGATGCTTTAGTATCAGTGAAGCTTCTGTATAAAGAATGCTGTGAATAAAATATTAAGAAGCTGTGTGATTTTAAGTTCTAGTTGCTTCTGATTTTACCAGTTCACATTGGTAAAATCAACTAATCTTTTTGTGAATAAAATAGGAAAAAATAAATTGATGTCAATATGATGCAAGTTTTATTAGGAAAGTGTAGTACTGAGCTTTTACTCTGTACCATGAGAGGAGTTTAAAAATTCATTCTGGATATATACATACAGGTGGAAATTCATTTTTATAAAGTATTCAGGTAAACAAAATTACACAGATTTCTAAGACTCAGAATAAAATTGCGTTCACAGTATTTTTTGTATTCATAAGGATCATTTAAAGTAATCCCTTCATGATTTATGAATATTAAGCTAAATTTCTTGAGTGTATGTTAGATTCTATGGACCTAGTGAGGTCTCTCTGACTTGGGTCTTTTTGTGTGTGCTTGTCTTGAATTTAATCATTTTAACCAAATACCTTAATTCTTAGGTTGAACAATTTCTGACTTGTTTCAATACTTATGGGACATGTTTAATTTTTTATTGTATTTGAACTGAAGTTCTCAGTAGCCTTTTCAATTTACCAATCTCTGAAAAGAAAATTTTCTAAGATTTAATAAGGGAAGGAACTAGTCTTAAAAATTAATTTCCTATGGTAAGTAACACCTATGAGTAGTTGTGAAGACTGTAAGCATTATTAGCTCATACCCAATATTGTTACTGGATAATGATATTGGATATGAGATATTAATATGATCTTATAATGTGATAATGGATTATTAATTTTGATCCAAGTACCATGATTTAGTCAGTACCACGTTTAATATAAAATTATAAGCCTTGGGATTACTGCAGTGCTGGGGGTGCTGGCGGTGCTGGTTTTTGTCATTGTTACCATAGTAAGGAACACCAAGTCTTGCAGTGTATGAACTCTGAGTAGTTGTCAAGGAATTTGTATTTAGAAACAGCTTGCTTATTCCCACAGTGGAGCTTTCCTATCAGTTTTGTCTTAAGTGGTAAAAATTATTATGAACAAATTAATAATGGTTCTCCTAATAGTTTGCCCAATTTTTAGTTAAGAATTTCTTTGTAGCCCTGACCGGTTGGGCTCAGTGGATAGAGCGTCAGCCTGCAGACTGAAAGGTCCCAGGTTTGATTCCAGTCAAGGGCATGTACCTTGGTTGTGGGCACATCCCCAGTAGGGGGTGTGCAGGAGGCAGCCTATTAATGTTTCTCTCTCATCAATGTTTCTAACTATCCCTCTCCCTTCCTCTGTAAAAAATAAATAAAACATTTTTTTAAAAAAAATTTCTTTGTATTATAGCCTATTTTTTCAAATTTCTATTTTGCCTTGTCTTTCCCCACCCCCCACCCCCCCTCCCCGAGAAGAAGGGAGAGGGAGAGAAACATCAATGATGAGAGAGTGCGGGAAGCCGGTCCATCCTTGCTGCTTGACACAGTCACTGCAGGGAAGAAACATCTGCACAGCAAATGTTTCAAGGGACCTGGTATATATGGCATACTGTTCTTAATATGTTTGCCCCCCTTCTTAGCGCTATGTGTTTTAACCAAGGTCACCTCTCCAAGAAAGGTTGTTTCCCCAGGTGGGATTTTTTCCCTGGAGTTAGGGATTAACAGGACTAAGGAAGGGAATAAATCCATAAAACCCCTTAACTAAGTGCCAGGCGGGTAGTTAATCACTTTAACTACAATCACTCTTAAGCTACATAATCTTTACTTAGGATAATCTCCTTCAGTTACTTCCTTGTAGCTTAATAGAACAATAGAGTAATCTTGGAATGGAGATAAGAAAAGCCCTAACCTTTGGAACAGAATGGATAGGATTAAAATCAACTGGTACAAATATAGATGTAACAGGACAATAAAGACCGAACCTGGCTATGATGATCAACTGAATGCTGCCTCCTTGTCATTCCTTCTTCGCCGACTCCGTCCACACCTTTGGGAACCTCTGGACCTGCTGGGGCAGGACCCCAACAAGAGGGAATCATTGATCGGCTGTCTCCACCCTGTGGAACGAGCCTGCAACCCTGGCATGTGCCCTTGACTGGGTTTGAACCTGTGACCCTTCAGTATACAGGCAGATGCTCTATCTACTGAGCCAAACCAGCTAGGGCTGTCTTCCTTCCCTCCCTCCCTCCCTCCCTCCCTCCCTTCCTTCCTTCCTTCCTTCCTTCCTTCCTTCCTTCCTATTTTACAAGATGTTTATTAAAACTGGGGAAGTGAAACAGGAAAGGGCTGGGAACATGAGCCTAGTAGACTGTGCTGTTTTGGCTCACTAAGAAATCTGAGTACAAAGGATCCTGGGGTACAGGTTCAGGGAGTTTGCCTGGGATGAACTGCCAATTCCCATAGCTGCCCTGGTTGAAAGCCTTGTGGGGTCTTAACAGAGTTTAGGAGATGCCTGCCTTTGAGGAAAGATGGGGAGGAGGGAGGTGCAGGCATGCTCATGGGAGGGAGAGTATATCTGCATTAATTCTTACTCCAATATAAGTGATGTAGGTTTAGCAATTAACCTACTTAATCATCACTTTACTAATTTATTCAAATTAGTTTTAATTTTGTATTTGTGTTCACATCATTTTCTTGTGACCTTGACCTTAACCGGTTTTAGATTTGGAGCTCTTAGTTTCCCTTTTCTCTAAATGCTTTGTATTTCATTTTATTCAAATGCCTTTGTAGGTGCTCAATGACACCAACGTATATTTAACATCCTAAAATGATAAGTAAAATTTGAAGCAATGCACGTTATCCTCACTTACTGTTTTTGTGGGACTTGGTTTATTTTAAATGTGTCAAAGATTTTTTTTTTTTTTAAATCTAGCTATCCGAGAGAATGTAGTATTGAGATACCCCCTAGATTTACTTCTTGGAAATTTCATTTCCAGATTTTTCATCTTTGTTGGCACTTGGTATACATAGAGAAAACATTACCAGCAATGTACTTTTCAAATAAAAACTAAAATCAATCCAATTCTTTAATTACAAAATAGTTGACTGATCCCTGGCTTAGGGTGTTAGGAAAATTAAATCTTATAAGTTTTATCCATTTGGAATAATTTATGATAGATTAAGTCAAAATAATATATGTAAAAAATCTTACAAAGGTGTTGATAGTTGTTCTCTATGTTTACCACCTTTTTCCCCAAAGGTAATGAGTAAATGCATAGAGCTAGGTAGAATAATTGATAGTTTTAAAATACAAAAAAGTTAATAAAACAGAAGATAGGACTGGGATATATCAGAATGGAATTGCTTTCCATCTTGATTTGTGTTCTTAAGGATCATTTAAAGTAGTGTGTTTGGGGTTTTTTTGAGGGCCTTGATTACATCTCCGCACAGAGAGGTTAATCATGATCACTATAGGTAATAGATAAATCAATTGTGACAGATTAATGAAGTAATGTTTCTAAACTACTCCAAAAATATCAAAATCGTGTCCATAATGGATCTAGAAGAATGTAACCGATCATTATTTAATGGATGGCCCCTTCAAAGTGTAGGTTTCTGCTTTTGAAGTCTTTTTGGCTATTTTGAGACTATATTTAAGTGCTATATGAGGCAAATCCTAACTGATTCAGATTTAAGTTTAAACAAGTTCCTTCAGCTAAGAATAACCTTAGAAGTTTTAATGTGTAGGCTTTTGAGTGTTTTTCTGTTTAAAGCAGTGGTTTCCAAACATCAGAATCACTTGTGGGAAAGATCAAGCTATCCAGAAGGCACCCAACTACAATATATAAATCTCTGAGGTGCAAGAATAAGATATTTATTTCCAGTTGCATGCTTATAAATTGTATCTGGGGAGGACATGAGTTTTTGAGAGAGATAGCTTGTATGGTAAGGGCCATCAATTTTAAACTCATATCAATATGTAGACTTGATAGTTACTAAGCAATTTTATAATAAACTAGAGGTCCACTGCACAATTTTGTGCAACTGTGGGTTCCCTCACCCTGGCCTGCAGGATCGGGCAGAAACCAGTTCTCCAACATCCCCTGAGGAGTCCCAGAATATGAAAGGGCACAGGCCAGGCCAAGGAACCCCATTGGTGCATGATTGGGGCCAGGGAGGGACACGGGAGGTTGGCCAGCTGGGGAGGGACAGTAGGAGGGCTGCAGGGCATGTCCGCCCTGTATCGCTCGGGCCCAACCGGCTGGACCCCAGTAGCAAGCTAACCTACCAGTCAGAGCGTCTGCCCCCTGGTGGTCAATGCACATTATAGCAAGCGGTTGAGTGGCCTGAGCATGTCAGCATATTACGCTGTGATTGAATGGATGACCGGACACTTAACATATAATGCTTTTATTATATAGGACTAGAAGCCCCGTGCTTGAAATTCATGCATGGGTGGAGTTCCTAGGCCTGGCCGGTGATCAAGGCCGATCAGGGCTGGGCCAGAAAGGAGGCAACGGTCACTGGGCCAGGTGCGGAAGAAATGGACACCAGACTGACACCACCATCATTGGCACTCTGCCACCGTGCGGTTCCTTGCCTCCCCCCTCCTCCTCCCCTTGCCACCGCACCGCCACCACAGCAGGCCAATTGGGGCCTGCAGGCCAGGGGGAGGGACAGCATGAGAGGTTGGCTGCTGGTCCCTAGGAGGGAGCCAGCCCTTGGCCCCCGGGAAAAGGGCTGCATCTACCACCACCCACCCCGTTCCCTGTCCCAGCCTGAGGGTCAGCGGTGAGACCACAGGAGGGTGACCAGCCGGGAGGGAGGGACTGTGGAAGGTTGGCCAGACGGGGGAGGTTGGCTGTGGAAGCGCACTGACCACCAGGGGGCAGCTCCTGCATTGAGCGTCTGCCCCCTGGTGGTCAGTGTGCATCATAGCAACCGGTTGTTCCCTCTCAGTTAGGTTTTTATATAGAGAGATTGTAGTTTAATAAAAACTAAGTTTTCATAGCAGAGAACTAGGGCATACTAGTAAGGAAGTTTGTTTGGGTTTTTTTTGTTTTAATCCTCACCCGAGGATATTTTTCCATTGGTTTTAGAGAGGGAAAGACAAACAATGTGAGAGGAACATATTGGTTGGTTGCCTCCTGAGCCGGGGAGGAGCCTGCAACTGAGGTAAGTGCCCATGGCCAGAATCAAACCCAGGACCCTTTGGTCCACAGGCTGACACTCTATTCACTGAGCCAAACCAGCTAAGGCAGTACAGAATTTTTTAATGTTATTTTCTAAGAAGCTCAACTGTTTAAAATTCTCTCTCCCCCTTACTGATTAAAAGGGTTCTACCAAAGAAGTAGAAAGAGAGGAGGGGGAAATAGTGATAAAAGAAATAGGGCAAGGAATTGGAGGAGGAGAGTAATTTTAGCATCCTATCTAATAATAGACAAACATGGTAATTGATCATACCTTCGCTATGCCTCCCATTGGCTAATTGGTGAGTTATGCAAATTAACCGCCAACAAAGATGGCGGCTAATTTGCATACTGCAGGAAGGGCGGGACAGCGTGAGCCGCCATCCAGGCCCCGTCGGCAACCCCAGAAGCCGCCTGCCTGCCGCCCATGATTGGATCCGGTCCTAGCCCACAGGCCGGCCCTAGAAGCCCCTGATATGGCAGTAACTCTATCAGTAAGCACTCTGAAAGTCGGTGGCATAAATGCACCAATTAAAAGACAGATTATGAGGGTGAATCAAAAACAAAACCCACTTTAAATATAAAGACACATATAGATTAAAAGTAAATGAATTAAGCTGCAGCCTGTTTTGCTCAGTGGATAGAGCATTAGCCCATGGACTGAAGGGTCCCAGGTTCAATTCCAGTCAAGGGCATGTACCTCAGTTGCTGGCTTGATCCCCAGTCCGTATCAGAGCATGTGAAGGAGGCAACCAATCAATGTGTCTCTCCCTTTCCCTTCACTCTCTCTAAAATTCAACGGAAAAATATCCTTGGGTGAAGATTAACAAAAACAAAGTAAATGGATTAAGTAACATTAAAGAGATTATAAGAAAAATATATTCCAAATTTTGTTAGTTGTATAATGGTTATATTTAAATTATTAACACGTAAGAAATGGGTGAAGGGTACATATAATATGCTGTAGTACTTCATAGTTTTTTTTACATATATGAGATTATTTCAAATTAAAATATTAAAATATTAAAAATTAATAAAATATTAATTGAAATGTATCTGCATTACATGAAAAATCTAATTGCTTCTAGCATAATTTATTAAATTGTGCTAAAATTTACAAGGGTTCAATTAAAAAATATCTTAATTCTAAATGATATAATAGAAAATATATAATAGTGCAGTTATAAGCACTTATCTGAAAATAAAAATTTAAAGAAGTGAATTTAAAGAAGGAGTTAGCCAAAGAAAATATATGCATAACCCATGGACACAGACAACAGTATGGTGATGGCCAGAGAGAAGTGGGGGGGTAAGAGGTGGGTAGAGGGGGCAAAAGGAAGAAATAGGGACATCCTATATAATAATAATAAAAGGCTAATAGGCAAATTGACTGAACGGCAGAATGACCGGTTGCTATGATGTGCACTGGCCACCAGGGGGCAGATGCTCAATGCAGGAACTGCCCCCTGGTGGTCAGTGCACTTCCATATGGGGAGTGCCACTCAGCCAGAAGCTGGCTCATGGCTGGCCATCGCAGAGGTGGTGGCAAGAGCCTCTCCCACCTCCATGGCAGCACTAAGAATGTCCAACTAACAGTTTAGGCCCGATCCCTTGGGGGTCTAAGCCTTTAGTCGGACATCCCTCGAGGGCTCCCTGGATGCCAGAAGGATGTCTGACTGCAAGCTTAGGCCTGATCCCCTGGGGAGTGGGCCTAAGTCGACAGGTGGACATCCCCCAAGGTGTCCTGGACTGCAATGGGCACAGGCCGGGCTGAGGGGCACCCCCTGAGTGCACAAATTTTTGTTCACTGAGCTTCTAGTTCTAATATAATTGTGCATCCTGAATTTTCCAAAGTTACCATTTTCATTTTTTTCTGCACTTTAATATTTGCTTTAAAAACATTATAGAGGTTCAGTTTTCCTATGAAATGTAGGTCACACCATGTAACTATAGAAAAGCAGTATAACTTTCAAAAGCCGTATTTTTAAAAGTATCAATATGATGTGGAAATAAAGTCTAAAATAGGTTCGGTCTCACAGAGGGTAGAACTATTCAAAGGTTAGTGGAAGATCAGAAACCTTTTTCTCCCTCCAATTTCCTTTGCAGAATCTCAGCTCGATCTGTGGAATCTGGATTTGGTCCAGGCAGAGAACCATGTTAAGGGAAAGAAATCAACCTTTGTTTTTAATGATTAGGGTCAGAGTGATACATTTGGAGTTTTGAAAGTCTGAAAGAATAACCAGTCTCTGTCAAGATATTTGTCAAATGTTGAAGCTTAGTGAAGCTGAAAAACTAAGGTGAACATTTCTGAGAGGCAGAGCTGAATTCCTTGTAGTCTTTCATACCTGAGGAGACAAAAGCCCAGGTTAACTGGAAATTTTCTAGGTCCATACCCTAGGAACAGGGGGGCTGAATTGGGCTAAATCTTACCAAAATCTTAACAGATTGCACCAGAAACCAAGATTAGTGAATTGGAAAACAAGATTATCAATAGGTAATAATAATAATGAAAGAGGATAGGTTCAAAATGTCTTAACATGTATTTGGAGTCTTGGAGAAGAGAGAGAGAATGGGGCAGGAACAATGAGACTATGGCTAACAACTTTCCAAAACTGAAAGAAACTACACCTACGTACCCATGGGGAAAATGCTGAAAAAGACAGGAGAAAAGACACAATACCTTCAGTTGAGCACCAATAAGACTGAATTGATACCTTAATAGAAATTATCAAGAACAGAAGACAATGATGGAGTGACACCCTCAAAGTTCTGAGGGGACAGTGCGGGGAGATATCAATGAAAGGTCTTGGTGGGATAAAGACGGTCCAGACAAAAGGTACTTCAACACAGGAGGCCTTCAGTAACTACACACTAAGGAAAGCAGAAGAGGTCCTCAATTTACTGTTGTCATTGAGAGTTCCAATAGTTTCATTCCTGAGGGAATCTGAGCATTATATCATTTTAGTTCCCTCTAAAACCCACCACGTTTGGAGTTTTCTGTATCAGGTAAAAACACCAAGTAGACCCTTTGAGATCCTTGAGGCTAGCCTGCCTCTTCCAGCAGCTCTGAAATTTCAAGACAGCCCAACCATAGGCTACTATGGAAAGTGGAGTTGAGAACATAATGGCTAAGGTGGATAACGTAGGAAAGACTTTGCTTACCAGTCAGTATTCAAGTCCCTGTGAAGAATTCATGAACAGGCCTTCGTTCAGAAAGACACATTTGGATATCAGAAAATTCATACTGGAGAGAATATAGTAACTGGAAAATTCAAGTAACACCTCAGTGAATGTCTCCAAACATTCAGGAGAGAAATCTTCCACATGCATTAAATATGGGAAGGCATTCACGGAAAGACCACTTATCTCCATACACGGCAGCGCTCACACTGGAGCGGGGCCTATAGATGTATTGAATGTGAGAAGCCCTTCACCGGTAAGTCAGTTTTGATTGAAGCTCAGAAGATTCACACTGGCAAGAAGTCATTTGAATGCAGTGCTGCTCATGGGAAAACCTTCACCCACAAGTCACAACTCAGTACCCCAGAATTTCATACTGGAGAGGCCATCAACCACAAGTCAGATGTGCTTCTTGAATGGCAGCCAGCCTCCAAGATGGCCCCCACTGTGTTGACTCATGGTATTCCCACTTTTGCATGGTCTCCTACTTCATTTTCACCTCACCAAGACTGATCTTGTGTGGCGAATAGCAAATTGCAGAAGTGATGGTATGTTAGTTCCAAGATCTGATTATAAAAGACTGGTTTTCCTTCTTGGGCATCCACTATATCTATGATCTCTCTCTCTGAGGGAAGGAAATTGTCATATTGTTAGTGGCCCTATGGAAAGTCTCACATGGTGAGGAACTGAGGTCTGGTTAACAACTAGAGGAACTAAGGTCTACCAATAATTCGAATGAGCATGGAAGCTGATTCTCCTTCCCCTACTGACGGTTTGAATGATATATTACCGGAGAACCTGAGCAGACCTACCTTCTTAGCTAAGGCATTCCAAGATTCCTTTCCCTCATAAATGTGATGAGTGTTGTTTTGAAACGCTGAGTTTGGGGGTATTTTATGCAGCAATAGGTAACTAGTACAATTGTACATCAAAGTTCATATTGGAGAGGTAGCTACTTTGTGAATGTGATGATTGTAAATTTCCTTCACTTCCAAATCACAACTCCCAAGTGTATCAGAAAATTCACAGTGAAACTGAAACCATACATATGTACTGAGTGGGAAAACACAAGTGCTAGGTTAAATCTCCATATACATATCAGAAAACTCTATTTAGTGAAAAACTAAAATAAGAGTGGATCTTCATGGATAAACCTGTTTTAAATGTATATCAGAGAACCTATACTAGAGAGAAACCTTATGAATGTACTGACTGTGGTAATTACTTTAGGAAAGACCACAGCAGCAGCAGCAGGAGTTTCAAAAAGGAGAAAAGCTCTGTGTATGTATGTGTAGGAAAGCCCTTGGAATATAACCAGAGTAGTCATACTTGAGTCACCATTAATACACTGACTGTGGGAAAGGCCTTTGAATCAGTTCCCAGTATATATCAGAGAATTCATGATGAAAATCTGTTTTTTCAAAGTGAGAAAGCTGCTCACAGAATCATGAAATTGCACATTACAGACTTTACATAGCCCTGAAAATATATGAATATACATAAATAAAACACTATCAGAACCCTCATTCCTTCTGTACTTTCAATAGTCTATGAGCTCAGAGCTAAAACTTAAAAAAAAAAGTTTAAAAAATGTTTCTAAGAATTTAAAAGTAGTTTCAGATAATCTTGTTGCAAATTTCAGCAATATTAGATTATATATTTATTGCTGATTTCAATTATACTGTTACTCTGATGCCATGTTGAAATAAATAATACAGCTTTACAGAGTCATCAGGTATTCAAGGATTGCTCACTGGCAGAGTGTTAAGTATGAGGCCTGATTTTACTAAACTACAGATTTTATACTCTTCGTTCCCATTTAATGGGTGCTGTGTCCTGATTTCAAAAATTGTTAACTTTGGGAGAAACCAAGATGGCGGCATAGGTAAACACCTGAAATTGCTGCCTTGCACCACCACTTCAAAAATACGACTAAAGACAAAACAGACATCATCCAGAACCACAGGAAGGCTGGCAGAGTGGAAAGTCTACAACTAGAAGGAAAGAGAAAAGCACACTGAGACTGAGGAGGTGCGGAAGTAAAGTGCAGAGGTACGGAGGTGCTTGCGGAAAGGGCTGGCAACAGAGGACACCAGCAACGGAGGACGCTGGTGTCTTTTTCAATCGGGAATGAGTCTCAAGCTCCTGAAGGCTCTGAACTCCAGTGCCGGGCGAGTCTCTGGGGGCCCAGACTCATATGGGGAGAAACTGGACTGACTGGCAGTGGGCAGAACTCGAGGGCAGCTTTCTCTCAGAGGTGCTTACAGCGATTACTGGGACACTGAGACGTGGGGTCTCTTAGGGTAGGACTGAGGATCAGCCATAGCTGTTTGCTCTGCCCTGTTGGTTCCCTGAGACCCCGCTCCACCCAAGCTGCTAGCAGTGGCTTTTGCATATGAATGGGCTGGCCCTTTGAGATCTAAAATTACCTAACAAACTGCAGCTGGGTCAGAGAGACACAGAACATCCAAAAAGGCTCAAGCCCCACAGTAGCTTGTATTGCTTCACAGCTGGGCCTCATCTGGGCACCTCCAAACCCCAAAAAGGAAGAGGAATCTGCAGATCTCTCTGTAGCTCCTGCTGGCTAGCCTCAGGCAGAGGCTAAATTAGCACCTCTTTAGAGATCCAAGAGTCAGTGTACCAGTGGTCAGAGTGAGGCCATCCAGATTACAACTCCTCAGATCCATAAGGGACACACTCAGGGGGCAGACACAGTGAGCACCAAAGCCCCACTGAAGCAAGTCTTGCCCCATAAGGGTGTCTTCAGCACAGAAGTTCTCCCACTGTAGACACAGCTGATTCTCACAGACAATTGACCTGGAGGTCAATTCCTCCCAGTGATACCAACAACAATCAAGGCTTAACTACAACAAGACTGTGCACACAGCCCACAAAGGGGTGCACCAAGAGTGTCCACCTCAGGTACTTGGGGAGGCTGAGCCACTGGGCCCTATAGGACACCAAGCACACAAAGCCACTCTATCAACACAGGGAAGCAGCCAAAATGCAGAGACAAAGAAACAGACCACAAATGACAGAAATGGAGGAAAGCAAATGACTGGATATAGAATTCAAAACGACGGTTATAAGGTTTTTCAAGAATTTTCTAGAAACTGCCGATAAATTTAGTGAGGCCCTCGAGGATATGAAAAAGGACCAACTAGAAATTAAGCATACACTGACTGAAATAAAGAATAATATACGGAGATCCAACAGCAGACGAGAGGATCCCAAGAATCAAGTCAAAGATTTGAAATACGAAGAAGCAAAAAATACCCAACTGGAAAAGCAAAAAGAAAAAAGAATCCAAAAATATCAAGATAGTGTAAGGAGCCTCTGGGACAACTTCAAGCATACCAACATCTGAATTATAGGGGTGCCAGAAGAAGAGAGAGAACAAGATATTGAAAACCTATTTGAAGAAATAATGACAGAAAACTTTCCCTACCTGGTGAAAGAAATAGACTTACAAGTCCAGGAAGCACAGAGAACCCCAAACAAAAGGAATCCAAAGAGGACCACACCAAGACACATCATATTAAAATGCCAAGGGCAAAAGACAAAGAGAGAATCTTAAAAGCAGCAAGAGAAAAACAGTTAGTTACCTACAAGGGAGTACCCATACGACTGTCAGCTGATTTCTCAACAGAAACTATGCAGGCCAGAAGGGAATGGCAAGAAATATTCAAAGTGATGAATACCAAGAACCTACAAACAAGATTACTTTATCCACCAAAGCTATCATTCAGAATTGAAGGTCAGATAAAGAGCTTCACAGATAAGAAAAAGCTAAAGGAGTTCATCACCACCAAACCAGTATTATATGAAATGCTGAAAGGTATCCTTTAAGAAGAGGAAGAAGAAGAAAAAGGTAAAGATAAAAATTATGAACAACAATTACATATCTATCAACAAGTGAATCTAAAAATCAAGTGAATAAAAAATATGATAAACAGAATAAACTGGTGAATATAATAGAATCAGGGGGATAGAAAGGGAGTGGACTGACTATTCTCGGGAGGGAAAGGAGTGTGCGGGGTGCGGGAAGAGACTGGACAAAAATTGTACACCTATGGATGAAGACAGTTGGGGGGAGGATAAGGGCAGAGGGTGGGGTGGGAACTGGGTGGAGGGGAGCTATGGGGGGAAAAAAGAGGAACAACTGTAATAATCTGAACAATAAAGATTTATTAAAAACAATAAAAAAATGTTAACTTTGAAAAAATTTATGTTCAAGTACTTATGTAAACAAAGGTTCAGTTTTTTCAGAACCTACTTACATGAATTGGTAGTCGTCTCTGCATTAGTCAAAACACAGAAGCAGATTAACTATAGAACTGAACTTGAGGCTACATCTTTCAAATATCAAACCCAACAAAGGACCTGGCTGGTGGGCATGGCTCAGAGGTTGAGTGTTGATGTATGAAGCAGGTCATGGTTAGATTCCTGGGTTGCAGGCTTGAATCCTAGTAGGGGGCAGAGGCAGCCGATCAATGATTCTCTCTCTTCATCATTGATATTTCTCTCTCTCTCTCTCTCTCCCTCTGAAATCAATTGAAAACAAGAACAAAACAAAAACCAAAATGGTGATTTAGTTTTAGCCAAACACATCATCAACTGCAATAAATTATGTGATGTTAATTTGAATTGTATTGATAATGTAGTTCTTTTGCAACACAAATCAATAGAACACAAAGCTAATGTAGTTAATTTGTTTTTAGTTTATAACAGATATAAGAATAAGTTTATACACGGCTTTATGTTTATACATATTTAAGTAACAACATAATAGAAGCCATTTTAGGACTCCTGGAGGTTGAGAGAATTTATTGTTTTAAAAGGAGTCACAAATGAATTACCTGTGAGAAATTCTGCTGCAGCTCTGTAACAGCACAGTGTTCAGTGCGCCAATGGCTCTAAAGGTATGCTTTTCTGCTCTCCTGCTGTACATATCTGATCATTTAGAGGCATCATAAAGGCCCACACCTCCGCCTCCCGCCAAGGATTTGATCTGTCATCGACCTTTTTGTTTTCCCTTTTTTCTTTTTCTTCTGTATGTGGTAAACATTTTCTGGTTTTCAGAATATAAAGAGGTCATCCAGGAGTGCAGCTTGACAAGCCGTAGAGGAATCAAGTTCCTGACCCTGGAGCTCTGACATCCTTCCAACTATCTAGACTCCTCTAACCTTGTACCCTTTTATAAACGGTTTGGTTGTAACGTTTCTAAAGGAAACATGAAAGGTCTTTTTATATATATTTCTTCAAATCATAAAATTGAACATCAATTTTACTACTTCTTCATAGCTTTGACGTCAGTAATGGCTTATTAGAACAACAGGCCATTAGAAGAAATATATCAAAGCAGACTATAATTTGACAATTTACTCAATAGGTATTGATATTTTTGCAGAATTTTTAATTTTTTTTCTTTGCTATCACTTCTTTTTTTAATTTTAATTTTTTAATTATTATTATTAGTTAAGGTATTACAAATGTGTCCTCATCCCCCCCATTTACCCCCAACCTCCCCCCCACACACTCCCCGCCGCCCCGCACACTCACGATCCCATCCCCCTGTTGTCCATGTCCATTGGTTTGGCTTATATACATGTATACAAGTCCTTCGGTTGATATCTTCCCCTTACCCCCGCCCCCCCTATTTTAGAATTTTTTATTTTGGGTCGGGGAGAATACAGTGTTTTTATTACCTTTTCAAAGTTTCGAAAGAGAATTAAAACCATAAACAGGTTTAGCAATAAGTCCCGCAGATTTTCTGTTCCTTTTCTATTTTTGTCTCTGCAATACCAGAAACTCATATAGTTTCACACTATTTTCTTTTTGTACATCATAAAATTGTGTACTAATTTAAAAATTCAAAATTGTCTTTCGCAGGTTTTTATTTCAAAATATTGTGTCAGTTTTGGAGAGAAGTAGGACGACCAAATGAAGGAGAAAAAAGCAAAACTCCACTTATTCTATAAACATACTGTATTCCTTATTAAGGTGCCAGCATAACGCAGGCAAACCTATGCTTTCCACTTTGCCTCCCATACATGGAGCGGGGCAACCACCTCAGTACTTGACCCTCACTTCTTTCACCTTTGGGCCTCATCTCGCAACGTGCAAGGCTGTTACTTGAGCAATATGGTTTTTGCAATAAAATCAGAATCTTGAACACTAACTGCGGTATTTCCTTCAAGTTGGTCGGTTCTGCATGTGTATCTAACAGGGCTAGGGGCAGAGTGCGGGAAGTATACGGAACTACAAGAATGACTCCCCAGCTCAACCCTAATCGTGTAATTCCTGAATCCACCTCTCAGGCCAAATCTGTGGGCTTCGGTGTGCTTGCTCTTCAGGGTTCCGGCCGGCCGGGAACCTGGCTTCTGGGTCTCCCAGAAGAAACACCTGGAGAGGCGTGGCCATCCCTCCGGGCTCTCCCACCCCCCGGCGCCCGGGCTTACTGGCCGCAGGCCCGGGACACCAGAGCGAAAGTTCGCCGAGCCCGCGGAACCCAGCGAGTGCCGCCGGCCGTCCAGAACCGAGCGGGCGAGGACTCGGGAGGAAGTTCACGGAGGGCTGGACGCCGGGCTCCTTTCAACAATGCCTTTTGCAATCGGCACAAGGTCCCTGTGCCACGGGTGAAATATCCATCGCACCTTCCATATTTCACTGAGAGGACCCGCGCTCCACCCCGATGCCTAGCTACCCAGCAGGCAGGCCGCCTGCTCCAGGCTGGACGCTGGGGCCGCCTCGATCCCGCCAACTCGGGTGCCTACTCCCCCCGGACCTCGGGAGCACCGCGCGCAGAGCCGTGGGCGGTGCCCGCCGCTGCCCGCATGCTCCGCCCACCCAGCGCCACGGCCTGACGACTCTCAGCCCCGCCTCGCGCTCATTACCCAAGGTGCCCCGGGCGCTCATTTGCATGTCCCGCGCGACAGGTGAACCCCGCGGCTCAATCGCAGCCAAGCTATCACCGCGACCAACACGCGAGCCTCGGGAGGGGTCCCGTGGCATCAAGTTCCCCTCACCGTTCCGAGGTCACCGCCAAAGGACGCGACCCAGTCACCGTAAACTATAAGGAGTGAGCGCGCTCCGCCTTAAATACCTGGCGGGCGGAGGCACTATCGTGCTCGCTTCGGCAGCACATATACTAAAATTGGAACGATACAGAGAAGATTAGCATGGCCCCTGCGCAAGGATGACACGCAAATTCGTGAAGCGTTCCATATTTTGCACCCCGCTCTGCAGGACTGGAAAAGATATGAGTCAAAGCACAATCATCGTCTGGCACTCAAAGAAATCATTACTTTTGCGCAAAAAAGATACCCGTGTAAGGCACTCTGTGAAATGAGAACAATGCTAAAGTGTTTGCAGTGGGGTATTTGTGCTGATATGTTAACTTGCGTTTCCTTCATAAACCTCAGACTTTATGAAGTCGATTTATTTATGGTTTGTCTCCCTCCACAACACAAACTCCAGAGGCCCAGGTAGGTTGGTAGTTGTCCTCTAGAATGTAAGAATTCACCTAAGCTGTTCGGTGATGTCTTATCAAATCATTTCTGAATTATTGAGTTACTAAATTATTGCTAAAAAAAATGAATCCTTTCTAAAAGAAGCAAGCAACATCAGTGCTCATTTGTTGTGTCTAGTTTGACATTGTTCAGCCGCGTTAAGGCCTGAATCCTACGCCCTGCCTCAGACTGCGGGCTGTGCAAAGGCTGAGGCTGCTGTCAAGGGGTGGTTACAGCGGGTGAGAGCAATGCTGGCCGGCGCCCCGGGACCCTAGAGTTTCAGGACAATTGGAAACTGGCTGGAAGCAGCAAGCCCATTTGGATCTGCTTTCTCAAGTATTTCTAAGACCGGTTTTGTGGGCCTGTTTTCACTGGCCTTTAAGGAGCTCTCAGAAATGCCGGTTTGCCTAAAACGGACAGATTCTGTGATGGAAAATTTGATCAGAAAGTTCACTGCCCAGACAAGGACTCAGAAGCAAGTACCAGGATCATTTGGTAATTAAAATGTATCTTGGTGGCCATGAAGATGGCAGAAGGCGGTTAAGGCATGCTAGCCCCTAAAAGAGGAAAAGATTAGGTGGGAGTCCTGGAAGGCCTGGGCGCAGGCCCGGAGCAGGTCTCCAAAGCCCAAACCCCCGCAGTCCTGCAGAGCGGGGTGCAAAATATGGAACGCTTCACGAATTTGCGTGTCATCCTTGCGCAGGGGCCATGCTAATCTTCTCTGTATCGTTCCAATTTTAGTATATGTGCTGCCGAAGCGAGCACGATAGTGCCTCCGCCCGCCAGGTATTTAAGGCGGAGCGCGCTCACTCCTTATAGTTTACGGTGACTGGGTCGCGTCCTTTGGCGGTGACCTCGGAACGGTGAGGGGAACTTGATGCCACGGGACCCCTCCCGAGGCTCGCGTGTTGGTCGCGGTGATAGCTTGGCTGCGATTGAGCCGCGGGGTTCACCTGTCGCGCGGGACATGCAAATGAGCGCCCGGGGCACCTTGGGTAATGAGCGCGAGGCGGGGCTGAGAGTCGTCAGGCCGTGGCGCTGGGTGGGCGGAGCATGCGGGCAGCGGCGGGCACCGCCCACGGCTCTGCGCGCGGTGCTCCCGAGGTCCGGGGGGAGTAGGCACCCGAGTTGGCGGGATCGAGGCGGCCCCAGCGTCCAGCCTGGAGCAGGCGGCCTGCCTGCTGGGTAGCTAAGCATCGGGGTGGAGCGCGGGTCCTCTCAGTGAAATATGGAAGGTGCGATGGATATTTCACCCGTGGCACAGGGACCTTGTGCCGATTGCAAAAGGCATTGTTGAAAGGAGCCCGGCGTCCAGCCCTCCGTGAACTTCCTCCCGAGTCCTCGCCCGCTCGGTTCTGGACGGCCGGCGGCACTCGCTGGGTTCCGCGGGCTCGGCGAACTTTCGCTCTGGTGTCCCGGGCCTGCGGCCAGTAAGCCCGGGCGCCGGGGGGTGGGAGAGCCCGGAGGGATGGCCACGCCTCTCCAGGTGTTTCTTCTGGGAGACCCAGAAGCCAGGTTCCCGGCCGGCCGGAACTCTGAAGAGCAAGCACACCGAAGCCCACAGATTTGGCCTGAGAGGTGGATTCGAGGAATTACACGATTAGGGTTGAGCTGGGGAGTCATTCTTGTAGTTCCGTATACTTCCCGCACTCTGCCCCTAGCCCTGTTAGATACACATGCAGAACCGACCAACTTGAAGGAAATACCGCAGTTAGTGTTCAAGATTCTGATTTTATTGCAAAAACCATATTGCTCAAGTAACAGCCTTGCACGTTGCGAGATGAGGCCCAAAGGTGAAAGAAATGAGGGTCAAGTACTGAGGTGGTTGCCCCGCTCCATGTATGGGAGGCAAAGTGGAAAGCATAGGTTTGCCTGCGTTATGCTGGCACCTTAATAAGGAATACAGTATGTTTATAGAATAAGTGGAGTTTTGCTTTTTTCTCCTTCATTTGGTCGTCCTACTTCTCTCCAAAACTGACACAATATTTTGAAATAAAAACCTGCGAAAGACAATTTTGAATTTTTAAATTAGTACACAATTTTATGATGTACAAAAAGAAAATAGTGTGAAACTATATGAGTTTCTGGTATTGCAGAGACAAAAATAGAAAAGGAACAGAAAATCTGCGGGACTTATTGCTAAACCTGTTTATGGTTTTAATTCTCTTTCGAAACTTTGAAAAGGTAATAAAAACACTGTATTCTCCCCGACCCAAAATAAAAAATTCTGCAAAAATGCCAATACCTATTGAGTAAATTGTCAAATTACAGTCTGCTTTGATATATTTCTTCTAATGGCCTGTTGTTCTAATAAGCCATTACTGACGTCAAAGCTATGAAGAAGTAGTAAAATTGATGTTCAATTTTATGATTTGAAGAAATATATATAAAAAGACGTTTCGTGTTTCCTTTAGAAACGTTACAACCAAACCGTTTATAAAGGGTACAAGGTTAGAGGAGTCTAGATAGTTGGAAGGATGTCAGAGCTCCAGGGTCAGGAACTTGATTCCTCTACCCCTTGTCAAGCTGCACTCCTGGATGACCTCTTTATATTCTGAAAACCAGAAAATGTTTACCACATACAGAAGAAAAAGAAAAAAGGGAAAACAAAAAGGTCGATGAGAGATCAATCCTTGGCGGGAGGCGGAGGTGTGGGCCTTTATGATGCCTCTAAATGATCAGATATGTACAGCAGGAGAGCAGAAAAGCATACTTTTAGAGCCATTGGCGCACTGAACAGTGTGCTGTTACAGAGCTGCAGCAGAATCGCTCACAGGTAATTCATTTGTGACTCCTTTTAAAACAATAAATTCTCTCGACCTCCAGGAGTCTTAAAATGGCTATTATGTTGTTACTTAAATATGTATAAACATAAAGCCGTGTATAAACTTATTCTTATAGCTGTTATAAACTAAAAACAAATTAACTACATTAGCTTTGTGTTCTATTGATTTGTGTTGCAAAAGAACTACATTATCAATACAATTCAAATTAGCATCACATAATTTATTGCAGTTGATGATGTGTTTGGCTAAAACTAGGTTAACTTGCTACTGGGGTTCGGCAGGTTGGGCCTGAGCAATATGGGCTGGATATGCCCTGCAGCCCTCCTGCTGTCCCTCCCCAGCTGGCCAACCTCCCGTGTCCCTCCCTGGCCCCAATCATGCACCAATGGGGTTCCTTGGCCTGGCCTGTGCCCTTTCATATTCTGGGACTCCTCAGGGGATGTTGGAGAACTGGTTTCTGTCCGATCCTGCAGGCCAGGCTGAGGGAACCCCACAGGTGCACAAAATTGTGCAGTGGACCTCTAGTTTATTATAAAATTGCTTAGTAACTATCAAGTCTACATATTGATATGAGTTTAAAATTGAGTGCCCTTACTATACAAGCTATCTCTCTCAAAAACTCATGTCCTCCCCAGATACAATTTATAAGCATGTAACTGGAAATAAATATCTTTTTTTTTAAATGTATTTTATTGATTTTTTAGAGAGAGGAAGAGAGAGGGATAGAGAGTTATAAACATCGATCAGCTGCCTTCTGCACACCTCCTACTGGCGATGTGTCCGCAACCAAGGTACATGCCCTTGGCCGGAATCAAACCCAGGACCTTTCAGTCCTCAGGCTGACGCTCTATCCACTGAGCCAAACCGGTTAGGGCTGGAAATAAATATCTTATTCTTGCACCTCAGAGATTTATATATTGTAGTTGGGTGCCTTCTGGATAGGTTGATCTTTCCCACAAGTGATTCTGATGTTTGGAAACCACTGCTTTAAACAGAAAAACACTCAAAAGCCTACACATTAAAACTTCTAAGGTTATTTTTAGCTGAAGGAACTTGTTTAAACTTAAATCTGAATCAGTTAGGATTTGCCTCATATAGCACTTAAATATAGTCTCAAAATAGCCAAAGATTTCAAAAGCAGAAACCTACACTTTGAAGAGATCATCCATTAAATAATGATCGGTTACATTCTTCTAGATCCATTATGGACATGGTTTTGATATTTTTGGAGTAGTTTAGAAACATTACTTCATTAATCTGTCACAATTGATTTATCTATTACCTATAGTGATCATGATTAACCTCTCTGTGCAGAGGTGTAATCAAGGCCCTCAAAAAAACCCCAAACACACTACTTTAAATGATCCTTAAGAACACAAATTAAGATGGAAAGCAATTCCATTCTGATATATCCCCGTCCTATCTTCTGAATGTTTTATTAATTTTTTTGTATTTTAAAACTATCAACTGTTCTACATAGCTCTATGCATTTATTCATTACCTTTGGGGAAAAAGGTGGTAAAAATAGAGAACAACTATCAACACCTTTGTAAGATTTTTTACATACATTATTTTGACTTAATCTTTCATAAATTATTCCAAATGGATAAAACTTATAAGATTTAATTTTCCTAACACCCTAAGCCAGGGATCAGTCAACTATTTTGTAATTAAAGAATTGGATTGATTTTAGTTTTTATTTGAAAAGTACATTGCTGGTAATGTTTTCTCTATGTATACCAAGTGCCAACAAAGATGAAAAATCTGGAAATGAAATTTCCAAGAAGTAAATCTAGGGGGTATCTAAATACTACATTCTCTCGGATAGCTAGATTTAAAAAAAAAAAATCTTTGACACATTTAAAATAAACCAAGTCCCACAAAAATAGTAACAGTGAGGATAACATGCATTGCTTCAAATTTTACTTATCATTTTAGGATGTTAAATATACGTTGGTGTCATTGAGCACCTACAAAGGCATTTGAATAAAATGAAATACAAAGAATTTAGAGAAAAGGGAAACTAGGAGCTCCAAATCTAAAAATGGTTAAGATATTTAAAAAACTGTCAAGTACCTAAAAGTACTAAAGAATTAGACAAAATATTCATTTCAAGGTCACAAGAAAGTGATGTGAACACAAATACAAAATCAAAACTAATTTGAATACATCAGTAAAGTGGTGATTAAATAGGTTAATTGCTAAACCTACATAACTTATACTGGAGTAAGAATTAATGCAGATATACTCTCCCTCCCACGAGCATGCCTGTGCCACCCTCCTCCCCATCTTTCCTCAAAGGCAGGCATCTCCTAAACTCTGTTAAGACCCCACAAGGCTTGCAACCAGGGCAGCTATGGGAATTGGCAGTTCATCCCAGGCTAACTCCCTAAACCTGTATCCCAGGATCCCTGTACTCAGACTTCTTAGTGAGCCAAAACAGCACAGTCTACTAGGCTCATGTTCCCAGCCCTTTCCTGTTTCACTTCCCCAGTTTTAATAAACATCTTCTAAAATTAAAAAAAAAAAAAGAATAAAAAAAGAAGAAACGAAAGAAAAAGACATCCCTAGCTGGTTTGGCTCAGTAGATAGAGCGTCTGCCTGTAGACTGAAGGGTCACAGGTTCGAACCCAGTCAAGGGCACATGCCAGGGTTGCAGGCTCCATCCCCAGGGTGGAGACAGTGGATCAATAATTCTCTCTCATCATTGATGTTTCTCTCTCTCTCTCTCTCTCTCTCTCTCTCTCTCTCTCTCGTCTTCTCTGAGGAAAAAAAAAGGACAAAGCAAAATAGAAATATGAAAACATAGGCTATAATACAAAGAAATTCTTAACTAAAAATTGGGCAAACTATTAGGAGAACCATTATTAATTTGTTCATAATAATTTTTACCACTTAAGACAAAACTGATAGGAAAGCTCCACTGTGGGAATAAGCAAGCTGTTTCTAAATACAAATTCCTTGACAACTACTCAGAGTTCATACACTGCAAGACTTGGTGTTCCTTACTATGGTAACAATGACAAAAACCAGCACCGCCAGCACCCCCAGCACTGCAGTAATCCCAAGGCTTATAATTTTATATTAAACGTGGTACTGACTAAATCATGGTACTTGGATCAAAATTAATAATCCATTATCACATTATAAGATCATATTAATATCTCATATCCAATATCATTATCCAGTAACAATATTGGGTATGAGCTAATAATGCTTACAGTCTTCACAACTACTCATAGGTGTTACTTACCATAGGAAATTAATTTTTAAGACTAGTTCCTTCCCTTATTAAATCTTAGAAAATTTTCTTTTCAGAGATTGGTAAATTGAAAAGGCTACTGAGAACTTCAGTTTAAATACAATAAAAAATTAAACATGTCCCATAAGTATTGAAACAAATCAAAAATTGTTCAACCTAAGAATTAAGGTATTTGGTTAAAATGATTAAATTCAAGACAAGCACACAAAAAAAGACCCAAGTTCCATATTTTGCACCAGAGCAGGTTGCAAAATATGGAACGCTTCACGAATTTGCGTGTCATCCTTGCGCAGGGGCCATGCTAATCTTCTCTGTATCGTTCCAATTTTAGTATATGTGCTGCCGAAGCGAGCACGGTAGCGCATCGTGCCCGTCAGATATTTAACGTGGAGCGCGCTCACTCCTTATAGGTTACGGTGACTGGGTCGCGTCCTTTGGCGGTGACCTCGGAACGGTGAGGGGAACTTGATGCCACGGGACCCCTCCCGAGGCTCGCGTGTTGGTCGCGGTGATAGCTTGGCTGCGATTGAGCCGCGGGGCTCACCTGTCGCGCGGGACATGCAAATGAGCGCCCGGGGCACCTTGGGTAATGAGCGCGAGGCGGGGCTGAGAGTCGTCAGGCCGGGGCGCTGGGTCCGCGGAGCAGCCGGCCTCTGCGCGCGGGGCGCTTTCGAGGGCCCATCGAGCGGGAGGGCCTCGGGCCTGGCGGCGTCCGCGGTGCGGGAGGGCTGGGCCGGGACAACGCCGTACTTCCAAAGCAAGTTGTTTCCCACTTAAATGTCCTCTGATGAGTTAAAAAAGAAGTAATTACTCAGCCATTATCACACCTTGAAAAGTTAAGGTAATTCCTGAATATCACCGAATATTCACTGTACGTTCAAATTTCTTTGTTTCAAAGATGGCTTTTATTGTTGGTTTGCCAAGGATCCAAGCGCAGTCCCGTTTACCGCATTGTATGTGGTTACTTCGTCCTTTAGGTCTCTCTTTCTCCGACGGCACCCTCCCCCTCTCTTTTCCTGCCCTAGGGGGGAAGCTGGATATTTGCCTCGTGGGGCGTCACAGATCTTGCATTTGGGGCGTCACAATTCTTGCATTTGGAGCGTCACAGATCTTGCATTTGGAGCGTCACAGATCTTGCATTTGGAGCGTCACAGTTCTTGCATTTGGAGCGTCACAGTTCTTGCATTTGGCCCATTTCTTACTGATAATGTCTATCTCTCCATCTTACATGTTCCGTGGGAAGTCATAGGTCTAAGTGCCCAGCGAGAGCCTGGGGGAGTGTTGTCGGCCTGCGGTTCATTGCTGGGGCGCGTCCCAGCGTGACGCTGGCGAAGTCCGGCTGAACCGGGGGATCAGGGGAGGTCCCCCGCTTGACCCCTCCGTTACAAAGCTTCTCATAAGTGTTTCACTTAATGAGTTTAGAATGCACGGATGGATGGTGCAGTTAGAGCTGGTTGACTTTTAACCCTTGGCTCCTGCGCTTTAACGATGCAAACTAGAGGCACCTGGTGTCCGAGTTCTGTGTCCGGAGGAAGAAAACCAAGAAAACAAAACCAGGAAAAGAAATGAGGGAAGAGTGCTGATGCGGTTTGAGTCTCTGGAGCATTCGTTCCAGTCCACAGTTTGGTCACAGGAGCTAACATCTGTCTCCTTCCTGTAAGAGGTTCTTAGGCAGCCACTGCATGTTGGCCCTGAGTGCTGGCTCTCCACCCACCCCTCTCACGGGGGGCTACCCTTCAGCTGCATTTATTTGTGTCGAATCAAATTGGGTAAGAAGATAGCTCCACCTACCCTCATCTCCGAATGTAGGCTGGTGTTTCTTTTCCGGGTATTTTCTGAATGTGGTCTTGTTGGGCCAGCCATGTATTGAAAGCCCCGTCTAGGACAATGTGCTAGAGACATTAAAATTTAACATCTTGGATTTCCTTATTCTGTTCTCTCCTTGCTATTGCACAGCTGTCTTTTCCTCCTGTTTCTTCCTCCCCCAATCTGCACATCCCCCATGTACGTTGCATACTTCACTAACTGAACACACTTACCCAGCTCACTTTATGCCTTTGTCACTAAGCTCATGGCCTTCCCACCACACATTTGCATCATTAAAACACTATTGACTTCTGCTAACCTAAACAATATTCAGGATTACATATTTGCACTTTGACAAAAACAATTCTTGGTCTTATCACTGCTTAGTTATATGTAAATCTCCAGTCGTTTTTTAGAGGGCGATAGTGTATGAATTCAATAGGAAGTCATATGCAAAGGTTATGCTAGTTGGCTTTTCAATTAATCTTTTGTATTCTGAGTTAAGATTGGACTCAGATGAGAAGTGTCTTAATAGGCAAGGTTAACAATTGACTTTAGGCGAGATTGATTTAAAGGATTTTTCTTAGCTTATCTGATTTTTTAACAAATTTTTTATTTTTAATATTCTGGAACATTTGGACTCTATTACCAATAAATGTTGTCATAATAATTCCAACTATTTACATTGGCAGTGGAATAATACAGTTATCTGTTTTTTCTTAGTAGTATAAAAAACTGTGGTGCGTCTTACAATCAGTGACATTTTAGATCCAAAGAGGTTGTAGTACCTCATTTTTCAGAGAAGGGAACCGAGGCGAAGTGTAGGTAATTTTCCAGGGCCGGGCTGGCACGGTCCCACCATCGTTGGGGACCAAATGCATTGCTCGTTGCACTGTACCTTGTAGTATTGCTAGGTCATTCTGTTTGCACTATGTTACAAGGAAAAGAAGGAGGACGTCAAGCCTGCCATTTTACAACATTTCTGAGTTCTCATTGGACTGCAGCAACAGACGAGCACGCACCGAGAAGTGGAAAGTCTACCTTATTATTATTATTATTGTTTTTAATTCACATAAAGGGAACATTCAGTGATATGACTCAAGTGAAACAGGCAAAAACCACAAGTCATTTCCTCTTCAGGAATTTTGCTCTAATTAAAAAGAAGAAGAAACAACCCGCATTTCCACATCCTCTCGAGCAGGGAACAGATGCGTCACTCAGAACCACAGCGTCAGTGACCCAGCTTCACCTGGCATGCAGGTGGTGAGCTCCAGCTGGGGAGCAGAGGTTACAACCGGGCTTCAGGCTGCCATCTCCTGGGAAGCGTTTAACAGTACCAGTGTCCAGGCCCACCCAGAGTGAAAGTTCTGACATGATTGTTTTTCTGTCTTTCTCTGCTGTGAGCTCAGTCTTCATAAATCTGCTTCAGGCTTGTCAACAGCCTTCCTTCTTCCCTCTTGGCCCCTGTTTTTTTCCCATGGGACACACTGTCCATTAGATGAAGCTGATCTAAATTCCCCATGAGGCCCCTTCCTTTGCTATTCCCTTCCTTTTAATAAATTTTATTGATTTTTTACGGAGAGGAAGGGAGAGAGAGAGTTAGAAACATCGACATCGATGAGAGAGAAACATGGATCAGCTGCCTCCTGCACACTCCCTACTGGGTATGTGCCCCCAACCAAGGTATATGCCCTTGACCGGAATCGAACCTGGGACCCTTGAGTCCCCACGCCGAGGCTCTATTCACTGAGCCAAACCAGTTAGGGCTATTCCCTTCCTTTTATAGCCATAACCCCTTCCCTCACGTTGCACCCATTGACTCCCCAGGACTTCTAAATGTCCCACATAGAAAGAACTCCAAAGATCTTACAAAACTCACCAGAGCTGGGTTTTACTTCTTCAAGGCTCTGCTAGGTAACCTTATAAACTAAAATGTGCTAGAGCACTGTTTTCTAAATCTGCCTAGTTGATTTCCCTCTATCACTGTGGAAGAAGTTAGTTTTGCTTCCATTTACACATTCATTTCAACATTCCTTTACTTCATATAAGCTTGTGACTTTCGATTTCTCCTTGGAGCTGATTACAACATCTACCTTGCCCCTTCATTGATCAAAACAGTCAGTAATATCTTTAAAACATGCTTGTTTTTTAGCTGTATGAGAGAGACATGATTTTAATTTTGTAGTTGTCTTTTAGTAGTTTGGGAGTTCACCTAAGAAAACCAGGTATACTTTTTACCGGAGAGGTGCAGCTCATTGGCTGCTTCAGGCCCAGACACATCTGTTTGGGGCTCAAAATGACAATAGAGCTTTGCTGACTATCTGCTTTACTAATTTTAATATTGTTCCCTATTTATTTTGTGGTTTGTCTTTGTTTTGTTCACAGCAATAGCCATTGCCCACTGTTGGTAGCAATAACTGGGTGTATGGTATTAAGGTGTGACCATTTGATGAGCTCTGTGAATGGATTAATGATTTGTAGAGATCTAGTCTTTCATGAGAGACAACAGAGAAACTAGTTTGTTTGTCTTGCTTGTTTGCCTATTCATCTATTTCGGTTCAAATCAATTAAGAATGTCATGTACCACTAAGAAGGAGAACAGCTCTTTTGATATCTGAACCAGTAAATTTTTTATACTTCTCTGTTTGACTGATGACTGGAATTTTAGAATTGAAGCTATAAATTCCATGTCTGTATGTATGTAATTCAGAACGTCTTTACCTCTCATTTTATGAATGTGTAATGTTTTCCTAAATCCAGATGGCATTAAGAAATTAGATTGTAAAATCTACTAAATTAAAGGAGCCCTGTTCTATTTTATGAGATATCTAAGTGCTTATCCTATATAATAAAAGCCTAATATGCAAATTGTTCGACCAGGAATTCGACCTGGGAGTTCGACCTGGGAGTTTGACCGCTCGCTACTACGTGCGCTGACCACCAGGGGGCGACGCAGAACATGGCAGGTGTCAGCAATGTTGCACTGGCAGTGGGCAGCAGTGGAGGCGCTGCTGGCCCTGATGGGCCCCAACAAGAGCAGGACCAAGGCGGGATGGTGGAGCAGGTGAGTGGGCAGTGCCAGGCCAAGGTGGGTGTGAGCAGGGGCCTGATCGCCCCACGAATCACCCCGCAGATGGCGACCAGCACTGAGGGATCTGGGCGGGGGGGCTTGGCCCCCATCGATCACCCTGCAGATCACGAGGGGTGGCCAGCGAGTCCTGATCACCCGATTGGGGCCGGGCCCCAGGCTGGGATAGGGAACTGGGGGTGGGTGGCAGCGACCAACCTCCCGTGACGCCTGGGCAGGGGGCTGCAACCTCTCACCAGCTACCTGGGGGTGGGATGATGGGGACGGAGGTGTGGTGAGACTGCAGGGTGTCCGCCAAGCTTGCTCTCACCCCCTGCTACCCTCCCCCGGGATGCCAGGGCTCACGCACTGGGGAAGCCCCTGCGCTTAGGTTCTAGGCAACCGCGAGTAGCCTGCCCTGCAGCTGCTGGGACCTCAGGGGCCGGTTGGGCTCCCCGTGGATTTGTGTAGGAGCAGCTGGTCTGCAAGGCCAGCTGGGAGAGAGTGCGCTGCCTGCCTGGCTTCCATGCGGTGCCTCTGGGCGGCCCAGAGGCTTACGCTGTGCCCTGGGTCATGTCGTCCAGCTGTGCTCACTGCATCTCTGCATGGGGACTCGGCCACCATGACTCAGGCAGAGGGGGCCTGGGGGCCCAGGTGCCCAGGCCCAGAGGTCAGCTGGGACCTGCCCTTGCACGCCAGACGCTGGTGCTTTGATTGCTGGCCAGGCCTAGGGACTGCATCTGTGCACACATTTTGTGCACCGGGCCTCTAGCATAAATATAACATTTCTATAATTCTCAGAAAATGAAGAATTGGAACTTCGAAGATATAAAATGTGCTAGACTTAAAAAGCATTTAAAAAGAAACCAGCCCAGAAACATTTTAAGAATTTAAGTTGACATAATTTAGACAAATCTTTGGCAAACTAGACTCATTTCATTATTTGGTTTAATGAAAACAGCTCTGACTTCTCTGAATTACCAATGTTGTATAGAAAACAAGTGTACATTTTTACTATACTTGTGTATGTTTTTCTAAACTTATACAGTTTTACTGATCAAATAAGCTAGCATCACTTCTACTTAATGCTTGCTTATGACATATTTACATTTGTCTTTAATCAAATTGCATCCTTATTCTGATGAACTTTATTTCCTTAATAATTATGTTCTGTAGTATGTCTTGGATTTGTCTTAAACTAGGTTAAGTAATGTAAAAAAATCATTGGATACCTAGATCATTTCTAAGTAAGATCTAATACTAAAATATTAATTATTAAGTACAATGTTGACTTTGTGTACCTTTGCTTCTTCTGTATACTGTAGAAAGACTATATCTTTAGGTCTGGTTAATGAGCATGTACATTTTCACCATTTGGAGAAGTTGTATATGGGATATTAGCAACTGTAGAAAGTTGTGTTATATGAATGGCTGCATTCTTATTTATCTACCCCTGCCCCCGTTTTCTCTGAAAAATAAAAGTTACTTTGGTAAAAGTTGTAATTATTATAAATGATTGAGACTAAATTGAGAAGCATTAGTTTTAGAGCCGTAACTGTGTATATACTTCTTTTTTTTTTTTTTTTTCCAGGTAAGAGATTAGTTTTGTCCTAAAGCAGCAGCATGAAGTTTTTCATAATAATACCTTATTTTTCTTTTAATCTTCCTTGTATCTGTAATTAGTTCTCCTCTTTCATTCCTGATGTTGGTAATTTGTGTTTCTTTTATTTTCTTGAACAATCTGACTAGAATTTGATCCATTTTATTCTATTTTGCAAAAAAAACCCAAAACAGTTTTGGTTTCCTTTTTTTCCCCTATTGTTTGTTTATTCCTATGTCATTGATTTATTATTTCCTTCCTTCTATTTACTTTAGTTTAATTTGCTCTTCTTTCTCTAGTATCTTGTAGTGTAAATCTAGATTATTAATTTTAGAGCTTTTTTCTTAAATTTTAATGAGTTTTTTTTAAAATACATTTTATTGATTTTCCACAGAGAGGAAGGGAGAGAGACAGAGAGCTAGAAACATAGGAACAAGCTAGAAACAAGGGCACACGCCCTTGGCCGGAATCGAACCTGGGACCTTTCAGTCCGCAGGCCGACGCTCTATCCACTGAGCCAAACCGGTTTCCACTTTAATGAGTTTTTTTTTTTTTATCTTTAAATTCTTTATTAGTTAAGGAATTACAAATGTGTCCTCGTTCCCCCCCCCATTAACCCCTATCCTCCCCCCCACTCATGCTCTCATTTTAATGAGTTTTAATAATAGTAATACTCTGAACATTATATTTTAATTTAGTGACTTTTCATTGTCCAGAAGTATTAATATATTTTAGTCAGAGGGAAGATAATTCAGGTTTTAAAAACACTCTGTTTATAATAATATTCTCACAATTTTATCCTGTTGGCATGCAAAATTATTATATATTAAAGGGGAAAAGAAGAGGTTACAAATATAATTATATTCCTTATGCCCAGATCAATTTTTAAAAATTTATTTTCTTGTATATTTATTTGTTTTTACTACACATATCAAATTCATAAAGTTTTACTCTTTTTCTGAGTTCTTGCTGGTGGTTCCATTTAGTGAATTTGACTTATTGAGTACCATGCCTATATGCTCCATTTAACATCAAATTCAACTTCCTCTGACTTTTGTTTAACCCCAGATGACATCAAAATGATAATCAAATAATTTAACTAATATGTATATTATAAATTAATTCTGTTTTCCATGTTAATGAAGAGCTAATGAAAAGGACTTGATGAGTACTCTACAGTGTCAAGCATTTGATTAAGAAGACCAGTTGGTATATAGTCCGATTAGAGGATTGTAAGATAAATATCATTCTACACAGGCTTATCACAATGCCTGGACATCTCCCATTAAACATGTATTATTTATTTCCATTTAGAAATAGTTAGATTTATTATATACTGGTTAATATACTCGCATACATTCCTGCAAATTAGTCAAGGGAGTCGAGTAATAGGACACCCCAGTAAGCTCTGTTCAGGGTCAGGGACACCTCACAAAAGGTAGTAGACTACTTAAGCAGCTGTACCTATGGAGGCTAGGAAGATTGCTAGCCCTCACCTGATACTTTGTCTTGGCTAGAAGGCACTGTGCTTCATATTCCAGCTTCCTCTTCTGGATTCTGGCATGCGACCCTACTTTCTGGAGAGAGAGAAAGAGAGAAAGAGAGCGAGCGCAATTTGTGATGGGACCTGGAATATATATATTCTACATATATTTTGTGTGCCACCTATGTGTGTGAAATTGGGTGGATGTGTGTGGATGAGTTTAAATGCAAAAATGTAAACAAAATACCAGAAGTACAAAGGTGGACTTTTGCTAGCACAGGTCAGGAACCAAATCACTCCTTTTTTTTTTTTTTTAATCCTCACCCGAGGATATTTTTTCCATTGATTTTTTAAGAGAGAGTGGAAGAGAGAGAGAGAGAGAGAGAGAGAGAGAGATTGGTTGCCTCCCACTCATGCCCAAACTGGGGCTGGGGATCAAACCTGCAACTGAGGTACATGCCCTTGCAGGAATCGAACCCATGATCTTTCTGTCTGCAGGCTGACACTCAAACCACGGAGCGAACCAGCCAGGGCACAAAACAAATCACTCTTAAAGTCTGCCTTAAGAAAATAATTTAAACTGGCTAGTGTAGAAGATTTTTGCTTGGCTCTTTGCACTATTGACAAAAAACAAAACTACTGTTTTTATTCCCTACCCTTCTGTCCCATCAGATGGGTTGTACATACAGTTATACAATGTTTTCTCCTTCTAAACCTGCAGGAACAATGTTCATGCTAACTATACTGTAGTTGATATCTAATTTCATTCCACTGTGGTCTGAGAAGATGCTTGAAATGATTTCAATCTTCTTGAACTTGTAGAGACTTGTTTTGCGTCCTAACATGTGGTCTATCTTTGTGAATGATCCATGTGCACTTGAGTAGAATGTATATTCTGCTGCATTGGGGTAAAATCTATTATAATAAAAGCATAATATGCAAATCGACCAAATGGCTAAACAGTGGGCCGAAGCCAGGGCTGTAGCCGCAGAGGCTGCGAGGGCCTTGGCTGCAAAGGCCTACTCTTGCATGAATTTTGTGCATTGGGCCTCTAGTGTTCTATAAATGTCAATTAAATCCATCTGATCCAGTGTGTCCTTTAGAGTCTCTGTTTCCTTGTTAAGTTTTTGTCTGGAAGATCTATCCAGTGAAGTCAGGGGTGTTAAATACTATTACTGTATTGTTGTCGATCTCTCCGTTAAAGTCCTCTAGAAATTTTTTTTATAATATATTTAGGTGCTTCTATATTGGGTGCATATATGTTTATCAGGCTTATATCCTCTTGTTGAATTGATTCCTTTAGTATTATGTAGTGACCTTTGTTGTCTCTTGTGATGGCCTTTATTTTAAAGCCTATTTTGTCAAATATAAGTATTGCTACCCCAGATTTTTTTTTTGTAAATATATATTTTATTGATTTTTTATAGACAGAAAGGGAGAGGGATAGAGAGCTAGAAACATCGATGAGAGAGAAGCATCGATCAGCTGCTTCCTGCACACCTCCTACTGGGGATGTGCCTGCAACCAAGGTACATGCCTTGACTGGAATTGAACCTGGGACCCTTCAGTCCGCAGGCCGACACTCTATCCGCTGAGCCAAACTGGCAAGGGCCCCGGGTTTTTTTCTTTTCCACTTGCATGGAAATTTTTTTCCAACTCTCCACTCTTATCCTGTGTGTGTCTTTTGTTTTGAGGTGGGTTTCTTGTAGACAGCATCTAGTGGGGTCGTTCAGCTACCGTATGCCTTTTGATTGGAGCATTTAATCCATTTACATTTAGGATTATTATTGAGAGGTACTTATTTATAGCCATTTTAATTCTGTATGCCTAGGTTTCTCTCTGTTTCTTCTTCTCATTGCACCAATCCCTTTAGCATTTCTTGTAATGCTGACTTGGTGGTGATGTACTCCTTTAGCCTTTTTTTGGGGGGAGAGGAGGGCGGGCCTGGGAAACTCTTTATTTGACCATGTATTTTGAATGATAGCCTTGCTGGATATAGTAATTTTGGTCTCAGATCTTTGCTTTCCATTACCTTGAATACTTCCTGCCATTCCCTTCTGGCCTGTAGAGTTTCTGATGAGAAATCAGGTGTCAGCCTTATGGGAACTCCTTTGTAGGTAATAGCTTTCTTTTCTCTTGCTGCCTTTAAGATTCTCTCTTTGTCTTTAATTTTTGGTATTTTAATTCTGATGTGTTTGGGCCTGTTTGGGTTCTTGTTGTTTGGGGTTCTCTGTGTCTCCTTCACTTGTGTGATGTTTTCCTTTACCAAGTTAGGGAAGTTTTCTGCCATTATTTCTTCAAACACCTTCTCTCTGCCTTTCTCCCTTTCTGCCTCTTCCGGCACACCTGCTATTCTAACATTGTTATGTTTCACATTGTCCCACAGCTCCCTTAAGCTGTCCTCCTGTTTTTTAATTGTTTTTTCTTTTTGGTTCTCTGATTGAGTGATATTTTCAATCCTGTTTTCTAATTCACTAATTTGATCCTCAGCTTCCCCTAATCTGCTATGTATTCCTTCCAATGTTTCCTTTGTTTGTGTTATATTATTCTTTATCTCAGACTGTTCTGTTTTTCATAGTTACTGTATCTTTTTTCATGCTGTTGAGCATTTTTACCATCATTATTCTGAACTCTGATTTAGATAAATTTCTTAACTCTGCTAATGGAGAATTCTTTAGTTCTTTCATTTGGGGATGGTTTCTTTGTCTTCTCATTTTGGTTTTCTGTTTGGGTTTGTGACTATGTGTTAGGTAGATCCTCTACACCTCTCAATTTCTAGTGCAGGACAGTGTTAAAGGCTGTTTCTGACTAATTAGATCAGGCATAGACTCAAAGCTTCCAGAAACCACCTCTGCCTACAGACTGATAGGATTCTGACTTGAATTGCCCCCAGGCAATCATCTTCAGGTGTGGCAAGAGTTTTTTCAACAGAGTGGGGCAGTTGCTTCTGCGTGTGGACTAATTGTTATTTTCAATCTCTTAAGTGGCCTCAGGGCAAGGTGTTTTCCAATAGGGTGTGTCAACTGTCTTCCCCCAGTCTCTGTGTGGTCTCCACTTTGGGTCCTCGGGTATCGGGGTTCTCTTCTGTGAGTTTTCCATTGATTATTCAGAGCTTTCTTTTTTTTTCTAATAGGAGCATATAAAGCCATAAATTTGCCTCTAGGTAATTTTAGCTACCCCACAAATTTTAATGTCCTATATTTATATTTAGTTAAAAATATTTACTTTCCTTTTTATTTGTCACATGGATTATTTAGGTGCTTATACTATTTAGTTTCCAAATATTTGGAGAATTTTCTAGGTATATTTGTATTCTTTCTAATTTAATTACCTTGTGGTATGATTTTAATTATTTTATTTTAAAATTTATTTTAATTTTATCTTTATTGTTGGAAAGTATTACAGATGTCCCCCTTCCCCCACCATTCACTGACCCCCCCTCCCTTCACCTTGCACCCGCACCCTGATTTCAATTATTTTAAATTTATTGAGACTTGTTTTATAGCCAGATGTGGTGTGGCTAGTGAATGTGCCATGTGTACAGAAAAAGAATGTGCATTTGTTGGCTGGAATGTCCTATAAATGTTAATTGGTCAAGTTAGTTGATAATGTTGTTCAAATCATGTATATTCTTGCTGACTTTTTGTGCTTCTTTAATCCATTTGTGAGAGATGGTTGTTGAAACCTCTACCTGTAATTACGGAGTTCTGTGTGGCCTCTCACTTCCAAGTTTATGCTTTATGTAATCGATGCTCTGTTGTTAGATACATACACATTTGGGATTGTTATGAATTGACCCCATTGTCATTATGAAATGTTTTTCAACTATCACAACTACTAAATTAATCAAATGGACTTTGGACGATTTATAAAATTATTTAAAATAGAAACACACCTTGTGTTTTGCCAAAGCCACATCCTTTAGTCCCGCTTCACTTTTTTTCCTGTGGCAACTATCTCCACCACATAATTTCTTGTGTGTTTGTTTGAATAAAACTTACACAGAGTAAGACTTCATCTGTTTTTTCACTGCTATATCCCAACTACCTGTCACAACGTCTGACCTCAGTAAATACTTCCTGAATGAACTAATGTATAACAATGCTGCAAGAATTGTAAGAACATGCTATTTCCATTACTTTCCCCCATTTATACCGTGGTAAGATGGCCTCTGCTTACACTGGGGCTGTTCTAGAAATAACTTCTACATCTCAATGTGCTTTCGTGTAGCCCATTAGCACAACTAGTGCTCCAGTGTTGCCACGGCTTCTCAGGTTCTCAAGAAGATATTAGTAAGATAATGAGATTATTTATTGGTTGAGTTTAGAGAGGAAGGAGGTGGGGAGAGAGAGAGAATTCTTTGTCTTAACTTGCTCTTTGTATTTCAGCCACTTCTATTCTAGCTAGGATTTAGTACTGAATCATCCCAGAAAGTGAGTTTGAGTGACAGTCACTAACACCCTGACCCCTCACCATGGCCCCTATAATTTAAATTGCACGCCTTCAGGAAACCTTTCAGGCCCTCGTATAAAATGGATTCTTTGGGCCAGCCTCACTGCTTCTAGGGATAGCACTATATATTTCTGGATTGTAAGGTAAGTAGGAGTTAGGTTCTTATACCAAGACTCAGACCCAGCTTCATAAAGTGTTCATATTTAACATCTCCTTATCCACACTGCAGTTTCACTTCCTCCACCAACTCTCTTCATTCACATAGCTGAAGGTGTTTGTTTTCCCAGGAAATTTAACTGCAAGTTCACCAGAAAAACTGATGCTACCCTATTGAAATATTTTATAATGTATACTGCAAGTAAAACATTTATCAATCAAATCTTCCTCTCAGATTTATTTCTGAAGGGAGAAAACATCTTTTTTAAAAAAATTAATCATGTGTTTTGGGTGTCCTGGGTAGATCCCTAGGGTCTTATGGTCAGAATCCAAATCCCAGCTCCAGACAACCCACACCCTCTTGTGAAACAGGGATAATATTAATAACTAGAGGCCCAGTGCATGAAACTTGTGTGCTGGGGGGGGGGTGGTGTCTCTCAGCCTGGCTTGTGCCCTCTTGCAGACTGGGAGCCCCATGATCGATTGCCCTAAGGAGGTAGGCCCTGCCCACATGGCGGGGGCTCCACAATTGATTGCCCCACAGAGGGAGGCCCTGCCCACCCGCCACAGCCCCGCTGGCCGGGTAGCCTGGACCTCCCTCTTTGGGGCAATCAATTGAGGAGCCCCCCTGATCGATCACCCTACCAGCCGGTGGCCTATGCGTATCATAGCATGGTTGTCCGGACAGTCATTCTGCTGTTTGGCCGTTTGGTTGATTTGCATATTACGCTTTTTTATTATAGATGTCTTCCCTGCTTGCTTTTGCGGGTTGACAGAAGGATCTATGAGAAATGCTTGGGAAAGTACCTTGGGCATTGCAGAGCTCTGCAGGTGTGTAGGTAGCTGTTGCCATGAGACACTTTTTAGCTTTAAGTTTTGCAGCTATTGAATATTTTTACTCATTAATTCAAGAAGAGCATTTGGGTTTTTGCATCAGAGGCCTTCACTACATCCTGAAGAGCATCTGCCTATGACTCTTAAATTGGGAAGAATACAACTCAGTATCCATTGGCTGTTACCTTGGAAACTAGGAGCATTTAAAAACACTGGAAAGGAAATAATGTAACTGGGAGGAAAAGCACACTTAGGGCCAATCACCTTCCCCTGTCCTTCCCCCCTCCCCCAAAGGCTTGAAATATTAGGCACCTACCTGTTTAAATATTTCCTAGTCATTTTTTCCCCCCTGAAATCCCAAAGATATGTACATTAGGGCCATCCTTATTAAATACACGATAAAAAGGAGAGAGATAAGATCTGTTGTCACTTTGGGGAAGCTAAGACTTACAAGTCATACTATTTGTATCTACAGTGGGGCCTTGACTTACGAGTTTAATTCGTTCTGAGACCTAGCTCGTTAAGGAGCTCGTTAACTCAAATTACTCTGTCAACTCAATGCAAAAAAATCGGCTGAGAGATAGCTGGTATCTCAAAAAACTCGTTAGTCGGGACACTCGTAAGTCAAGGCCCCATTGTACTTTGTACCCATTATTGGCCTACTGGTTTTGTCTAGGATGCTTCAGCAGCCATTAAGAGTCCCAATGTAATTATCCAGGACTTCAGAGGGTTAAAAAAAGAAAAAAAAGAAAAATCCAAGCAACCAATAGTATTTTCACCAGAAACTTCCTCATCCTTGTTATAATATATAATTCTGGTTCGTGCTAAGCTCACAAACTACATTTTTTTCTGTATCCTACATTGACTCCTCTTTGTCTATGATCCATAACTGTTGAACGACCCCCCAACCCCCACCATCCTCTTGCCTGTCCCCCCCCAATACCCTCTCACCTGCCCCACTCCCACCCCCACCCCACAGCCTTAGTGCTTGGATCCTGCTTTCCTCTTTAATAACTTTGGGTAAATTCTACCACTTGGGGTTTGTTCTTCGAATGTGCACATCTTACCTCTTTGGTTCAGTGGAGAATACACTTCAGTGTGCTCAGTACTTAACCTCCCCTGAACTCATGTAATCCAGATTCCCGGGATTGTGATTTTGTGATTCAGTGGTTTCGGAGAGGGAATTTTGATACATTGACTACATTATTATTAATCCCTTTCCACAGGCAAGGGCTAGAGAGGAAACCAAATGGATGGATGGACTGATTGGATGAGGACTTACATTCTTGTATTTTATCAGAGTTAAACTATCAGGTGGTTTTCTTATATTACATTGGAATTCTTTTATTCAATGAACTTTGACCTTGAACTTTTACTTACTTATTTTTTGACCTTGAACTTTTAGAGGGAGTACCTTTTAATATGTTTATTGGTAAAATTTTTCTAAAGACGGACAGCCAAAATTTAAAGTCAATATAAAAAAATATTTCCTGTCCATGCTGGTGTTTCTCAGTAGTTAGAACATCAACCTGTGCACTGCAGGGTCATGAGTTCAATTCCTGGTCAAGGGCACATACCTGGGCTGCAGGTGCATCCCTGGCCCCAGTTGGGGTGCATTCAGGAGGCAACCAATCAATCTCTCTCTCTTTCTCTCTCCCCTCCCTCCCTTCTACTTTCTCTAAAAAAATTAATGGAAAAAAGATCCTCTGGTGAGGATTAGCAACAACAACAAAAAGATCTCCTGTCCTGAGCAGTTGTATACTTAGTTAAACTGAATCTACTAAGACAAAGCGCAGACATGTTTTGAAAATTAAGAAACTATTATCCAGAAATTCAGGAAAGATAGCTGGTAACAATCATAGCAGCTCTTTTGTTCTTATTCCAGTTCTTTGATGATGTCTCTGGTAGCTAAGGAGATGTTCTCGTTGGAAATGGCTTAAGTACTTGATAAGTTAACATGTTTCTTTTCAGAGCACTTATCATTGAGGTTGACCACTGTCTACCACTTTGAGAAAGACAATTCTCAGCCTCTTTTCACCACAGCATAACCCCTCTAAGGGATACCCTCTTTCTGACAATAACAGAGGTGTACTAAATTGGTTCTCGAAGGATTTCTCCCTTTTCTCCTCTCTGGGTAAGATGGGCAGTGTATGTGTTATTTGAAAAAGTTCCTGAGGTGGTTCTGAAATGCCCACCCATTTTCCACTGGGAGTCATAGCTTTCATATCTCCTAATTTGCTCCTTTTAAAATAGAATTAAAATTTATTGCTTTGATTTATCAGGTTCTGAAAGATTTGTGATAAAATGTACCTTTGTATTTTTAGTTCTGCAAAAGTTTTCATTGTAATTCTATTACTTGCTTTATATAATTCGATGCTTATAAATTCAAGATTGTTATATCTCCTTGGGATGTTTCTTTCTATCTATATATAGTGTAATTAACTGCATTAACTTCTATATTGTCTGATATTACTCTTGCTAGGTATGCTTTCTTTTTGTCAATATTTTCTAGCCATATCTTTATTTTCAAACCTTTGGAGTCATTTTAAAAAATTCTTTTCTTGTAAATAACAGTTTGCATATCTTAAAAATGTTTACCCACTCTCTTATCCCACTTTTTAGTAAGTGGGTTTAATCCAGGGGTCAGCAGCCTTTTCCTATAAAAGGCAAGATAGCTAATTTAATATTTTTAGTCTCTCATGTAATTACTCATAAATAGTCACTGACAATACATAAATGAATGTGCATGGCCAGATTTGGCCTGCCAGGTATAGTTTGTCAACCACTGGGCTTAATTCATTTATATTTTTATAATTGCTAATATATCTGAACTTATTTCTACTGTCTCATTTTGTGTTTTCTGTTTACCGTCTGTATTACTTAGGGCAGTGCTAGCGGAGATTGCAGATGGACCCAGAAACTTCAGTGACTTAACACAATTAAAGTATATATTTTGTTATGTAAAATCCAATCAGTGGTACTGAGGGGATGGTCTGCCCCACACAGTCATTCCGGAATCCAGGCTCCCTCCATTTTGTGGCTCTGTTACTCCCAACATGTGGGTTCCAACATCACCATAGAAAGGGAAACAAGGAGTAGAAAAGGCACACCTGCTTCTTAGCCACATCAGTCTGAAAGCCATTTATGTTACCACTGCTCACATTTTGTTCATGAGAACTAGTCACATGGTCTTACCTAGAAGCAGAATGGGCCTGGGAAATGTAGTTCATGGTGTGATAGCCACTTCCCAGCAACAATTCCTCGCTATGTTAGAGGAACATAAATCTTTGGGAGACGTCTGGACACTCTGACACAGCCACCCTCCTCTTTCTTTTTCTTTATCTTTTTTCCCCCTTTTCTGTCTCCTGTGGGATTGAGAAATATTTTTCTATTTGCCTTTATTCACCTTGTTGGCTTGGGATACATATGATGCATTTTTCTTATTTTAGTGGTTATCCTTATAGTTTTAACATATATACTTACTTTAAATTTTTTTTATGAAGCTTATGTTTATTCAGAATCTCCTCTCTTCTGGATAAGAGAAGAATCTCTTTGTTCTTCCCCTCCCCTTATACAGTCATCTCACACATCTTTCTTCTTCTTGTTGTCCAGGGTTTTATTTCAACTTTTAAAATAACACAAAAATAGTTATTATTTTTATGGTTAAGGATTAAATATACCATGATTAATTTTTACCAGTTTGTATTTTTATTGAAATCTATTCTTTATTGCTCAAGTACATTCTTTAGGTTTTTGTTTTCAGTGAGAGTCTATGGGTGGTAAGCTCCCTTAGTCTATTATATCTGAACTAGAGGCCCAGTGCACGAAATTTATGCATGGGTGGGGTCCTTTGGGATGACCTGGGGAGATTGGGCTCTAGCTCATGCCCCAAGCCTTCCAACCCCAGCTTGCGCCCCCAGCCTCACAGCCCTGCAGCCCCATCTGGCACCCTGCCTTGGCCTGGTGCTGCCCGCTTGCCCTGCCCCCCGCTGCTGCCCCTGGTTACTGTCTGTAGGGTGGCTGGCGGGGCGATCAGGGCCCTCACTCATACCTGCCTTGGCTTGGTGCTGCCTGCTCACCGGTCCTGCCCCCTGCCCCCTCTCGCCCCCTGCTGGTCACCATCTGTGGGGCGATCGGTGGGGTGATCGGGTCCCCACCCACACCCGCCTTGGCCTGCCACTGCCTGCTCACCTGCTCCACCATCCTGCCCTGGTTCCGCTCTCATCAGGGCCCATTGGGGCCCCCAGTGCCTCCACTGCCACCTGCTGCCAGCACCACATTGCTGACACCCTCCATGTTTTGCACCGCCTCCTGGTGTTCAGTGCATGTCATAGGGAGCCCTCGAACTACTGGTTGAACTCCCACCCGAGGAGACAATTTGCATATTAGGCTTTTATTATATAGGATAGCTAGGTATAGAATTAACCTATAGAATTTCCTCTCAGTATGTAGAAGATATTACTTTATTTTCTTTTGACATTGATTGTTGCTGATGATACATTTCTTTTTTTTTTTCAATTAACTTGAATATAGCATGGAGGCTTCTTTATTGAATTCTTTTTTTTTCTTTTTTTTTTATTGCTTAAAGTATTACAAAGGGTATTACATATGTGTCCATTTTATCCCCCCGCCCTAGACAGTCCCCCAGCCTCCCCTATCCCCCAGTGTCTTATGTCCATTGGTTATGCTTATATGCATGCATACAAGTCCTTAGGTTCATCTCTTACCCCCCTACCTCCTGCCCCCCAACCCTCCCCGGCCTTCCCGCTGCAGTTTGACAATCTGTTTGAGGCAGCTCTGCCTCTGTATCTATTATTGTTCAAAAGTTTATAATGGTCTCTATTATCCATGAATGAGTGAGATCATGTGGTATTTTTCCTTCATTGACTGGCTTATTTCACTTAGCATAATGCTCTCCAGTTCCATCCATGACGTTGCAAATGGTAAGAGTTCCTTCCTTTTTACAGCAGCATAGTATTCCATCGTGTAGATGTACCACAGTTTTCTAATCCATTCATCTACTGATGGGCACTTAGGCTGTTTCCAGATCTTAGCTATGGTGAATTGTGCTGCTATGAACATAGGGGTGCATATATCCTTTCTGATTGGTGTTTCTGGTTTCTTGGGATATATTCCTAGAAGTGGGATCACAGGGTCAAATGGGAGTTCCATTTTCAGTTTTTTAAGGAAACGCCATACTGTCTTCCATAGTGGCTGCACCAGTCTGCATTCCCACCAGCAGTGCACAAGTGTTCCTTTTTCTCCACATCCTCTCCAGCACTTGTCGTTTGTTGATTTGTTGATGATAGCCAGTCTGACAGGTGTGAGATGGTACCTCATTGTTGTTTTGATTTGCATCTCTCGGATGATTAGTGACTTTGAGCATGTTTTCATATGTCTCTTGGCTTTCTGAATGTCCTCTTTTGAAAGGTGTCTATTTAGGTCCTTTGCCCATTTTTTGATTGGATTGTTTATCTTCCTTTTGTTAAGTTGTATGAGTTCCCTATAAATTTTGGAGATTAGGCCCTTATCAGATATGACATTGGCAAATATGTTTTCCCACACAGTGGGTTTTCTCGTTGTTTTGTTGATGGTTTCTTTTGCTGTGCAGAAGCTTTTTATTTTGATGTAGTCCCATTTGTTCATTTTCTCTTTAGTTTCTAGTGCCCTAGGAGCTGTATCAGTGAAGAAATTGCTTCGGCATATGTCTGAGATTTTGTTGCCTTTGGATTCTTCTAGAATTTTTATGGTTTCCTGTCGTACATTTAAGTCCTTTATCCATTTTGAGTTTATTTTTGTGTATGGTGTAAGTTGGTGGTCTAGTTTCATTTTCTTGCATATATCTGTCCAATTTTCCCAACACCATTTATTGAAGAGACTATCTTGGCTCCATTGAATGTTCTTGCCTCCTTTGTCAAATATTAATTGAGCATATTGGTTCGGGCCGATTTCTGGGCTCTCTATTCTATTCCATTGATCTATATGCCTATTCTTGTGCCAGTACCAGGCTGTTTTGAGAACAGTGGCTTTGTAATATAACTTGATATCTGGTATTGAGATCCCACCTACTTTGTTCTTTTTCAGGATTGCTGCAGCTATTCGGGGTCTTTTTTTATTCCAGATGAATTTTTGGAGAGTTCGTTCTAGATCTCTGAAGTATGCCGGTGGTATTTTAATGGGAAGTGCGTTGAATTTATAGATTGCTTTGGGTAGTATGGACATTTTAATGATGTTGATTCTACCAATCCATGAACACGGTATGTTCTTCCATCTGTTTATGTCTTCCTCTATATCTTTTTTCAATGTCCTGTAGTTTTCTGAGTAGAGGTCTTTTACCTCTTTAGTTAAGTTTATTCCTAGGTAGCTTAATTTTTTTGGTGCGATGGTAAACGGGATTGTTTTTATAATCTCTCCTTCTGAAAGTTCACTATTGGTGTATAGAAATGCCTCAGATTTCTTGGGGTTAATTTTGTATCCTGCTACATTGCCAAATTCATGTATTAAGTCTAGTAGCTTTTTGATGGAGTCTCTAGGGTTTTGTATGTATAATTGATGATACATTTCTTGTCAGTCTACTTGTCATTCCTTCACAGGAATATGTCTTTTTCACCCTAGTAACTTTTATATTGTTCCATAGTTTGCCCACACACTATGTAGATTTGTTTTTATTGATTCACTTTCCCTCAGAGTGCATTTTTAAACTTTGGACACTTAACATTTCTTCAATTCTCAAAAATTACTAGCCACTAACCCTTTGAATATTGCTTCTCTTCCATTAACTCTTTGCTCTTGTGGAATTGATTAGATATGCCTGTGTTGTTTCAGTTTCTCTTAAAAATATTTTTATTGATTTCAGAGAGGGAGAGGGAGAGAGAGATAGAAACATCAATGATGGGAGAGAACAATGAATTGGCTGCCTCTTGCATGATCGGGGATCAAGCCTGCAACCTGGGCATATGCTCTGACCAGGAATCTAGCCTTGACTGCCTGGTTCATAGGTTGACTCTCAACCATTGAGCCACCGTGGCTGGACAGTTGTTTTAGTTTTTCAATGACTCTTATTTCTCCCTTTATCTCTGTGAGGATCCTGAAAATACATAAACACTTTTTGGATTATTCTATTATTCATTGCATTTGCAATGTTGCCTCACTTTTTTTTTTTAGTTATCTGTCGAGATTCTAACTTTCTCTTTCCCTCTCTTTTCACTCATCCTTCTTTGATGGTGGTCTCTACCTCGATCCCCCAGGAACCCTGTTTGGAACTAGGTGTTACATGGGTGGTGGGAGAGTCCTATCCTGGGTGCTATGGAGTAGGTCACAGGCCTGGTCTCTGCATTCATTCCTGGGTGGCCTTGCTCAGGTCCTTGTGCAGGTCAGCTTGACTTCAGACTGTGCCAGTGTCCTTCTCTCTCCCTAGATTTGCAGCCTCCCAGGGGCTGAACCTCAGGCAGCAGCTGCAGTAGTTGTTCCCTCTTGGGTAGGGTGGGCGGGGGACTCTGGTCCAGCCCTGATTTCTCACAGTGAGCCTGGCTCAGGGCACCTGCCATGTGCGGAGCATCCCGAGTCACCATGAATCCCTAAGAGCTGAAATCAATGGGGTACAAGGAGGTCATTATTTGGCTTTAGAGCTCACCTTTAAATATCTCCTTTTTATATTTTGTCTATTACTTTATGTTTAGAGCAGTGGTTAGAGGGGTGTGGCCCAATCCTCTTTTATTAGGAACAAATCCCCCTATTCCTTGTGATTCCTTCAGTGGTGACCATACTGCTCAGCCAATTTTTCACACTTCCAATCACTGTTGGATCCCCAGATGCACTCAGAGCAAGAGAGCATGAATTGTTCTTGATGATTTTCCTCAGAGACAGATAGTGGTGTGAGCCTGATGACAGGAGTGGGTTGGATTTCAGTAGGCTGTGTCAAGTGAGGTTAGGACATGGCTGGCTTGAGTGTGAGTCCTGACATCACGTTCCCTCTACCTTTGCTCCTCCTGTCGCTTCTGTCCTCGGCTAGTCTGGTGCAGACTGATGCCCCAGCACACAGCGGAGGGTGAGAATGTTGCCTTTGGTTTGGGCTGATCCAGATGTGACGCCTGCTGTCTTTTCTGACACTCTTCCTTGAGCCTAATTATTTCCAGCCTCCGTACTGTGGAAGGGGGCAGCTCTGTGTGGCTGTGAGTTGCGCACTGTTCCTGAGGACAGGAAGCAGCGGGGACAGAAATCATGCCAGTGTTCCACCCACGCTGTGCACCCACAGGGCTGTGTGAGGGCCCAGAGTGAGGCCCTTCTACACACAAAGATGTGCGTTAGACTGTGGTGGCCAGACAAGGATGCCTCTTTCTAGGTTTCTCATCACCTATAAACCCCTCTTTTCTTTTTTTTAAAACATAAAACTTTTATTTTTTTAGTTCATTTTTGGAGAGAGAGGAGGAAGAGGGGAGAGAGATAGAGAAAAAGAGAGAGAAACATGAATCGGTTGCCTCCTGCATGACCCCCAACCAGGGGTCGAACCCACAGCCTGTGTATGCGCCTTGGCTGGAAATCGAACCCACCACCTTTTGGTGTACCAGATGACGCTCCAACCAACTGAGCCACACCCATCAGGCCTAGACCCCCTTTTAGTCACCCTTATAGACAGAGTGCTGCGGAACTCCCTATTGGGAATGCTTGCCTACTGGGGTGTGGTGAAGGCAGGGTCAGGGCCGGCTGCCAGGTGGTTGTGCCACCTGACGAGCTGCTGGGAGAAGCTCGGAGACTGGGCTTCTTCCTTCCCTATTTCAGTGTAGAGTTGGCAGACAGGGCTCCAACTTACCCTTTTCTCTGGCTTAGACCTCAGACATTTTCTGCAACTAGTGATACCCTCAAATTGCCAAGTAGCCAGAGCAGTTTTGGGTCTTTATTCCCTCCAGAGACCAACTTTCTGTGTACAGTGACACCTTGGGCCTGGATTGATTCCTGCCTCATCTCCCAGCGGGATAGCAATTTCTGGCCATAAAGCCATTAAAAATTGGCCACAGGGAAGCAGTTGCTGGAAATCCAGCTCTTAGTACACAGGAAAGTCATGGTAAATATCACCTTTCAGTGCTGCCAAGATACTCAATATAAAGTAATATCATAGCCTGACTTCTTCTCTAGGGACCCTTCTGTACCAGTGCCCAAGACAGCGTAGAAACATGTGGTGTCCAGACCAAACGCATGCTTCCTTTGTTGTTGCTGTTTGACTGGTTTTCAGCAGCCTTGATACTTTTTATATACCCAGAACTTGCCAGGATTCCTTCAGGGAGGTTTAGGAGATGAACAGAAAGAAAGATAAGCTCATTGGTAATAGGAAAAGCAATACTTATAAAAAAGACAGAGGATGCTAGAGAAAGAAAATCAAGGAAAAGAGACGGGGAACAGATCCAATCTGAGGGTTTCACGTTGTGGTTGGTAGAAAATTGTTGGAAGTCTCATTCTCAAGCATGTCATGTGCCAGCCACTGTACCTGAACCCAATTAGTAGTGACAAGGAAATGAGACTCAGGGACAATGAGGAATCTGTGTCACATACAGCCAGGTGTAGGAATGGGGGAGTCAGCCTAACCTAATATTTAGACTATGGAGGCTTTTTTTTAATTGTCTAAAGTTTTACATATGTCTCATTTTTCCTCATTGACAACCCACTCTCCAGCCATTCCCACCCCTGAGTGCAAGCCCCCACTGCCCCAGTGTCTGTGTCCATTGGTTATGCTAATATGCATGCATACAAGTCCTTTGGTTGATCTCCAACCCCCCCTCTCCTCCCCGCCTACCTCCTCACCACCACCTCCCGTGCCATTTGTATCTGGTATTGTGATCCCTCCAACTTTGTTCTTTTTAGGATATGGAGGCTTTTGATGAACTTCTCTTCTAGGAAGTATTTTACTAGGCTAAACCGAGTTTACCAGTGCAGGGGGTGGGAGGGCAGCACTGATGTTTGGAGCAGGAACTTTCTTCCTCATGTGGGAAGCTGCTTTCAGTTAGGCAGTGAACACATTTAGAAGTCTATATATGCCTTCCATGGTTACTGTAAAGAAAATGTCAACCATGGGCCCTGGAACACAATAGGGCAGTGGTAGATAAAATTCCTAGAGAATTGAATGGCCATGGAATTATCAAATTACCTGTAAAACAGTATGTCAGGTGGCTGTTAACATTCAGATCAAAGAAATCAAAAGTAGAATTTTGAATATCATTGGTCCCATGGAGGAGATGTAGGTATCACTAGGGAGCAGAGTGTGTGTTCTTATGATTGCAGCCTTCAGGGAGCAGGAAGGGAAGTTTGTAGGTGGATTATAGAGTCTGTAATGGGGATGGAACTTGAGATGCACCAGAAAAACAGGTTTCCATGAGTGTGGCCATTTGGGATGCTGAGAAGCCAGAGTCCAGGAGAACTTTCCCACATTGTGCTCATGGATTATTCCACGTCTGTTTCACTTTTCTGTCTCCTGCCGCATCTGTTCCTTCTCTTCTGCCCCCACCATTTAACACTTACAGTCATCCTTTCCAACCTTCTCACAATGCTCTATTATGAAAACAATAAGAGTTTCTGTAACATGCTAGGCTTTGTGTACTTCACATGCATCATCTCATGTCATGGTCCCCACAATTCCAGCAAGTAGTTATGAGGGAACTTTCAGGAAATCTCCAAATGAGGTTTAAGATCACTGGGCCTGACTATGTAAAGGTGTTTTCATCTCATAGGAACAGAAAGTACTAGTGAATTGTGATCACTGCTTTTTTTTTTTAAGATTTGTGTTTTTTTCTTTTCTTTATTGATTTTTAGAGAGAAACATGATGTGCGATCATGTCCATTGGCTGCCTCCTTCACCCCCACCTCCCCAACCAGGCGCAACTCAGGCATGTGCCCTGACCAGGAATTAAACCAGCAACATTTTAGTGCATGGGACGATGCCCAAGCAACTGAGCCACACCGGCCAGTGTGTGACCACTATTTTTAAACCAGACTAACAAGGGTTGCTACAAGAAGATCCTGCAAAATCTTCTCTAATGAAGGGAAAATGAATAATACATGCTTTGCTTAGGCTCTTTTCAATAATCAAACATGTCTGGGAGTCGGGTTTGAATTAGTGAGTGTCAATATTTAGTCAGGGAATGTTGGTACCTTTCTGCGGGCGGGAGGGGTGGGGAAGGGGAATGAAAAAACATACCTTTCTAAGGAGGAGTAGGGGTTGAAATTGTATTGTTGTGACCACTGAACATACACTGGTTCAGGGGGGACATGGAAGGCTGAGCAATTGCTTTCTCGGTGGTGGGCCTGAGCGGGCTAATTTGTAGCAAACTTGGTTATTCTCACTCTGTTCTCCAGTAGAGTAGATGGGCCTTTTGATCTGAGATGTTTTGCTCTGCTCAGAGAGCTCATAGCTAAAGCATAGCTGGGCACCGTGAACAGAGGCAGTTTTTCTTTAACAGAAGCCACCCTGGTGAAGTTATGTCAGCAGAATGTCTGACTGTGGGAAAAATGGGGGCAGTGAGGGAGCATAGAGACCAGAGGCTTCTGTTAGTCTTTAGAAGCTAACTAGTGGGATGTGGGAGTAGGAGATGGAGTGAGCATTTGGTGCCCTTCACATGGGGCTGATGGGAGAAAGAAATCCTCCCTGCCACAGTCATCAAGTCATAGATTCATAGAGCTTGAGTGATGGGTAAGGTAGGGCAGGGCTTAAGCAAACATGCCTCTCATTGTGCAAATAAGAGACTGGTCCCCAAGAGATTTATACAAGGCCACACATTAAGGAACTGCTAGAATGAGATTCCAATCCATGTCTTCAGACTTTAACTTTATTTACAACACACTACATGGTGTATACATTATTTTTTAAGGTTTCTAATTTAGTCCTGTACTTGATATGGCCAAATAAGTCTCTTGCTTCCTTTTATGAAGACAGAGACTACAGATTTGCAATTATTTCCTTATTAACAACAATGCCAGAAGCTCATAAGAATTTTACATAGCAGATAAAAATTTTACATTAAAAACATCAAAATCCCAAACACATTCATGGATCCAATTCTTACTAACATTCCTTTTCCCTTCTACTTCTTTTTATTTTTGTGATGGTTTGGGGCTACCTGGAGTGAATGATGATTTATCTTGCACAAAATAGAATTTGTTCTTGCATCCTGCTGGTGAAAATGCTGAGCTAAATAAATGAAAATAGATATATATGTCCCAGGAATAAATTGGCCTCCTTGCTTAGAAATCAAGCATATACTTCAGTGCTTTCTTTCTGGTAGGTAAGAAAAATCCACAGGACTAAAAAATCCATCTCCTTCCCCATATGTAGGACCTCACTCAAGCTCTGTTCATTTATAGCATGATGGGGTTTTCTTGCTTCCTTTCCTTCTCTTCATTATCACTCATTTTTGGGAGGAGTCTTTCGCAAGACTGAATATACTGATACAACAGATATAAGCTGGTATCATCAGGCAAATCTGGACGTATGGTCACAGACTAGCTATACCCCTTCTAGATCTCACAGACATAACCAAGCAGTTAGAGTTACATTCATTCAAAGCATAGTTATTAAGCACCGATGTACCTGGCATTGTGCTTGCTCCTAAACATTCAAAGCTGAGCTCTTCTGTTCTGTACCAGATGGGTGTTCTTTCTATGGCTGAGGCTTTCATGGCATAAAAGAGCAAGGCAAAACCTTCACAGGCCAGTTCAAAACTGATGCTGCTGCTTAGCAGGGCTTGTGTATGTGGCGGCTTCCACCTGCTCTACCTGCACAGTGGTGGCTGCATAGCCAAAAGCATGCTGAGTCAGAGTGGTGTGATTTAGTTCTGCCTCTGACCTGCATATGCTGATTTTAATCAAATGAACACCTAATCCTGTAGTGAATCTTATTAAGCCCTTTGCCCATCCACAGTCCATCTGTTACATGTCTCATTCTCTATCCTCCAAATAGAATAAGCTTTGCTTTTTCTCAGACTTTTTTTTTTTCTTTTTGTGTTTGATGTCTTTCAGAAATAGACCTGGAGTCAAGAAATACAGTCCAGCTGGAGTGGGTGCTACTGAGAGTTCTCAGTGTCCTGAGTTACCTTCTCTAACGCTCCACTTCTCTTATCAGCAAAGCCTCCACTTTTGATGGCGTTTAGTGCAGTGTGCTGTGGGGCTCTGCAGTTGGTTTTACAGACTTTCCTGCTAGGACTGCAATTACTGGCTCCCTAGAGTGTAAAAGACCCTTGGGGCTCACAGTTATGGTGTCTTCTGCTAGAATCAGTAGGTCTGTGTCCCAGCCCCGCTGCGGAGCCCAAATACCTTCTGGTGGATGGATCATAATTTTGCTTCAGTGGGCCTTCCTACTCCTTTTGATCTGTTTGATTATTTTATTATCTTACGGACCAAATCATTCATACACATCAAAACCAACTCAACCTGAAAAGAGACCTCAGGGCCTCTATCCCGGAATAGCAAAAGGGTACAGACAAATCTTCCCAAGGAGTATATTTCTGTTTATTGGAGTTTCTCTCCTGGCAGGTATGATAGGCTTTACTCTGGAGGAATGGAAAAAATTTAAAAGGTGTGGATGGTATGGCAAGTTCCAAATTTGGTTCTCTTTCAGCAAGCACAACCCCAGACACCTGGGCTCTGCCCCTCTTTTGTATTATTTACTTCATGTCTGTGTCAGTTTCCTCTATTTTTAAGGTCCTGTGAGGGGAGGTTTCTTGTGTTTCTCATCTTTCAAACCCTCCCTTACCCTACCCTACTCCACCCCAGTGTTAAATCTATTGTTTTCCACAGAGAAGGTAATTGATACACGGTTTTCAAACTCAATAAATCTGTTTTTTCATTTTTTAAAATTGTATTTATTGGGGTAACACTGGTTAACAAAATTAAATAGGTTTTGGCCTAGAAATAAGTGATTTGCTTATTTGCTACTTCCTGTACACGGAAAGACTCACTGAAAGGTTCTTAGATGGAATGCAGGCATTAATGTTCTTTGAATAATAAGGCCATGCCAAAGATGTGGAAAATATGAAAGTCACTCTGTGTGCAGTCCTATGGGGAGGTTTTGCTACTTCAGATGAAGAATCTTCAAGTCCCTAGCAATGCAGGTGAAATGTAGGGTTGATGCCACATTCGATCTTTTGATTCTTCTGCTTATTGCTGTTGCTGTCTGACATACCAACATATTTTGCCATAGATGGAAGAAAAGGTGTCTTTCACCTAAGAACACTCAACTAACCCAAGGCCCAGGGCCTGCCTTAAAAGGAGCACCCAGAATCCTTGGATCGCTCCCAAACCAAGTAGGCTAGCTAGTATGTACCCCACCGGAACGAGCCAGGAATCAATCCAGCCTTAAAAAAATAACAGCAAAGGGACTAAGACATTGGACAAGTGACCACTTGATTCTCTACATCCTATTCCTATTTATTTAGTGTTTCAACTCAGCTGTAGCATACATGCACGCTCCCGTATTTGACCCTTTCATGTTGCTTCTCTCTACTAATAGTCATTTGGCTTCTGGTTAGCCAGAGATGATTATGCTTCATTACCACCTCTGGTTAACACTCTAGTTGCCAAGAATTCTATTTGTGTTGTATTTGAGAACAATCCGAATTTCTGCCTCACTGAGTGCAACAGTGTGGGTGTGTGTGTATTGGCCCTATGAACAGATGATGGAAGTTCAAGGCATTAGGAAACTTCCCATGAATTTTCAAGTAGAAAATAAAAATGCAAAATATAGTAATTTTCTTTGCTTAGAAACTAGACCCCCTCAGGGCTGGGATAGTATCTCCTGTCTTCTCTATGCCCAGAGGGGGATGCTTTCCTGCAATTCTAGTAACACTACACCTTTTAGTCATCTACCTACCAAGAAGAAGGAAAACTATCACAAAGATCATGTCTTTGTCATCAAACAACATTCCTAATCTAGCGGAGACATAAAGGGTGTCCCAAAATTCATGCAAGAAGTAATTTTGATAGAAAACACAGGTTTATAATGAAAAATTGTAAATTTTTTATTGATTCATAAAGTATACAGTATAGGGTTATGTATGGAATAGCATATTGGGTAAATGGCCTCCACGGCTTTGCTGGCACATACGCACTCTTTTGTTATTGCCTGAGCAGCCGCATTTTTGAAGAAGAATGGTCCGATGATGCCTCCAGCCCCAAATCCGCACCGAACAGTGACACGTTGTGGATGCATTTCTTTCTCAGCAATCACTCGTGGATTTTCTGAACCCCAAATGCAACAATTTTGTCGATTAACCAAGCCATCAAGATGAAAATGAGCCTCATTGAAATTCAGCCACATTTATGCAAAACGATCATGGAAAATTTCAACAAAAGAGTGCATATGTGCCAGCAAAGCTATTCCATACATAACCATATACTGTATACTTTATGAATCAATAAAAAATTTACAATTTTTAATTATAAACCTGTGTTTTCTATAAAAATTACTTCTTGCGTGAATTTTGGGACACCCTTTAGAAGATAGTCTTTCGATTCTAGATAGGCGTTCTTTGCCAAGCTCCATCATTTTGCTGTGTGTGTGAACAGGCTATTAAATTCTTTAGGATGGCTCTTCCTTCTACCCCTTTCCTCAGTTCCAGTATTTTAAACTTAAAGATTCTACCCAGCACTGACTGATGCAACACTATACACAGTTACTAAATGTGGGGCTTTTGGCTCCTGAGAATCCTTGGGGATCAATACCAATTGGAATGCCTTAAGCAATAGCTGAGAAAGCCAATAGAAACTTAAAGTTTTCTAATCTAGGCATAAATAGCCAGTTGGGGCTTCTTTGAAATCTATAAATTGGGAGAAAATATGTGGGCCCTGGACTGGTAGAGAAGGCAGTGAAATATTCTGGTAAAAGTGAACATAGGCAAAAGTCAGTTGTGTCAGGGACAGATAGTTTCTTAGTTTGGCTAGAACGTAAGTTTCATGAAAGGAACCTGAATTTTTATACACAGAATTAAGAGAAGCAATGAAATTGCAAATTTAATAAACATGGATATGTCTTTTTAGGTGTCATTTCAACTGCTAAAGTAGTGCCCTTGGTGGGTACTCAATAAATATTCAATGAATTGGATTGAAAGGTCTGATTTGGGAGTTTTTTTGAGTCCCTTTTCTCTATGCAGTTCTGTGATTCTAAGAAGGCCAGGAGGCAAGAGAGAAAGTAGCAGGCTTGAAAATCTGAAAAGGATTTAGTATGGCTGGACCACGAAATGCAAAGGAATTCTGATGAGAGATGAGGCTGGAGAATATGTGGAGGCCAAGTTATACAGGGACTCTTCAATGGGTTAAGACATTTGGACTTAATCCTAAAAGGAGAGGAACTAGAGAAGGACTTTTAGTGAGGGTTATGACAAACTTAGATATTCATGTTAGAAAGATCATTGGGTGCAACATAAAGAATAGATTGGAAGAGCTCAAGTAGGGACAAGAGAACCAGTTGGGAGACATCTCACAGTTGAGAAATGATGATTTTTACCCGAACTAGGCTAATGGCAGTGAGAGTGGAGAAAAGTGAATGGGCTGTAGAGAAGGAATTTACAGTCCTTGACATTGATTGGATGTGAGGGAACTTGGTTGAAGTGGAGCAGAGTGGAGGATGACTCCCAGGTCTCTAATTTGGGCAATGATAAAAGGTGGTGCCATTGACAAAATAGAGAACAGAAAGAGATATGGGTTATGGCAGCGGTTCTCAACCTGTGGGTCACAACCCCTTTGGGGGTCGAATGACCCTTTCATAGGGGTCTCCTAAGACCATCGGAAAACACATATAATTACATACTGTTTTTGTGATTAATCACTATGCTTTAATTATGTTCAATTTGTAACAATGCATATACCTCCTGCATATCAGATATTTATATTATGATTCATAACAGTAGCAAAATTACAGTTAAGAAGTAGCAACGAAAATAATTTTATGGTTGGGGGTCACCACAACATGAGGAACTGTATTAAAGGGTCGCGGCATTAGGAAGGTTGAGAACCACTGGGTTATGGGGAAGTGGTAGAGAGAGAGAGAAGATGATGAATTAAATTTTCTACATGTTGAGTTTGAGGAGCTTGTGTAGTTTGCAACTGGATTAGTGGGTCTGAAATTCTGAAGAGAGATATCAGTTGAAGTACCTATTTGGGACTATATGATGTAGACATGGGAGTAGATGAGTTTTTGCAGGAAATACTAAAACATTTAAGGGCTTGGAAGAGGGAGAGGAAAGCATAATAAAACCTAACCATGAGTGGTCAGAAAGGTAGAAGGCAAACAGAGAGGTGTGCATAAGGGAAGAGAGAATTTAAGGAACAAGGGAATGGTCCAACCTCCTCATATTTAAGTCATCCAATTTCTAGGTTTCCAAATATTTCAAATTACCTTTGGTTAATAAATCCTAGATTAGGAAAAAAAGGCATATCCAACCACTACTCTGTGAATGACATGGCCCAAGGCCATTGGTCTATTTTATTGAAACATATCTAGGTTCTGCTCCCTCTGAGGATTTTACCTAGTGCTAAATAGAATGAGAAGAAATCCTATTTATACATTGTACATCTACAGTTAAAGTAGCCAGCAGGGAAATTGACCTATAAATACTCTGAACACATTAAGGTAAGTACATTTTAAAAAAATGTATGTCTTTTGGCTGTGGTCTAATGTGATGATTGGTGGAAATGGAACTGAATAGTGACAGGAAATATTAATGGGAAGTAATACAGTATTTGGCCTTAGAAAGAGCAATGCTTTATATCTGTCCCCAGAGGGAAAATTTGATGAGTAATGATCTTGATATACATTTTAACATTCCGACAATGATGTAATAGTGCTGCTTTTATCTTTGGACAGCAGGTTCTCCCTTGCTGGGTATTGGTCTACTACTTCAGGTCTGTTTAGAGGGCCACCTAAGGGTACAATGGCACCACACCTGTATTTCTGTTCTAGGACGTGGGTGCTGTAAGAGGCATGCTGTAAGAGGCCGTAAGTGGGTGCTATAACACCAGGGCCTGCTTTCCCTGCCGAGGAAAGAGAGTAAACTCAAGGTCTCAAGAAGGCATACTTTCCCCAAACTTCCAACTCCCCAGGGTGTTGATTAAAAGCTGATGATTCACAATTAGATGCCCCTCTACTCCAGTCCCTTCCTGACAACAATAAAATCTGAGTCAAGCTTGAACCTTGCTAAGAAAACAGATTTGCTCTTTTTAGTCTTAGCAACACTGGAATCTAAAGACAGACTCTGTGGGAAGGCAGATCCTAGTTACCTCCTCCCAAGCTGTTGCAGGAATTTGAGACCTCTGCTTGCCAAAGCACTTTTATGAAGCTCAGATTTTTTTTTTTTTTTTTGGTGGGGTGAGGGGATGCCTTCAGCGACTCACTTTCCTCTCCTCTTGGGCATCAGTATTTTCCTCTTAACAGACGGGTCTGGGTCAGGGGACCCTTAAAGTCCCCAGGCCTAGCCGGTGTCACCACAAGCTGGCCTTTCCAGCAGAGAGCTTGTCCTCAGCCGGGCCCTTCCCTGGTGAGAGGACTGCTCTCTATTTGGACAAGACAAGTCACGATATGTCAGTGTGCAGAGAGGGAGCTTGTTTGGAGTGGGAGCTCCACAGGAGAAACTTCTAAGCTGAAATGCTCATACCCCTCTGGAGGATGGGAGGAAGACAGAGAGCCCTGCTGCTCTAAGAGGTCTAGAAATCAGAAAGATTAGATCCTGCCTGGCGCTGCCTGTGTTTTGCTGGCTCTTTGGCCTCCTCACTTTGTGTTCACTTGTGTAAAGAGAGAGACCCCTTGTTTAGAGAAAGGGTGTCAGAGCCAGACAAACCTGGCTCTGTTCCTCCTGCACCTCATTTTCTCTATCTGTTGAATGAGGATGCCTGTAGGCCTGTGTGAGGACTAAATGAGATTACACATATAAAACAGCAGTGCAGAGTTGGCATGGGGGTTTATCTTCCGCCATACCCAGTTTTTATCTTTACTTTTACCTTTGTTCACATATTTCCCCTACCTAGACTGTTCTCTCCACCTCTCTACATTCAGCCAACTTTCAGGGCTCAATGAGGCCCTCCTGCCTGTCCCAATGCAGGAGTCTTCCTGCTGCCCAAGCATGCATTACCTGGCTTCATAGTATAGTAACTTTTCTTTCTTCCTTCCCTCCCTCCCTCCCTTCCTTTCTCTCTGTCTTTTTTTCAAATATATGTTTATTGATTTCAGAGAGGAAGGGAAAGGAAGAGAGAGATAGAGACATCATTGATAAGAGAGAATCATTGATCAGCTGTTTCCTGCATGCCCCACATTGGGGATCAAGACTGCAACCGGGCATGTGCCCTGACTGGGAATCAAATCATGGCCTCCTGGTTCATAAGTTGACGTTCAACCACTAAGCCATGCTGGCCAGGCTGCTTTTTTTTTTCTTAAATATTGTTTTGTTAATTTTGCTTATCTAGAGTGCTGCTCTCTAAGGGAAGGAATCCATCAAATACTGGTATTTTCCTATAATACCTAGGAAGATGTTAGGTACATAGAGGGGACCTAAACAATATTTGAATGAACGAGTACAGAAAAAACTAAGTTACAAGGAGAATTGGGAGCAGTGTGTGCAGTGGTTAAGGCCTGGATGATAGAACTAACTTTCCTGATTTGGAATCCTGGTATTATCAAATGAACTATGCTACTTTAAGAGTTGTTGAATCTCTGTCGCCCAGTTTTCTCATCTGCATGATGGCAGTGGTAAAAATAATGTCTCTCTTTTAGGGTTGTTGTGAAGATTAAATAAGTTAGATTTGAAGGGTGTTTAGATTGGTGCCTGACACATGGTGCTGTATAAGAGCCCACCATTATTATTTTAAAGAATATGAGTTTAGGACAGACACACATGAGTTAAAGCCTGCTCTACTGCTTAATAATTATGTGACTTTATACAGAAGTTATTTAACTTCTCTGTGCTCCAATTTTCTTATCTGTAAAACAGGGATTATATGACTGTACTCGAGGCCCAGTGCACAAATTTGTGCATGGGTGGGGTCCCAGCCTGCCCCCATAGGGGCCAGGCCAGCTGGGGGAGGGGCTGCAGGAGGTTGGGGGAGGCCGATTGGGGCCTGATCAGGCTGGTTGGCTGCTGCAGTGCGCATCATAGCAACCAGTCATTCCTGTTGTTCTGGTCGTTCCGTCGTTCTGTTCACTTGGCTTTTATATATATAGATTATAAATTGTCTTGAAGACCAATTTGAGATTAGAGCCTAGAACACAGTGTGTGCTTAATGAATGGTGGCTATTAGAAGCCTGCTTCAGTGTTCCAGAAGCAAACATTTTAGGTGACTACATGAAGAACCACTGTGGTGACCCTAGTCCTGTTTAGGAACCTGAAAACCCAGGGCTTGCTCTGACTAGGAAGGGTTGAGAAAAGAGTCAAAACAGGGCTTGTGGGTACATTGCAGGAAGGGATAGGGAATTTACTTTGTGCTGGTTGCTAAGCTGTATCACCAAAATCCTGACCAAATTAGGTCATTAAAAATATATTTGGAAGGAGTTAGAAACTTTTGCCTGTGTGAAATTCCAACACAGGTCCGTGCATGTCACCTTACTGCATATCTTTGATTATGTAAGGTGTTTCATGGTGATGCTGCAGGTGTGGGTTAGTGGAGATGTGCCATCTTCTGCTGGCCAAGCGGGTCTATGATTCTTGTGTTTTCTGAGAAATTGACATTTGCTAGTTCAGAGCTCATGTATATGAGGGGTGCTACTTGGCCTCTTCTTAAGCCAAGTCGGGGCTCAGCTAGTTCTAATTTCTATTGTTCAGTCTGTTGATTCTTACTCCCCAGGTCTGATTTGGTGCTCAGTGATGTGGGGGTCTGTGTCCCTTTAACCTCTGTCAGCACGAGGGGCTGACTGCTCTCTACTGCTCGGGCAGAGGGGATCTGAATGGCAAGGAGATGTGGGAGGGGGTGGAAAGCAAAGGAGAGGCACGCACTGATTTCTTCTTCCCCAGGTGGCTTTTTTATGTTCGTACCACAGGACCAGAGATTTGGATCTCTCTTTCATTATCAACTGGATCTGAGTTTAGAGTTTTCATGATGTAAGCTTCTCACATTCCTTTCTTTGCTCTGTCCTTCTACTGCATCGTTATTTGAATTTAATGCTAAATTCTGTAATACAGTAAATTCTTTGGCGAGAGATATAAAACATAGAAATCTATAGATTACAGATTTGCTACATATTTGCTATCTCATCTCACCATCTCGTCAACGTCTTGTGGCTTCACTGTTAGCAGTGCCAACAATTGGTTTCAAATATCAAGATAAAAGTACCCACTTCCCACTTTCCCCTCATTATCTCAAAGATTTTTTTTTATGAATATAGTCTTATTTCCACTATATTCAGCTGGGAGGTCTCTTGATTAACTTTATTTTGCAGCATGAAATTCAGATATGGGGAAGTTCAAAGAAGGCAGTTAGTGATGTTCAGAGGGGGGGCCTGGAAACACCAGTCAGTGGTACTCAAGCTGGCTGTATACCTGAGGAGTTTCAAAAGTATGATGCCTAGATCCCACCCAATTCAATTAAAAATGACAGTCCATTGGAGTGGTGTCAAGGCAAGGATATTTTAATCTTTTCAGGTGAATATACTGGGTAAACATGGTTGATATCACTGCTGAATTTACTAAGGAGGCAAGACTTCATTTTCACTGTTTGGATTAGGAAATCACAGGAATGGCTGTAAAAAATATTTTAAAAATGTAGCTAATAATGTTAAATCAAAGCTTGTTACTGCTATTACTTTTCAAACCAGTTGCTATTGCATTTTACATGTGAAGGTTTTTGGATAGTAACAGGTCCAAGGCTTTATCTTTTTGTTTTTCATTTTAACGACTGAAACTTCAGGGTGTTAGGACTAGAAAGGCTCCCTCACTATCAATACCTTAAATCATGAAATATTGGTGTTACCTACCTGTGTATTGTCTTTGGCATAATACCATGTAACCTTAGTGATTTCCAATGAGGTTGAGCAGAGTGCCCCTGGGGAGGTGAGGGGGGGAGCTTTTCAGAGTTGCATTTTCTTTTCTTTTCTTTTTTTTTTTTTAAATATGGAACGCTTCACGAATTTGAGTGTCATCCTTGCGCAGGGACCATGCTAATATTCTCTGTATCGTTCCAGTTTTAGTATATGTGCTGCCGAAGCGAGCACCAGAGTTGCATTTTCAAACTACACCCCACATCACATCCTCCAATGTCCTCTTTCTGGTCAGCTCCCTTGGGGCCCCAATTAAGTCATGCCGCTGTAGTCAGTCAGCCTTGGTAACTGATGGGAGTGTATCTTTAAGGTATGTGAGGGCAGAAATTAGGTTAACAACCACTTTCAAAAAGTTTACCCAGCACTCTATTAAGTATGGTATAGGTGGAAATGTCAAGCTAGTTGTTGCAACAAAGCTGGGACTGGAAATTCCTTGCATTTTATCTGAAAGTTTGATGTACTATAATTGAGATTCTGTTCCTTTTATTGATGGGAGTTAGAGCAAAATGGAAACCATTCTGTGTAAAATGTTCCCTCACATGGCACCTCCGGCTGGCTGAGTCCCTCTTGAACAGTTTGGAATTCTTCAAGTTTCTAGCTTGGCTGGGTAGCTTTTGAAGCCGAAGAGAATTCTAATCATTAGCATTAGTGAGTTGCTGCTCATTAGCATTTGTGTGGCGTACCCGGATCACACTGACAAAGGGCCTGACACCCGAGCTTGTGGTGGGGAGGAGGGCCAGCCGTATTGTTTCTACTTGGATTAATACCAGCGTTATTTCCCTTGGTGCAGATCCATTCTTCTGTGTGTGGGAATGTTAAATGTTCATTCTGTTAAGTGAGAGTTTCATTCAGAGAACTTTTTAAAAAATACACATTTTTCTCAATTTATCTTTTAAAAGCCCACAAACCCAACAAAATCCTTTCTTTGCCATGTTTAGAAATTTGAAAAGGCCTTCTGCTGCATGAGAGCTTTTCCTGCAGTTCAGGTCCACCAGCCATTCAAGGAAAGAGTTAACAGAGGCCTGGGAGGCCTCTCTGGCAGCCTGCAAGCTTTGTGCAGTCCAGGCTGGAGGCTGAGAGAGGCTGATACTCATTTGTTTGTGTATGAAGCTTTCATTCCCAAAGTCTTAGACATCACATACCAGGAAAGATGATTATGAAAAGCAGGGTCTAACTCAAGTGTTTCCCGGCTGTACTGGTTGCTTTTGATACATCTAGTTTTGCCCAACAGTGTTTGCCACTTGGTTGTCTAAACAGAGTTTTTCTTTTCCGGTGGTGCGTGGAGATTAATTATCATGTCCAGCAGTCGTCATAAGTACTATTATGTAAGCCTGTGGACCTAAAAGAGTCTTACAATAGGAGTTCACCAGCCCTCCCTTTTTATTGCATCGTGTGTAAGCTTCACCTTGGAATTGTGCAGCTCGATGAGGTGTGATGGTCTTTGATTCTGAGAAACTGTGCGGAGGCCAGCGAGAAAAGTCTTCCAGGGCCCTGAAAGCTACCACTTCCCTTTTCTCCGTGTCACTAAACTCCTTGGGTCTCGATATAACAACAGCACCCCCTAGTGTGTAAGAAGGTGAGGATGGGCTCCTCGTGGTCTCAGTACGGAGAGGTGTTCTGTCTTCCCAGAATGCGGTGTGGGAAATGCCCAGGCTGGCATTTATTGAACAGTGCAGCTGAATGTAAATACACAACAGCAGCCTGTCTTCTAGGTTTTGACACCCGAGAAAGGAAAATAGAGATAGCAAGAAGATAGGGTTTTAGATTATTTTGCAAAGATGTGAAAGCTGAGGAGAGCCACAGGAAGGAGTCAGGAGGTCACTGGGGAAAGGGGTTGTTCCTATGAATAATTTGCCATTCTTCCAAATAATTTAAAGCTTGGGCATTCACTTGGAGAGGAAGATGGGCAGGGCTTGGCCACAGGGCCTTCCATTGTTGACTGAGACTGGGCCAGCGAAGCTTTTTCTTAAAGAGATAAAAGAGAAATTTCAAACACTCCACGCAGTGGCTTATAGGCTACTAAAATATAAATGATTGATAGGTATTACCTAAAAACAGACTATTGATTAAAGGAACTCGACTTTACTACAGCAGGGAGCAAAAAGAGGGTAGAGATGGACTATAAAGAGAAGGGAAGAGGGATACTTCCTTCCTTCATTTTGTTCATCTAACAGATATTTATTGTTGAACTGTGATCAGTGCCAGCTTCAAAAAGCTGGGATATAGATGTGAATAAAACAGAGACCCTGCTCTCATGGGGCTTATGTTTTTTATAGTTGCCAAGGGCAGGTCACCACAGCTCAGTCCTCCACGTTTATGTTTTCAAAGAGTAGTTTATTTATAGGCAGAATGTGATTTGAGGACATGGAAAGTACCCACTGCTCAAAATTGTGTCTGCTCCAACCAGTCTTTTCTGAAATTTCTAAACCCAAACCCCTTGTTCATTAAAGATCCATTTTCTGAGAGAAGTAATAATGAAGTCAGATACTTTGGCCCCACACTTATTGTCTGGTGAAAATGAACAGTCTGACAAGACCTAGAGCAGCGGTTCTCAACCTGTGGGTCGCGACCCCTTTGGCGGTCGAACGACCCTTTCACAGGGGTCGCCTAAGACCATCCTGCATATCAGATATTTACATTAGGATTCATAACAGTAGCAACATTACAGTTATGAAGTAGCAACGAAAATAATTTTATGGTTGGGTCACAACATGAGGAACTGTATTTAAAGGGCCAGAAGGTTGAGAACCACTGACCTCGAGGGATGAGGATACTAGGGGTAGAGTCATAACTCTGGCACTGTCAGGTTGTGGCCACGGAGAGTTTATTTTTCAGAACCCAGGTTTCCTCATCTGTAGAAGAAGCTGTATTAAACCCTCTGTCGGGCCCTTTCTTGCTCTAACATTCTATGTTGTATGGCAGATAGCATCCAGGAAAGCACAGAACATGAGGCACCCTTGGAAGCACTGGATAATTGTTTGGGGGTCGGGTCAGGACCAGATTAACAATGAAAAAAAAAAAGAGGGGAGCATGGAGAAGGAGCGTGATTTGACAATAAAATTTGGGTTACTGAAAAAATGTTTCTAGGGCATTTATTCCTGGATCCCATTTATGAGTGGAAATTGCCTAGAAGGGAGGGTGTTAGTGTGGATATGGTTGTTGCAGATTTCTTGGGAAGCCCAATTACTTATACGTTTGCAGGTCAAACGAGTCTTGAAAATTGTCTGTAAAATTCATGACCATAGATTTGACCTGTGAGCTGCAGCTGCAGCCGCTGCTGAAAAGGGCTTTGTGGTGTGGATTTTGTTGTTGTGTGGAGGGTTTTCCCTTTAACTCTCCTGTTCAAGATAAAAATGGAACACCACATGCCAATATTCTTTGAATCCTAGAAAGCACATGACCCACTTACTTCCTTACTATTGTGCCTGAAATATTCAATCAGAGTATGTTTTGGAAAATACTTTTTCAGCTTGAAACATGATTTTTCTTTTGTGAAAACACACTCCAGTAGAGAGACACCTGGTTGGTTTTCTTGGTTGTTCTTCTGATCCACTCTGTAACGTTGGGTATTATGTGACTTCTCTCCTTGGAAAGAGGCAAGTAAAATCCATGAGCTTCTTTAGAAAGGGCAATCCATGATTATACCTTTCTATGTGCATGTGATGAAGATTAATGAAAGCTTTGATTTGGTTTAGAAATCGAAAAAAAAAATGCGTGAGTTATTTGCTAGGGTCTCTAACAGCTAGAAGATGTTGATTCTGTTCTTTGCAGTTTCTTGTTCAGGATTTCTTTACTTTATGGTCCTCTTTGCAAAGAATTTCATCCTCTCCATGAAGACCAAAGTACTGTGTAAACAGGACTCGGGGATGGAATGTGGGTGGCGATTTTTATTTGCAAAATTTATTTTTACACATGGCTGACTTTTAAAGAAATAACACAAAGGACCAAAAGAGAAGCAGAAACCTTGGGTGACTTTGGAGTTTTCAATGTGTGTGTTCTGCCATCTGCTGGGAAAGGATCACCAAGCTTGGAAAGCTGACTGGTTACGTGGAGGAGTGCGTGTACTCCTGGCCCCACCGTCCCTCTTGCCAAGCTGGGCAGAGTACCGCAAAGCTCATAAAATGTCACGATGCACTTGGTTTTCTGTCGGATCACCTTAATTTACTACTAGAGTTATCCCACAGGAATTTACCCAGTTTACTCAGTCTGCTGAGCTCAGGGCTAGCCACCTCAGGCCCAGGTTGCTTTGAGAGCCTGCATCACATCCTCTGGTCTCATTCCTGAACCCAGTATGTTGACAGGAATTGCCTTGAAGTACTTTTCACTGGTTTAAAGTGGAACAAACAAAAACACATTAAATCCAAAGTAGGAGGCAGGGTGGCTGCCTTTGTTGTGATGTCAGTATAAGAGGGCCAACTGACCTATTCAGGAAAGGAATGCCCTTCTTTTCTGAGGTTATAATCTTCCTACTTTTTGGCGTTAAACTGCCCTTTTACAAAATGATGTTAATAGATGAGAGTTATCACTTTAAGCACATATTCACTTAGTAAAGGAAAAATTCGCAACTGTCAGTTTCCTAATTCTTTAAAAATATTTTCTTGTCTGTGAAATTCCACAATCTGGGCAGAAGTGGTTTGCTACTCTCTGTGGTCCCACCTTTCTCTTCATATGACAACGTGAGTGGGAAAGTGGGGCCAACATCCCCAATTGTAACTTCCACATTTTCCCTGGCAAATTCTCTGTGGATATTTCTTGCTGTGACCCACATAGAAACACAAAGATAGTAGTGTGGTAGAATAAGGATAATAACTCTTCACTAACTGGGTCGCTGCTTTATAGATGAATTTTGGTTTGTAGTAAATGCTTGGCCTGGTTTCACACCCCTGTGGATCATTTTCTTCCTGTGGAGTCTGATGGAATGTGACCTTCCTTGGCTGCATGTGCATGCGGCCCTCCCATGGGGAAGCCGTAGATTTTTGGCAGTCAGAGCCTCAAGGCAACTGGGACAGGATATGGAGATCTAGTCTCCCTGTTTCTTCTCTAAATTTTCTCAGAGGCATACAGTTCTTCTGAAAGATTTTAAAATGGGACTATAACAGTATTTCTAGTAACTGAAATAATGACATTGACTTCTTTATTTAGGATTATAATTACTGAAGAGTATGATCCCTCCCATGTTTAAAAGACTAATTCAAATAAAATTATAAAGATTAAAGAAAAATAAAAGTGGAGCTACTCTGATTGAGGCAGGTTTGACACCTGGGTCTATGGAACGTGAGTTGAAAATTGCTAATGTAGAAAAACTAAATTAAAATTGATTTTGGGAAGATATTTTGTTAAGAGGGCAGATAGTTGAGATATGAGTAGGTGGAGGCTGGGAAAATAAGTTTGTAACTGAAGCCAGAACACATGGTCTCTTCATTGGAAATAGATGTTCCCAGAGAATAAACATTTTTTTTGTATATTTATCTGTTGGTAACAACTGCTTCTGAACTGAACAAGGACAGTCAGGATTGCAGGGTATGAGTTTCATATGGACACACACAGAGGCTTGTGACCTAAAGGTCATGTGAAGAAAGTGGAAAAATCCTCCCCAGTTACATTTTCATCGGCTAGATTATTAGAAATATATCCAATAAATGATTTCATAAAACTTTTGAAATTTGGCTGGAAACCCTGGTAGATCTGAATCATCTGGTAAATATTTAGGAGTTTGTGTATATTATTTTCAAGAAAAGGCAAAACTGTAGAAAAAATTTTCAACAAAAACAAAACATTGCAGGATTGTTAGCTTTTGAATCAGAATTTTGGTAAAAGAATGATCCACCCCTGGGATGGGGGTCGTGGGGGGGGGGGGGGGGCGGTGGGAAGAACTATTATTTTACATAGAATTAGGTCAATTTTAAATTATCTTTCATTGCAGGTGACTGGATCAAAGTTTGCTATGATTTGCTAATTAACTCAGCAAAGTCTGGACATATGGTAGCAGCTTCATTTTTCATCACCTGATAGTTTTTAAAAAAACTTTCTTGCTTGAAAGAGTTTATGAGATTTCACTCTTACCTGCATCTTGAAACTTTAGTGTGTAACTCAATGGCAATTGAAATGTGAATTCTCCTATGTCTTAGGAGAATTGTAAAGCAGAAGGGTGGAGTTCGGAAATAATACTCCCAAGAGTGAGCCATTAAAAGTCAAGGCCATGTCGTGGTTTCCTCAGGTCATAGCCTTCTATTAATGATGGTCTTATATTTCTTTCCCAATTAGCTTCACATCTGTCATCTCATTTGTCTTTCAAATATCCATTAAGGTAAATGGGTAATGGGTATAGTAATTATGCACCTATTATACAACTTGGGAAACAGTCACAGGTGAGGAATTACTTTCCTGTCTCTCTTTACTCAATTCATTGTTCTATCTAATGAAGAGGGAATATGCTAATTGACTGTTCCACCCTCAAAGATGGCGGCGCCCACAGCCACAAGATGGCCGGCAGGGGAGGGCAGTTGTGGGCGACCGGGCTGGCAGGGGAGGGCAGTTGGGGTGACCGGGCTGGCAGGGGAGGGAGGAGGGCAGTTGGGGGCGATTGGGCTGACAGGGGAGCAGTTAGGCATTGACCAGGTTGGTAGGGGAGTGGTTAGAGGGTGATTAGGCTGGCAGGCAGAAGCGGTTAGGGGCAATCAGGCAGGCAGGCAGGCAAGCTGTTAGGAGCCAGCAGTCCCAGATTGTGAGAGGGATGTCCCACTGCCGGTTTAGGCCTGATCCCTGTGGGCGGTCAGACATCCCCCGAAGGGTCCCAGATTGGAGAGGGTGCAGGCTGGGCTGAGGGACACCCCCCTCCAGTGCACGCATTTCGTGCACTGGGCCTCTAGTTGGTCATAAAGATAACACAGATGTCAACTAGTACTTCTATATGCCAAGCACTTTACATGCATTATCTCATATTTTTTTTTGTGTGTGTGAGTAGGTATATTCCCACTTTTTTTCAGATTAGGAAACAGTGGTTTATAGAGATTTAAAAAACTTGCCAGAATTTACACAGCTCGTAAGTGGTAGAACTGGGAACTGACCCAACTGTGATTTCATGACCCATGTTTGAAACCATTACACCATACTGCCTCTTCAGTATTATGCTACAGAGAAAGCGACTTCCACAGGCCAGTTGAACCCAGCTATCTATTACTGGGCTCCCAGCCCAGTTACCCTCCTCCATGTCCAGCATCCAGAGAAGCAGAGAGTTGATTTAGACCTCCTGGGAAAGGGTTCTGGAGAGACAACAGGGTCCTGCTCTCTAGCTTAGCATCAGATGTCACATGTAAGACTCCCTCGAAGATGTTTTAAACAGCATGACAGAGACACAGCAAGTAAATATACACTCTACAAAAGGCTCAGTAAACAGTAGCTCAGTAATTTCCCAAGGCTTAAGCAGCCAAGCAGGAAACCTCAAACTGGGCATGCTCACTCAGAGTGTAGGCAGGAAACATATTACAGGTTTTATTCCATCCCGGCCTCTTCCCTTTTCTGTTGACTTGGGCAGAGTCCCAACTTTTCCTTGCAAAAGATCAAAAGTAAGACTTCTTGGCTGCTCACATCATATCATCACAGAGGTTTGGCCATCTCTCAGAAAAGATAGGCTGGGTTGCACTAAACTTTCCTCCATTGGCATTCCAGGAAACTCAGACTCCACAGAAAGACCTTAAAACCAAGTGTCTCCTTCATGCCATAGTATAGTTTTGACTGAAAAACTGAATGTACCTGATATCAAGGAAATAGCAACTCTGGGGGTACTGTCTGGACTCCCCAGTCTTTAATCTATTTAGCTTTAGAAACCCAACCCTTCTCTTTCAGACCCTAGGCCTGTACAAATGAAATTCTATTTGGGTATAAAGTTTATTCTAAAGAGAGGATGCTTATTGGACTGCCACTGCGTTTGAATCCTAATAGCTGTCTTTGTTACTTTGTTGATTATGCATTTTCTAGAGGGAATAATTTTGTAGAACTCATATTCTGGACCATATTTTGTATAAATTTCACTTTAAGGGAAGGTGTCTTAAATGCCTAATTTCTAACCTGTCATTCATTACAGCAAAAATGCATTATGTTAAATTTCTGGTCTCAGGTATTCTTATAATATGGTTTCCTCTTCTGCTTTCAAAGAGGGAGGTAGTGTCACATCTGGCAAATGGGAAAGTGTTAAATAGATAAACTGTGACTCATCAACCAACTCAGCCCTGGCCCCAGGCAGCAGGTGGTTCTTCTGATCTCTTACTAAACTGGGACTTTTACTAGAAATAGCCCTTGAGGAAGGTAGTTGAAGTAATTTGGCAGTTTTGTAAGGAGCATACACATGAACCAGAGGATAATCCTTTCGTGCCTCAATCATTTTATAAAATAGTGGTGGAAGAAGTTGTACAGGGGACCCCAAACCTGCAATTTCTGCAGTGCACGCATTGTCTAGTCATGAGTCCTAAAAGTATTGTTGGCGATGTCTTGCCTGTCTCTTACATTCCGAACTGAAGAGAATGAGGAACTCTGCATTTAGTTACATATGACTTCAAAGAAAGCTGTGTCCCTTGGAAGAGTGCACCTCCTTTGGGGAACAGGACCTCTCACTCTGAGGAGACAAGAGTAATAGGGATAGGAAACACAAACCACCCCCATGGTCATCGGGGATGATGGTAAGTGGGGCCACTCCTTCCTCCTCTTGGTTCGCAGATGCATGAATTCTTCCTATGGGAGCATAGCACCTATAGATTCAATACCTAGCAGATGGCATCCTAGCTGGTATTGCTTCTTAGCTGGTATTTCAGTTATACCTTCAATAGGACATTCCAATGCTCTATCAGGTCAGTGGCTTCTGGATGGTGTAGCATATGACATGAGTCATGTCCATTGTGAAGTGGGTTTCCTGAACACATGCTGTGTTTTGTGGGATTCCATGTCTGTGGAATAGGCACACTGTTATCCCTGGATAGTGATGCTGCTTGGGGCTCTGCAGATAGCAAAGGCAAACCCACACTCCGAATAAGTGTCTACTCCTATGATCATGAATCGTTGGCCCTTGAAGGTGTATAGTGTCAACTTGCCACCAAGTGTCTGTTTCCTCAAGGAATAGTGCCATATAGGATGCTCAACATTGATCTCTGAGTTTGGAAATTCAGAGATGGCAGTAGGTAGATTGGCCTTGGTAAGTGAGAATCATGCTCTTGGGTTCAGGTACAGCCATCATCTCTGCCACTGTGGCCACCTTGTTAGTTCAGGGTGGTTGATGACAAAGGCTGACTCATGTCAACTGACCAAGTCATTTTGGGTGTTTAATTGTTCAAAGTCTGTTCCATGGTGGATGCTTTTTGATGGGCATTAACATGTGATACAAAAATCTTCATACTTCATGGTTACAACGATATGTCCATTTACATGGATCTTTTTGTCTCTGATCTTCTGATGTCTTTTCCTTTAGGTCTCTTGACCAGCCAGCTGCCCCTCTAACCTTGCTAGTCATTGGAGCAATTTTGTTCCCTTGGTTTCTCTGCTGCCATCTGGCCTCTATTGCTTTGGGGCCCCATCAAGCCAAGATTTGTGATTGACTTTCCTACCATAGTCTCTGGCCTACAAAGGAAAGCCACCACTGAAGTTTTTGTAAAGAAGCTGGTTCCCCTCACACTAGCAAACTCCTGATGGCCTTGGTAAACGTAGTGTCCTCTTGCCTCTCCTATGAAATATATCCCTCTGTGGGCCAAATGTGACATAGCAGTGGCCCACTACCTCGTGCACATTCCCCAGGCAGGAAGACACCCCAGAGGCCTCCCTCCTACCTGCAGGAGTGGTGCTGCTTCCGTCCAGTATACCAACTTCCCTTAACCTCGCTCTCCCTTCTTCTGCCTCTTGTTGTGGCAACTCAAACATTTTCCTTTTCCTTAGCATGTTTTTTCCAGGCTTCTAGATGCCACCCTAAAAGTTTGCTCCTGGCCCAGGGGTCCCTGCCAAGGTGTTACATTCTATGTCCCAAGAGAATGCCCCCCAAGTAAATTTATTCTTGCTTATATAGTCTTGTATTCCTCCCACCATGATCAAGCACCCCCCAAATCCAGCCACTGAGGTCCTCCTTTGGACTCGCGGGACATGCTAATTCTTACAGCTCCTTTGGGGTGTAATCTCTTTCCTCTTGCGTTAGCCCTAGCATGTCACCACAGATTATGCTGGACTGTATCTATAATTATTATTTTGGCATCCAGGGGACAAGGTGGGGTCACTACTGAAGGTGACATGTGCTTACTGTGGCACAAAGGCCTCTGCAGTGTCTTCCTGCCTCGGGGATGTGTTAGCTCCTGACAAGGAGTGGGGGGCCACTTCTTTTAAGGGAGTCTGTAGAGCCGAAATTCTCAGGGGCTTTAACGCAGATGCTCCCATATTGGCCCTAGGTTTTTCCAATGAGGAGTTTTGCATAATAGACCTGCGTTGGCAAAGCATTTAAATGGTTCTGGAGCTTTGCAACTGTTCAGCTCTGGGTTTGCTCCTCACTTGTGTCTACTCTTCCACTATGGAGGATACTGCCTCTTTGTAAACTACCAAAGATTTGTGATTGTTATATTTCGTCTTTAAGTGTTTACTACCCCCCTGCAGGGCAATGCAAGTTAGTAATAACCAACGGACTCAACTATCCTTTTATGCATTGTTCTCCCCTTATCTTTCAAATGCCCAAATCTTCCTGGCCAGGGCATTCCCCTCCAATGGGATGTGTTCCCACTTCACTGACTAGTAAAATCTTCATCAACTGGCCCACCACCTTGTGCAAGGACTATTCATGCCCCACAAATCACTTGGGATGTGCTCTTTTGGCTAGATGAGGATGGATAGTCCAGCCCCCAAATTCTATCTTCCTGCCTGCTTTCTCAGCCCACCCTGCTACTGATAGTGTCAGTTCATGTTCTCTGGATATAGATGCCAAGATAGAGTTAGAAGTGCAAGGGATTTATAAGAGGAGACACCTGTGAAGGGTAAAGCATAGTGAGAGCAAGAGTAGAAATACCTTTGTATGGCTCTGTCAATCTGAAACCTGTGAAAGGAGAGGGGAAAATGAAGGAAAGGGTAGGCAGAGCCAGAGACTCAATGCAGCTCTGAGAAAAAAATATTAGCAGCCAGATAAAGAACCAGACCAGATTGCCCTGAAAGGCATGCTACCCTGGCGGGAACAGCCCTGCTCTAATACAGCTGCTGTGTAGTCACTAGCTGAGAATGGCTGTGAGTTTGACATGCTTGGTAGAGAGTCTGTGGCCTTGATCTGAATGTTGCCTTAAAGCCTCTAGGTGAGTCTGCTGGAGACTGGCAGCTAATTATGCTGAAGAACAACAGAGAAATTTGAATGATGCACCTCCATCCCCACTGGGGTGCCTGGCCAGCCTGGGTGAGGGGCTGATGGCTGTTTTCAGGCTGGTCAAGCCCCCCCCCCCCCGCGCCCTCAGTGGGGACCCTCACCCCATGGAAGTTTGGCCAGCCTGAGTGAGGGACTGATGGCTGTTTTCAGACTGGCCAAGCCCCCCGGTGACGGAAGTTCCCAGCCTCTCCTTTTTTTCTTTTCTTTTTTATTCTGGGATTTATTTACCTTCTATAATTGAAACTTTGTAGCCTGGAGTGGAGCTCAAAGCCAGCCAAGGCAGGCAGGAGGGAAGCCTCCTGCTCGCTCCAGCTCTGTGGCCACAGCCAGCTGAAAGCAGGTACCTGGGGTTTATTTACCTTCTATAATTGGAACTTTGTTGCTTTGAGTGGAGCTCAGAGCCACAGTGGCAAGCGGGAAGCTTGGCTTCTTCCATCATTGGGGCAACCAAGCCTCCTGCTTGCTCCAGCTCCGTGGCTGCCGGCCGCCATCTTGGTTGGGTTAATTTGCATATAGTTGCTCTGATTGGCTGGTGGGCATGGCTTAAGGCGTAGCAAAGGTATGGTCAATTTGCATGTTTATCTTTTATTAGTGTAAACTAGAGGCCTGGTGCACAAAAATTTGTGCACTCAGGGGTGGGGGGTCCCTCAGCACGGCCTGTGCCCTCTCGCAGTCTGGGACCCCTCAGGGGATGACCACCTGCTGTCTTAGGCCTGCTCCCTGAGGGATTGGGCCTAAGATGGCAATCAGACATCCCTCTGGCAGCTTGGCAGCCCTCGGGGGATGTCCACTTGCCAGCGGGGAGCAGGCCTAAGCTGCAGTCAGACATTCTTAGCGCTGCAGGAGAGGCTCCCACCACATTAGGAGGCAGGAGAGGCTCCCACCACCACCGCTGTACTGGCAGCCATCAGCCTGGCTTGTGGCTGAGCAGAGCTCCCCCTTTGGGAGTGCACTGACCACCAGAGGGCAGCTCCTGTATTGAGCGTCTGCCCCCTGGTGGTCAGTGTGTGTCATAGTGACCAGTCATTCCCAGTCTTTCTGCTGTTAGGGTCAGTTTGCATATTACCCTTTTACTATATAGGATAGAGGCCTGGTGCACAGGTGGGGGCCAGCTGGTTTGCCTTGGAGGGTGTCGCAGATCAGGATGGGGGTCCCACTGGGGTGCCTGGCCAGCCTGGGTGAGGGGGCTAATGGCTGTTTGCAGCTGGTCGCACCTCCTTCAGGGTGGGAGTCCCCACTGGGGTGCCTGGCCAGTCTGGGTGAGGGGCTGAGGGCCCTTTTCAGGCTGGCCAGCGACTGAAGCTCCCAGCCTCTCCTTTTTATCTTTTTTTTTATTCTGAGATTTATTTACCTTCTATAATTGAAACATTGTTGCCGTCACTGGCGCTCCCAGCTCTGAGGCCATGGCCAGCTGAAAGCAGGTATCTGGGGTTTGTTTAGCTTTTATAATTGAAACATTGTTGCTTTTGGGCTCAGAGCCGGGCCGCAGCAGGCCAGGAACCTTGGCTTCCTCCATCACTGGAGCAAGCAAGCCTCATGTTCGATTCAGCTGCGTGGCTGTCAGCCGCCATCTTTGTTGGCAGTTAATTTGCATATCGCCCTGATTAGCCAATGGGAAGCGTAGCGGAGGTACAGTTAATTACCCTTTTTTGTCTTTTATTAGATAGGATAATGATTAACCTATTTAAAAATGCAGGGACATTTCTGTTAATGAAACATTATGGTTATTATGCAAGTTTCTGACTAATCTGAATGACTTCCAGGCCAGTTTCATGAAAACTTGTAAATAGAAAGTACTGCTGGCTACGTTATGCAGAAAGGAAATTTTAAACAGAATTCAGCTAAGGTTGGTGAACATAGTGAAAGATAATAAATTAGGTAGAAACATAGTCATAGTCTTTGGTAGGAAATAGGTATTTATAGTCCTATTCAAGATTTCAATTATCTGAAATTTCTTTTCATGACCTGTCAAAAGACAACACATTTAAAAAGTGGATCTATGTCTGAGAAGCTTTGCGTTTTGTTTAGTTTATTTTGATTTAGTTGATTCTTTTTAAAAAGATTTTTATCGACTTTATTGCATTTTCATTGTTTAATAAAATTATATAGGTTTCAAGTGTATAATTCCATAATACATCACCTATATATTTTATTGTGTGTTCCCAACCCACATTCTAGTCTCCTTCTGTTACCATTTATCCCCCATGTACCTCTTCTACTTGCTCCCACTCCCCTTTCCCTCCTGCAATCACCATACCGATTTGTGTCTATGAGTTTTGTTTTGTTTTTTTTGCTTAATTACTTTACCTATTTCACCCAGCCACCTTTATCCCCAACATCTGTCTGATTATTCTCTATATCTATGAGTCTGTTTCTTTTGGTTGTTTTTTTGTTCAGTAGATTTCACATATAAGTGAAATCATATGGCATTTGTCTTTCTCTGACTAGATTATTTCACTTAACATAATACCCTCTAGAACAGCCGTGAGCAAACTACGGCCCGCGGGCCGGATCTGGCCCATTTGAAATGAATAAAACTATTGAAATAAAAGACCGTACCCTTTTATGTAATGATGTTTACTTTGAATTTATATTAGTTCACACAAACACTCCATCCATGCTTTTGTTCCGGCCCTCCAGTCCAGTTTAAGAACCCATTGTGGCCCTCGAGTCAAGAAGTTTGCCCACCCCTGCTCTAGAATCTAGAGTCTAGATCCATCCATCCTGTTGAAAAAAGTAAGATTTCCTTTTTTTTTTTTTTACAGCTGAATAGTATTTCATTATGTAAATGTACTGTAGCTTTTTTATCCACTCATCTAGTGACGGGCACCTGGACTGTTCTAAATCTTGGCTATTGTAAATAGTGCTGCAATGAACAAAGGGGTGCATGTATTATTTTAAATTATTGTTTTGAATTTCTTTGGATATATTCCCAGAAGTGGAATCTGGGTAATCCGTTCCATTTTTAATTTTTTGAGGTAACTCCATATTGTTTTCCACAGTGGCTGCACCAGTCTGCATTCCTACCAACAGTGCAGGAGGGTTCCCTTTTCTCCATATCCTTCCTAACATTTGTTGTTTGTTGATTTATTGTATGCTGGGGTCCAACCCCAGCGGGTCCAGGGGTCCCCAAAGGTGTGGATGGAGTTGGTGAAGAGGGAAAGACTCGGGGGCAGCGTTCAGTTGATCAGCATGGTTGGGTTCTCTTGCCTGGTTCTATTGCCAGGTTCTGTAGGTTCTCCAGCCAAGTTCGGTCGTGAAGAAGGAAGGACACGGAGACAGTGTTCAGTTGATCAGCAGCCTAGCCAGGATCTCCAGCCAGGTTCTGGTCTGGATCTCCAGAGAGGTTCTGCTTAGGATCTCCAGCCAGGTTCTGTGTCCATGTTCTCTCGCTAGGTTCTCCAGCCAGGTTCTGTCACCAGGTTCTAGTCAGGTTCTCTTGCCATGTTCTATCCAGGTTCTGTAGCCAGGTTCTGTCTCTAGGTTCTTCAGCCAGGTTCTCTCTCTAGGTTCTGTCTCTAGGTTCTGTCCCTAGGTTCTGTGGCCAGTTTCTGTCCAGGATCTTTTTTATTTTTTATTTTTTATTTATTGCTTAAAGTATTACAAAGGGTATTACATATGTGTCCATTTTATCCCCCCACCCTAGACAGTCCCCTAGCCTCCCCTATCCCCCAATGTCCAGGATCTTTTGCCATGTTCTCTCCAGCGAAGTTCTTCTGTCTCTAGGTTCTGTGTAGGTTCTGTGTTTAGGTTCGGTGTCTCTTGGTTCTGTCTTCTAAGTTCTGTCTTCTTACATCTGTATTTATACCAGTTGATTCCAATCCTATCAATCTCGATTCCAAAGGTTAGGGCATTTCTTATCTCCATTCCAGGGAGTAAAGATTATGTAGCTTAAGCATGATTGTTCGTAGTTAAATTGATTAATTACCCGCCTGGCACTTAGTTAAGAGGTTTTATTCCCTCCCTAACTTCAGGGGAAAATCCCTACCTGAGGAAACAACCTTTCTCAGAGAGGTGACCTTGGTTAAAACACATAGTGCCAAGAAGGTGAGCAAACATTAAGAACAGTATGCCATATATGCCAGGTCCCTTGAAACAGCAAGCATGGACCGGCTCCTGGCAATTGTATTTATTTCTTTTTTGAAATATATTTTTTATTGATTTCAGAGAGGAAGGGAGAGGGAGAGAGAGATAGAAACATCAATGATGAGAGAGAATTATTGATCGGCTGCCTCCTGCATGCCCCACACTAGGGATCAAGCCTGCAACCTGGGCATATGCCCTGATGGGGAATTGAACCGTGACTTTCTGGTTCATAGGTCAACCACTGAGCCAAGCTGGCAAGGCCTGTTTGTTGATTTATTAATGCTAATCATCCTGACAGTTGTGAGATGATTGTGGTTTTACATCTCTCTGATGATTAGTGACTTCAAACATCTTTTTATATGTCTATTGGCCATCTCTATGTCCTCTTTGGAGAAGTGTCTATTCAGGTCCTTTGCCCATTTTTTAATTGAATTGTTTGTATTTACTTTTGATGTTGAGTTCTTTATAAGTTTGAATATTAATCCCTTATTAGATGTATCACTGGCAAATATGTTCTCCCATTCTGTGGGTTGTCTTTTCATTTTGTTGATGGTTTCATTTGCTGTGTAAATATTTTTTAGTTTAATGTAGTCCCATTTTTTAATTTTTTTCTTTTGTTTCCCTTGACCAAGGAGATATATCAGAAAAAAAATATTGCTATGAGAAATGTTTGAGATTTTACTGCCTATGTTTTCTTCCAGGATTTTTATGGTTCTACGTCTTCCATTTAAGCCTTTAATCCATTTGAGTTTATTCTTGTGTATGGTGTAATAAGGTAGTCTAATTTCTTTTTTTGCATGTATTTATTCAATAAATGGTGCTGAAAAAATTGAACAGACTGTCTTTACCCCATTGTATGTTCTTGCCTGTTTTGTCAAATATTAATTGACCATAAAGGCATGAGTTTATTTCTGGGCTCTCTATTCTGTTCCATTGGTCTATATGTCTGTTTTTATGCCAGAATTATGTTGTTTTGATTACTATGGCCTTGTAGTATAGTTTGATATTAGATAGTGATACCTCTACTTTGTTCTTCTTTCTCAAGATGATTGAGGTTATTTGGGGTCTTTTGTGGTTCTACATAAATTTTTTAAAAATATATTTTATTGATTTTTTACAGAGAGGAAGGGAGGGGGATAAAGAGTTAGAAACATTGATGAGAGGGAAACATCAATCAGCTGCCTCATGCACACCCCCCACCAGGGATGTGCCCACAACCAAGGTACATGTCCTTGACTGGAATTGAATCCAGGATCCTTCAGTCTGCAGGCCGTTGCTCTGTCCACTGAGCTAAACAGTTAAGGCTGTGGTTCTATATAAATTTTTGGAATATTTATTCTAGCTCTGTGAGATATGCCTTTGGTATTTTGATAAGAATTGTGTTGAATCTATAGATTTATTTGAGTAATATAGACATTTTAATGATGTTAATTCTTCCTATTCATGAACATGGTATATGCTTCCACTTTTTTGTATCTTCCTCAATTTCTTTCTTCAGTATTTTATAATTTTCTGAGTTCAGGTCTTTTACCTCCTTGGTTAAATTTATTTCTAGGTATCTTATTTATTTTGTTGCAATTGTAAATGACAATTTTTTTTTTTAGTTCCTCTTTCTCATTATTGATATATAAAAATGCAATTGATTTCTGGATATTTATTTTGTATCCTGCTATTTTACTTAATTCATTTTTCAGTTCTAGTAGTTTTTTGGTGGAATCTTTAGGATTCTCTATTTATAGTATCATGTTATCTGCAGATAATGACAGTTTTACTTTTTCCTTTCCAATTTGGATGCCTTTTATTTCTTCTTGTCTGATTGCTGTGGCTAATTTAGTTGATTTTTAAAAAAATAGTTCATGCTGTTCTGTTTTTTGATAGGGCTTAGAAATCTCTCAAGGAAAAAGCAGTGTTTTGGATGCCTGCCTGTTTTTGTTTTTTTTTTAAAAAATAATTTCCTCAATGTTGACTATATACTATTCTAGAATATAAAGATGAGTGTTCTCTACACTTAATGGAAGTTAGATCTCTCCTGAACAAGGCAAAAACAAGGAATTGTCTACTTTGTGTTAATTGCAGTGACTTTGAGTGAGTTAGTTTTTTTACCTCTTTAGGCTGAAAATTCTTTTTTTTTTTTTTAAATATATTTTTATTGATTTTTTACAGAGAGGAAGGGAGAGGGATAGAGAGTTAGAAACATCAATGAGAGAGAAACATCGACCAGCTGCCTCCTGCACACCTCCCACTGGGGATGTGCCCACAACCAAGGTACATGCCCTTGACCGGAATCGAACCTGGGACCCTTCAGTCCGCAGGCCGACGCTCTATCCACCGAGCTAAACCGGTTTTGGCTAGGCTGAAAATTCTTGATCTGCAAGAGGAAAAAGTTCTCATACATAATTGAATGAGGAAAAATATAAACATTGTCAAGAGTGCAAGGTTTAAGAAAAACACCTATAAATGATAATTATTACTTACTTTAAAATATCAATTTCTCCATTTTTATTTATTTCTATTCCCCCCCCCCCCCAAAGAAGAACTGTTACTTTCTTCCTTTTTTTAAAAAAAATATATTTTATTGATTTTTTTACAGAGAGGAAGGGAGAGGGATAGAGAGTTAGAAACATCGATGAGAGAGAAACATCAATCATCTGCCTCCTGCACGCCCCTACTGGGGATGTGCCCGCAACCAAGGTACATGCCCTTGATCGGAATCGAACCCGGGACCCTTCAGTCTGCAGGCCGATGCTCTACCCACTGAGCAACACCGGTCAGGGCTACTTTCTTCCTTAATGTGGTGATATTCATTGGTGTTCTTTCCCTCTCTTCCTCAAGATTATTTCTTAGAATGTTTCCTTCATATATAAGACATTTCTATCTCTTATCATTTTTTGTTATTTCTATATTTAGTCTCTATTTTATAACTAGCTTTATAAAAGCTCTAAAAGCTCATTTAAACATTTCTTTGATTAAATCAAGTTATTCTCAGATTATTTCCCTACTCCCTTGCCCCTTCTTTCTTTTATTCTTTGACTTTCTCTTCTGAGACATCATCCCATTTTCATGTTCCTTTCTTCTTTCTGAAATACAGTTAACCTACATTTTTTGAAATATTTGGTTTCATTGATTTTCTGTATTTGAGAAATCCTTCAATAGATTTCAAAGAGTTGTCCAGTTCAAATTATATTTCTAAGAAAGATATTCTTTACTATGAAAACTTTCTTCTTTCACTTTTCTGGATGTTTCTTTTCTTTCAGTTCCCTTTTGTTCTCCTTTCACTTTTTTATCTTCTTCAGAAGACACAACAACTTCCTCTTTCTGGATTGTCTTTGGTTTATTGGTAGAATGATTCCAAGACAAAATGTCAGAGATTTTTCCTTTTATTCTAGAAAGATGCTCCCAACATCTCTTCTTCTCTCCGCATGGGTAGGTTCATTTTCATAAATTCTATTTTCTAGTTTTTCTTTAAGAGTATGTAAACAGTGATTTCCAAAGTTTGCCAGTTTTTTTTTGGCGGGGGGGAGGGAGCACCAGATGACTTACTTTATCTTCTTATATTAGACAGGCTTACTTATTTAAGTGCCATATTCAAAATGCCAAAAGCAGGTGGTTTGCGGTTGTTTACTTGCATTTCATTAATTTATCTGAATTGGATAACTTACCTTCTTTCAGTTAAACTCAATCTGTTAGGCTTCCCAAATGTTTAATTAAAAATTTCTCTCCAGATCCTGTTCCAACTTTAAGCACACCAAGGCGTTACAATGATGTTTTTGGAATTCTCTTGTTTAGCCAAGTTGAGGATGCAGTGGTGTCTCATTTTCACAAAAGGCTAGTCCAGTCTCAGACACTTCAGTTTCAACTTTTTAATAAAAATTTTTTCAAAACACAAATGCTAACTCCCTTCCTCCTTCTTTTTGTTGATTAAATTCAGGAGTTGTTTGCTCATTCTGATACAATTTGTTTGACAAACCAGTTATTTGGAATAAAAGTTTTTATTCAACATGATTCTTAGGTGTCAAATTATAAGTCAAAAATATGACCAAAATATAACTGCCCTATTTTCTCATGCTCTTTACCTTTATTTTAAAATCTTCATCCAAAGACATGCTTAGAGAGAGAAAGGGAGAGAGAAAAACATCAATTGGCTGCACCTACCGACCGGGAATGGAACCTGCAACCCAGGTATGTGCCCTGACCAGGACTCAAATAGGCAACCTTTTTGGTGCACAGGATGATGCTCAACCAACTGAGCCACTCCAGACAGTCTACCTTTTATTTCTTAATAGAATTTATCCTTAATTCTGCTTTTTATTCTTGAAAAACACTCATCTTACTGGTTTTTTCGAAGTGTAAAACAATTTTTCCTCATTTCAAAAGAATCCTCTCTCCTCATTTTGAGCAAAAAAGGTTCATGGAAAATGATTTCTTTGATAAAAGTCAATAGCACAATGAGATATTATTTCATACCCCTGGGATGGCTGGAATAAAAGACAGATAATAGCAGGTGTTGATGAAGCTCTGGAGAAATTGTAATTTTACACTCTGCCGGTAGGAATGTAAAATGGCGTAGCTATTTAGGAAAAACAGTTTATTAGTTCCTCAGAAGTTTAAATGCAGAGTTAGCATATGATCCAGCAATTCAACACCTAGACATGTACCCAGGAGAAGTGAAAACATGTGTCCACATAGGTGTGCATAGCAGCACTATTTATACCAAAAGGTAGAATCAGCCCCACTGCCTATTAACTGATGAGCAGGTAAATCAAAGATGGTATACTGATAAGTGGAATATTATTTGGCTATGAAAAGGTGTGAAGTACTGATATGCAGCAACATGGATGAACCTTGAAAAAATTATGCTAACTGAAAGAAACCAGACACAAAAGAATACATTGGTTATGATTCTATTTATGTTAAATTGGTAAATCTAGAATACATGAAGCAAATTAGTGATTGCCTAGGGCTGGGCTGGTGGTAGGGGGCTGCACCAGGATGGGTAATAACTTCTAATGGGAATAGGACTTATTTTTGGGGTGATTAAAGTGTCCTAAAACTGTGGTGATAGTTGTACATATTTGAATATACTAAAAACCATTGATTTATATATTTTAGATGGGTTAATTATAGGTATGTGAATTATATCTTAGTAAAGCTTTTTAAAAAAGAAATAAAAATAATTTTTAAAACACATTTATTTTCCAATGATTGTTTGAAATGTTTATTTCCTCATGAAATGTTTATTTATGAGCAATGTTCTTGTATCTTCTTGATGTAAATTTTTTCCCTTTACCTCTGAAGTCAGGCTCATTCCTCTGATTAATAATTGCATCTTGTTCTGATAGACTATGTTCTGCTTCCTTTAAGTTCCAAAATAAATCCAGATTGTGCTGCTTCTTTATGAGGGATAAGGCTAAGCCTTTACCTTTTTGAAACAGTAAACATTTTAAGTTTAGGGGGCATAAATTTTATAGTGCTTGGTTAAATTTATGATTTTGAGCTACGTATTTCAAATATATGTAAAATTATACATTTAATGAAGCCCTGTTTACCTATTACCCAGCTTTAATAATTACCAGCTCATGTGCTATCTTGTTTCATCTAGACTCTACCTACTTTCTTTCCTGTCCCCCAACAGTTTTATGAAGCAAATCTTAGATCAGTGATGGCAAACCTTTTGCGCTCGGCATGTCAGCATTTAAAAAAACCCTAACTTAACTCTGGTGCCGTGTCATATATAGAAATTTTTTGATATTTGCAACCATAGTAAAACAAAGACTTATATTTTTGATATTTATTTCATATATTTAAATGCCATTTAACAAAGAAAAATCAACCAAAAAAAGTGTTTGCGTGTCACCTCTGACACACTTCTCATAGGTTCACCATCAATGTCTTAGATATTCCTTTCATCTGTAAAGATTTCCATATTAAAAGATAAGCTTTATATTTTGTAAACATAACCATACCATGATCATACCTAAAAATTAATGTTACAGGGAGAAACTAAGATGGCGGCATAGATAAACACCGGGAAATAGTCGCCTCCCACAGCAATTGAAAATTATCCCAAAGGACGGAGCAAACATCGTCCAGAAAAACAGGAAGGCTGGCTGAGTGTAATTTCTACAACTAGAAGAAAAGAAAAGCACGCTGAGAGCCAGAGGAGCTGCGGAGGCTGAGTGCAGAGGTACAGCGGCGGCTCGCGCGCGCGGATAGGGGGTGGCACCTGAGGACGCGGCTGTCTTTTTGAATCACAAGCTCCCGACTGCTCTGAACTCCGGTTCCGGGAAGTCTCTGGGGACCCAGGTCTCATACGGGGAGAGGCGACTCTGTCAGGCTGCAGCGGGCGAACTTGAGGGCGGATTTCCCTCAGAGGTGCTTGCAGCCGTTACCAGGACACTGAGACGCGCGACTCTGGGCGCGGAGAATCAGCCATAGCTTCTTTCTACGCCCTTTTGACTCCCTGAGACCCCGCCCCACCCAGGCTGCAGCAGAGGCTTTTGCATGTGAATGTACCTAACTACACCCCAGCCAAGCAGACCCGGAACTTCCAAGAGAAGGCCCAAGGCCCTGCAGCGGCGTGCATTGCTTCACAGCTGAGCCTCTTCGTGGCCCCGGCTGTGAGGCCTCAGGCAGGGGCTGAATTAGCACCTCCTTAGATCCAGGAGCCACTGTACCCAGTGGTCAGAGGAGGACCATTCTCCCACTTCAGACACAGCTGCTTCCCACAGCCAATTGGCCTGGAGGTCAATTCCTCCCAGTGATCCTACATCAACCAAGGCACCAAGAGTGCACCAAGAGTGTCCACCCCAGGTAACTGGGGAGGCTGAGCCACTGGGCCCTACAGGACACCTGGTGCGCAGGGCCACTCTATCAACACAGGGAAGCAGCCAAAATGCGGAGACAAAGAAACAGGTCACAATTGTCAGAAACGGAGGAGGACAGACGACTGGATATAGAGTTCAAGGCCACATTTATAAGGTTTGTCAAGAATTTTATGGAAACCGCCGATAAATTTAATGAATCCCTCAAGGAGTATAGTGAGACCATGGAGGACATGAAAAAGGACCAACTAGAAATTAAGCATACACTGACTGAAATAAAGAATAATTTACAGAGATCCAACAGCAGACAAGAGGATCCCAAGAATCAAGTCAAAGATTTGAAATGCAAAGAAACAAAAAATACCCAACCGAAAAAGAAAAAAGAAAAGAGATTCAAAAAATATGAAGATAGTGTAAGGAACCTCTGGGACAACTTCAAGCGTACCAACATCAGAATTATAGGGGTACCAGAAGGAGAGAGAGGGCAAGATATTGAAAACCTTTTTGAAGAAATAATGACAGAAAACTTCCCCCACCTGGTGAAAGAAATGGACCTACAAGTCCAGGAAGCACAGAGAACCCCAAACAAAAGGAATCCAAAGAGGACCACACCAAGACACATCATAATTAAAATGCCAAGAGCAAAAGATAAAGAGAGAATCTTAAAAGCAGCAAGAGAAAGACAGTCAGTTACCTACAAGGGAGTACCCATCCGACTGTCAGCTGATTTCTCAACAGAAACCATGCAGGCCAGAAGAGAGTGGCAAGAAATATTCAAAGAGATGAATAGCAAGAACCTGCAACCAAGATTACTTTATCCAGCAAAGCTATCATTCAGAATGGAAGGTCAGATAAAGAGCTTCACGGATAAGAAAAGGCTGAAGGAGTTCATCACCACCAAACCAGCATTATATGAAATGCTGAAAGGTATTCTTTAAGAAGAGGAAGAAGAAAAAGGAACTCTTACCATTTGCCACAGCATCGATGGAACTGGAGAGCGGATAAATACCACAAGATCTCACTTATTTGTGGAATATAATGAACAACATAAACTGATGAACAAGGACTGATCCAGAGACGGAGAGGCTTTGATTGGACTGTCGGGCCTTGGAGGGAAGGTAGGGGAGGGTGGGGGCAAGGGGGAAGGATCAACCAAAGGACTTATATGCAAGCATATAGGCCTAACCAATGGACATGGACAACGGGGGGGTGAGGGGATGAGCGGGGGGGGGGGGGTTGAGGGTACACATATGTAATATCTTAATCAATAAAAAAATATATAAAAAAAATTAATGTTACAATAATCTACACTAATAAAAGACAAACATGCAAATTGACCATACCTTTGCTATGCCTTAAGCCACGCCCACCAGCCAATCAGAGCGACTATATGCAAATTAACCCAACCAAGATGGCGGCCGGCAGCCACGGAGCTGGAGCAAAGAGGAGGCTTGGTTGCCCCAATGATGGAGGAAGCCAAGCTTCCTGCCTGCCGCGGTGGGCTCTGAGCTCCACTCAAAGCAACAAAGTTTCAATTATAGAAGGTAAATAAACCCCATATACCTGCTTTCAGCCGGCTGTGGCCATGGAGCTGGAGTGAGCAGGAGGCCCGTCCTGGATGGCTCTGAGCTCCACTCCAGGCTACAAAGTTTCAATTATAGAAGGTAAATAAATCCCAGAATTAAAAAAAAAAAAAAAGGAGGGGCTGGGAACTTCCATCACCAGGGGGCTTCGCCAGCCTGAAACCAGCCCTCAGCCCCTCACCCTGACTGGCCAGGCACCCCAGTGGGGATCCCCCACCCTAAAGGGGGTGTGGCCAGCCTGAAAACAGCCATCAGCCCCTCACCCAGGCTGGCCAAACCTCCATGGGGTGAGGGTCCCCACAGGGGGTGGGGGGGCTTGACCAGCTTGCAAACAGCCATTAGCCCCTCACCCACGGGGGGTGGGGGTTGACCAGCCTGCAAACAGCCATCAGCCCCTCACCCAGGCTGGCCAGGCACCCCAGTGGGGACCCCCACCCTGAAGGGGTGTGACCAGCCTGCAAACAGCCATCAGCCCCTCACCGAGGCTGGCCAGGCACCCAAGCTGGACCCCCACCCTGATCCGGGACACCCTTCAGGGCAAACCAGTCGGCCCCCACCCGTGCACCAGGCCTCTATCCTATATAATAAAAGGGTAATATGCATATTGACCCTAATAGCAGAACGACTGGGAATGACTGGTCACTAGGACACACACTGACCACCAGGGACCAGACGCTCAATGCAGGAGCTTCCCCCTGATGGTCAGTGTGCTCCCACAGGGGAAGCTCTGCTCAGCCACAAGCCAGGCTGACGGCTGCCAGTGCCGCGGTGGTGGTGGGAGCTTCTCCTGCCTCCTCAGCGGTGCTAAGGATGTCCGACTGCAGCTTAGGCCTGCTCCCTGCTGGCAAGTGGACATCCCTCGAGGACTTCCAGGCTGCCAGAGGGATGTGTGACTGCCAGCTTAGGCCCAATCACCCGGGGAGCGGGCCTAAGCCAGCAGTTGGTCATCCCCTGAAGGGTCTCAGACTGGGAGGGGGCACAGGCCAGGCTCAGGGACCCCCACCCCTGAGTGCACAAATTTTTGTGCACTGGGCCTCTAGTTCAGGGGTCCTCAAACTTTTTAAACAGGGGGCCAGTTCACTGTCCCTCAGACCGTTGGAGGGCCGGACTGTAGTTAAAAAAAAAACTATGAACAAATTCCTATGCACATTGCACATATCTTATTTTGAAGTAAAAAAAACAAAATGGGAACAAATACAATATTTGTATTTGCATGTGGCCCGCGGGCCGTAGTTTGAGGACCCCTGCTCTAGTTAAACAATAAAACGGACAGTAGTAATAAATATTATCTAATATCTAAATTTCATGCATTTTGGGTCCAGCCAGGTGGCTCAGTTGGTTGGAGCATTGTTCTGTACACCAAAAAGTTTAGTGGTTCAATTCTTGGTCAGAGCACTTACCTAGGGTGTGGGTTTGATCACTGATTGGGGTGTCTACAGGAGGCAGCCTATCAATGTTTCTCACATCGATGTTTCTCTTTCTCTCTCTCTCTCACAAATAAACATACCCTCAGGGGAGTATTAAAAATAAATAAATAAATACATACATTTTGTCCATTTCCTTGAATGATTGATTATAATAGCACTTTGTTAGGGTGCAAGTAAGGTTTAATCATTGAGACTGCATTTCTTATCTTTTAATCTGTGGTTTCACTTCCTTTTCTTTTCTCCCCCTTTAAATCTATTTTTTGCTTTTGAAATAATTAGGAGGTTTCCACACAGTCTGTAGTTTGCTGATTGCCTCTTCATGGTGTTGATGAATATGCTTCTCTGCACCCTGTTTTTCCTATAAATTAGTGGTTAAATTTAGTGGTTGATCAGATTAAATACTTCATAGGTTGTTGTGTTGGGTGCTCTACCCAGAGGTACATAAATGTCTGGTATTCTCCTTTTCGGGGATGTTAGCAACCACTGATGACTATTTTCTAGATCCATTAATTCATAAGGCATTCCAAAGTGTGGCATTTTGTTTTTAATTTTTCTTTATTAGCTGGAATACTTTCATCTTACAGAAAGCCTTCCCCTCAACAACCATTAAGGTTCTCTGAGGTCCAGTTCATAAAGGAAAGGCAAGAAAGGTGTCTGCTTCTTTCTCTTCATTGGTCAGCTTTAAAAACATGAAGTTATTTAAACACATGAGACATATTCTAATAGATTGCAGGTATTATCCTTATTGGTGCCTAAATTTTTCCATATTTGGCCAGCAGGAACATTCAAGTTGGTTCCTGGGTCCTCTAGATTCAACTCTAGTAGTGTTTGATGACTTCTTTACTTTAATGTAACCAGTTGTTATGGGCTCATCTTTTTTTTATACTCACCCAAAAAGATGTTTTTTTGATTTTTTTGAGAGAGAGGGAGAGAGGGAGGGAGGGAGAACAAGAGAGAGAGAGAGAGAGAGAGAGAGAGAGAGAGAGAGAGAGAGATCATTGTGAAAGAGAAACATCGATTGGTTGCCTCCTATAAGTGCCCTGACCAGAATCAAACCTGCAACCCTTTTTAGTGTATGGGGCCACGCTCCAACCAGTTGAGCCACCCAGTCAGGGTAGGGATCGTCTGTTACATTTCCTGCTCCACACCTGAATTTGTCATCATTCCAAGAAGCCCTGAGATTTTGTTTGTTTGTTTTCTGAGACTATTATGTGGATGCTATGGCTGCTTATTGTTTCTGGTTTGGTCATTATTTCTAGGTTTTTTCAGTGGACAGGTATAGGAAATATTTTTTTAAGTTAAATTATGAATTCATACTGATAATTCATACTTTTAATTCAAAAACAGGACTTTAACTTAATTTAATTGATCTTACATCCATGTCTCCTTTTTCTATATCAAAATCTCTATTCTTAACATCAGTATAACTCATTTTCCTTATCCCACACTACACATAGTAGTCCAAGAGGAGCATTACTAATGCTACTCTCAACAATGAAAAGTTTAAAATTGTTTGCATTGCTTTTTATAATGAGGGTATATACCCAATAGAATGGCCAGACTCATTATTATGCTTTTAAGTTTCTGGTGGGTTATACTACCAATTGGACATATATTTAGTTTCTTAAATTAAAAAAACCCTTTAAAAATTAAGGTATAATTTACATACTGTAAAATTCATCCCTTTAAATGTATAGTTCTTTTGGTTTTGACAAAAGCATAAAATCATATACTCTGCACTAAAACCAAGATCTGGAACAGTTCCATCCCCTCCAAAATTGCCCGAACCCCTTTGTAGTCAACTCCCACTCTAGTTCCTAGCAGTCACAATCTATTTTCTGTCATTGTAGTTTTGCTTTTATCCAGAATGTCACATAAATGGAATCATTCAATATATAGGTTTTTTAGTATGGACTCAGCATAAAAGGATTGCTTTTTAAAATTTAATTTTGTTAAATAATGATATAAAATATTTATGATTTCACAGTCAAATCAACAGAGGTTTATGCAAAAAATGTAGCTTGTATTCTTGTCCTTTCTACTTTATTCCCTTCCTCCCTGTATATAGATAGCCATTTTCTATATTTTGATATTTATCTTTATATATCTGTCTGACTACCAATTGCATATCTCCCTCTCCCTTCTTAAACAGTTAACATACACATTTTTCTCGGGTGGTACATTTTACTTTAAATTACTTTCAAGGACTCAGCATTAAAAGGGCTTAAGGATACTAACATATTTGACTAATCTCTAGTATTAAATAGAAATTTTGGGTTTGATAAAAAGAATAAATACATCACCATCTTTCCTTTATTATTCCCAAATGTTGTTGAGTCAGTGCTGGACATGAGTCCACTGCTGTGGATGTGGGCATTGGTGGTGCTTGTGCTACAGTTTAGAATTGGCTAGGATTTCCTGAGTCCTCAGTGTCAAAGTGTACCTAGTGCAAGCTAATGCTACAAAGAATAGCAATTATTGAGTATCTACTTGTGCCAGACACATGCAAGATAGGGGCGAAAAGGCTGGGAACAAGTCAAATACTTTCTCTGATCTCACAATTGTACAGTTCCCTCAGAAAAGGGTGAGGAATGTTTGCCATATGTAAAAGATGGGAGAAGCTGAGATTTCCTATTTTCTGCTGTGGTAGCCAGATCTTGCCATAGGAGTAGCCATATTAGGTAGCACTTCTCTTAAGGCCCCCCCTTGACTTTAGAATATCTCCCTCCTACGTCTGATTTGGGGACTGAAGTTTCCATTTCTGCCAAAGTCATTCTTTGGTCTATCATCTTCATAAACACTTGTTTAAATGTACCTAGAAGTAGCAGCTCATTAATATATTAGATCTTGTTTCATTTTTTATCCAAGGCATTTAATAGGTTTCTAGAAGATGGAAGGACCCAGAGGAATATTAATAAGGAAGGTATGGGGAGGACAGCAGGGTCAGATTGTAGCTATAATGAAACTCAGGTAGCTGTCGTACAGAATGACAGATAATTCAAATGATCTCCATAGGTTGGGAAGATGGGCCTAGTTTCAACAGGATAAAATACTACTTGGATAGATAACATTTAGAATTCTTCATCAAAGAGCTAAACACACACACCTGGCCCAGGAGTTGGAGACGCTGAAAGAAGATCCAAGTGAAAGTACAACAGGTTGCAGACCCAGCTGCCGCCTCATGACAATGAGATGAGCCAGCAGAGATAAGTAGCAACCTGTGTGAGTTACAAATTGCTGCTTCATCATTTCTGCTTATCAAACCTCCCACAGGAATCTTTCTTATAGCCAGCCCTCATCTGAAATATACAAGATAGGGAATTCTGGGAAATACAGTTTAACTTAGACACATTAAAAAGCAACCACAGGTGTGTATTCTTTAAAATTATTTATTGTTGAAAGTATTACATATGTCCCCCTTTTCCCCCATTGTCCTCTCCTAGCCTGCCCCCATACCCCAGCCTAGGCCTTCACTCCACTATTGTCTGTGTCCAATGGTTATGCTTATATGCACACACGTTCTTTGATTGACCTCTTACCTGCTTATATGCACACATGCTCTTTGGTTGATCCTCCCCTGCCTTCCCTCAGAGGTTTGACAGTCTATTCTATGTCTTTGGATCTATTTTAGTTCATCAGTGTATGTTGATTATATTCCACAAATAAGTGAGATCATGTGATATTTATCTTTCTCTGACTGGCTTATTTCACTTAGCATAATGCTCTCCAGATCCATCCATACTGCTGCAAATGGTAAGAGTTCTTTCTCTTTTATAGCAGCGTAGTTTTCCATGGTGTAGATGTACTACTGTTTTTTAATCCACTCATCTGCTGATGGGCACTCAGGCTGTTTCCAAATCTTTTTTTAAAAAATAAATCTTTATTGTTCAGATTATTACAGTTGTTCCCCCCCCCCAATAGCTCCCCTCCATCCAGTTCCCACCCCACCCTCTGCCCTTACCCCCCCCCCCCCACTGTCCTCATCTATAGGTGTACGATTTTTGTCGCCAGGTTAAAGGTCATACACATGGAAACTGTAGCTATTTCCATCCTCAACGTGTCCTTATGCTCGGAAAGGTCTCTCATGACTTGTTCACGCTCTACTCAGAAAGGGTGCAGAGCCACGTTACGGTTTTTTAAAATAATGAATCCTCTTATGTTTAATATGAGGATTTTGCTACCAAAACTGAGGAGAAAGCAACACTACAGCTGCTCTCACCACTCTCGCCCTTCAGGTGATAGTTGTGCGTGGGGCTGTGAGCTGGTTCGTGGGCCTTCGACGAAGCCATTTGGGCGGCTCACACGGTTCTGCTGGCTTCCCAGGGGCCATTGTAGCCTCGCAGGGGCCATTGTAGCCTCACAGGGGCCGTCGCAGCCTCACGCAGCCTCACAGGGGGCGTCGGAGCCTCACAGGGGGCGTCGCAGCCTCACACAGCCTCACAGGGGCCGTTGCAGCCTCACACAGCCTCACAGGGGGCGTCGGAGCCTCACAGGGGGCGTCGCAGCCTCACAGGGGGCGTCGCAGCCTCACACAGCCTCACAGGGGGCGTCGGAGCCTCACAGGGGGTGTCGCAGCCTCACACAGCCTCACAGGGGGCGTCGGAGCCTCACAGGGGCCGTCGCAGCCTCACACAGCCTCACAGGGGGCGTCGGAGCCTCGCAGGGGGTGTCGCAGTCTCGCAGTGGCCATCGGAGCCTCACACAGCCTCACAGGGGGCGTCGGAGCCTCACAGGGGCCGTCGCAGCCTCACACAGCCTCACAGGGGGCATCGGAGCCTCACAGGGGCCGTCGCAGCCTCACACAGCCTCACAGGGGGCGTCGGAGCCTCGCAGGGGGCGTCGGAGCCTCACACAGCCTCACAGAGGGCATCAGAGCCTCACAGGGGGCGTCGGAGCCTCACACAGCCTCACAGGGGGCGTCGGAGCCTCACAGGGGGCGTCGGAGCCTCGCAGGGGGCGTCGCAGCCTCACACAGCCTCACAGGGGGCGTCGGAGCCTCACAGGGGGCGTCGGAGCCTCACAGGGGGTGTTGCAGCCTCACACAGCCTCACAGGGGGTGTCGGAGCCTCACAGGGGCCGTCGCAGCCTCACACAGCCTCACAGGGGCCGTCGGAGCCTCACAGGGGGCGTCGGAGCCTCACACAGCCTCACAGGGGGCATCGGAGCCTCACGGGGTGTTGGAGCCTCACACAGCCTCACAGGGGGCTTCGGAGCCTCACAGGGGGCGTCGGAGCCTCGCAGGGGGCGTCGCAGCCTCACACAGCCTCACAGGGGGTGTCGGAGCCTCACAGGGGGCGTCGCAGCCTCACAGGGGGCGTCGGAGCCTCACAGGGGGTGTTGCAGCCTCACACAGCCTCACAGGGGGTGTCGGAGCCTCACAGGGGCCGTCGCAGCCTCACACAGCCTCACAGGGGGCGTCGGAGCCTCACAGGGGGCGTCGGAGCCTTGCAGGGGGCGTTGCAGTCTCGCAGTGGCCGTCGCAGCCTCACGCAGCCTCACGCAGCCTCACAGGGGGCACCGCATCCCACGTTGGCAGTGAAGGTGTGAGACAGAAGCTCCTCTCGCTGTCTCCTGCTGCTCCCTTGCATATCGCTGATGCTGCAACTTTCTGAGAGCAGTCTGCAGGTGCTGGACATCATACTTTAAGTGGTCAACATGAAGTTTGGCATTCTGTCTTTTGTTGGGAGGTTCCTTGCTGGACAAAATCTCCAGGCGTTCTAGCTGGCTGACTATCTGGTATGCTTGCTTGGATTTCATTTTCTACTAAGTGCACAGACTGCTTGTCTGCCGTCTCCCGGCGTCCCATGTGAGACTGGATCTGGTGGATCTGCTTGTGCGTTTGCTGGTACAGCGGTTCCATGTCGCCGGCCCAGCCGGGTCCGGCTCCGGCTTCCTCCAAACCTGAGTCTGCTTCTTGAGTGTGTCCCTTATGGATGCGATGAGTTGAAATCAGCAATTTGTTGGGTTAGGCTGCAAAAGTGCAGGTGGTTCCTTTTGTGCCACTGGCACAGGTTGGGTGGGGATGTAAATTGAGTAGGGCAGGGTCTCAGAGAATCACCAGGGTGGAGCAAACAGCAATGGTTGTTGTCAGTGTCTCCGCGACTCCGCGCCCCTGCAGCAATAATGATCCCTGCGAGCAGCTCCGTGAGAAAGCCACCCTCACGCTCTGACCCGCTGCAAAACAGTCCAGCCTCTCCCCATAGGAGTCTGAGACCTCAGAATCCCGCCCCAAACAGACTCAGTGGGTTTGAGAGCTTGTATCCCCTTCCTATTGAAAAAAACCGTGCATCCAGTTGCAGCCTGCCTGGCACGTGCCTCCGTACCTCTGTTCTTGGCGCCTCAGCACCTCCTACTCAGTCTCAATGTGCTTCTTTCTTTCCTTCCAGTTGTAGAACTTCCACGGGGCCATCTTTCCCGTGGTTCTGGATGATAGCTGCTTTGTCTTATAGTTGGTAGTTTTAATGTTGTTGGAGGCAGCACGCACAGGTCTATACCGTATGCCACCATCTTGGTTCCCCCAAATCTTAGTTATTGTAAATTGTGCTGCTATGAACATAGGGGTGCATATATTCTTTCTAATTGGTGTTTTTGATTTGTTGGGATATATTCCTAGAAGTGGGATCACTGCGTCAAATGGGACTTCCATTTTTAATTTTTTTGAGGAAACTCCATATGGTTTTCCACAGTGTTTGCACCAGTCTGTATTCCCACCAGCAATGCAAGAGAGTTCCTTTTTCTCCGCATTCTTACAGCACTTGTCTTTTGTTTATTCGATGATGATAGCCCTTCTGACAGGTGTGAGATGGTACCTCATTGTCGTTTTGATTTGCACCTCTCAGATGATTAGTGACTTTGAGCATGTTTTCATGTCTCTTGGCTTTCTGTATGTCCTCTTTTGAAAAGTGTCTACGTAGGACCTTTGCCCATTTTTTGATTGGATTGTTTATCTTCCTTTTGTTAAATTGTATGAGTTCCCTGTAAATTTTGGAGATTAAACCCTTATCGGGGATAACATTGGCAAATACGTTCTCCCATGCAGTGGGCTTTCTTGTTGTTTTGTTGATGGTTTCTTTTGCTGTGCAGAAGCTTTATATTTTGATGTAGTCCCATTTGTTTATTTTCTCCTTAGTTTCCTTTGTCCTAGGAGACATATCAGTAAACATGTTGCTACGAAATATATCTGATATTTTGCTGCCTATGGATTCTTCTAAGATTTTCATGGTTTCCCATCTTATGTTTAAGTCTTTTATCCATTTTGAGTTTATTTTTATGTATGGTGTAAATTGGTGGTCTAGTTTCATTTTTTTGCATGTATCTGTCCAATTTTCCAAACACCATTTGTTGAAGAGACTGTCTTGACTTCTTGATATGCTCTTGCCTCCTTTGTGAAATATTAATTGAGAGTAGGGCTTGGGTTGATTTCTGGGTTCTCTGTTCTGTTCCATTGGTCTATATGTCTGTTGTCATATAGCTTGATATCTGGTATTGGGACTCCCCCCCCCCAACTTTGTTCTTCTTTCTCAGGATTGCTGTGGCTATTTGGGTTCTTTTTTTATTCTATATTATATTTAGAGAGTTTGTTCTAGGTCTGTGAAATATGCCATTGGTATTTTAATGGGGATTGTGTTGATTCTATAGATTGCCTTGGGTAGTATGGGCATTTTAATAATGTTGATTCTACCAATCCATGAACACGATATATTCTTTCACTTGTTTATATCTTCCTCTATCTCTTTTTTCAACGTCCTGTAGTTCTCCAAGAACAGATCTTTTATCTCCTTAGTTAAGTTTATTCCTAGGTATCTTAATTTTTTTTTGTTCCAATGGTAAATGGGATTTTTTTTAGTTTCTCTTTCTGTGAGTTCATTATCTATCTGTATATAAAAGGCTAATATGCAAAGTGTCCCCTTGGGAGTTTGATCAGCAGATCAGGAATTCAATCGCTCACTATGATGTGTGCTGACCACCAGGGGGCGGTGTGGAATGAAGGAAGGCTCTGGTTGGCAGTCTGAAGGCCCCAATTGGCCCTGATCACTGGCCAGGCCTAGGGACCTTACTCGTGCACCAATTTCATGCACCGGGCCTCTAGTTGGTGTATAAAAATGCCATAGATTTCTGGGTATTGATTTTGTATCCTGCTACTCTGCCAAATTCATTTATTAAATCTAGTAGTTTTTTGATGGAGCCTTTAGGGTTTTCTATGTGCAATATCATGTCATCTGCAAATAATGAGTTTTACTTCTTCTTTTCCAATTTGGATGCCTTTTATTCTTCTTGTCTGATCGCTATGGCTAACACTTCCAGTACTATGTTGAACAGGAGTGGTGAAAGTGGGCATCACTGTCTTGTTCCCATTCTTAGGGGAAATGGTTTTAGTATTTGCCAATTGAGTATTGTTGTTGCTTTAGGTTTGTAATATATGGCTTTTATTATGTTGATGTATGATCCTTCTGTTCCTACTTTGCTGAGAGTTTTTATCAAAAAATGGTGCTGGATTTTGTTGAATGCTTTTTCTACATCTAGTGATATGATCATGTGGTTTATCTTTTAATTTGTTTATGTGATGCATTACATTTTTTGCTTTGTGAAAATTGTACCAGCCTTACAACCCTGGAATAAATCCCACTTGGCCATGGTGTTTTATCTTTTTAATATATTGCCGGGTCCGATTTGCTGATATTTTATTGAGGATTTTAGCATCTGTGTTCATCAGGGATATTAGCCTGTAATTCTCATTCTTTGTAGTGTCTTTATCTGGTTTTGGGGTTAGGGTAATGCTGGCTTCATATAAGGAACTTGGAAGTGTTCCTTCATCTTGAATTTTTTTGAGTAGTCGGAGGAGAGTAGGGTTTAGTTCTTCTTTAAATGTTTGGTAAAAATCCCTTTGAAGCCGTCCGGACCAGGGCTTTTGTTTGCTGGAAGTTTTTTTGATGACTACTTCAGTTTCATCAGTAGTTATTGGCCTATTCAGGTTTTCTGATTCTTCCTGATTGAGTTTTAGAAGATTGTATTTTTCTAGGAATATGTTCATTTCATCTAGGTTGTCCAGTTTGTTGGAATATAGTTGTTCGTAGTATTTTTTTTTTACAATCCTTTGTATTTCTGTGGGGTCGGTTGTTACTTCACTTCATTTCTGATTTTGTTAACTTGGGTCCTCTCTCTTTGCTTCTTGGTGAGCCTGGTTAGAGGTTCATCAATCTTGTTTATCCTTTGAAAGAACCAGCTCTTGGTTTTGTTGATCTTTTGTATTGTTTTTTTTTTAAAAATTTATTTATCTCTATGTCATTTATTTCCACTCTGATCTTTATTATTTTCTTCCTTCTACTTACTCTGGGCTTTTCTTGTTGCCCTCTTTCTAGTTCGTTAAGTTGTATGGTTAGATAACTTATTACCAGTTTTCCTTGTTTTTTTAAGGTAGGCCTGTAGTGCTATGAACTTCCCTCTTAAGACTGCTTTCACTGTGTCCTATAGATTTTGGGTTGTTGTGTTTTCATTGTCATTTGTTTCCAGGATATTTCTGATTTCTTCTTTGATCTCTTTTGTAACCCAATCATTGTTTAATAGCATGCTATTTAGCCTCCAAGTGTTTGTTTTTATTGTAGTTGATTTCTAATTTTATGCCACTGTGATCTGAGAAGATACTTGATATGATTTCAATCTTGAATTTGTAGAGAATTAGTTTGTGTCCTAATATGTGGTCTACCTTCAAAAATGTCCCATGTACATTTGAGAAAAATGTATATTCTGTGGCTTTGGGGTGAAATGTTCTGGAGATGTCAATTGGTTCCATCTGATCTAGTGAGTCATTTAGGATTGTTGTTTCTATGTTGATTTTTTTTGTCTAGAAGATTTGTCCAGTGATGTAAATGGGCTATTAAAGTCCCCTACTATGATAGTATTGCTGTCAATCGCTCCCTTGATATCTTCCAGAAGTTTTTTTTAAATGTATTTGGGTGCTCCTATATTGGGTGTATATATTTTTACCAGCATTATAGCCTCTTGTTGTATTGATCCCTTTAGTATTATGAAGTGACCTTCCTTATCTCTTGTTATAGCCTTCATTTTGAGGTCTATTTTGTTAGATATAACTATTGTTACCCCAGCTTTTTTTTTTTTTTCATTTTCATTTGCCTGAAAATTTTTTCCCATCCCTTCACTTTCAGTCTGTGTGAGTCGTTTGTTCTGAGGTGGGTCTCTTGTAGACAGCATATATATGGGTCATGTTTTCTTATCCATTCAGCCACCCTATGTCTTTTGATTAGAGCATTTAATCCATTTATGTTTAAGGTTATTATTGATAGGTACTTGTTTGTTGCCATTTTTATCCTTTATATATGTGTTTCTCCTTCTCTTTATATTCCTATTTCTTACACCAGTCCCTTTAGGATTTCTTGCATTGCTGGTTTGGTGGTAATAAATGCCCTTAGCCTATTTTTGTCTGTGAAGCTCCTGATTTCACCTTCAATTTTGAATGATAGCCTTGCTGGATAGAGTATTCTTGGATTCAGTCCCTTGCTTTTCATTACTTTGTATATTTAATTCCATTCCCTTATGGCCTGATGTGATTCTATTGAGAAATCATTTTATAGACTTATGGGAGATCCCTTGTAGGTAACTTTTTGTTACCTACAGCTCTTGTAGCTTTTAAGATTCTTTCTTTTTTGTTAATGTTTGCCATTGTATTTATTATGTTTCTTGGTGTGGTCTTTTTGGGTTCATTTTGTTTGGGACTCTCTGTGCTTGTGTGACCCCCAAGTCAGGGAAGTCTTCTGTCATTATTTCTTCAAATAGGTTTTCCATTTCTTGCTCAGCTTACACTACTTCTAGCACCTCTATAATGCAGACGTTGCTTTGTTTCTTGTTGTTCCAAAGCTCCCTTAAACTCGCCTACTTTTTTTTTTTAAATTTTTTTCCAATTGCTATTCATATTGGGTGTTTTTTCTACCCTGTCTTCTAACTCACTGATTTGGTCCTCAGCTTGTTCTAGTCTACTGTTAAAACCTTCCATTGTGTTCTGTATTGAAGCAATGCCATTCTTCATTTCCTCTTGATTCTTACACATGTTGGTGAATTTCTCATCCAGATGTTTGAGCATCCTTATCACCAATACTCTGAATTCTTACTCTGACAAATTGCTTGCCTCCATTTCATATAGTTCGCTTTCTGACGATGTCTCCTTTTCTTTCCTTTGGGGATTGTTTCTTTGTCTCCCCATTTTTGCTGTCCCTTTGTATTTGTTTCTATGTAATGTGAATTGCTGTCACTTTTTGGCCCTGGACAACCTGCTTGAGGTCGAATAAGTTGAAGCCCGTAGTGGTTCAATGGTCTGGGACTCCTTAGGCCAGAGGCTGGGTATGTCTTTGAGTCTCACGCCTTTATTGTCTCTGCTCTGAGTTGTAGTTTCTTCCTCCATGCATCTGGTCCCTCAATTGCCCGTTGTAGGTGCTGGGGTTGATGGGGGCACATGCACACTTCCTCTGGGGTGCAACTCCCTGTGAGGTCCCAGAGCCCTCTGGCATGCAATTCACTGTGCGGCCCTAGCACTCATAACAGGGTGGTGCCCTAGGACCCTCTGGCTTGCCCCATCAACCCGGTCCTGGGGGCTGGGTGGGGTGCCGGGCTTGGTGTCCCTGGCTCACAGTTGGTGTGGTCCGGGGATCTGGGCAGTGAGGGGTGCAGGGTCCCTCTGGCTTGCACTCACAGCCAGGGTCTGGGAGTGCAGGGTCTGGGAAGCTGGGTGGGGAGATGCAGAGCGGGAGGTCTCTCTGGCCTGCGGTCACTGTAGACATCTTGGAGCTGGTGGCAAGGTGAGCTGCCACTCACTGCAGGGGCACGGCAGTGGTGCCTTGCGAGTTATGGCTGGCGAGTAGCTCACTGCTTGGGTTCGAGGTGGTGTCTGAGGGCAGTCTGGGTGTTGGTGTGGCTGTGCTCCTGGACTCTACTGCTACCCTTTCAAGATGGTGTGGGCTCTGCGCAGGATGCCTGCCCAGCCTGGGAGTGCCTGTGGCTTCAGGACCAAGACCTCCACTATCAGGAAAGCAGACAGTTAAGGAGAGTTCACTTAGTGAGTTTCTAGATTTTATTCATCAGCCAAATGTTCTAAAATTTGTTAGAAAGCTGTGACACCACAGGAGATGCCTATACTTACTTGCCTGTGGTTCTGAGTAGTGCATTGTGTCCTTGTTGTGTCCTTGTTTTCCCACTTCCTGATCTTTTTCCTCTACCTCCTTCCAGTGCTCAGAGCTCTGATGCCCCAGTCCCTCTAGGACTAAGAAAGCTATTAATGTAAGACCTTACTATCTTCACTCTGAACTAGAACTGTCTTTTTAAAAGAGAGAGGAAGGGGCAATGTAGTATTTAATCTAAGGGAATTAAAGGTAATGCCTAGACCAGTGATGGCGAACTTATGTCAGAGCTGACACGTGAACTCATTTTTTTGGTTGATTTTTCCTTGTTAAATGGCATTTAAATATATAAAATAAATATCAAAAATATAAGTCTTTGTTTTACTATGGTTGCAAATATCAAAAAATTTCTATATGTGACACGGCACCAGAGTTAAGTTAGGGTTTTTCAAAATGCTGACACGCCGAGCTCAAAAGGTTCGCCATCACTGGCCTAGACCAAAAACAGCAACAAAACCCAACCAACCAACTAACCAAATCTCAAAAGCCTTTGTGGTAAGTAACTATTTGTTTAGGTTCTAAGTTAGATAAATTCTGGATTTTGGAGAAACCAAAAGATCAAAGTAAGCATAAAGACTGAGCCAGCCAAGAAATAAGCATTGTCATTGGGATAGCCCAGATGGTAGTCTTGAAAAGGGTCCTAACATTTGGGCAAATACAAAGATACTATTCAACCTCATCACCACCAAATACTCTTTGTTAAGCAATCCTTTGTTTTGTCTTTACTGAAGGATTGCTTGGAATGATGAATAGATAGAAACAGTGTTACCACTGGTGAAACCACCTGAGGAATAAACAAAATAAATCCCGTTGTTCTCTGTAAATTATGGAGAGACCTAGGGAGAGAAGAAGCAATTGTATTGCCTGGATACTATACTTGTTGGTGATAATTGGGCTAATAGTGTAGCCAGGCCTGCTTCTAAAGTCCAGAAATGCCTATCAAAGCATCACCCTCATAGATAAGCTCTGAAGTAGATGAATTAGCAGTCTGTGACCTGTGTCTCTAAGCCCATCTCATTCAATCATTGAACAAATAATTAGTGAATGCCTACTATATGATAGGCACTGTGCTACTCTCTGAACTCTTACTTAAGAAAAAAATAAATCAATAAAGCTTTAGATTTAGAAGAGAATTGATACCCTCTCTTTCTAGGAATGTCTTCCAGGGACATCAAGTGCTTTACGTTCAAAGGCAGCACCCTCCAACAATGGTCATCCTGTGAGTGATCCAAAGCTCTTCCACATGTTGTGATGAAACTTGATTCCTTTGTTTCTACCATGGATTCTAATCTGTCCCATTAAAACACATCTCATTCCTACTTACACACAACAGCCTCATAAGGTTTGCTCGTGTTACCACCCTTCAAGTCCCCTCCATGGTGAACATCCTCTTGGCTTTCCTGCAGTATCACATGAGCAGTCCAGTTGCAAGTGTACCTCTTCAACATGATGTCCAGAACTGGACACAGCAATCTATTAAGTGCAGAGTTTAGTGGGAGTATTACACTGGGAAGTTAATGTGGTCTACATTTGCTTTAATTTGAACATACTGAGTTTGGGTAAACTAGGACTCCAGGGTGGAGCAAGATCTCTCCTACCCTCCTCTCCTACCATTGATTTCTTGAATTCAATATATCAGCATTATTGTCAAAAAGGGCTACGTTATTTTCTTATTGCTGCTGAAACAAATTAGTATAAATTTTGTGACTTAAAACAACACACATTTATTACCTTACAGTTCTAGAGGTCAGATGTCCCACATGAATCTCCCTTGACTGAAATCAAGATGTCAGCAGGGTTATATTCCCCTCTGGAGGCTCCAGGGAGAATCCATTTCCCTGTATTACTAGCAGCTATCGGCTGCCCACATTTCTTGTCTTGTGCCCCCATTCCTCCCTCTTCAAAGCCAGCAACATTGCATCTCTCTGTGCCCTTTCTTCCGTAACTACATTGCCCTCTGATGTACCTCTTCTGCCTCATTCTTTCATTTTTAAGGACTCTACATTGGGTCCATCTGGATAAACCAGGTTAATCTCTCTAAGATCAGCTGATTAGCAATCTTAACTCCTCTGTAACCTTAATTCCCCTGCACCATGTAACCTAACATCTGTACAGGTTGTGAGGGTCAGTATGTGGACATCTTTGGGGGCCATTATTCTGCCTATCATAGGGCCACAGCAGCTCCAGATACCATCTCCTCATACAACAACTTCTAAAGGCTGGGAAGGGGACCACATCTGCTTCATGTCCCCTATTTAGAAGGAGGCAGAAAAATGTCTTAAGGCCCCCTTGCTCCCAACAGACTTCCCTGATCATCTTACTGGCTAAAATCATGTCATATGCCCATTCCCAACCCAATCACTGGGGAGGAAAATAAATAACTATGATTGGCTTAGTCTAACCATAATGTATTTTCTAAGGATGAGGAAGGCACAGCCTTCCAGGAGGCAAGTAGGCCTCTGACACCTGGATTAAATTGAGTTTCTGGTAGCAAGAAAGACATAGAAAATTGCTTTTGGGAATACTTTATTCCATAATGTCACCATGAAAATGGCTTCTAGTTATGACCTAATAACTTGAAGGAGAGAGGTATTTTAAAATTACTTTTGCCTTTTCCCTTTCTGTGTTGAAGAGAGCAAAGAGATTTGGTATACCTAGAGAAAAGAAAGAAACATATCAATACATTTTTGTTGTTGTTAATCTTCACCTGAAGATATTTTTTCCATTGATTTTTAGATACAGTGGAAGGGAGGGGGAGAGACAGAGAAACATTGATATGAGAGAGACACACCACACATGTGATCAGGGACAGGCATTGAGCCTGCAACCGAGGTACATGCCCTTGCCCAGAATCCAAACCCAGGACCCTCCAGTCCGCAGGCCGACTCTCTGTCCACTGAGCCAAACCTGCCAGGGCTCAATACATTTTAAGTATATGGGTGTTGTATCAGTCAGGGCTCAATTAGAGAAATATATATATATATTTATAAATTGAGAAATATATATATTTATATATTAGAGAAATATATATATATACACACACACACACACACACGCACACACACACACACAGATCCTATAATTATATAAGGTCACATTCCTGTAACAGATCCCTTCGTGTGTGTGTGTGTGTGTGTGTGTGTGCATTTACATACACATATACAATATATATTAAGAGATTTGTTTCAGGGATGTGACCTTACGTAATTGTGGGAGCTGGTCCAGCCATCTCTGGAAGGCTGCCTTCACATCTGATGCTGGAGCTGTGGACACAGCAGGCAGGGAAGGGAAGAAGGCTATGAAGTGCGAAGTACAGGAGAGCAAGAATCAGCTGGCACCACGCACAAGCAAGACCCCACAGGATGGGCTGAACATGTGGGAATTTTTGTTGCCTCTGGTCTTTCTTTAAAGTGGATTCCAGTATTTAATCTACTCAGGATGTATTGCTATTCCTGGCTTTTCTTCCCTGCATTAGAGCTTTTTTTCCGTTTAGGAACCCTGGCAAATTTAAATATTAGAACTGACAGTGTGCATTGGCCTGTAACTTAAGGGCTTCATTTTCTGGCAGCAGAATAGGGAAAAGGGTTAGTTTAACAATTTATATCAGGTGTTATGTTAGGTGGTCCCTTTATTCACCTTTATTTTCCTGTGCTATCTAAGGCTTATGAGTGAAACTAGACCACCACCTTACATCACACAAGAATAAACCCAAAATGGATGAAAGACTCAAATGTAAGTTGTGAAACTATAAAAATTCTAGAAGAAACCATAGGCAGCAAAATCTCAGACATCTCTTGTGGCACTATATTTACAGATACATCTCCTAGGGCAGTGGTCGGCAAACTGCGGCTCGCGAACCACATGCGGCTCTTTGGCCCCTTGAGTGTGGCCACGAAGTTTCAATCGCACTGTATGTGTGTGCCCGCACGTGGTATTTTGTGGGAGAGCCACACTCAAGGGGTCGCAGTTTGCTGACCACTGTCCTAGGGCAAGGGAAACAAAGAAAATAAACAAATGGGACTACATCAAAATAAAATACTTCTGCACAGCAAAAGAAACCGTCAACAAAATGAAAAGGGAACCCACTTTATGGGAGAACATATTTGCCAATGATACATCTGATAAGGGGTTAATATTAAAAATATATAAAGAACTCATACACCTTGAAAGGAAGACAAACAATCTAATTAAAAATGGGCAAAGGACCTAAATAGACACTTCTCCAAAGTGGACATACAGATGGCCAAGAGACATATGAAAAAATGTTCAAAGTCATCATTAGAGAGATGCAAATAAAAACTACAATGAGGTATCACTTCACACCTGTCAGAATGGCTACCATCAACAGATCAACGAATGACAAGTGCTGGCAAGGTTGTGACAAAAAGGGACCCTAGTGCACTGCTGATGGGAATGCAGACTGGTGCAGCCATTATGAAAAACAGTATGGAGTTTCCTCAATTAAAAATGGAACTCCCATTTGGCCCAGTGATCCCTCTTCTAGGATATATCCTAAGAAATCCAAAACACCAATCAGAAAGAATATATGCACCCTTATGTTCATAGCAGCACAATTTACAATAGCTAAGGTATAGAAATAGCCCAAGTGTCCATCAATATATGAGTGGATAAAAAGAGCTGTGGTACATTTATATCATGGTATACTATGCAGCAGTGAAAAAGGAGGATCTTGTACCCTTTGCGACTGCATGGAGGGACCTGGAGAGCATTATGTTAAGCGGATTAGCCAGTCAGAGAAAGTTAAGTATCACATGATCTCACTCATATGTGGAATATAAAGAACAAAATAAACTGATGAATAAAATAGATCCAGAGACATGGAACAGATGTTGAATCTCAGAGGGAAGGTGGGGATGGGTGGGTGGGTAGGAAGAGATTAACCAAATAATGTATATGCATATATACTAACCCAGGGGTGGGCAAACTTTTTGACTCGAGGGCCACAATGGGTTCTTAAACTGGACCGGAGGGCCCGAACAAAAGCATGGATGGAGTGTTTGTGTGAACTAATATAAATTCAAAGTAAACATCATTACATAAAAGGGTACGGTCTTTTTTTTTTTTTTTTTTTTAGTTTTATTCATTTCAAATGGGCCGGATTCGGCCCACGGGCTGTAGTTTGCCCACGGCTGTACTAACCCATGCACACACACTTGTCTGTTAGGGAGAGGGATTATCTAGTCTATCTCCATGTTAAAAATAATAACTCTACATGAAAAAGGCATGGTAGTAAAACAGTGTTTTATCCTTTTTTTTTTTTTTTTTTAAAAAAGGGAATTATTTATAAGGTGTATGCTTATATATATAAACTATAGTATTATATGCTAATATTGATATCTATTGGTGGCATTCAACATACCCTTTTCTTTATTAATCTCCATATTAAACTTGACTATGGCAACAAACCATGATTATCAGCATCCTCATATAATTCATTTTTAAATTTTTGTATTTTATCTTTTTTATTATTGAAAGTAATACAGATGTACCCTTTCCCCCCCATTGACACCTTCTAGCCCACCCCTGCTTCTCTCATATAATTCTATATCAACTCCAAGAAGTTACTTAACTCATTGCATCATATTTCTAACTTGAAAATGAACAAAGGAACTGACTACCAAATCATTTTATTCAAAACCAGACTATCCATTTTTTGAAGTTTCCTTTACCTCTCCTTCTCTTTGGCTTTTTGTACTATTATTTTCAATTTACACTGAGCTTTAATACAATCAGTAGCCATTACTGTTGAACCACGCTTTACAAATTTTACCTTGTGAATAGAAGTAAATGTTTAAGGCCACATGAATTCATATTGCTATTTCCCAAATATGTCCATAAAACATATTACCTTATAATGCTTCCCTCTTATTCAAACACCAGCTAGCACTTTTTATGGTCCATGAACACTGAAACAGCTTGGATGAGAATGGACAAGCCCATTTCTTCTTTCATGTTACACTTGGCTCCAGTGATGTCAAAAGCTGCCATGCCAAGCTCTACTAGTCACACACGCTAATTTGGGATTGGATCCAGGCTACGGTGTACTGGGGAGTCGAGCTCAACAGTCACTTAGGAAAGTAAGGATACAGACCTGCCCCATTGCTTATGGAGTGAGGAAAGGTGGGTAAGCAAAAAGTGCTGAGTTTTGTGGAAGTTTCAGAATTGTGGCCCAAGAAGCGACAGTTTGAGGCTAGCTTTCTTGGTTTATCCTCTTCATATGTCATTTGCAAAGATGGAGGCACTGCGGACACCCGCTCAGGTCCAGTGCCTAGGGCAGGGGCATCTAGCATCTGCATCAGAGACGCGTTTGTCAGGCTGGGCACCCTCCTCCTTCCTACCCTTTCATGTCACACAGACTGGGCGCTAGATATTAGCTTCTTTCCTTATAGATCCTGTTCCATTTCTAGCTTCCAAGCGACCCAGGACTGAATTTCCTATAGAAACGTGGAGAGGCAGAATTTTTACCTTAAAAGAAGTTAACATCTTGCAACTGTGAATAATTTCCAGGATCATAAATTGAATGTAATTGTGCAAATAATTTGTTTATTCATGGCTTTGTCTATTTTGGATGGATTCTTTGCTTATTATGGTCATGCCAACTATTTCTATAGCCACATGCCTAGATTTTCTAAGCAGGGACTTCTCTGGTGGGCCAAATAATTCAAATAACTTGCCCTAAATTTGTTTTGGAAGCATATTTATAATGAACAAGACATATAAAAGGATTAAAGTTGGAAATGTCTATTAAAATAGAATCTTTTTATATTCTCTTTGTATACATTCTAATATAAACATATATCCTTTTATCTAGGAATCCCTTTGTCAGGAATTTATTCTACATAAAACTCTGAAGAGTATGCAGTGATACTAGTCTGTAAAAGACTGGTTAAATAAAAACTTAAATGGAACACTATTCAGCTGTTAAAGTGAATGAGATAGATCTATAAGTAATTACAATAACTGGAAAAAGCAAGTAGCAAAAGAGTATATTATGATCACATTTTTGTCTTAAATATCTACATATATGTAAATAACACACTCAGGCATCTTTTTATGCCTATAAAACAAGCTCAACAAAAACACTGAATTATTATCTCTGGGAAGGTAGGTCTATGAGACACATTTTCTATTATGTGTTTCAAAATGTTTCAATTTTTGATAATTACCATGTGTCCCTTTTCAAGTAAAAAACATACTTTAAAAGTACCCTATTTCTTTCTTCTTTGCTCCTTCAAAACAAGTCAGGAGGTCCAATCAGGGGAAGTACTGTGTCTGAGACCCCGAGGGATCTGATGCATTAAGCCTTGGACATCCCTGTTCAGTATATTTTATCTAAAACGTCTCACCCTGACCAAACCATCTGGCCAAATTAAAAATGGAAAATTCATAGAAGGAGAGGCCTCCCTGCACACCCCATGGGAGCCATTCTTCCCTGGCTCCCTCTGGATTCTTCCAGCTCATTAGCTAAGAAGCAGTTAGAGGAAATGTCTCCGGCCACAGCTGCTGCCTTCTCAAGTATAGCTCTGATCTGGTCAGCAAAGCCCCTGATGGAAAGCAGCAGGCTCTGAGCGGCCTGCCAGCCCAGCCCGCTGTCTGCCTCCAAAGCGGGTCTGCTGGCTGGGCCCACCCTCCCTCAATCTTCCCCCTCCTCCCTCTCCACGCCAAGTGCTATGCAAACATGGGGATTGAGGGGCGTTATCCTTCAGGGCGGGATATCCCAGGAGTGAGGCATATCTCAGCCCTGAGGGTTTAGAAATGACAGAGCCAATGACCTTTTGGTGAGAAACACCATGTCCACCCTGGCAGCTGTACTCTATGCTTCAGTGGTGTTCAGGTTTATGAAAGAGAACTGCTCTTTGCCGGTCTTCCCTGTAACTCCGAGGTTCCCTTTGTGAGGATGCTCTGCCTTGCCATGACCCATGAGAAGCATGAAGAGGGACACAAGACTGAGAACAAGGGTCTTATCAGTTTGCACATGGCAGGGCAGGATGAGTTGCACAGCAATTAATCACATAAGGAATCCCCGGATGGGGTGTGGTATGGTGGTAGCCCACCTGGCCGTAGAAGTGGAGGAGAAATTGGGAGAGTCCAGCAAGAAGATAGGAAGTTCTGCTCAAAGGGTTCTTTTCTGCTCCTTAACTCCAGAACTGTGCTCCCATAGCCATGTTTCATCACAGTGAAAAAATCACAGTTTACTTTGGTCATTTCCCGATCTCTACGCTAGAGTTTCTATAGCCCTTTCTCCCCCCACTCATTCTGCTGATCCTATATAATAAAAGGCTAATATGCAAATTGTCCCCATGGGCGGGGGTTCGACTGACCGGGAGTTAGATGTGCGCTGACCACCAGGGGGTGGCATGGAACATGGAGGGCATTGGTAATGCAGTGCTGTCAGTGGGCGGCAGTGGAGGTGCTGCCAGCCCTGATGGGCCCCGATGAGAGTGGGACCATGGCAGGATGGTGGAGTGGGTAAGCGGGTGGCGCCAGGCCAAGGTGGGTGTGAAGGGAGGCCCTGGCTGGCAGTGGCAGCAGGCAGCCAGCAACCACTAGGGACCCTACCTGTGCACGAATTTCGTGCACTGGGCCTCTAGTATGATTATATTGACATCAAAACAGATGCCACAGGCAAAACCAGACTAGTTCTGTGAAGATAGCCCCTTTCTCCATTCAAGGCCTAATCATTCAACTTTACTTATATCCTAGTAAATTTTTTGCTTTCATTATTTAATAAGAAATAAATCTTGTATATCTTGATTACTTAGATAATTTTAGTGCTTCTATTGTGTCATTGTAAGCTGAAGTAATCTTTATTTTTTTGCTAATCCTCACCTGAGGATATTTTTTTTCCATTGGCTTTTAGAGAGAATGGAAGGGAGGGGGGAAGAGAGAGAAACATCTATGTGACAGAGACACATCGATTAGTTGCCTCCTGCACACAGGGATCCAACCTGCAACACAGGCACTTGACTGGAATAGAACCCACGACCCTTCGGTGCTCAGGCAGATGCTCTAACCACTGAGCCCTGGTCAGGGCAAAATGGAGTGTTTTTCAAAACATCTGTGTATAGATAATTCAAGTAGGGCAGCCTCTATATTTAGGTAGATATAAAATATACTAAATAACAAAAAATCTGAGATTATAGAGATACATTACACTGAAGAAATTAATCTCAGGTGTTTTTTTCTTCTTTCAAATCAAGGAGTTTGCTGCTTGTAATACAGCCCACTTGAACTCACTAATACCTGCATTTTTTTCCTTCTGAGAACAAACCTAGGCCTCATTTTCAGCCTCTCTTGCTGCTCTGTGTGGCCTTGCCTGAGTTTTGTCAATGGAGTATGAGTGAATGTGACGTGCGCCTCTGCTGGACCTGACTCACAACAATCTCCTGTGGGAAAATCCCCCTCTATTTCTTGGTTGAATGGAGAAATTCAAAGACTTGAAAGAGATCAGAGTTATAAGGAGGAGGAACCTGAGTGCTGAATAATTTTGTGGAACAGAGGCCATCTAATGATCCTCATTGGACTGTGATCTGAACAAGAAATAAACTTTTAATGTTCTAAGCTACTGAGATTTGGGGTTCTTAGCTACAGCAGTGAGTCCTAATTTAAAAGAGCGATTTTAAATTGGAGTTCAGAAGTGCTTTCTTTCTATTCTAACTAATTTTATTGATAGGAAATACTGTAAAAATATTGATATACTATATGTTAGATCTTTATTCAGAGGAGGAGCTAGTTCATGACATCAATAACTGTTTAAGGCAAGTTTTTGTTTTTCTTTTTTAAAAATAATATAATTGTATTGATTTTAGAGAAGAAGGGAGAGTGAGAGAGAGAGAGAGAAAAACATCAATGATGAGAGAGAATCATTGATTGGCTGCCTCCTGCGTGCCTCCTAATGGGGATTGAGTCTGCAACCTGGGCACATGCCCTGACCTGGAATTAAACCATGATCTCCTGGTTCATAGGTCGAAACTCAGCTACATTGGCCGGGTTTGTGTTTTTCTTTAATAGCAATATCCTGTGGAATACTTATGGGCAAGCTGTCAGAGGCTATTTACACTAGAGTATTGTTATTATCAAGGACAAAAAAATTTGACTTTCTATGTAATAAGACTAAACACAAAATATCCAGTTTCTTTAATTGCAACATAATGGCCAGGAGTAAAGGGGCATTAGAACATTTCTAAGATGCCTTCCAGAAACAATGTTCTGATCCTCTAAGTATGCTTATAACCGAAACTGACTAAATTTTAGAGAGAGAGAGAGAGAGAGAGAGAGAGAGAGAGAGAGAGAGAAAAGTGAATAGATTTGTGCAAGCTCACACAGTAACAGAAAATCAGATCTCACAAGTATAGAAGCCGTGGAGCTCAGAGGAGCTCATGGAAAGTCTCTTTAGTTGCCATCAGAATGACTCAGCTCCCCTATGTCCCATCTGTTCCTTGATTTCCCAACATTTTATTTCTTAGGGGAGAGGGTCAGACGTAGATTGTTTACATGCCTACCTTTTGGCCATGATAGGGTGTCCAGGCTGAGAGACCCAGGAGTACTACAAGGAGGGTGAAAGAAGAACTCCCCAAAAGAAAGGCGGAATTCTCAAACAAGAAACACAAAAGGGGGTGGCAGAAAAAACAGAAGCAAAATTAGATGGCTGTCACCTTCTTTTCTTCATGTGTCTTATGATGTGTCCTTTTTCTTGTCTAATAAATATCTGAAAAGATGATGCCAGGTCAATACATAGAACTTTTATAACTAAAGGCATCATTTATAACTAAGTGATTGAATGACCAATCATTAGACTAGTAGTAAGCATTCTCACCAAAAGCTTAAAATATTTTACTATGTTTAGTTTCTTATAATATGAATGAGATTACTGGGTAAGCATTCCAAAGAGGTGAGGTACAATCATTATAAACACGTGGCATTGTAGGGAATTGCAGTTTTTAATACTGTGCTTAAATTAGCAACATTAACAGGTTTAGCTGGGAAAAACCTTCAGATTGATAGCAATTTTTAAAGTAGTTACTTTATTTTAGTAAGAAGCAATGTTTGGGCTTATTAGTATTTGAGGTCAAAAGGATAGTGTGCAAATCATTTGAAGCCTGTTTATTGATCCTTGAGTCACTGGGTTCTTAATCCATAGTATCACCAGCTCCTTGTCTGGGTTGCATGTACCCTGTGAAATACAGTTACATTCACTTTTTAAAACTCTAATTTTTAAATATATTTTTATTGATTTCAGAGAGGAAGGGAGAGGGAGAGATAGAAACATCAATGAAGAGAGTCACTGATTGGCTGCCTCCTGCATGAACCCTACTGGGGATCGAGCCCGCAACCCAGGCATGTAACTTTGACTAGAATTGAACCCAGGACCTTTCAGTCCACAGGCCGATGCTCTATCCACTGAGCGAAACCAGCTAGTGCTGAAGATTTTTTATTAACTGTAAAGTTCTAGACAAATAGCTAGGGCTATTTTGAAATAACTTTAGACTTATAGAACTATGAGTTGCAAAGATAGTACAGAGAGTTCCCATATACTCCTACACCTAGCTTCCTCTAATGTTAACATCCTATGTATCCATAGTTACCATCATTTTTTAGTGGTTGAGCATGAACAGTCTTTAGACCTGAGAGAGACAGATTGATGCATTGGAAAACATGGGGTTTTGGATTCTGACAAATTTGGATTAGGTAACATATCATACTACCTATAAAAATTGTCAAATTACTTCTTGGTAGAAATGGTGTACTCTCTCTCTTCCAGGGTCCTTGTGGGCATTATACATTCCATAAAAATGGAATCATCTGGTAAAGTTTTGACACATGATAAATGGTTAATAAGTATTCATTTTTTCCTTCCCCCTCCTTCTCTCACCACTCTCTCAGTGCCTCCTTTATCCCTTCCTCTCCTTTCTCTCTTCAAGTTATTGGATAATGCCACTTTGATTCTGAATTTTGGTTTCTGCTTTTGTGTCTGTCTCCAGCCAGATTGCCTTCTAAGCCCTTCAGTTCTGGCATTTTCTGATGTTGAAGGAAGAGATGACCTTTTTGACCTTAGTAATGTTCAGCCTCTTGCTGAATTAGCCTTAATATTTACCAACCTGAATTTGAAGAGCAGAGTGTTCCCACATCAATAGCAAGAACTTGGAAAAATTCTGAGGAAGAAAATGAAACCAACTGTAGACTGTAGAATGAGTGGTGTGTGCGTGTGTGTAGGGTAGTAACCAGACAAGGATATAAACCCTGAAAAACAACTCAAATCCCTCTGTACTTTAACACTGGGAGGGATTCCTAGTACATGAAGTTCCAGACCCCAGACCCAAATAATCCATTTTGGCCAAGTGGGACTCAAATCCTTGATGGGCTAATCTACTCTCGTCATTTACTCTGATAAATGTCCACAGGGAAGGGAAACAATACAATACTGGCACTGTTTCACCTCTCAGCAAAAATCTGCTTAAAACCAGATGCCTGGTAGCCATATGACAGATGCTCCACCCTGAGGAGGGGTCCCCTGAGGGACCCAGGAGAGGCACTGGTGATTATGCTGCGTGCTTGCTTCTGAGCCTAATGGGCAGGCTGGGAGGGAAGAGATGGAGTCCTGAACATCTTGGACGTGACACCCTCTGGGCCGTAAGTGCTCCAAATAGAATCTTGCCTCAGCTCAGCAGCTGTCCCATGGCAGCAGCCCTTTTTGCCATATGGGGGAGCCATATTTGTCATTGAATTGGGATCTGCAGACTAGTAGAAACCCCGTCATCCATGTGAGAGTGTGGGTCAGAGGCCTAATGTGAGGGTGAGGGAGTGAGAGTGAAGAGGCACTGTCAATCTCTAATTGCCTCTAAAAAAAATTTAATGCAAGGACTCTTATTCCGGTCTCCAAGCTACCATAGGAGAGGGGAGGGAGTGTTAGTTTGTCACCGTGAGGAAGTGTAATAAGGGAAAAACAGTAATCAGGGTTGGGCTGGCAAGGAGTTCCACCAAGAGGAAATGCTTGCCCGTGGTGGGGCTGGGCTTGTTAGGAAGTGCAGCGAGGGCCATTGGGAGGGTCACAGAGTGAAAACATGCCCACTGGGGAAGAAAGGGTGAGCCACCCGTGAGGAAAGCGGCATTTCCGTAACAGCTGCACACCCAGGTTTGTAGCAAGGCAGGAAGCATGGGGCTGAGCCTGGCCGTGTCCTTGCCTGTGGTGGCTGTGGCTGGCTCCCAGGACCAGAGGGCGCCTTCTTTTCCTGAGCAACACGGGAAAGGTGGGCAAAGGAATGATCAAGGACCTGATTTATTATGGTTAAAGATGGAGTCATTAGCATGAACATATGTTAGATATCTGAGGTTTGCAGAGATGGTAGAAATAGAATCAGTGTTAGGAATATTCAACTTTGTGAAAATAAGATATGTAGTCTTTTATTTTAGAACTAGAGGCCCAGTGCACAAAAATTTGTGCACTCGGGGGAGGGGGGAGGGGGGGTCCCTCAGCCCGACCTGTGTCCTCTCACAGTCTGGGACCCCTCGGGAGATAACGACCTGCTGGCTTAGGCCTGCTCCCGGGTGGCAGAGGGCAGGCCCAATCCCTAGGTGCAGCCCCTGGTCGGGCTCAGAGCAGGGCCGATTGGGGAGTTGGGGTGCTGCCCCCTGTCATGCACAGAGCAGGGCGGATCGGGAGGTTCCGATGCCACCCTCAGTCACGCTCAGGGTAGGGCCGATTGGGGGGTTGGGGCGCAGCCCCCTGTCACACTCAAGGCAGGGTCGATGGGGAGGTTGCAGTGCCACCCCCTGTCATGCACAGAGCAGGGCCAATCAGGAGGTTGGGGCGCTGCCCCCTGTCAGGCACAGAGCAGGGTCAATCAGGGGGTTGGGGAGCTCCCCCCTGTCACGCACAGAGCAGGGCCGATAGGGGAGTTGGGGCACCACCCTCTATCACCCACAGAGCAGGGCCGATCAGAGGGTTGGGGCGCTGCCACTGTCACACTCAGGGCAGGGCCGATGGGAAGGTTATGGCTCTACCCCATCACACACAGAGCAGGGCCCGTCGGGTGGGGGGGTTGGGGCACCACCCTCTATCACCCACAGAGCAGGGCCAATCAGAGGGTTGGGGCGCCGCCACTCTCACACTCAGGGCAGGGCTGATGGGGAGGTTATGGCTCTACCCCGTCACACACAGAGCAGGGCCCGTGGTGTGGGGGTGTTGGGGTGCCACACCCTGTCACAAACAGAGCCACAGGGCGATCAGCGGGTTGGGGAGCTCCCCCTTATCAGGCACAGAGCAGGGCCGATCAGGGGGTTGGGGCGCCTTCCCCTGTCAGGAACAGAGCAGGGCCGATAGGGAGGTTGTGGCCCCGCCCCCTGTCACACACAGAGCTGCAGGGCAATCAGGGGGTTTGGGCGCTGCCCCCTGTCATGCTGATCCCGGTGCTGGGAGGCCTCGCGGCTCCACTGATCCCGGTGCTGGGAGGCATATTACCCTTTTACTATATAGGATAGAGGCCTGGTGCACGAGTGGGGCTGGCTGGTTTGCCCTGAAGGGTGTCCTGGATCAGGGTGGGGGTCCCCACTGGGGTGCCTGGCCAGTCTGGGTGAGGGGCTGAGGGCTGTTTTCAGGCTGGGACTGAAGCTCCCAACTGCTCCTTTTTTTATTTTTTTTATTTTTTATTCTGGGCCAGCTTTAGCTCTGGCTCCAGCTCTGAGGCTTCCCCTGCTGAAAGCAGGTATCTGGTTTGTTTCAGTTCTATAATCGAAACTCTGTATCAATTCCAGCTCTGAGATCCTGGGCTCGCTGAAAGCAGGTTTCTGGGGTTTTGTTTAGCTTCTGTATTTGTTACAATGTTTTTTAAACTGCAGGCTCAGAGGCCGGCAAAGCAGGCGGGGAACGTTGCTTTCCTCCGTCACTGAAGCAAGCAAGCCTCATGTTAGTTTCAAGCTGCTGGCCGCCATCTTGTCTGGCAGTTAATTTGCATATCTTGCTGATTAGCCAATGGGAAGGGTAGCGGTCGTACGCCAATTACCATGTTTTTCTTTTATTAGATAGGATAGAAACACTAATGTGTCATATCAGTACAACTACAGGGTATCCCCCCAAACTGTATACAAGCTTTAATAACTGGTAGTTCAATTTTGAAAATGAAATGTGTTTTAATAAACACTGACTTGAAAATTATTCAGTTTTTTTGGGGGGCTATCTATATATGGCCCAGCAGAAAAATGGTTGAGAAACAAAAAACCTGATTTATAGTCTAAATTCTTTGGCTGATTTGCCTCAGTTAAATTTTTATGTATTTTTTTATTCCTTTAGGATATATTCCTAACAGAGGAATTGCTGGGTCAACGGGGTGACTTTTTGGTTTTGTTTTGTTAATCCTCACCCGAGGATATTTTTCCATTGATATTTAGAGAGAATGGAAGGGAGGGAGAGAGACAGAGAAAGAGAAACATCCATGTGAGAGAGACATATCAATGGGCTGCCTCTTGCACGTGCCCTGACCGGGGCCAGGGGTCAAGCCTGCAACCGAGGTACATGTCCTTGACTGGAATTGAACCCGAGACCCCTCAGTCTGCGGGCCAACGCTCTATCTACCGAGCCAAACCGGCTAGGGTGCCTCAGTTTCTTTATATACTCAGGGGAATGATAATAATAGCTGACACCTCATTATGATCAGCCATGGGCCAGGTACTTTCTTTGTATAGGTAATATTATCATTCTCTTCATTTTATAATGAAGGAGCTGAGTTGCTGAATGTCATACAGCTGGTACATGAACATTTGTCTCTGGGTCCCAGGTCACCTGACTCCAGAACATACATATTCAACTCCCACCACACTATCAACCATATTTACCTCAAAGGATGTGGCAAAGATAAAATTAGGTAACAGAAGGGGAGAGACTAGTTTTGAAATGGCTGCTAGAATAAAAGCCTACCTTTTGAAGCCTAACAAAGGTGGATTTGAATCCTACAGTGATAACCTTGTTTAACTAAGCTATAAATTATTTTATCTTATAATTTTTGGTTTTGTCATTTTAAATGGGAATTGTAATGCCTATTTTTCTGGTTTTTGGAAGATTAGAAATTGTATTATATGCTCCTGTTTATTAATCTGCTTAGGCTGCCATAGCAAAATACCATAGACTAGGTGGCTTAACCAACAGAAATGTATTTTCTCACAGTCCTGGAGTCTAGAAGTCTAAGATCAATGTTCTGGTGAGAACTCTCTTCCTGGTTTGCAGTTTTCTTCTTGCTGTGTCGGGGTCGGGGTGTGGGGAGGGGGGGCGGGGAGCTCCGATGTCTTTTGTCTTTTATAAGGACACTAGTACCATCAGATTAGGACCCACTCTATGGCCTCACTTAAACTTTGTTACCTCTTTATGACCCAAGCAGTGTCTTATTGGGGATTAGGGCTTTAACGTGTGAATTTTGGCAGACACCATTCAGTCTTCAGCATCTTATGAGCCTAGGGGTGTGATTGGGTGCTAGAGATTTGTGATGAAGAACCAAAGGGAAGAGCCATAGCCACTTAATCTTGGGCTGCAGGGCAGTGTGAAAAGAGTCAAAACTTGCCCTCTGCCTTCAGGGGCTGTGCTGCTTGTCTATATAATCCTGCCTCATTTCAGCCCCCGAGGTTCCCCTTTCTTGGTTTTGAGTAGCTGTGATACTGACAAGGTGAGGCAGGAAAGGGAGACAGCTGAAATCTGTTATTGCATCAATAACTCGGAGCTTCAAGCACAGGGATTCCCCCATCTATCTCCTGTTGGGCATTTTGCCTTCCTGCCGTAGGAAACAGATGCAGGGAGGACAGGTTGTAAGCTGGAGCCCTTAGTCATAAGGGCCAAGGGAGCTCTCCCAGGACCTTCAGTGCTGGCAGGATGACTGTGGAGACCTGCCAGAGAAACCCCAGCAGTCCTTGCAGAGAGGCTTAAGTTAGGGAGACCCACTGCTCCTGTGTCCCAGCCTGCTTCAGCCCAGAAGAGAGTGAGGACAGGGCAACCAAGCCCCGTGTCCATTAGGATTCCTTAGATTGCAAGGGCCAGAAAACCCAACGTAAAGTACCTTAAGTAAGATTGGAATGTATTGGTTCACATGTAGTCCCCAGGCATGCTGAGCTTCCAGTGTGGATTGGTCTAATGCTCACGTATTATCACTGGGATCGCTCTCTAAGCTGGCTTCATCTAGGTTTCAGCTTTACAGGCCTGCTTTGTGTCTTCCTATCATCGCACTGCCAATTCCAGAGGAAGACTAAATATGTTTCCTTGGCTCTGGCCGGTTTATGTGCCATTCTGAAACTAATCAGTGTCACCACAAGGATGGGATATGTTATCTTAAGGCAAACAGGGTTTCCCCTGTAGCTAGGGTTGGAGTCAATTCCATGGAAACCACGTGACTAGAGAATAGTGGAAGGTGGTTTCCCAAAGGAAATTTTGCATCTTCTTTTCCAAAGTAAACTTTGGATCTCTCTAAAAGTCTTGGAAATAGCTATTGGACAGAAGCAATATGTATTTATAATAGAGCATTTCTGACATGGTCCCCAAAACAAATCTCCAGTCAATGTTACTGGAATGACCCTGAAAATTGTAACAAGGCGTCACTTTCTTTTTGTACTCTGTTGTAGCAACTTCACGGTCTTATAATTTGTGCCCATCCATTAAAAAAATACTTATTGAGCATTACTACATGCGAAGGGATGCTAGATGCTGGGGATGTTGTAGTCTCATCTCCTCATCAAGCTGTCATTCTTGTGCTTGTCCATGATGCCGCATGACTCAGAAACCTCTGATCTCCTTCAGGCTATGGCTGCCTCCATTACCACCCTGGCTTTGCCCTGGTTTTTTATTATGCTGTGCCACACAGAGTAAGAGCTCCCTTTAATGCTGCCCAGCATGGCAGAGGCTGTATGTGCTCTCATATATGCAGGATAGTACTCGTCACAATTTTCATGAATTATGTATATATTTATTGGTTTAATATCTTTCTCTTTAGACTATTCAAATAGGTATTGACTATATCTATCTTATTTGTTATTGTTTTTCCTTGCATAGCACAGTGTCTGGAGCATACTAGGCATTAAAATTGTTTTTAAATAATATCTCAATGTATATATTATGTGTTCTTTTGTGACAGGTATACTTATGCATATTCTAGATTTAATTTCATTTTGTGTGTATAATCCTTTTCAAAAGACTTCCAGGAAGCAATAATGTTTTGTATTATGGTAGAATGTTTTTGTAATAAGTACATTGATAGAATGTTTACTCCAGCAGTAAAATTAGTAAATTTAAAAGTAAAATGATGTCACTGAGAGGGAAAGATTGGTGTTATGTGCAAAAATTCATTCTCACCCATGTTTTTAAGTTTATGTGTGTGTGTACATATACACATATATTTATGTATGACGGGTGGTTTGGGAGTTTTTGATTGTATGTCTTTAGCTGGCCAAGGAGAATAGGAGGAAGAATTAAGTCTCTGAGATTGATAAACTCAGGTAAAGAAACATTTACTGGGCGATGTGCGGAACAGTACTTGTTACACAACCTATCCTGCTTTGGAAGACTAGTCTTTTCCCTGAGGAAGCTTGAAGCCCTGGTCAGGTAGCTCAGTTTGTTAGAGCATTATCCCGATATGCCAAGGTTGTAGCTTAGATCTCTGAACAGGCCATATATAAGAAACAACCAATGAGTACATAAATAAGTGGAAGAACAATTCAATATTTCTCTCTCCCTCCCCCTTCCTCTTTCTCAAATCAATAAATTTTAAAAAGCTTGAAGATATTTTCATAACAGACATGCATTCAGTTAATCTATACAAATAAAAGGATAATATGCTAATTAGACTGGACATCCTTCCAGACGTCCTTCTGGACAAAGCCACGGTGGCGGGGAGGCAGTTAGGGGCGATCAGGCCAGCAGGGGAGAGCAGTTAGAGCAGTTAGGGGGATCAGGCTGTCAGGTAGCGGCAGTTAGGGGCGATCAGGCAGGCAGGGGTCTTGGATTGTAGAGAGTGCAGGCCACCCCCACTGTGCATGAATTTTGTGCACCAGGCCTCTATTGGAATATAAAGCAGGCCAATGTAAAGACTCAGGTAGAGTTAAAATAAAACATGCTTATAACAGATTACAAGATTTCAGCTCTCTCATTTGTTTCATGGCATCCTAGCAACTAAAGATTACTTCACTAATGGTATGTAACTCTGTGCTTTATATAGAACTGACTTTTAAGAATGTATTTATTAAATTGGATTAATTACTAAAATATCTTTGTGCCCATAAACAAATCTTTTATTATAGCTTCTTTGACTTTGTTATAGTAAACTTTTTAATGTATTATTTACTGCAGGAATTTTACATAAGAAAATAAGATAATTTGTTTATAAATGAGGGTTAGTTATTTTATTAATAATTTTTCTCTAATAAGGGGAGGGGTCTAATTTAAATGATGGTGTGAATTGAAAATGCTATTAGTTATAAGACTCAGTTGTAAATAATTTAAAAACAGACATCCTGACCACTACTCCCTCTATCTCCGATGACACATAGAAGGTATTTGCTTACTTACTTGCTTTATCATTTTTGGTCAAAGGGAGGTATAAATATTTACACATATAAGCCTTAGTTAAATCTTATAACATTTCAAACTCTGGGGTGATAAGGAGAAAGCTGCTAGGAAATTTGTCGTTGATTGGAATGGAACCAATGTTACTTAAAAAGAAAGAATTTAAGAGGGGTTTATTAAAGAATTACTTATGCCTAGGAGTGTGCTAAAGATTAGAGGGAAATCAAAAGTAGCAAAAGACATAGTTAGTACCCTAAAGCATTATCTACTTGAGTAGAAAAGATTAAGACCTATGAAAAAGAAATACTAAAACAGTATGCTCAATTAATATTTGACAAAGGAGGCAAGAGCATACAATGGAGTCAGGACAGTCTCTTCAATAAATGGTGTTGGGAAAATTGCTCAGATACATACAAAACAATGAAACTAGATCACCAACTTACACCATACATAAAAATAAACTCAAAATGGTTAAAAGACTTAAACATAAGATGGGAAACCATAAAAATCTTAGAAGAATTCATAGGTAGCAAAATATTAGACATATATCATAGCAATATCTTTACTGATACAACTCCTAGGGCAATGGAAACCAAGGAGAAAAAAAACAAATGGGACTACATCAAAATAAAAAGCTTCTGCACAGCAAAAGAAACCATCAACAAAACAACAAGAAAGCCCACTGCATGGGAGAACATATTTGCCAATGTTATTTTTGATAAGGGTTTAATCTCCAAAATTTACAGGGAACTCATACAACTTAACAAAAGGAAGATAAATAATCCAAATAAAAAATGGGCAAAGGACCTTAATAGACACTTTCGAAAGAGGACATACAGAAGGCCAAGAGACATATGAAAACATGCTCAAAGTCACTAATCATCTGAGAGATGCAAATCAAAATGACAATGAGGTACCATTTCACACCTGTCAGAATGGCTATCATCAACAAATCAACAAACGACAAGTGCTGGCGAGAATGTGGAGAAAAAGGAACCCTCCTGCACTGCTGGTGGGAATGCAGACTGGTGCAGCCACTGTGGAGAACAGTATGGCGTTTCCTCAAAAAGTTAAAAAATGAAAACATGCTCAAAGTCACTAATCATCTGAGAGATGCAAATCAAAACAACAATGAGGTACCATCTCACACCTGTCAGACTGGCTATCATCAACAAATCAACAAACGACAAGTGCTGGAGAGGATGCGGAGAAAAACGAACCCTCTTACACTGCTGGTGGGAATGCAGACTGGTGCAGCCACTATGGAAGACAGGATGGAGTTACCTCAAAAAACTACAAATGGAACTCCCATTTGACCCTGTGATCCCACTTCTAGGAATATATCCCAGGTAACCAGAAACACCAATCAGAAAGGATATATGCACCCCTATGTTCATAGCAGCACAATTCACCATAGCTAAGATCTGGAAACAGCCTAAGTGCCCATCTGTAGATGAATGGATTAGAAAACTGTGGTACATCTACACGATGGAATACTATGCTGCTGTAAAAAAGAAGGAACTCTTACCATTTGCAACAGCATGGATGGAACTGGAGAGCATTAAGCTAAGCGAAATAAGCCAGTCAATGAAGGAAAATACCACATGATCTCACTCATTTCTGGATAATAAAGACTATTATAAACTTATGAACAAAAATAGATACAGAGGCAGAGCTGCCTCGAACAGACTGTCAAACTACAGCAGGAAGGCCGGGGAGGGTGGGAGGGCAGGAGGGGGGTGGGTAAGAGATCAACCAAAGGGCTTGTATGCATGCATATAAGCATAACCAGTGGACATAAGACATTGGGGGGTAGGGGAGGCCAGGGGATTGTCAAGGGCGGGGGAAAAAAAAGGAGACATATGTAATACTCTTTGTAATACTTTAAGCGATAAAAAAATAAAAAAAATAAAAAAATAAAAAATAAAGTTATTATTGAAAAAAAAAAGTTAAAAATGGAACTCCTATTTGACCCAGTAATCCCACTTCTAGGAATATATCTCAACAAATCAGAAACACCAATCAGAAAGGATATATGCACCCCTATGTTCATAGCAGCACAATTTACAATAGCTAAGATTTGGAAACAGCCCAAGTGCCCATCAGCAGATGAATGGATTAAAAAAGAGTGTTAAATCTACACAATGGAATACTATCCTGCTGTAAAAAAAAAAAAAAAAGGAACTTTTACCATTTGCAACAGCATGGATGGGCCTGGAGAGCATTATGCTAAGCAAAATAAACCAGTTGGAGAAAGGTAAATATCACATGATCTCACTCATTTGTGGAATATAATGAACAGCATAAGCTGATGAACAAAAATAGACCCAGAGACACAGAAACACTGAACAGACTGTCAAACCGCAAAGGGAAGGCAGGGGAGGGGGGTGGGTAAGAGATCAACCAAAAAACTTGTATGTATGCATATTAGCATAACCAATGGACATGGACACTGGGGTGGCGGGGGCTTGTCCTGGAGGGTGGGAGTGGCTGGATAGAGGTTGATGGGGGGTAAAAGGATACATATATAATACTTTAAACAAACAAACAAATAAACAAAAAATTCACCTGGAAGAATAAATAAGTGAAAATTCACACACACACACACACACACACACACAATACTAAAACAGGAAAGCCACAGAAATACTAGTGTGGAGCTTAAACAGCTCATAACCCCTGCTTCCTATGTTGGTCCTGAGTGTTTTCCTCTCCTATATAAGGCAGCACAACTGTGCTTCCACCAACATGTTGAAGTCACTTGGGTGCGTGTCAAATGTTTGTGTTTGGAGTTAAATCTAAGTGAAGCAGCAAAAAGAAATTAATTCTATGAACTCAGTCAAGAGGAAAACCTCAAATTCAGGAGGATGACAGGGAATTTGCTGAACGGGTTGGGGCCAGTTTCTGTGGAAAAATCACCCTAACATCTGTTTCAGCCTCCAAATCTAGATTGTCGTTCAAGATATAATCCACCCTCCCTGGTCTTTTTGAGGCTTTTGGTCTTTGCTGATGTGAATTTTGTCTGTGAAAGGACAAAGGATTAGGTCTCAGGCTGATTAGGGGATAAGGTCATTGTCATAAATCCAGGAATGTCCAGGAGAAATGATGGATAATGCCTTGCCTCTTCTTTGTGAGGAGGGTTTGCTAGTTCTGGCTTTTTGAGGGATCTCATTGCTGAGGCTCATGAACTTCCAGAACCCAAGCTTTCCTTTTCCCTTCCAAGGAAGTTGCATACTATTGGTGACAACTTACACATTACCCAATTTCTCTGATGGCTTTGTGGATCACTTAGGTCTCTGTTTGCTGTGATGGAAATTCCAAAACACACGGGCTTAAAAAAAAAGGGACTTTTTGGCTCTTATAACCTTTAGAACCAGAGTAGAGCTGATTTTTGACTCAAGCAGTATCACTAGAACTGTTTCTTGTCTCTCAACACAGCTCTGCTTTCCTCCTTATTGGCTTTATTCTGAGATAGGTTCTTCACTCAAGAATGCAAAATGGTATGAACAACTATATGCCAACAAACTGGACAACCTTGGCAAAATGGAAAAATTCCTGGGAAAGGGGTGTGGGGGGTATGGGAAGAGACTGGACAAAAATCGTACACCTATGGATGAGGACAGTGGTGGTGGTGGGGGGGGAAGGGCAGAGGGTGGGGTGGGAACCGAGTGGAGGGGAGCTATGGGGGGAAAAAGAGGAACAACTGTAATAATCTGAACAATAAAGATTTAAAAAAAATTCCTAGAAACATACAATCTTCCAAAACTCAATCAGGAAGAATCAGAAAACCTGAGTAGGCCAGTAACAACTGATGAAATTGAAGCAGTAATTAAAAAACTTCCAGCAAACAAAAGTCCTGGATCGGATGGGTGTACAGGTGAATTTCACCAAACATTCAAAGGAGAAATAATACCTATCCTCCTCAAACTATTCCAAAAAAATTTAAGAGGAAGGAACACTTCCAGGTTCTTTTTATGAAGCCAGTATTATCCTAATTCCAAAACTAGATAAAGACATTAAAAAGAAAGAGAATTACAGGCCAATATCCCTGATGAACACAGATGCCAAAATCTTCAATAAAATATTAGCAAATCGGATCCAGCAATTTATTAAAAAAGACCATACACTATGATCAAGTGGGATTTATTTGGGGGATGCAAGGCTGGTACAATATTCACAAATCAATAAATGTGACACATCACATAAATTAAAAGATAAAAACCATATGATCATATCACTAGATTCAGAAAAAACATCTGAAAAAAATATAGCATACTTTTTTGATAAAAACTCTCAATAAAGTGGGAATAGAGGGATCATACCTCAACATAATAAAGGCCATGTATGACAAACCTATAGCCAGTATCATACTCAATGGGCAAAAACTAAAAGTGTTTTTTTTTTTAAGAACAGGAACAAGACAAGGATGTCCACTTTCACTACTCTTATTCAATATAGTATTGGAAGTCCTAGCTATAGCAATCAGACAAGAAGAGATAAAGGGCAATAAATTGGAAATGAGGAAGTAAAACTGTCATTCTCAGATGACATGACATTGTACATAGAAAACCCTAAAAACTTCACCAGCAAACTACTAGACTTAATAAATGAATTTGGCAAGGTAGCAGGATACTAAAATCAACATCCAGAAATCAATGGCATTTTTATATACCAACTAGAGGCCCAGTGCATGACATTCATGCACTGGGTGAAAGGGTGTCCCTCAACCCAGCCTGCGCCCTCTTGCAATCTGGGACCCGTTGGAGGATGTCCGTCTGCTGGCAATCAGACATCCCTCTCACAGTTTGGGGCTCTCGCAGTCTGGGACTCCTTGCTCCTTACCACCTACCTGCAGCTGAGGTGGGAGAGGCACCTGCTACCGCTGCTGCGCTCACTAGCCATGAGCCCAGCTTCTGGCTGAGCGGCACTCTCCCTGTGGGAGCACATTGACCACCAGGGGGCGGCTCCTATATTGAGTGTCTGCCCCCCGGTGATCAGTGTGCATTATAGCGATCGGTCATTCTGCCATTTGGTCGATTTGCATATCAGGGTTTTATTATATAGGATAATGAGCTCTCAGAAAGAGATACTAAAAAAGCAATCCTATTTACCATTACAACAGTAACAACAACAAAAGATACCTAGAAATAAACTTAACCAAGGAGGTAAAAGACCTATACTTAGAAATCTATTGGACATTGAATAAAGAAATAGAGGAATACACAAACAAATAGAAGTGTATACCATGTTCATGGATTGGAAGAATTAACATCATTAAAATGTCTATACTACCAAAAGCAATCTATAGATTCAACACAATCCCTATTAAAATGCCAATGGGATATTTCACAGAGCTAGAAAATATACTCCAAAAATTTATATGGAACCATAAAAGACCCTGAATAGCTACAGCAATCTCGAGAAAGAAGAACAAAGTAGGAGAGATCATAATTTGTACTACAAAGCCATTATAACCAAAACAACCTGGTACTGGCACACAAACAGGCATATAGACCAATGGATCAGAACAGAGACCCCAGAAATTGACCCACACCATTATGGTCAATTAATATTTGACAAAGGAGGCAAGAACATACAAGGGAGTAAAGATAGTCTCTTCAACAAATTGTGCTGAGAAAATTGGACAGACACATGCAAATTGACGAAACTAGACCACCAATTTATACCATACACAAGAAAAAACTCAAGATGGATAAAAGACTTAAATGTAAGGCATGTTGCCGAAACCGGTTTGGCTCAGTGGATAGAGCGTCGGCCTGTGGACTGAAAGGTCCTAGGTTCGATTCCGGTCAAGGGCATGTATCTGGGTTGCGGGCATATCCCCAGTAGGAGATGTGCAGGAGGCGGCTGATCGATGTTTCTCTCTCATCGATGTTTCTAACTCTCTCTCTCTCTCTCCCTTCCTCTCTGTAAAAAAATCAATAAAATATATTTTTAAAAAATGTAAGGCATGAAACCATAAAAATCTTACAGGAGAACATAGTAAAATCTCAGACATCTCATGTAGCAATATATTTACAGATAGATCTCCTAGGGCAAAGGAAACGAAGGAGAAAATAAACAAATGGCACTACATCAAAATAAAATGCTTCAGCCCTAACTGGTTTGGCTCAGTTGATAGAGCATCGGCCTAAAGACTGAAAGGTCCCAGGTTCGATTCCGGCCAAGGGCATGTACCTTGGTTGTGGGCACATCCCCAGTGGGAGGTGTGCAAAAGGCAGCTGATGTTTCTCTCTCATCGATGTTTCTAACTCTCTATCCCTCTTTCTTCCTCTCTGTAAAAAATCAATAAAATATATTAAAAAAAAATAAAATGCTTCTGCACAGCCAAAGAAACCACCATCAAAAAGAAAAGGGAACCTACTGTATTGGAGAACATATTTGCCAATGATACATTTGATAGGGGGTTAATATCCAAAATATATAAAGTACTCTTACAATTCAAAAAAGGAAGACAAATGATCCAATTAAAAAATGAGCAGGAGACCCGAATAGGCATTTCTCCAAAGAGGACATACAAATGGCTAAGAGACACATGAAAAAAAATGCTCAAAGTCACTAAGCATCAGAGAAATGCAAATTAAAACCACAATGAGATATCACCTCACGCCTGTCAGAATGGCTATTATAAAAAAAATCAACAAACAAGTGCTGGCGAGGATGTGGAGAAAAGGGAACACTAGTTGACTGCTGGTGGGAATGCAGCCATTATGGAAAACAGTATGGAGTTTCCTCAAAAAATTAAAAATGGAACTTCCATTTGACCCAGTAATCCCACTTCTGGAAATATATCCTAAAACCCCCAAAACACCAATAAGAAAGAATATATGCACCCTTATGTTCATAGTAGCATTATTTACAATAGCTAAGATTTGGAAATAGCCCAAGAGCCCATCAGTAGACGAGTGGATAAAAAAACCTGTGAGACATTTACACTATGAATACTATGCAGCTAAAAAATGAGGAATCTCTTATCTGTTGGGACAGCCTGGAGGAACCTGGAAAATATAATGCTAAGTTAAATAAGCCAATCTGAGAAAGATAAATATCACATGATCTCACTTATTTGTGGAATCTAACAAACAAAATGAATTGACCAACAAAATAAAACCTGAAGCATGGAGGCATGGAACAGACTGACATACCTCGATGTGGGAATGAGAAGAGATAAACCAAAAAACTTATACACTTACTAGAGGCCCAGTGCACTAATTTTTGCACAGGTGGGGTCCCTTGGCCTGGCCGGTGATTGGGGCTGACGGGCAGGGGGGCAGCTGGCCAAAGGGAGGGCCCACAGGAGGTTGTCTGGCAGGGCGATGGGGGGAGTTTGGCTGGCCAGGGGGAGGGACCATGGGAGGTTGGCTGTGGGAGCACACTGACCACCAGGAGGCAGCTCCTGTGTTGAGCATCTGCCCCCTGGTGGTCAGTGCGCATCATAGCAACCAGTCGACTAGTCGGTCAGTCATTGGTTGCTTAGACTTTTATATATATAGCTATGCATAGTCCATGGACATGGGCAATAGAGTAGTGAAGACCTGGGGCGGGGGGGCGGGTGGGTAGGTAGAGGCTGAGAGGAAGGGGGGAAAAGGAGGAAACTGGGAGATATCTGTAATACTATAAAAAAAAAAAGAATGCAAAATGGGTGAGCAGGTTCAGATTTGACATTCTTTTACATTTGAAATCAGGAGGCAACACTGATTTCCATTAAAATGTCTCATTGCATCTTATTGGCTTTAGTGGGACCCCATACCCATTTCTGAACTAATTTCTGTAGGTCAGAGGAATGTAACAAGCTGATTGGCTTAAAACTGAGCCATATGTTTTATTCCTTTAGTTGGAGTCTCACCCAAAGCATATATGTTAGACTGTAGAAGGCCAATAACAACTGATGAAATTGTCTGAGAGAGAATAATAAATCCACACATCAGGTAACACCAATAATAATTGAGGCTATATATCATTATTATGGCTGCAAGTTCTATTCTGGTTGCCAATGATTAATAATTTTTAGGCAGTAATTTCTACTTTGCATGGTTAGCTAAAGAAAGTGTAAGGGATGCTGAGCATTCAACAACAATAAGAGCCACAAATGTCCACTTTAGTTTGGTGTCCAAATAGTTTTGGCTTCCAAATATTCTCAGAAAGTATATAAAGTGTACCAATTTAAGCAGCATTCACAGTATGTGGTCATATAGGCATGTGGTTGAAATGTTTGAATACTTTGTAAACAAAGGTCAATTCTGAAGTCAGAATTGGGCATTGTTGGTAGAGGATTAACTAAAGCCTTTCTCCTTCTGCATGAGAGTCTGTCCTTTGGTTAACTGTAGATCTGTCCCCCTGGAAACCTGAAAATAATAAAATGTCAACAATGCAAGGCAACATTGCATAGGGTAAAACTTACCCTTGGCTAATAAAAATGGCTACCTGGAAGTTGAGGAATTTTTCTGGTCTGGCCTTGACTCAGCTCTCCAAGAGGAGCTGTTTGCCCATTCTGCCCATGGGCCTGGCTCTAGGGGATCCCATAGAGATCTATCCATTTTATTCTCTGGGCACATCTGAAGTGGGTGATGAGGGGTAAGCCTTGTTGTTCTGGATTGAGATAACTATAAATCTTAAGAAGAAGCCATAATTTGGCCTTCTCTGAGTGAAGTCACTATTGTAACTGGGCATATCTTTTGTGGGGACTCTGGAAGCTACGCCTATGAAATTGTTACAAGATATTGGCTTCGTATGGAACAATGCTTTTAAGACTGTGCTCTTGAACTTGCTTAATGTGTTCTCATTGCTCTTGAGCTGTCACGTAGGGGGCAGATAGAGTAGCTCCTGGACACTGTGGATTGCTGTGGGACTGCTGCACAAGGTAGAGCTTGCTGTTGCCCTGCTGGCAGACGCTTTGAGCAGACCAGTGCCAAATGTTGGCTGTGACAGTCTAGTGTGTCTGAATGTTCAGCTGAGATTAAGAGGGCCCACTGGTGGTGTTGCAGACACATATGTAAAATGCAGCCTGAAACAAGGCTCAGATTCCTGATCTCATGAAGTGGCAGAGACTGGATAATTGTGCATTACACCTGTTGCTTTTTCTTCCTCGGAACAAAGCTAGACTTCATTTCCCAGCCCCTTGAAATATTGGTGGCCATTTGACTGAGTTCTAACTGTGGGAAGTGGGTGGAAGTAGAGTACTTCTCAATCTGGCCCATAAAAACCTTCCCTTTGCCTTCTCTGATTGTTCAATGAATGCCAACGACTCTAGGGCGCTAGAGCAGCAGTTCTCAACCTGTGGGTCGTGACCCCTTTGGCGGTTGAACGACCCTTTCACAGGGGTCACTTAAGACCATCCTGCATATCAGAGATTTACATTACGATTCATAACAGTAGCAACATTACAGTTATGAAGTAGCAATGAAAATAATGTTATGGTTGGGTCACAACATGAGGAACTGTATTTAAAGGGCCAGAAGGTTGAGAACCACTGCTCTAGAGGAAGATGAAACCTCAAGATAGAGTCCCTGAATGAACACATATAAGGTCACTTGCACTTGGGAACATCATTTAGACTTCAAGTGGACAGAAATACATAATTATAGTATTTAGTCAGGATAATTTGGAGGCTTACCTGTGAAATCAGCTAGTATTTCTCCAACAGTTGTTAACTAACAACAAACATTATTTAGACTTAGACATTTTCACATGGTATGCTAAGGGATGCAAGCCTGCCACATTTCCAGGAATGGCTTTCAGATTTTAAACTCCTAAAATATAAATGCAAGATTATATATATATATATATATATATATATATATATATATATATATAACACAAGCTGTTGATTTGGAAACAAAACTCATTTGCTGTTGAAATGTTAAGGATTTGGGTCACAACTCCTAATTGTAATTGGGAAAACATAATATCACCAAATTTCTGCCTTGCCAGTTCAGGATGCAGAGAAAGATTGGAGGCAGACTGGGTTGTACTGGCAATGAGAGTACACTTTTTCCTCTCTTCTAGCCTCCAGGCTGCATCAGGAGCTGGGGGAGGGGGAGAGGAGGGAGTGGTTCTAATACATTATTGTTTGCAGTCATGTTTCCCATACTGTTAGTCTACAGCCAATGGAACATTAGTCCATGAAAGAAAGGATTTTATGATTAAAGAAATTAGGAAAGTACTGTATACTATATTTTACCCATGGGAGAGTCTCAGTGCATATCAACATATCAGTCACTGAAAAAGTCTGTAATAAGGGAACCTATTTGTAACATTGTCAGTTTATAACAAATAGTAATCTTATCTAATAAGGAGGGAATATGCTAATTGACTGCCCTGCCCTCAAAGATGGCGGCGCCCACAGCCACAAGATGGCCAGCAGGGGAGCAGTTAGGCGTCGATCAGGCTGGCAGGCAAGTGGTTAGAGGGTGATCAGGCTGGCAGGCAGAAGCGCTTAGGGGCAATCAGGCAGGCAGGCAGGTGAGCAGTTGGAAGCCAGCAGTCCCGGATTGTGAGAGGGATGTCCGACTGCCGGTTTAGGCCTGATCCCACAGGGGTCCCAGATTGGAGAGGGTGCAGGCTGGGCTGAGCCCCCCCCCCCCCCAGTGCATGAATTTCGTGTGCCGGGCCTCTAGTAAATAATATTATAAATTTATTGTATTATATTTTATTAAATATATTTTATAAATTATTACTATAATTTATAAATAGATAATTATCTGTAATAAACTACCCCAACATCTCAGCAGCTTAATACAGTGCAGGTTTATTTTTCACTCATTGCAGTGTTCTGTGGTTCAGTGAGTAGTTGGGAGAGAATAGTTGTGCCTCATGTGGTCATTTAGGAACCCAGGCTCCATTCACAGCATGGGGCCATTATCTTCCAGGGCTTGAGTTCTCCACTAGATATTTTTTTTTAAATTAATTCTCACCCGAGGATATGTTTTTTAAAATTGACTTTTAAAGAGACAGGACGTAAAGAGAGAGGAAGGAGGAGAGAGAGAGAGAGATGAAAGACATTGATCAGTGGCCTCCCATATGTGCCCTGACCAGGGATCAAACCTTTTGGTGTACGGGGTGATGCTCCAACCAACTGAGCCACCCAGCCAGGGCTCCATTAGATTTTTTAAAAAATATATATTTTATTGATTTTTTTTACAGAGAGGAAGGGAGAGGGATAGAGAGTTAGCAACATCGATGAGAGAGAAACATCCATCAGCTGCCTCCTGCACACTCCCTACTGGGGATGTGCCTGCAACCAAGGTACATGCCCTTGACCGGAATCGAACCTGGGACCTTGAGTCCGCAGGCTGACACCCTATCCACTGAGCCAAACCGGTTAGGGCTCCGTTAGATTTTTTTCATCCAACTAGCAGGGGAGGAAATATGGAGAAGGCACACGTGTTCCTAACCACTTTTGGGGGTGTCACTATCCACTTTCACTCACATTCCATTGGTGAGAACCAGTCCCAAGGTCCACTGAGAGATAAGGACACGGGGAATGTGCCTAGGAGAAAAAGGAGAACATGGATATTGGTGAGCAATCCCAGTAGCTGCTGTCCCCCAAAGATCTTTTTGCTCCCTTCCCCCTTACAACATACATATTCCTATGCCAGGGGAGCTTCTCAAAGTCCCATGTCAACTCCACACTCAGCTGAAAGGCCAGGATTTGTTGGTGATGCAGAGTGGTCTCCATCAGAGGCCAAATGGGAGATGCATGGGCTCTGAACCACAGCGATTTTCTGAAGTCCTACTACAGGCATTTCCTGTTGGTTCAGTTCCAGACCACTGCAATGAAATGATTTTTTACATCATTTGTAAAACATATAACATCTGTGAAGCGCAATAAAACAAGGTATACCTGCAGTCATTGAGGTCTGAATCTCTCTGCCTCAGTTCATTCATCTGCACGTGATTCTGCACATGATCCAGGAGAAACTTATTTGTTCATTGTTGCCATGGCCCTGGCCAGCGGTTCTCAATCTGTAGGTCGCGACCCCTTTGGGGGTTGAACGACCCTTTCACAGGGGTCGCCTAAATACATCCTGCATATCAGACATTTACATTACGATTCATAACAGTAGCAACATTACAGTTATGGAGTAGCAACGAAAATAATTTTATGGTTGGAAGTCACCACAACATGAGGAACTGTATTAAAGGGTCGCGGTATTAGGAAGGTTGAGAACCACTGGCCCTGGCCCTGGCCCTGTGCTCTGAGAAGATCGAGAAGATCCCCTGTTCATTCCCTGAACTTATCTGAGTGAGGGGCGAGGAGTAAGGCCTCCTTGGTAGCTGTGCAGACTTTGCAAGCCACTTCCTAACCATCTTATTTCAGAGTCCAGAATCTGGCTGGAGCTACAGGTGAGAGTTAAAGAACCTCCACTGATTGGGGTGAGTGGGTTACTAAGAACAATATTACAAGGTTTGACATTTCTATGATGTACTGGTTTTAAAATGCTTTTATATACATTATTGTATGCTCAAAACAACCTCATGAGGTAGGAATGTGAGGACAGGGAGGACAGTGAGAAAGGCCACTGCAAAGTCCGCAGTGCATTACTATAGGCCCATTCACAAGGCAAGACAACACTTCATGACTTGCTTCTACTTTATGGGTCTCCTTTTTCACCCAATCTGGGCCATTCAGGCAGTTCAGGTTGTTAGAAGTCTGACCAGGCCTCACATTTGTTGAGTCATCCATCTCTTCCTACCAAATGACTTGCTTCGGCAAAGGAGGCTGAGAAGATTCCTCTCATTCGGAGAAGCCAAATCAAGTCTGGAACACCTGGTCCCACCCTGCTCTCTCCTCTCTACAGAACCATGGAACTTCAGCTCTGAAAAGGCTGATGATATTGTTCTGGACGCATGACTTTCACTCTATCATCTCTAGAGGCTGAGTGTTCATCAGAGGTGCCTTCAGGGTGGATAAGGAAGGGGTTGGGGTTGAGAAGGATTCATTATTCTTCGCTCATGGGTTCTTCTCCCCCCTCAATCAGGGCAGAACAAAAAGCCATTGAAAACCGTGGTTAATAACTAAATCCATCATCTCTGCAGATGAAAAGCTGGAGGCACAGAGAGGTTAATTGATTGGCTGGATGTCACACAGGTGCTCACCGGAGGAACTGGCATTAACACGTGGGTTTTCTGAATCCCAAACAAATGCTTTTTGCACTGGAGTGGCTTTTTGCTACTTCCCTGGGTGTGGCATGTGGTCTAAGATAGAGGGCAGGAGTCAGGCTCTGACCATGACTGAGAGCATGGGTGACTTGGGCAGGAGCTTCACTTCTTGCTCTTGGTCCCCCAATTCCTCTTTAAGTGAAGCAGGAACAATCCTGGCTTCTCATCCAGGGCAGAGCTGCTCTGTGCGTGGCTGATGGTGCACCCTGCTAGGATCTTGGCACCTCTCATGCATTTTATCAGCCCCTATTTGACAGAGGCACTGCCTGAGTTCCTTCTGCCATTCCATTCCCCACCCCCCCATGCAGTTGGCGAACAGTGCCATTTAGAATCTCCAGTAGGAGGGAACAGCATAATCATCTCATTAGACTTTTGGCTTTTAGAATGTCATCCTCACCCAGATGTGAAGATGGAGTGGATGGAGGTCAGCTTGATTCTGTCTCTGTCCATGTTCTGAGGGTATTAAATATGCAAAAGATGGTTGATCTGTCCATGTCTCCTTTCCCCCTAGTTCTCACCACTGAAAATTTGTTTTTGCTCAGAACTGAAAAGGCATGATTGCTTTAGATTTGCTTTTCTTTTACCAACTGGAGAAATATCTCACTGTGTCCTGTTTAAATGTGGCTTTTCACACAGTTCCAGCTTTTGTGGGGGAAGGGGCATGAGTAATTTCCTTCTGGGTGTCTTATTGCCCCAAAGAGAGGAAAACAGAGCCCCAATGTTTGGAATGTCAGTGATCTAGGAAGTTTCTAGCAGGTCTGCCACTTGTTCTAACCATGAGGTGTGGTCCCAGAAAAGACACATCCATTTAGGCTGTAGTGGGAAGGGTTCTGCTGGCCAAGGAAAGGGGCCCTACAAGTTAAGGGTGGTGTGCTATACACCCCTGGATTCTAAACTCCTTTCACATGCCTATTTGATGCTAAGGGAGTGCTGGGGCTATTCTGCATGAGAAGGTCCTGTGGACTGGTGTCTAATTTACTATTAGAATCACTTTCTCAGCTGTTTATATTCTATTTTTAATTCTTTTACTTTTTTTGCTCCCTGCTGTGTGTGTGTATGGTTGTCTTTGGCAAATGAGCAAAAATTCTTTTGATAACTTCTAAAAAGGTATTGTAATGTTGTCCAGAGAAGAAAAAGTAATCAAATTGCCTAAGAGAGAAACACTGTCTATCTGAGTTGATATTTGCTCAGTACTAAATCTGCATTTCCCCTTATATTTTCTAAATGTATTACAACAAAGTAGGAGGTAATTTTTATTTTTTCCAAAGTGCCTTCAGGGAAATCCATTTTAAATCTATGGATTTTAGTCCAATGAGGGATCCTCTTCCTTTGGTCTAAATTTTGCATATCGTCTGTTTCTTACAGGGCTTCCGTATTGTCTCAGGCGCCACTGGAAATGCAGCAAGGATTCCTGGCACATCCCAGTTGCCATAGCAACAGCAGCCTTTCCCATAATGAGCTGCATCATCTGAACTGATGTCACAGCATCATGCAGCAGGTCAAACAAGGCATCTCCTAGTATTGCAACCTACAGATGTGCTGTAAACATCAAAAGAAGACGGTGGGAGCAGGAGATGGTGAGCATTAAGTGTGTGGGCATTAATTGCATGGCTGTTTTGTTGGTTAGTCTGTGTCTGCTAAGGCGGAGATGGGGGGATGTTGTCTGCTTAAAATGGACTAGGGAAAGAAGAGCTGTTTTGCCTAAATCTGTTTTTCAGGCTGCTGGGTTAATAAGACAAAGGCTGTAAGACTCCTAAAGGAATCAAAATACATAAAATTATTCTTGCTTCATCCCTGCCTGTTATTTTTAGTGTTCTGATGGAATTTTTAATAAATATACGATAATTTGGGGCAAAACCCCAAATAGGCTCTAAAATGAGCAGCTCATGGTCTTTCAATATTGTAAAGGTATATATTTCTTTTTTATGGGGCAGAGCTAATTGGTCCCCTATTTGCTCTTGTGATTTATGAAATATTTAGTGATTTGCAGTATGAAATTCAGTATTTACCTCGGTTTGGTTTCAGTTTCTTCATGGCAAGGAATGACTGCTGAATAAGCATTTGACATGACCCTGCTGTGAAAGGGGATCTCTCGCATGTTCAAGAGAGAATTTATTAAAAACATGAGGACCCCAAACAAATAAAATTACTAGAGCCTTTTGATTTATCTGCTAATCCTTCAGCTCATGTCCTTAATAGTTAGTGGGAGGACTGCCACGATGTTTTTCCATCAGTAGCTGGTCTCTAAAATAGCTGGAATTGTTTGCAGGCTGACTTGTAACAAGTCTCCTCTCTGCGGCAGTTGCAATGAAGGGTAACCCTGAGGAGAGCCCTTGGAAGTGGCCGTGTTGCTACTCTTGTTTAACTTTATCCAGAATCTGGTAAGATGCAAAAACAGCAGGCTCCTCAGCGATTGTGGTGAATACAGATCTCTGGCTCCGTTATAACCTCAACTCAATTCTGAAACTCCAGATAAGCATGCCTCGTCTTCATTTCAACTCCTAGCTCTCTCTCTTTGGGCATCTTCATTGTATTCTTTCCCCCCTAAAAAACGTGGCCTGACAGTGTCAGATAAGGAGCAGTCTGTTGCCTTTTGTTTTGGGAAATGAAATTGATTTCCCTGGTGCAGCTGATTGCTACGAAGGGAGAGAAAGGAGGAGGCACATGTCAGTTCAATTGATCAATATGTCCACTTGGAATCAGGGAGTGGTCTTTTGGTTCAGTGCTGTGAGTTGATAGTTTTTATTTGAAAAGTCTCACAGGAAAGAATAGCAACCCTGAGTTCCTCCTCTTTTAGGCTGCTTGCTGAGCCTAAAAGAGATGTATCATAGGAAGCAGGAAGGGCAATAACTCTAGCCAGCTTGGAGTGATAAAAAATATATATTTTATGTATTTATTAATTTTGCCTAGAGTCAAGTGTATTGGTCCCATTAGGCACTAGCTGGAATGAAAGAGCTCAGATTTTAATTAGTTTGTTTATACCCATCACACACATGCTACTCTCGGTCCTTTAAGCTTATGTGGCTGACAGGCAGCTGCTGGGATGGGAGAGGTCAGCTCAGCCTGGCTTTATGGCAAGCACTTAGGAGCATGGATTGTTCACTGCCGGCTTTTTTTGTCACGTAATGTGAACAGAAAGCTCTGCTGGGACTGCTGGGTGAGAACACAGCTAAGGCAGAAGCTCTAAGGTGACAGGGAGGAGTGCTAGATGGTGATGGGGGAAGGGAAAGTGTGTTTGGTGACTGGATTATGAGTCTGGAGAGAATCTCTCAGTGCCCATTAAAATTAGTTTCAAGTATTACTTCCAAGGAAAAGCAATGGAGAAAGACTTGTTTGGGAACATGGATTGCTAGGAGTAAACATGACCAAAAGCAGCATTTTAATGAGGTTTTTATTTGCTTAATTTTTATTTCTTTTGTCTAACAGTGCTCTCAGCTGCTTCATCATGGGTGATTTGTACAATTACTGGAAGTCTCAAAGCCAGATTCCTTAAGGGCTGTGTTAGAAAAAGTGGAGTCATGCTTTGAGAGTAGAGTAGGCGCTGGTGGGTGTGGGCTGCCGCAGTTATCTGTGGAATATGCTTCTAACTCAGAGGCGCCTGCAATCTCCCCCTGCCCCTGCAAATGCTGAAAAGGCAGTTACCGTTCCCCAACTTTATGCTTTTTGTGTTCTGTTTGCTCCCGGAGAACAAAGCCCTGGTAATCGGAGCTGTCATCTTGGTGTTAGTTTCTTCGCAGAGGGCCACAGCCTTGCTGCTCTTTGATTAGCGGTGTGTCTTAATTACTGGCTTAGGCTATTTCAGTTGCCTTAGTTTTATTTTTAATGTATCCCCAAGGGGTGGATGGGACAAGTGAGTATGGGGGAAGGGAGAGATTGCTGTATGGCTGCATTGAGTGGCGTTTCCCCGGAACTTCCTAGAATTTAAAGAATTTTGTTTCACACTGATGAGTGAAAGGTCAGCATGACCATATTGACTATGTGGCCACAATTAAGATGATGGAAACCTCACAAGGAGCTAACCACCTCCTTGCTTTTGGTTTTACTTGTTAGTTTTACTTTTTTTTTTTTTTTTTTTACTGAATTATACAGTTATAGAGAAGTTACTTCTTTATAGTTAACTAGGCCATGGTGGGAATCTAAAAATAATAATTATAAGAACCACAGCTTTCCTTTATTCATTTCTTATTATGTATCAGACACTGGACTAAGCATTGCATGTATCTTATCTGATTCTTAAATGGCATCATGAGGTAGAGGGTTAACCATGTTACTTTATAGGATTAGGTACTATTATTCACATTTCTTAGCCAGGTTAACAGAGTTGGCTAAGGGCACATAGTTAAACATTTATTGGTCCAGGATTTCAAACCAATGTGATTTGACTAGGGCATCCTCATGCTTACCCACTCATCTTGGTTTTATAACATCTTAACTGTGTACACTATGCAGATCAGTCATCTTTACTCTACCACACTCCCCCCACTCCTTCTCAGTCTAATTGGAAAATCAGATTTCACATGTAGAATGAAATCCCATTTACAACACTAAGATCAGTTTTACTGCAGGGATGAGCTTGACTCTTGGTCATATCCTAATTTGATCCCAGAGATTTAAATAATGCAGAATTGATGCTCAGATTTTTTGCCACTACCCTTGCTTGACATATTTTTCTAGCAGAACTTGCATATGGGAAAAGCTACACAAATGAGCGTGGGCATAATAGAGTTGCACTAAAAGCGGGTCTTACCTGAGTCAGTAATGATTCAAATTTGTTTCACCTGTCTACCTGTTTTATCAACTTCAGGAGTCATGACATTTGCATTCCTTGGCAACACTAGGCAAGGACAGAAGAGAAAACTTATCTCACAGCCAGGAAGGTGTACTCTGAATCCACCTCTTGGGTCAAGAAGATAAGAGAGTTATTTTGCTGAGTGTATCAGTGGCTAAATCCAGACGCTGCCTATCTCCGACAAAATACAAGAATGACAGTCTTGTGTAACATCCTGGAAGCCTTGTGTTTAAGCAGAGCTGATACAGTCATCTGTGCATCATCTTGCCCATCCCCAGCTACCCACGCCCAGCATCATTATTGGGCTCTAAGGGGTGTTCTTTGTTTGACTGTGGGGCTAATGCACGCACTGATAGCATATTGATATTGATTCCAGTGTGGTGAATACTTAGAAATAGTATTCCACAGAGCTCAGTCGCCTTTTCTAGGTTCTGGGAAGAAGTTCACCTCTGTCCTAGCCTGCTCCAAGGAGGCCCCAGTTCTTGTCTGCATGAGCTACAGGAATGAGAAGCTGATCAGAAAGCAACAGAGTTATGAAGTGCAGTGACTATGGGAATTAAGTTCCAATTAGGGAGTAAAAAAGCAAGTGGACGTTAAGGAAGTTGGTTGTCCTGCTACATGTCTCATTTCCTTCTCTTTCCAACCCTAGAACTAGTGAATAATAACTTGTTTTGATCCTATAGATTCAATTCAATTCCTCAAGTATTTATTACTATGTTCCAGGAGTAACAGTGAATAAGGCTGATGTAAATCTCTTCCCCCACCACATTCTAGAGGGGGAGACAAAAATAAACAGTTATATTTGTAGTGGAATAATTTATTCTCTCTGATATTGTAATATTATTTCTATTTACTTCTATGTGCTAATAAATAAACCCATTATCTCTGCACATATCTTTGCAGATGCATATATGGCCCATATATGCTGGTAAAATCACAGCATTAACTAATAGCTTTTTTTAAAAAAAATGTTTTTATTGATTTTTTTTAAAGTGAGAGGAAGGGAGAGGATAGAAAAATAGAAACACCCATGAGAGAGAAACATCATCGATCAGTTGCCTCTTGCACGCCCCTTACTGGGCATTGAGCCTGCAAACCAAGCATGCAACCTAACTAGGAATTGAACTGTGACCTCCTGGTTCCTGGATGGATGCTCAACTGCTGAGCCACACCAGCTGGTCCAGCTTTGTGTTTTTTTCCTGATTGTGTTTGGATTAGAATATTTCTGGGTGTGGACAAAGCCAATATGGCATTAGCATTTTGTTGGCATAAGCTATCCTAAACACTATAACTGTAATCAACTGTAAAAAAGTACATGTCTATTTCAGTTGACATAAGTAAATATGAAAGTTTGTGACAGATTAGTTAGATATTTTTTATTTTTATAAAAGATATTTTTCAGCTTTAAAAACTGTGGTTGTTACAGAATATTCATAGAGGTATAACGTACAGCATAGGGAATATAGTCAATAATATTGTAATAACTATGCATGGCATTGAATGAGTGCAGGATTTATTTGGATGATCACTATAATCACTGGAGTGTATACCTGGAACCAATATAATGATGTATGTCAACTGTAATTGGAAATAAAAATGATTAAAACAAAACAAAACAAAACAGCAAGACAAAAAAACTGTTTGTCCAGACAGCCCTATAAAACTAAAGTTCTAGCCAGCATGCCAGTGAGGGTATGTGCCACACTGGGGTAAGTGTACCAGTCACCTCCCGCCATGAGCAGCCTGTCCATTCACCCTGGTGCGCCTTACAAATATCACTTTAAATGGGAAGCATTTCTCTACATTATCATATTAACGAATGTATTGAAAACTATCATTGTACTTTCATGGAACTTTTCAGGTGCTCATTCACTCGTGTACAGGGTATGTCTGACTTGTGACAGTCACTTGCAGATTGACTATTCCTCTTTTATGGCAATTGCACACACCCAACTCTATAAATGGGATGTGGGTGGGAAGGCTTTTCAGGGGAATATAACTTTTCATAGGACGTTGGCAATAGCTACAGACTTTTTAGGTATTTTGAATTAATGAGGTAGATTTCTTCCCCTGGTTGGTTTTAAGACTTGCAGTGGACAAATGAGAGACTTCGTTTCCTTTGTGAGCCACCGCCATGTTTTATTCTGTTCTTCCGAACTCATGCTCCAAACTCCTCCCGTCATCTTGCAGCTGCTTTGAGTCACAGGGGAAATGAGGAGGGAATGTGGAACCTCTAGAACAGGCTCATGAGCTGAACCTGGCCTGCAGCTTGTTTCGTGTGGCTCTTGGACAGGCTTTATAGGGCCTTGTGCTTAGCAGGATGCACACTTGGTTTAATGCATCTTGAAATTCTTAATAATTTTTGAGCCCGGAATTCTGCATTTTCATTTTACACTGGATCCATGTAGCTAGTCCCATATGATACTTTTGATATAAAAATAAATGACATAAACACATCTGAGTTTTAGGCTTATCATTAAGATTAGATGGTGTGGCTCACTTGGCAAGACTTGACTGCCTTAAATGGAGCAGTATTCTCCCAATCTTAGTGGTCTCCACAACCTCATCCATTTATCCCACTGCTGCTGCTTGGGTCCTGGAACAATTCTAATAGAAATTGTGGCGCTTAAAAAACTAAAGGACCATTGTCAAAACAATCCAGAGCAAAGGCCCCGTGCATGGTAATTTAGAGGCACCCATGGCAATCAGCGCCACGCACAGTAATTCAATGGCACTTCTTTTATAGGCAGTAGGGGACATACTACATTACACTTGAAGATATTTGGTAAGTCAGGCTTATTTGTCACCACCATTGCTTTCAGGGGAGAAATTAAATCTTCTTTGCAAAGCAAGCTAATTAACCATCCTGATGGTTCATTGTTTATATTATTTCTCCTGCCCTTTGTTTTACTACTTGATTACTTTTATCACCTTCTTTGTTTAACTCTCATTTAAATTACACAACATTTTTATGCAGGCTGGCTAGGTATTTTTGCCTTTTTAGTATTATCCTTTTATTTTATTCCCTTTCCTGGAGCCTGGGGGCCTATAATTGGAGGTTATAATATTACAGGAGGAGTTCACATTTTTTTTTTAATTAAAAAGGGAATTACAGTCAATATTTATAATGAACCCTCTCCAGTAGGGCAGTTCTAGCCATGCTGATGTTGATAAGTCCAGATCTGCCGTTACTGCTTATACTAATGAGAAGCTGGAGACAGACTCCTGGACCTTATAGTAGTGAAGCATTCTCACCCATCATGTCACAATGAGAAGTGGCTATATTAATCTACAGATGTGCAGAAAATTCTTAGAGAATTAATATGAATGACCGCACTTGCCATACAGGAAAATGGACATTTTTAAAAATATATATTTTTATTGATTTCAGAGATGGAAGGGAGAGGGAGAGAGAGATAGAAACATCAATGATGAAAGAGAATCATCGACCAGCCACCTCCTGCATGCCCCCACTGGGGCCCGGACTCACAACCCAGGCATGTGTTCTTGACCGGAATTGAACCCAGATGCTTCAGTCCACAGGGCGATGCTCTATCCCGGGAGTCCTCAAACTACGGCCCGCGGGCCGTATGCAAATACAAATATTGTATTTGTTCCCGTTTTGTTTTTTACTTCAAAATAAGATATGTGCAGTGTGCATAGGAATTTGTTCATAGTTTTTTTTTAAACTATAGTCCGGCCCTCCAACGGTCTGAGGGACAGTGAACTGGCCCCCTGTTTAAAAAGTTTGAGGACCCCTGCTCTATCCACTGAGCCAAACCAGCCAGGGCAAAAGGACATTGTTTTTTTTTTGGGGGGGGGGAAGGGGTTGAATGTAAACAAGGACCTGAAAAAACTAAAAGGGTCTCTTGTTATCTCTTAGAAGACAGGTGGAATAGAACTCACAGGGTCCTCTGTACCCTGAAATAATCCTAATGGCCGCCATATTCACCATTGTATAAGCTGTAGAACCAGGTGTTTCAGATAACTACACCAGTAGTCAACAATCAACAAACATGTGAAATGTCTACCATGTCCAAGATCATGTGCTGAAGGAACATACACTTTCAAATTAGGATGACCAAAGAAAGGCATGCACATGTATGTTACCTGGACAGCTTGTCACAGATTTAACACCAGGTTGCTTGGGATCCGCTGGGGAAGGACCTGATTAGCTTTTCCCTTGTTCTGCAGGCATCGAGGTGGAGCTCCAGGCACATTCAGGGCTACCCTCTTGTCTTCTGTTTTTTTATTCAGTTGCTTGATTTAAATGGTTTTTTTCTTTAATAACTCATTACTCTTTCTGGCCCACTCAATATTATTGCCCTCTCCCACCTCAGCTTTTTCAGTTCATAGTGCTTATTGCTTCTACCCTACCAGTCTCCTTCACTGCCACCTGCAATAGCTCTGAGCCCAGCATCACCCTTCCCATCAGCAGTCCCCCAGGCCTCCGTCTCTCCTGCCACTGTTAATTCCCATTACATCAGCATAAACATAGCCCATCCAAAACCAAATAACTGCAGCTTGTAAGTAATCTGCTCACATTTAGCTTTTAATAGTTAATTCAAATATTGTACTGTATTTAAACTGTTTTTTTGTTTTAGTGTGAATTAAAAGGGAATGACTCTTTAAAACTCAAATTAGCCACTCTTTTTTTTTTTAAAAAAAATATGTTTTATTGATTTTTTTACAGAGAGGAAGGGAGAGGGATAGAGAGTTAGGAACATCGATGAGAGAGAAACACATCGATCAGCTGCCTCCTGCACACTCCCCACTGGGGATGTGCCCGCAACCAAGGTACATGCCCTTGACTGGAATCAAACCTGGGACCCTTGAGTCCACAGGCTGATGTTCTATCCACTGAGCCAAACCAGTTAGGGCAGTCACTCTTGTAAGTAGTCTGTGTGGGACATCAACTAGAAATAACTAAAACAGCAGCCTTATTACTAGGAGACTATATGTAGACATGAAAATAGGTGTGCAAATGTAGTTTTATAATAATTTGTCCTTTAGTGTTATTATTACATTGCATTTTCAATTAAAAATAAATAAAAATGAGGGGAAGGGGTGTTGGAAAGGTGGGCAGCACGCAAGGTACCCGAGAGATGCACATTTGTTCAGCTTTGGCTAGGAGTGGCATGCAGCTTCTAGAACACTATCAGGGAACTCCTGTCTCAGAAAAGCAGCTGTGTGAAGAGAAAAAACAGTTCTGGAAATAAAGGTAAAAAATAAAACAACCACAAAACCAGGCATGATTGCTTAGAGAACTAATAATGAAAGTGGTGAATTAAGGTATTATTGTTTTCACTAATTTAGTAATAAATAATTGGTAACATGATTTTCAAACATTTGAATTTTGACTAACCAAACTGAAAAGGTGTTTAGATTTAGGGCCTCAGGAGAGGGCGTCAGTAAGAAGGGGAACATGGCCATTGCTCTCCCAGGACCACCTCTCTCACCACTAATCTCCTGCATAGAGAATATCAGTCAGTAAACATAAATATGTGTAAATTGCTGGATTTTCAGATTCAAACATCTAAAATAGAAACTTCTGATTTGGGGCAAGCTATTGAAAAAAAACAAAACAAAACAAAAAACAAAACAACAGCACTTCAGGTTTGGTAATGTGACCTTTCCATCGCCATTTGAGGTTCTGAATCTAGAGTATCTTTGAAAAGGATCGTTTGTTTTTATTTCCAGCTGTTATACAGTGCTCATTTTGCTCACCTTTATAGACAATTAACCTAATAATATAAACCAGAGCAAAGAACAAAAAGAAAAACCCTCTAAGAAGTTAAAAATAATATGGAGAAACGTGTCTCTTCTTCAGCTGGCTATGTTGCCTTTTCCTTGCTCCTCTGCCTCTTAGCCCGGTAGGTGGGTTTTGGAGTTAGGTGTATTTACCTTTGAATCTTTGCTCTAACAGAAAATTATTAGATCGGTGACCTTGAGTTTCTTAAAGTGTCATTTTCCCCATGTATAAAATGGGGAAAATATTCATTTTACAGGATGAAATGAAGTATTTTTACATAAAGTTATTGGCACAAAGGTAGTATTTGATAAATACAAGTTATCATTTCACTACTGAGAAGTAGTGAGATAAAATTATTACTCCCCCCCCCCAAAGAAATGTAATTTTTCCTCAACTCCAATCCCAAAACCAAGAAAATAATTTTTAGAGCTTTTGTTAATGGCAAGAAAACCCCTTTAATAATTTTTAAATGCTTATGCTGTGTTAGTCACATATATTATATTACTTAATTTCATTTCCTTGCTTAATTTTTCTCCATAACACTTATAACCATCTGCAAACTTCACAATTCACTTATGTATTGTTTGTCACCCTGAAGTATAAAGCATGTTGCATGAAGGCAGAGATTTTAGTCTATTTTATTCATTGATGTTTCCTTAGCTCTTAGAATAGTGCCAGGCACATGGTAGGTACTCATAGATATTTGTTCCAAGAGTGAATGAATTCACATAGCCCTGTGAGGAAGGAAGCATGACTGCATTCCATATGTAGAAAATGAATTCTCTTTTGCAGTGATGCTTTCCAAGATTCTAAACACCCTTGAATGATTCTTGCTATTTCATATAGCATGCCCAGAAACCCTTGTGGCTGATGGTTAAAGCATCATGCACCGCCCAATTTTTCTACATTCTTCCACTGAAAGTAGGGATGTTGCCTCGGCAGTTCTGATGGGCTCCTCTTCTCTACGAGGTTTCTATGAGGGACCTGGGCTTTCACAGGTCATTTGAAAGATACATTGGTTCTTCTAGCTGTCTCTTTCTTTGCATTTCTTTGGTGTAGTTGAGTCTCCTTCAGGAACAATTATTTATTCTCCTTTAAATCATGAATCTTAGCTGTAAATCTCGGATTGATTGATGAATTGGTGGATTTTTGAAAGAATCGTCAAGAAAAGCACCAGATAGGGAGAATGATATGCTATAACAGTCAACCATTCTTGCTATTAAAATGCTCTAATGAGAAATAAAGCAAAGCACAAGCACACAACAATACAGTTGTTTGGCCAGAAGAACATTCAGCCTCACAAGTGAAGGAAATAAGTAAGAAAGCTGATCTAAAAGAGGGATGCAGTCAAAATGGTTTGATTTTCAAGAAAAAATTTCATACCTGCTCACTGAGAAATACTCAATTCAAAAGCAAGACGTATTTTAAATGTCATACTTTTGAACTGTTTTTCAGTGAGCAGGTGTGAGATATTTTTCCTTGAAATTCAAACCATTTTGACAGTATCCTATTTTTAGAATGCCTTCCTCTTTAAAAGGGTATAACAATATCCAACAATTTCTCATGGCAGGCCCTTACATCCAATATCCAAAAGCAATTAGAAAAACATCCTGGGAGAAGGCAGTGTTCTGGTTATACCATAATAATAACAGACTGAATAAAAAAAATGTAATGCTGTTAAAATTAAAAACTCATAGTGTTTTTACTTTATGGTTATGAAACATATTTAATACATTTACTTTGAGCAACCTCATCATACTACAAGATAAAAATTATGCCTCATGAAAATTTTCTTACACCTGCAATGCATCCCATGGCTGTTATAATACACAAGGACATTATTGTGTTTACAAAGCATGTTATTCTGATATTTTAAAGAACTCTGAACTGGAAGTAAGGAACCTGAATTTTAGTATCTGCTGTCATGATCTTCCTGAACTTTAATTTCTTTCACAATAAAACAAGAAGGTTAAATTTAAATGATTTTTTGTTTCCTTTTAGCTCTAGTATTTTTGTGGCTCACTTATAAGGATCTCTGTGTCTCTCTGAACTCTCTGACTGGAGTACAGCCTTATCTTCAATCCCATCCTTCAGGGTAGAGACTGGGTGTCATCCTCAGCCTTCTAGTCCATCTCTCCCCTCACCCAAGTCCTGCTGAGTCACCAAGTCCTGTAGAGTTTCTAACTCTCTGGGATTTGGTGAAAATGCGCTTAGGATCACCCCAAATAATTTTTTGTTGTGTAATATAGATCCAGGGCATGCTCTTCACCTCCGGGCTTCCCCTTTTCTAAACCATAGACCTGATATTATTAGAGATTTTCTCACGGCAGGCCCTTACATCCTCACGATCTTTCTAGCTGTGCTCTGAACCTTTTCGAGCTCTGTTCAAGCCTGTGTCCAGGGCAACGTCAGGTATCCAGTGTGGCTGGTGTACTGTGGTGAGGAGGGGAGAAAATGCGGGGTGAGCACTGAACTGGGGACTGTAACGAGCAGGAGATGTGTTATCCTAGATGAAAAGAGTTTGTTATTTTTTTCACTTTGAAGTAAAAGTTTATCTGATCAGAGAGTTCCAAAGTTGCTATATAAAGTTACTACATCCTGACTCAAGAGGATTACATACTGCTGATTTCAGCACCAGAATGTATTTCTTTTTTGTAGGCATGATTCTCATTTGTCTTTTGAATTAATTCCAATGGACAGGAGCCAGTTTTAACTCTGTGGCCCACAACAGTGGCATTGTTCACAGTAATGTTCACAAGAGAGCAACGCAGCAGCCTTTTTTCTCCTTGAAGGAGTAAGACGCCTGGTTCCCATGAAGAAGGCAGGTGGCCTGTTTTTGAGCTGGGCTTGGGGTCAATTAGATCTTCTGAGTTCACATCCCCGTCGCACACCAGCTCTATGCCTAGGGAAAGCTGCCTCGCCTTTCTGGGCTCTGCTTTTCTTCACCGTACCTGCCCTGCTAAGCGTTGTGTGTAAAGCACCTAGCACAGTTCCTGGGATACAGGAAATGAGTTCTCAGGAGTGGTCAGTGGAGGCTGGGGCTATTCATAATGTAAAAGGAGGACTACCTGGGGACAGCTTCACTGCCTGGCCTTGTTGTAGGAGAATTTCTGTTCCACTCCCAGACCTGTGGGATTTCAGTGGTCACTTTAGTCTTGTACCAGCATCTTGTCCAACAATGTGATTGTTCCCTAAATTGGACAGGAACAATCACATCACATGATCAACATCTATACTAATAAAAGCCTAGGTGGTCCTTGCACCCTCACGTATGACGTTGTCACAAGATGGCTGCCACAAGATAGCTGCGTGCATGGGGGTGATCAGGCCGGCAGGGGAGGGCAGTTGGGGGCGATCAGGCTAGCAGGGGAGGGCAGTTGGGGGTGATTGGGCTGGCAGGGGAGCGGTTAGGGGCGATCAGGCTGGCAGGCAAAAGCAGTTAGGGGCAATCAGGCGGGCAGGTGAGTGGTTAGGAGCCAGCGGTCCTGGATTGTGAGAGGGATGTCGACTGCCGGTTTAGGCCTGATCCATCCCCTGAGGGGTCCCAGATTGGAGATGGTTCAGGCCGGGCTGAGGAATCCCCCCCCCCCCCCACACACACACAAATTTCGTGCACCAGGCCTCTAGTTTATATATAATATTTTATCTTTCTTAAGCTTCTTTTCTAATTTGGGGAAAAGTTTCCATAGAAAATTATTTTGAGCTCAGTGAATAATAACTTACTGTTAAAACTCATAATCTTGTCAAGGGGAATTCCACATTTTAAAATGTGCATTTACTTCTTTAAACAGATTTAATTCACATGATGTGATGAACACCCAGGAATTAAAATGCTCTATATAGTTAACTTCATATTTTCCCCACAGGTGTTGAATATGTAAGCAGACACAGGGGTTATGCATCCATGCTCAGGGGACAAAATTGCCTAGAGGGGTTTTCCCAGTACAGGTAAAGTTTTACCTTGGAAATGATTATGTGATTTAGCAATGAAAGGTTACTATTCCTTACTCTGTCTGCTGTGGTGTAGTATGGTGCCTCTCAGCTTGAATCGCCTTCCTCACTGAGCTCCAGACATGTCTAAGCACATCTACTGAACATCTGCCCTGTGTCTGTGATGAGTTGATGGTCTGCCCCATCAGTGGCACCAGAATCAGAAGACATTTCTGGAGAGAACTCATCCTAAGAGAGGCGGAGTGATTCTGAGCCCAGTATGCTGTGGATCACAAGGAGGCATTCTCTCTTGGTCATTCCCTGGCGTCAGGACTGAGTCCTATAAAAGGGAGTGGCCAGTGGGCTGTACATGTGAGCTCCTCCACTAAGGAATCTGTACCTCATTTCAGCACAAGAGCACTGCTTTAGCAGCCTTCAGCAGAGTGTATTGTACAAGAGGGAGAAAGGCATGTTTCCCCCTATCCACAGATGCTGTAATCAGAGGTTTCCAAATTCTTTTTTTTGAAATGTTTTTACTGATATTTAGAGAGGAAGGGAAAAGGATAAAGAGATAGAAACATTGATGAGATGAAAGAGAAACATCATTGATTGGTTGCCTCCTGCATGCCCCTACTTGGGATCGAGCCTATAATCCGAGCATGTGCCCTGACCGGAATCAAACCAGTGACCTTTTGGTTCCTGGGTCGACACTGGTCAGGACCAAATTCTCCTGGTTGATATCCTAATCTGTTAAAAAATGTCTAAACTCTCTCTTGTATTAATATATTATATATTTTATTAAACATACACAAAAGTAAAAATTAAAACGGATAAAACAAAAATTAAACAGAAACTCAAATATTTACCTCACACTCTCCAAGGTTTGCCTGACATCTCCCATGGAGTGAGCCCCCTCCCTGCAGACCACTGCTCTAGAGCATGAGTGGGAGGTGCCTGCTGGGAGCAGGAAATAGCAGCTCTTCCTGGCAAATGCTGTAATGAGTGTGGGCAGCTCTTCCTGCCTACACTGTCATGAGTGTGTGCACACATGAGACCCATGCTGAAACTTCATGAAATTCTACCGAGGGCCCTCTTTTAGGTAGCTGACTTTGGTGAGGTAGGTAATAGAGGAGAAAAGGTTAAGAAACAGAAAACTATATTACCAATAATGTCACTTCATTTGTACTTCCAGAGTGGTGAGCCCTGAGAAAACTTGGGTAATACAAATAAAAAAATATTTCTGAGATAGTATGTTTGTACTGGACTCTAGAGTTTACCATTGGCTTTTGTGTGTAACTCCTTAACAACTCTATAGGGTATAAAATTTGAGAATTCCTGTAAGCCAATTTCATCACACCCAGTTCTAAGGTTCTTTTTGATGTCATACTAGCCACCCAGGAAGTTTGAGATGATGATAGCTGCTCTTCCACAAACTGATTATCAAGTTGTAATAAAAGCAAGCCTCAGACCAACATTTACCATACATTGAGATATTTATTAGACTAACATTCATTAGTAAAGTTGGCACAACATATTTCATACAATCTGTAGGTTTGATAGAGGCTCAGCTCTATTTCATTTTAGGTGCTCCAACTATATATTGAGTAAAAGTTTTGCTGGAGGTAGGAGTCTGCGTCATTTAGTAAGCATTATGCAATTAGGAATTCTTCTACATCAGTGATCGCAGACCGGGACATAGTAGGGATCAAGCTTTAGATACCATTACAAGGAGTACATCTCCTCCGAGGATTCTTATCCTTTCTTCTTGAAAGTGTTTCTATAATTTTTTAGCGAACTCACATGCTATGAATACCTTTAATATCTCCAAGGAAAATCCATTCCTAACTTTAAGTTTGCTAAGTGGTATGGTAAAGCAATGGTTATTGATAAAGTAAGAGTGAGGACATCTCATTTCTGATATAATACTGGCTGGCACATACCTTCTCCCCCCCTCCCCACTGGACTGTATATTCCAGATATCACTTTAGCTGACTATGTCTAGAAATGGAGTTTAAATTAATTGTAATACAGATCACAGATTAAAGTATTTAAAGTAAATTACAGATCTTGCAATATTGCGTTACCATTTTATGTTAAAATTTATGATCTGTGATTTGCAAAGTGTATTAGTTGGTGAGGAATGAATAAAATATGAACCTAGGCATAAATGACTCTCAATCCCATGCTTCCTTTGTAAAACAAATGCACTTGGTTATATGAACTTCCGGTCCTGGCCTCCAGGGATCAAATCCCTCTGCCCATTGACCACCTTTTAATAAAGTCTAAAGTTTAGTTAATAGGAATATTTCAATGTTATAAAGTAAAGAATCTGCTAATTCTGCTGACTTGGGCCCTCCTGTACCTCTTCCTGAGGGGAGGAAAGACAGTCCCCATCAGAATTATGAGACTTTTCTTAAATACTCAAAAGGTGGCTTTGGTTACTTTGTTTCTTATAACTTTTTTCCTTAAGGAAATTGGGATTGTTTTCCAGGGCCTGGGGGATATTTTTGTAAAGCCACATGATCCCTGAAGGGCCATCAGTAAAGGCCAGGGACTGTTCTGGACAGTGAGATGGAGATGAAGGACTATACAGGTGAAGGATCTAGAGGAGAGAGCTGGGTGGGATCATGCTGGGAGCAAAAGCAAAAAAGTTCAAGGTGGGCTAGACCAGAAATATGTTATACAGGTGCCAGGAGATTTTAGAAGTTGCAGCCCATAGTAGGGATCAACTGGCTTTGCCCAGACGAATGCAGGACTGGGACAAAGGAAGAATAACCAAAACTAAAATCAGTACATTATGAAACACCAAGAGCAAAATGCAGTTATTCAAAAACAAATACAAACCCAGAGTGTTTGGTAAGAAGAATGTGGATACTGAGAAACGCAGAAGAGTTTTGTCAGATCAGGGAACTTCTCTCCCTTTCATCTCTTAGCATTCCTCCTGTAGTGATTTTTATTTTTTAATTCATCACCCGAGGGTATGTTTTGAGAGAGAGAGAGAGAGAGAGAGAGAGAGAGAGAGAGAGAGAGAGGTGAGAGCTACATCAATCAGTTGCCTTCTGTAACTTGGGTATGTGCCCTGACCAGGAATCGAAATCATGACCTTTCAGTGCTGGTGCTCCAACCCACTGACAGCACTGCCCAGGGCTTCCTGCAGCACTTTTACCCTGTACCTTCAGTAGTGCTCCTCACCCAACATCTCTGTAGGGCTCAAGTAATGCCCTGAAAGGTGTGAATGGCCCTATACCTCGTACTCATTCCTGTTCTGGTGTCCTGAGCCTATCCGTTGGTCCCAGGGTCCTTTTTAGAACCACCCAGTACACATCTCTAATCCTCATGCCCAGAGGATTCCTGGTGGTCACTCTAACTGGCGAGAGTACTTGAGGGAGAGGACCCCTTTAAGTCACTTACTAGGACTCTTGCTATTGGTTATCTGATTCATAAAATGGACTCTATAGTATCTTATCTAATAAAAGGGTAATATGCAAATTAACCATCACTCTGTCACAAAGATGGCAGCACCCATAGCCACAAGATGGATTGGTATCCACATTCTTCTTACCAATCCTCTCAGCACTGCCAGAGTCCCCCAGTCCGGGGCAGGGGCGGGGGGGGGGGGTTGGCCACTGAGAGTGGGCAGCGTGAGCAGCCTGATGGAATGCTTGCTTCGTCACTGCAGCAACGAGGCAAGCATTCCACCCCAGCTGTAGAGGGCCTCTGGGCACTGGGCACGGAGTGGCTGGGTGCGGGGGGAAGGCTTGCATCATTGAGGCAAGCATTTCGTGCCCAGCTGCGGAGGGCCTCTGCCCAGGTGGGGCATGGAATGCTTGTGTCGTTGCAGGCCGGGCTGAGGGATCCCCCCCACCCCCGTGCATGAATTTCGTGCACCAGGCCTCTAGTTACTCAGTAAGAACCATGGCATTGAAGTTTAACAGAACAGGAATTGTTTGAAGGGACTTTTACAGATCTATTGGACAATTGCCATTCCCATACTGATGACATTGCAGTATTTCAAAACAACAGCTATTTTAGGCAGAAATTCAAAACTGCACTTTATAGATCCAAAGTGACTTTGGTATATGAGATTATTTTTAAATGCCCTTCAAATATTTCATTTAAACTTAAAAACTTGAAAATCAAGGGACATCTTTTCCCACAGAAGTGCTTTGATTCTATGTTTTTTTGTAGATGCTAAGAAAGGAGAAAAAGTATTTAGTGGCTGGAGAATGCAGAATCCTGGGTCAGAGGTGGAAGAACAATTATTTATTGGCCTTATATGGTTCTGAGCCTCAGAAATATAGAAAGATTCATGGGCCTATTAGGGCTGGATATAATGACTAAGAATTTTGGTTTAGGATTTAGAAGTTCCAAATTTACTAAAAATATGCATAATACTAACAATGACAACAACAGTAATGGCTTTCTTCCATTTATTGAGTGCTTACTATATGTCAGGCTCTATGTTAAGAAGTGCTTCACACACACGAATTAAATCTTAAACAATTGTATTCAAAAGTAGTTGAAGGGACACACTCAGTGTTCTGATCTTGGTTTCTAAACAGTATTCTTCAATAAAAAGAATAAGAACTCTTTGGAGAAATGGCTAGTTGTAGGACTAGGGTAGGGAAAAATTTAGATGAGTATGAGCATCAGTATAGTGTGAGAAAGTAAGGAAACAAAAAGGTGGGGCATGACGATTGACACAGGAGCCAAGCAGAAAGAGCTCATAATGCCAAATTGGAAACAATTTGAGCAATAAATAAATATACATGAGTGCATATTAATATAAATAAATGATTGAATATATAAACGAGGGAGAGGAGACAAATCTTTTTTATAGAAGAATTCCAAAAAATGCATATAAGTACTACTTTCTCTAGGAGTAAGAGCTTAACCCACCTCTCCGTCCCCTGGAGTGTGGGTTACACATAGTGACTTACTTCCAAGGAACAGAGTATGGAAAGGGAAAAATAACAAATTTACAGTGGAGCAATCTGGCAAATACCTACTGCCTTAGCCAAGTGATGATGGTTAGCATCGTCAGTGATATCATGCTGATATGTACCCCTGATGTGATATGATGATATCATCTCTATGGTGTTCTTTCCAAAAAACAATCCCATTCTAATCATGAGGAAATATCAGACAAACCCAGATTCAGGAACATTTTACGGAATGGCTGGCCTGTCTTTCTCAAGACTGTCAAGGTCATGAGAAACAAGGAAAGCCCAAGAAACTGTTACAGACCAGAGACCAAGGAGACATGACAGCTAAATGCAATATGGTGCTCTAGACTGGGCTCTGGAACAAAAGGGGACATTAATGGAAGAACTGGATTTTAGTTAATAGTGATGTACCAAGTTCAGCTTTATACATGTTAACAATGGAGGAAATAGGGTGGGGGTGCCACGGGAACTCTCTGTACTGTCTTTGCAACTTTTCTGTAAATCTAAAATTATTCCAAAATAAAAAGTTTATTAAAACAGATATATGAATAAATAAATACACAAATAAATAAATAAAATAGTTGAAAGTTAAAAAAGAAGTATCGCCCTAACTGGTTTGGCTCAGTGGATAGAGCGTTGGCCTGAGGAGTGAAGAGTCCCTGGTTTGATTCTGGTCAAGGGCATGTACCCTGGTTGTGGGCACATCCCCAGTGGGAGATGTGCAGGAGGCAGCTGATGTTTCTCTCTCATCGATGTTTCTAACGCTCTATCCCTCTCCCTTCCTCTCTGTAAAAAATCAATAAAATATATTTTAAAAAAAAGATGAGAAGGAAACATGAAGTAATGACCTTTAAAAAAATAATAAAAAAGAAGTATCACAGGCTTACTTTAAAAAAACCAGAGTATTGTAGAAAAGGAAAAATAAAAATTCCCCTTTTCTCTGAGTAGGAACTTCAAGCCCATCCCATCCAATCCCAGAGGTAAATATAATTTAACATTTGGTATAAATTTTCTCAGATATTTTTTATGATCTATATGTACATACTTTAAAAATGTAACTAGAATCTTGCTTATTATTTTGTCCTATGACTTCTTTTTTTCTCTACTAAACACTAAACTATGGACTTGGTTTCAAGACAGAATGTAATAATTTTTCAGGTGATTTTTAAATGTCAGAGAGTATTGCTTTCACAGAGGACTATCAAGTCTACTTAATTTTTAAGCCTTTTAGAAATACTTTTTACAGGTATTTCTTAGGCATTTCAAATTTTTGTCATATTATTCAAGAGGCCTGTTTCATGAAATTCATGCACTCAGGGGGTCCCTCAGCCTGGCTTGCACCTTGTTGCAGTCCAGGAGCCCTCAGGGAATGTCTGGTTGATGGGCCTAAGTTGGCAGTCGGACATCCTTAACGCTGCTGTGGAGGCAGGAGAGGCTCCCGCCACCACAGCTACACTTGCCAGCCGTGAGCCTGGCTTCTGGTTGAGTGGTGCTCCCCATGTGGGAGTGCACTGACCACCAGGGGGCAGATCCTGTGTTGAGCGTTTGCCCCTGGTGGTCAGTGCATGTCATAGCGACTGGTTGTTCTGCTGTTTGGTCAATTTGCATATTAACCCCTTATTATATAGGATTTTTACCTGCTGTGCTCTAAAAATAGTATTTGATAATCATGGCTTTAAACTTTTTTTCTTTTAGAAAGAGAGAGGAAGGGTGGAGAAAGAGAGAGAGAGACAGACAGAGAGAGAGAGAGAGAGAGAGAGAGAGAGAGAGAGAGGTTGATTTGTTGTACCACTTATTTGTGCATTCATTGGTTGATTCTTGTGTGTGCCTTGACTGGGTATCAAACCCACAACCTTGGCATATTAGGATGACACTCTAACCAACTGAACTATCTGGCCAGGGATATAATCATGGAATTTTAAGAAACAAAGATTAAGAAAATAAAGTTACTAATCATTAAAAAATATAGAAGTAGAAAAGGTGTTGCTAGTTGATCACATTTAGGTCATAACTTTGTAGATAGATGCTAATTGAAGTTGTTATTGATAGAAATTTTTCCTGACACTAAGATAAGACTGGTAACCTCTGATTATCTGAGTTCAGACCCAGAAAAATTACTAATATGAATAAGATTTTCTTTATATTCACCCCTTCCTGTAACACAGCAGAGCTGGGACTTGAGCTTAGGCCTGTCTTAAGTATTATGCTGCACTGCCTTTTATTCCCACTGGGTAGCCCTCAAGTAGAAGTCATAGAACAATATGGCGGAGGGCACTTACTCCTCTGCAGTATCGGGGACTGTGTGTGTGTGTCTTCAGCATGCTCCTCAGGTCATTTTTCCTATCACCGCCAGTCCTCTCCCATTCCCAGTCACACTGTGACAGTCTTTCAGTGGTCAGCCTCACTGCATCATCCCCAACCTCCCATTTCTCAATCAATGTGTGCAAACAGTGGAGCAAATGATAGAAATCTCACCCATATCCTACCTCCCTGATACAAATCTGTAAGTTGTTACTCCCTCTTTTCCTACTTTCTCTGAGTTTTAAAGAAAGAGGCAAAATCTTGTTAAAAGAATCGAGTTTGGTGTCAAGAACAAATGTATCTGTTCCCCCACTCTGCCATTTTGGCTGTGTGACCTAGGGCAATTACTCAAAACTTTCTAATACTCAATTTTCCATTTTGTGAAATGGACATAACTATAATAACTACTTGGTATTATCCTATATAATAAAGAGGTAATATGCAAATTAACCCTCACACCCTCACAAGATGGCTGCCTACGACCAGGCCGGCAGGGGGGTTAGTGAAGGATGACCAAATGACTGAACAAGCAGGCTGCGTGGGGCAACCAGGCCAGTAGGGGGGGCATGAGGGGTGACCAGGCTGGCAGGGGGGGCAGTTGGGGGCGACCAGACTGGCAGGCAGGTGAGTGATTAGGAGCCAGCGGTCCAGGATTGTGAGAGGGATGTCCAACTGCCAGGATCAGGCCTAAACCAGCAGTTGGACATCCCCCGAGGGGTCCCGGATTGAAGAGGGTGCAAGCTGGGCTGAGGGGACCGCCTTCCCCCCCCTGCATGAATTTCATGCACCGGGCCTCTAGTTAGAAGATAATGCAGGTGAAGTCTGTGCATGGTGTCTCATACAATAAGTGCCTCACATGGCAAGTGGCATCAGTAACTTCTTTCTGTTAAGATTAAATTTCTCCTATTGCTCTGGCTAGTTCCTCTACCCATAAATATGCTCAAATAATCCAAAACCCTCCCTAGATCCCACCTTTATTCCTACTGTTGTTCCATTTCTCTTTTCTCACAGTCAAGCTTCTAAACAGAGTAGATCCCCTGCTTTAATTTATGTCAGCTGTTAACCTAAAGCAATCTGGATTCCAAGCCCCTTACTTGGAAACTGCTCTCGCTCAGGTTGCCAGTAAGACCCCCTGAGGTGGACATCTGCTTTTGCTTGCCTCACATCCTTCCCCCTCTGGTACCAGTGTGCCATCTTGGGAGCTGCCTCTGGATGTTGGGTTAAGTGTCAGGTCAGGTGCCCCGCTCCCTCCCAGCCCAAGGGGTGGACACCAGACTACAAGACAGACCAAGCAGACAAGCAATTAAGGGCAATGATGGATGGTGGCATTTCCTTCCCGCTACCCTGATCGCCCTGGACACTCTCTTTTCCTGTGTTTTCTGTGGATGAATCTTCAGTTTTTCCTTGGAGTCAGTGATCTGCTCCGTTTTTTTTTTTTTTTTTTTTTTTGCTTACATTAGATAGTTGACTCTATTGCTTAGCACAACAACAAAAAATCACCATGTGACGCAAATTCTCTGAAGCTTCTTCCATGCCTCACATATAATTGATGCCCCCCCTTTATTAATCCTTAAACCTAGCATATGTCTCTAGTAAAGTTCATTTTACTTTGCTAGTTCAGAATATATGAATTACAATCATGTTTTCATATATTAGTCTTTTCCACTAAAATTCTTGAGGAAAAGGACCATATTTTATTCATTTCCAGCTCCTAGCATGGTAGGTAGGAGCTCTTGCCCTATGGTTATTGTTCCCAACAAATATTTGTTGACATATTCAGTGTTATTAAAAATCACTATTATGTTATTCACACAGAGAGTAGTTTTGTTTTGTTTTGTTTTGTTTTGTTTTTTTGGGGGGGGGGGGAGATGAAAGCAAATGAATTAGTCTCTTTCTTTATAAATTTAGGTCAAAATTTTAGCCTCATGGTGCAACATAATTGGACCTCTCCAATGGAGAAACTAGGTCAAGGAACTATTCTAGTGCAGGGAAAACACAATTGTAGATATTTTAAAATCTGGTATGAGTTGCTGTACTTAAAAGCTCAGCCAGATATGTCTGTTTTAAGGTACTGTTTTAATGAGGTATTATTTTGTCTAAAATTATTTTTCCCCATATTTATAAATGTTTATCTGAGTTGAGGTTAGATTTACTGCAAGTGGTAATTTAGAGAAATAGACAAAAAGTCATGATTGTTTGTGGGCTCTTACTGTGAACTGATGTTTAAGAATTCAGAGGCAGAATTACTGAGTGGAAAGCATTCTTACAACATGCAATAACATCATGGCTGCCGCTAGCCCATAGGACACCTTCACATAAATTAGCAACAGGCATCCCTCCTCAAAACACTTTACATCCACCTTTAGGAGATTGTCATCATAGACTGCTTTTGTTAGAACAGTGTAATTTCCTGACATCAGGAAAGCCACACTAAATATGTAAACCTGTGATATCTATGATGTGAAGTCCAGAAAGAGTGCCCTTGTGTAATGTACAGCTTGCACTGTGACATGTATGGCTGCCTTCGCTATGGGATTGTATTTAGCGCCCTCTCCTTGTATGTGGTTTTGCTATCAATTACTTGCTGTTTAAAAGAGGGTGAATGGGGGACAGGGACAGGCTAGAAGGGGTCAGTAGGCGTGGAATAGGGGACATATGTAATACTTTCAACAATAAAGGTTTAATTAAAAATGTGTTCTATAAAAAAATAAAAGAGGGTGAAAGTTTGCAGAGGAAACATAAAACATATCGGCTGCACTTTACTGAACGGGAGAAGAAGCTAACTTAGGGTACATCCAAGTGACTCTCAGGCCACATCAGACCATTGTCTCCCACAGAATTGAAACAGGGGACCAAAAAGCACCGTTTAGGCTGTTGCTTACCTACCTTAAGAAATATAGCTTTCAAGGGTTCTGAAACACTTGCAGTAGCTCTGGCTCCAAAAGGATACCCCTTCATTTCCCACCTTCTCATTCTAGAACTCTGGGACAGATTTCCAAGTACAGATTTCAGGTTTATTGTAAAACACCAAAAGTTGAGGTTGGCATATGATCTTTGCCAGTTCTTAAACTTTGTTGGTCCAGAATTTGGAATCTCCGTTCCTCCTCCCCCTCCTCCCCCTCCTCCTCCCCTTCCTCCTCTTCCTCCTCTTCCTCCCCTTCCTCCTCCTCCTCCTCCTCCTCCTCCTCCTCCTCCTCCTCCTCCTCCTCCCCCTCCTCCTCTTCCTCCTCCTCCTCCTTCTCCTCCTCCTCCTTCTCTTCCTCCTCCTCCTCCTCTTCCTCCTCCTCTTCCTCCTCCTCCTCTTCTTCTTCCTCCTCCTCTTCCTCCTCCTCCTCTCCCTCCTCCTCCTCCTTCTTAAAAAAAGATTTTTAAAATTAGTTTTTAGAGAGAGAGGGAGAGAGAGAGAGAGAGAGAGAGAGAGAGAGAGAGAGAGAAAGAGAGAAAGAGAAAGAGAGAGAAACTTGATGTGAGAGTGGAAAAGTGGCTGCCTGCCTCCCACATGCCCTCTACTGCGGATCAAGCCTGCAACCTGGGCATATGCCCTGACCAGGAATGGAACCAGCAACCATTCAGATGCACGGGGACGACACTCAACCCACTGAGCCACACTGGCCAGGGCTGGATTCCTTGTTCTTGTGCAAATCCTGTGGTTTATGCTCAACATAAGAAGCCAGGAAACTCTTTGTTCCCCAAATAAAAAGAAATCATTGCTTATTTTCTCATAAAGAATGAAGTTTTGGAGCTAATACATTTGGATATACCTTGTTCCTCTTGTTTTCCCCTCTGGTTTTGGGGTCTAACCTGTGTGTTGGGTGAAGGGCCATGTATGCAGTGAGCCACAGCAGGTTACTCTAGGTGTATTCTGGTTTTTAACCTCTCAACAGGAGCATCATAGCAAGAGAGCCATGATCCTAATAAAGCTGGTATATGTCTGTAATATTCTGAGGGTGGTTATAGGTTGTAGGTGGGCTTATTTTGGAGCTGGGGTGGTGGGTGGGGATAGTGCAAAGGGAGAAAAGTTGTATGTGGGCCAGATAGGAAGATGTCTGGATCAGTACAAGAAGCCCTCTGATAAGGATCAATGATCACACAGGCTCTATTTTCCATGGGGACCAGGAGTGGTAGAGATGTGAATTGTCACAGGACTAATTGGCCTCAGAGCTCTAATATAAAGTTGCATCAGAGCAGACACCTGCTGAGGCCCCAGGTGCATATGAGGCCTGGAGAAACAGCAGCTGGCAGGCTGGTCTCCAAGCTCGGGTTGGCTCAGGGACTGGTCTTGGATGGATGGGGGCTTCCTTCCATGACAATAGCTCAGCTGACACTCATTGGATGGCAGATCCCGGGTGGGATTAAAGAGCCCTTGCTTCAGTAGAGCTGCCAAAACGAGAGACACATAAAAACCGAAGGTAAAGCGGATGAACAGTGTGCTGCAACAGAGTTTCTGAACAGACAAAATCCCGAGGGAGTGCAGCACAAGGAGCCATTCACCCTCTTGAAAGGGGGCTTTCTCCAAGGTGGTCTCTGAATATGAACATTTGTTCCTGATTTTTCAAGGAAATAAGCTCATTTTAGAAAAATGAAGTACATAATACATATAAGAAGCAGAAAAAGAAAATACTTTTAAAAGCTATTTATTTTGAAACAGTTTTAGACATGAGTTGCAAAGATAACAGTGAATGTCCCCATATATCCCCTTTTTAACCAGCTTTCTCCCATGTTATCATCTGAAATAACCATGATGTATTTATCAACATTAACCCCTAGAGTGCCGGGGAGCGCGATCAAGCTCCTCCTGTCTTTCGCCAGTCTATGACAATTTCTTTGTTGTTCCTTGCTTTTCATAACTTTGATACCTTTGAAGACTAGTCAGGTATTTTTTCAAATATCCCTCAACTTGAGTATGTCTGGTATTTTTCCTGCATAAACTGAGATTATGGATTTTGTGGAGAATACCATATAAGTGATATGCCCTTTTCATCACATCATATCAGAGGGCTCGTGATATCCACACACTGATTGCTGGTGAGTTTAACATTAATCACATGGTTAAGGTAGAGCTGCCAGTAAAGCTACCATTTTTCCCTTCCCATGCTCTATTTCTGAGTCCATACACACTCAGAAGGGGACTGAGCTTTACCTGTTGGAGGGAAGTCTGTTAAAGAATCTGTGTACATATGGTAAAAGCACCCTAGTCATTAGCAAATTTGAGGGAGGTATTCTGAGGCTATGCAAATATCCTATTTCTCCTGAACTTACACAGTATCCCAAAATTATATACACACTTTAACAGCTGATAGCTCAATTTTGAAAATGAAATGTATTTTAATAAACACTGCCTTTATAACTATTCGAAGTGTGCATGTAGATTTTTTGGGGGATATCCTATATTTGTCACTGGTTATGGCATTCATCAATGGATCTTTCCTATAGCAATTATTACTGTAGTGTTGTAATGCGACTTTCTATTTTCCTCATTCCTCTACATTTATTTATTTATTAAATTTACCTTTAATGTTGAAAGTATTGCAGATGTTTCCCTGTGCTTATCTATTACATTGCTCAAGTTGCTTCACCTTTGGCTATTGAATATATATTTTGAGAAGCTGGGGAAGGTCATCATAGGCTGAGAACACAGTGTGAGCAATGAACTGGTCGAGGAGGAGTTTGGTGGGATCAGGGAATTGAGGTTGGGCTCTACCGTAAATGTTAGAGGATGAAAGGAATAGGGGTGCCAAACACCAGCTAGGAGGCCAGTGAGGCCAGCACTGGAAAGGAGGCAACAAATATCCCAATTGGCAGCTATTTCAAAGCGCAGTAGCTAATGAATCACTGGACCTTTTAAAGGGATACCATCTAGAGTTTTGTTTTGGATTCTGCTGAGTGAAGCGTGATGTCGGGGACTAATTAGAGTTTTCTTTATGGCCTCTGAAATCTTTCTCCTTCCTGCAGGAGATATTTCCAACTGCAGTTGCAATAAAGATTGGATTTTTATTGGTTTATATTAAGCTCAATCTCAACAGAGACCAGAACTCACTTAGACTACAGGAAAATTGGTTTGATTTCTGTTTGTTCATTTATTATCCTTTGATTCCTGATTCCCACTCATTAGGTCAGTAGGGTGCTGCTGTGCTTCAGTGTTTAAAGAAGGCTCACTTCCGGTTGTGTAGTCAGTAGGGGGCTCTGCTGAGAGCCGGCTGCAGGAACTTGGGCAAGTCTTTTCTCTTTTCTGAACTTCTCTTTCTTGAGTACTGAAAAGGAAAGAATTTGCCTATCTCATAGGTCTGTTGTGAAAACTGAATAAGATGATTGAGTTTTAAAAATCACCTAGTACAGAGCTTGGCCCATTGTAGGTACTCAATACTTAGGAGAATCAGATTAGAACCAAGAGTGTCTTTGAGGGAAGACTACTCCCTTGACTTTAAGAAACTATTGACATAGGATGAGCACTCCCCAGCTTCTGTGGCCCAGGCATGCTTATTGCCATGCAATTTGCACTCACCATTTCCTCCTTTCTCAGGGGAGAGGTGTCTTAGTCCTATGTGCAGTTAGCCACCCCTCTCCCCTTCTTGGGGCCCTTGCCCACTGTGGTCCATTGGACAGCTACTCTCTACTCTCTGAATCTTCAAATCTTTGTCTTCATTGATCCTTCCCCTTCAGATATAAATACCCTCAAAATCTCTCCCATTAAAATAACCAAACATATAAATAAACCCACACACATCAAACAGCCATCCATTGGCCCATCTTCCCCCATTTCACTCTTCCTTGTTCATCCCCTTCCATGAAGAGCCACCGCTGCTCAGGCCTCATGCCATCGCTCCCCATCCATTTGTAGTGAACTGATGCCTAATCAACAGACTACATTTTTTTTTTTACTTGGTAAAAGTTCTCCTTCACTTAGGATTCAACACTTGAACTAAACTTGATTCCAGGAATCCCCAGAGTTAATTCTTTGTGGGGCGGTTCCTTCTGGGGTCAAAGTCCCCTCTGGTTGGATTGTCAGATTGTGAGCTGATAGCTTATCTCCTGTACCACCCAGTGGCCAGAAGTGACCGTGAGTAGGAAGAGGGGATGACTGAGATCCTAGGCAGATACTTTCTGACTTCAGTCCAAGGTCTTCAGAAAACTACTGTGAGAGCAAGACCATCCGTCCTGAAAATCAAGCCCTCTAAATTTTAGAATGTTGACTTTAACTGGCCTTGCATGTGGGGGGCTGTTTCTCTCTCTTCCATGTCCCGCATGGAAAAGGAAACAGTCCATTTGCTGAGTGGAGGAGCTGGGAATTAAGAAATTAAAGAAAGACCAAGACTCAGAAATAGGTTTTAAGCTGGGGCCAGGTGGGCGCCATCCTCTCTGATGGAGAGGCGGCAAAAAGCGGACTGAGCCACACAGCAGGTTTATTTTAAAGGCCTAGATTTACATATCTAGTTCCGCCCCTGCCTGATTAACATGTCCAGCCTTATTGGGGAAGCATGTTCCCAGGGTGTGGCTCTGCCTATGCTCTGAGTTCAGCTGACAATAATTATAAGAAAATGCCTAGGTGTCTCCCTGGCGGCCCTCTACATCTCCCCCGTTTTTGTTTTTTAAGCTACTATAATAAAAGGAAAATTTTAAACATTAATACTAGGGCTCTAGAATTAAAACAATTGCAAACAATGCAAATACTAAACTACATACATGTTATCATTTTCAAAATTTGAACGTTAAGAACAAAACTGGCTATTAAATAATAACAAAACAATGCCAATGCAAAACAACAATATGAGAAATCAGAACTATGGACATATTAACATTCTTGCTACTAAATGAAAAAAAGTCTCTTTTGCTGCTGGTGTATATTTACTCAGAGTCCTTGGACTTGGCTGCGCAAGACTTTGCAGAAGACTGGCAGCTAACAGATGCTAGCATGAGCAGGAACAGTGTTGAAGAAGTAGCTTCAACTTCTTGCTTTTCCACAATCTGTTGCGCTTCAGTCGTTAACTTCTTCAGATGACTTCATATTGGCACAACAGTCCCTTGCATCTTTCAGTTTTCTGAGTCCATTGTGGTGACGGATGTAACGCTCTGGCACCCGAATTGGCTGCATTGCTCCTTCTTCCTTGCTCTTGGTCCTGGGCAACCTGCAGCAATGCATAGGTGCTGACTGCTATCATGACAAGGCGTCTTCACCATCTCCATCTCTGAACTGTCTCTCCTGCCTTTGTGGCTGGAGCAATCTGGTCAGTTGGGATCTGTTGTTGCAGGAATCTACATGGTCTGGGAGCTGTTCTCTGAAAGTATACAAACATATTCTCGACCAAAGGTTAAAGGAAAAACCTTACTTGGGGTTTTTTCTTTGAAATGATCTCCTGGCTTTCCCTGACATGTGTTTTTTCTGGGTGTCTTGCTAACAAAAAATTTTAATTTAGTTATAGGATCTATTTTCTTACATGACATTTTTCCACTATCCCCTCCCCCCTTTTTTTTATTTAATTAGGAGGATTTTTGGAAAATATATAATGCAGTCTAGATAACATTTTTGTATGTTAAGCAATTTTACCACGAAATGAAAATTTTGGTTAATACTTTTTGAATAATTACTTATTTCAAGTTAGCCAAATTTAATTAATTTGAAAACTTGACAACTATGTTACTGTCAAATTTAATATTTTAACAATAATCTTAATTTACACTGTAAATATTAATTGAAAGGATCACTTTACGTCCTTGAGGAGGCTTAAGCATTTCTGTTGTTAGGCTAGATTTAAATTTAGAGTCTGTTAAACTAAGCCTTCGTTTTTCTGGGTACCATTTTCAGCTGGGCCAAGTCTCTTCTGTTATTTGGTTCCTGATCTGGGCTGGGCATGGGAAGCAAGAAGCAGCCATGGGGACAGGAGACCTTCCTCAGAAGGGGCGAGTGTTCAAGCCCCTGCACCATTGGGGGGTGAGGATCTGTGCCCCACCTCTGTTGATCCCCACGTTTTCTCCTACTGGCCCCCGACTGTGCCTGTCTTAGGTCGCCCCACCCTGTGGGGTCTTACCCGTCTTTGACTACCAGCCATCTCTGGGCCAAGTAGGGTGATGTGAGGTTCAGTTCTGTCTCCTTGGTAGCCTATGTCCCTCTGGCCTCCATGCCCAGCAACTGCCTTTGATCCCCTCGCCTGCTGGCGGGGTCCTGCATTGATCATAGGGAACCCAGGTTTCTTCTCCAGAGAGGGCCCAACTTATGCCATTGGGCCAGAGACAGATCCATGGTACCAGCTTTTCATGATCTCAGTTTGAACGGAGAGCTCAGATAACAGCTGTAGACAATTGGAATCCTCTTGGCAAAAAAAGGTCAAGAGAGGTCAATACAGAATGCTTAAGTGCCTTCCCAGGAGGCCTTCCACACAGTGGAAGGGAATAAATTCTTTTATGTCCTTAAATATTAAATTGTTGCCAAACATTCAAAGAATTAATTTGTAAGTTTGGGATAAATGCACAATATACTGTTTTAAAGCATCAAAATTATTAATGAAACTTGTAGAATAATACCATGTAAGAATATTCTTTGCTGTAGGTCATGACAATTCAATTTTAAATTGGCTGTCTCGAGGTTTGGAATTAGGAACCTAGTTTGCAAAAAAAGCAATTTACAGAAACAGAGACAGCATGCCATCCAAACTACAGTTTTGGGTAAACACATTATCTAGAGTCCTTGGGTAACCCAGGTTAAACTTAGGCATGTTATTTAAATTACAGTTTTGGGTCTCCAGAACACTGAATTGACACACTAACTGGAGCCCTCTGACCTTGGGATAGTTGTGCTGTCCTTCCCAGGTAAAGGAAAAAATGTGCCTTCTAAGACCAATATGAAACTTACAGTTTTTACCTGAGTTAATTGTTACCATACTTCACTTTACCATGCCCCAGGTTGTCTCTGGGCTGTTGGTTGTCTGGTTTGTCTTCTTCCTGCTGGATTACACTTGGAGAACTTCAACTTAAAAAAGAAAAATCTTTCTCTTTTACACCAAGTAACCTATAGGATTACTTCTTGGATCTTGCCTGATAGTGCCACAAGGCCATGTATTTCAAGTCAAAGTCATTAAACATTTATGGTGACTGTACTTATTTTCAGATTTGGTATTTTAACAGCAAAACATTAGATTATCCTATAAATATTAGTGGAAGATATTTCAAAATATTAAAATTTCTCCTTTTTGTTAAATTTAAAATAATATTTTTAAACAGCATTCCCTTTCAGCTTATTTGCATATACAGAGGGATCATGGGAAGCCTTCAGTAACTTTTTAGAAGAATTTTACTTTACTAGGATTCAATTGCTTACAAAGATTAGTAAATTTAGTAATTTTATGTCTGATACACGAGGTGCAAACGCTGCCCCACCTCCAGCCTAATTTAAAATGCAGCGGCATGGTGCTTTTGTTAGTTTAAATAAAGACATTGCTACTAATAAATCAATTTTTTCTCTTGTTTGGCAGAAATTTCTTATGCAACCAAGCATATTATATTTTGAAATATTGCACTCAGGAAAAACTGTCAAATACATATCTAATTAAAAATTTTCAACATTTAAAAGCATTTCTCAACATAATAGGATCTAGTCTTGACCATGGAATCAATTACTCTTTATTTGTTTATGATATATGTATAACTATGGTTCTACTGAGAATTTAAGATGACTTAAAAATGTCTCTTATCTACAAGCCTTTTAAGAAATACAAGCTCTATTGTTGGCCCTTATAAAGCCAACTGCTTAAAACATTGGTCTATCATACCACTGAAATTATATTAAGACCGTGATTGCTAATTTATTAAGCATTAAAAATATCTTCTTAAAAAATAGTATTAAATAAATCCGAGAGGCAAGCACACTTTCTGCCCCATCCGCATTTCTGCAGTAAAACTCCGCCTTAAAGCTCCACCCCTGAAGTCCCAGCCTGCTTCAGTGAGCAGACACTCCTTTTGTGATTGGCTAAATCAGAGGGCGGGGCCTTGGCTGTTCCAAGATGGCTGCCCCCAGGGGAGCCTCATGCCATGCGGCCAACATAGCGGCTGCCAAGTCAGGCAGCTCAGAGTGGCGGCTATCTACACTGTTCTTTGACAGAGCAAACCAAAACCCCTAAATGATACATGACCAACATTATATTGTACACAAGCAGAAATCGCATTAGCTGTATATACCCTCTATAATTATCTTAAAGAATATCAATCAAATTTAAACTGGTTTTTGTATTAAAAAATTTTCAGTTGAGATCATAAAATTAATCCTTTTTTTAAATCAGACCAAGAAGTAACATATTTGAGTTCCTAATCATTTAAGAGAAAACACATTTTATTTTTTCAAAAACAAATTATACATTAGATATTTAATTTCTCAAGATTCAATTTGCACTTTAAACTTTCAGTGCTTACAAGTCAAATATTAGCAGTTCTTTGATTAACTACACTTTTATATTTTTAAGAATAAATATTAAAATCTAATAACTTTAAACCATGTTTTTTTTTTCTGCGTGGGGAAACTGAGAAACGAACTTGTAGGTATTACAAAATGACTACTGGCGGAAAGCTGATTTCAAAGGAGCCAACTTTTGGCCGCTTGACCTTTTCTGCGAAGGTCCTCTAGCAAAAGGTGTAGCCATTGAAATGCAAATTAACATTCCTAAAGATGGCTGCTGGCAGGAATTGGATTACCTACATGCTAGGGGAAGGGCATGTCTACCCCTCCCTCCATTAAAAAAAAAAGGGTGTAATTTTAAACTTTTTTAATGGCAAAAAAGAGACTTTTACATTTAAGGATACATTTCAAATAAAATATAAGGCATTTTCAATTAATAGATTAACTTCTATCATCTAGACTTCATACTAGGCATACTCAGATCAACATTTCAATATTATAAATCTTAATACTTTTCAATGATTTGAACTTAAAAATGGTCACAATTTTCCTGCTGGGGAAGTCAAGCCGCAAAACCATAGCTATGTAAGCTTGACTATCAACTTCCTGGTGGTACTTGCCTCAGGGCGGGAAATTTCAAGAGCTACTTTAGATCGCCTTGGGAAACCAGCCTGCATTTCTTTCTCAGGTGGGAAACCAGCCTGCATTTCTTTCTCAGGTTCATCTCCGCCATTTTTAAGGCCAAAACAGACTCGGGTTTTTATTCTGTACACAGCAAAAGGTCAAGTTCAGCTCAAAACTATGCGCACTCGTTTTTAAACTGGCCTTCTCCTTTTACATATGCACAGAAATCCCAGATGCATTTATGAATTTGTAAAAGCTTTAAGTCATTAGCTGGAAAAAAAGGATAAAGATGGCGAAGATGAGACGAAGAAGTGGCTTTCTTGGGAAGTGACGTCCATATTGGATAGCCACGTGAGATTCCCCACCTCGTTGTTTCTTAGGGGGAAGATTCAGTAATGGTCTGGCATTTACTCTTTTTATTTTATTTATTTTTCAATTTTTATTTATTTTAATTTTTTTAAGGAAAGAAAAGATTTTTTAAGATAAAGAATCATTGGCAGTTGCTGAGAAATTCCTTTAATCCTTTTCTACTTGGTTACAAGTAGTTTACACGTGGAGGCAGAGGAGGTGCAGATGATATTCTTAGAGACTCGCACCATTCCACTCCAGGCTGTAAGGCTGTGGCTGCACCCCACTTAGACATTCTTAAACTCTCCTGTGCTGAATCAAGGCCATCACCAATTAAAATAGGAATTTTCTTTGGACTTTTTGCTGAGTATTGGTCACACAACTGTTTTCAAACCTTTTCCCAGGTTTCATCAACAAAGCTTAAGAAAGAAATCAAGAATTTGACTACAATTAACAGAGCATAGTCTAAAGCATTTTTTTGAGGATTACCCACGTTTTACACCTAGCTATTTCATATCAATTCACAGCAATACACTCCCCTTACCTTATTCCTTTAAATCTGTGTGCGCACGCTTCTGGGAGTGACCCCCTCGCTTTCTTCTCTTGCCTCCGTACTCAGTCCCTGTTGGGGGGCGTCAAATGTGGGGTGCTGTTTCTCTCTCTTCCATGTCCCGCATGGAAAAGGAAACAGTCCATTTGCTGAGTGGAGGAGCTGGGGATTAAGAAATTAAAGAAAGACCAAGACTCAGAAATAGGTTTTAAGCTGGGCCAGGTGGGCGCCATCCTCTCTGATGGAGAGGCGGCAAAAAGCGGACTGAGCCACACAGCAGGTTTATTTTAAAGGCCTAGATTTACATATCTAGTTCCGCCCCTGCCTGATTAACATGTCCAGCCTTATTGGGGAAGCATGTTCCCAGGGTGTGGCTCTGCCTATGCTCTGAGTTCAGCTGACAATAATTATAAGAAAATGCCTAGGTGCCTCCCTGGCGGCCCTCTACACTTGCATTTTTTATCTCTTGCTGTGTTTCCTTTCTAAGTAGAACGTGAAATCTTTCTCTCTTTAATTTGTATTAGGAAGTGCTGTGTGTGTGTGTGTGTGTGTGTGTGTGTGTGTGTGTGTGTTGGGGAGTAGCAATGGAAAGTGGTTGTGTTCATTAAAAGTGTAATAAGAATTTCCATTTGTGTTTAGTCTGTTTAGTCAAAATGCTATGAAAATTGTGGTGTTTAAATCTCAAATTTGTCCTCTAGGAGAAAGAAAGGTTTGTGCAAGGTCCTAGTGCAACTCAGAGGAGGCTGGGGGAAAGAAGTTCCAGAAACCCACCAGGGTACTTTACGAACCATCCTGACCTTCCTCTTCATGAAACTCTAGCATAGGTTCTTGAAAGGAGCTTATCATAGCCACACATGAAGGCAGTATACCATTTCCTGTGGTGGGTTGCTTCACCTAAAACTGAATTACCGAGAAGATCTTTTGGAAGCCTTCCTGGGAACAGCTGAGACAGGCTCTTTTGAATGAGTCCCAGCCACTTCCTTACACCTGTAGCCAGTAATTTAGTTCCTGCTCCACTAAGTCCACAAAACAATAGGGCCTCCAAAATATAGATCAGTGCCATCAGTTTGTCACCCGCAGTCTCATATCAGAGCCCAATATGACATGTACTTCTACTCCAGTGACTAGAAGGGTGGGTTAAGCATATGAAGTGGTCAGAAGTGATTATGCTCCTGGAATGAAGTGGTTGAAGAGTCCATTTCCTTGCTTGTTTGTTTTTCAAAATTATTAATTGCTCAGGAGCTAAGATTATGAGCATAAATGTTATTAGATATCATTTATTATGAAAAAAATCAGACCTTTCTCTTCATCTTGAATTAAAGTGAAGAGATTGTTTTCTCTGTTTTCATTAAAAGTTGTCTACCATTTCCCATATGTATTTTTAAATTTTTATTGTATTTTAAAACAGGAATGGCATATCATCAACCATATTTTTATGATTTTAATTTTGTCCTCAGTGACTGTATCACCTTTAGGATCCTATTTATTCAACCTTATTTCTTGTGCTACTTGATTAAGACTAGTTTTCTTCACAGGAATGTGAAATGGGGATAGGGATGAATTCCCAGCTAGGTCAGTGAGGTATGTGTAGGTGCAGTTTTTGTACTTCCCGTCTAATCTGACCAAGCTGCTCAACTACTTCAATCTCTACTACTTTTCTTTGCTACTTATTACTAAAAATAATCTAGTCCAACCTTACATTCCCACCAACTCACAATTAGGCCTACCATGAATGCCTCTGGAGACAGGAAACTCAATGCTTTATAGACAACACATTTATTTTCAGGTAGCTTTGACTACTAAAAAGTCCAAACCTGTTGCCCTCAATTTCCTTCCATTGATCCCACCAAGACCATATGAAACATGTTTAATCTTCTTCTAGAAATTTTAAGGCAGTTCTCATGTTCTTTATTTCTTCCTTCCTTCCCTGCCACCCTTCTTTTCTCTCTTTTCTAAGCTAAACTATTTCAGTTTCTGTTTTGTAGTCCGTTAACCCTCCTGATTGCTTTTCTCTGAGAAGGTTGGGCTGTTTCCATTAACATATAGAACTCAGGATTAAACATCCATTTCAGAGCAAGGCAGACTGTCATACCATTTCTTCTTTATATTGTCCCTTTAAGATCATATGAGTTTATTTTCATTTATTCAACAGTAATTTATTAATTGCCTACCATGATAGACATTGTAGTAGGTATCTGGGTGCTAGGAATATGTATAAGTGCTATTAGAGAGCAAACGAACCAGGAGAGGGAAATGGAGAGGGGAGGATGCATATAGTTAACTGGAAAGTACAATGAATATTAGCCTAGGAGAAGCACAGTGGTGTAGGCATAAATAAATAGTGGGGGGACATTTCCTAACTGGAGGGTAGGGGAAGACCTTCCAGAGGAGATGACTTTAAAGCTGGCCCCTAAAGGAATTACGAAATTAGGGAAATAAGAGAGTTAGAGGTTCAGGGAGGAGGAGAATGTATCAAGCAGGAGGAAGAACATATGCAAAGGCCTAGAGGAGAGAAAGGAGCTGAGCATAGCACAGTCTGACTGAGGCTTGGCCTGTGAAGAAGAGAAGGCAGAGCTGAAGTAGGAATTGTGGGCAGTGCCCAAACTGTGGGCCCCTTAAAAGCTAATCATTCGAAACATGTTTGAACACCCATTAATGTGCCAGGTGCCATTTCGGGATCTGGGGTTATGGCAGTTAACAAAACAGACCCCCCCCCCCAAAAAAAAAATCCAAAGCAGAAAACATTCTGCCCTCATGATATTTATAATTTAGTGGATATTCAGAAATAAAAAAAGCCTTGTCAAAGAAGTTTGGGCTTTGCTCTAAGGGCAGGAGAAAGCCACTGAAGAGTTCAGTGGGGGAGTGATGTGGTTAGAATCGTGCTGTTTAAAGTTAGGCATATAATTCCACCCACAAGGGGAAACTTTTGAGAATGAAAGTAATTATTAATAAAAATTACTACTATGAATTATTATTAATCATCATCATCAGCTTGGCACAATAGGCATAGACTTGGCAATGCAGCAAAGATGGGCACCCTTTTAAACTGTGGAAAAAAGACTGACTGGAAGCAAGACTGGAGGAAGAGACTGGCCATTGAAGAAACCCAGGCGGAAGATAGCCAGCTGGGACAAGATGTGCGGTGAAGGGGAAGGAAGTGGATGGGCGTGAGAATCACTTCTAGGGAGAGACCTATTGGGACAGTGAATGCAGCGTAGCACAAAGACCTCCTTCCAGACTGGTAGGGAGCCAACAATCAGTAACAGTTAGATAAGGTCGTTAGCTCTGTTATTTATTTCCTGTTGTCCTATCTTGTCCACATCATGGTCGATTTAGTAAAAAATTTTGATGAGATTTAGATAGATACTAGTATACACATCTATTACATTTTCTGAAATGTGTGTCCAGAATCTGTTTAAAAACAGAGAAGTAAGGGGAGGTTAGCCTGACAGGACTTATTCAGAGTGAACATCCTTTTGGTCCTGATATTGTTGCTTCCTTTCCTTTCAGGTGTTGTCTTATGGTTAGTGCACTATATTAGTTAGGGTTCTCCAGAGAAACAGAGCCAACAGGGTATATAAATACAGTTGACCATTGAATAATATGGGGGTGAAGCATAATGATTTTTGACTCCCTTAAAACTTCAGTTGTCCCTTGGTATTCACATGGGGGATTGGCTCCAGGACTCCCTGCAGAAACAAAATCCATGGATGCGCAAATTCATTTAAAAAAATGGTACAAAACAATGCAATACAATTGAACTTTCATGGATTCCCAGCCACGGGTTGAAAATTTTTTTTGATCAGCAGTTGGTTGAATTTACAGATGCAAAACCCAGAAATACAGAGAACTGCTATATATTTATTGAAAACAAATCTGCATGTAAGCAGTCCTGTGCTGTTCAAACCCATGTTGTTCAAGGGCCAACTGTGTATTTGAGGAGATTTATTATAGGAATTGGCTCATGCAGTTATGGAAGCCAAGAAGTCCCACAATCTGTTGTCTGCAAGCTGGAGAACCAGGAAACTGGTGGTATAATGCAGTCTAAGTCGGAAGGCCTGAGAATCGGGGAGCCAAAGGTTTAAGTGCCAATTTGAGTCCAAATGTCCTTGATCCAGGAGCACTGATGTCTGTTCGTAGGAGATTAATGTCCTGCTCAAGTAGAGAGAGTGAATTTGCCCTTTCTCCACTTTTTTGTTCTATTCAGACTCTCAGTGGATTGGATCATGCCCTCCTACCTTGGGGAGGGTGATCTTTACTCTGTCCCCTAATTTAAATGCTGATATCTTCCAGAGACACCCTCTCAGATACACCGAGAAATAATTTTTTCTCAGCGATTTGGGCATCCCTTAGGCCAGTCAAGTTGACACATAAAATTAACCATCACATGCACAATATATTTACTAGTATTATATTGAATTAAAGAATCTTTCTCAGCAGGTGAGAGAGAGAACTATCCACTTTAAGCATTGACTTTATCCCTTAAGTGGTTGACCTTTTCCAATAATGTAAATAACGAATCTCAATGTTCTCAATGATTTTTTTCTTTTTCTTTAAGTGTGTACGTTCCCTCTAAATCATAATCCCCTAGAGCAGCTTACCACGGGCCGTGCATGCCCATTATTTGTAAGCCAGCTTGTTGTGTTGCACTTTGGCCACAGAGTGTATGATGTATGGCATTTTCAGGACAGGGTCAGAGGTTCTGAAACATCTGCCATCTGTCAGGAGGGGGCCTAGTAAGACGAAAGCACCGTGGACAAATCAGCACAAATCAGAAACCACAGTTGGAAAAGCAACCTGGTGCCGGCCCCCAGGGGAGGAGAATCACCTTCACACAGAAGGGAGAGGACTTCTTGGTCCCTGGCCACCATCATTTTGAATCTCATAGAGATGATACTATCAATCTGTTATTCTAGGTTCTTCTGAGGAAAGCTTATAAAAATTGTTGTTGAACATGCTAGATATGCTTAATTATTTAAATGCTTAATTACCGGAAGTGCACTCAAATAACGACTGTTTGGTTCCTGCAGACTAGAACTGTTCCCGATGCAGGGCCATTAGCAGAGTTCTGCTGTGTTTCTGATGCACAGTCCTGAGGCTTAGCCATACATCCATTACTTATTGATCAAGGAGGAACGCAGTGGCTCAATCAGTGCTGGAGAAATGGAAGAAGGACCGAGTAACCTGCATAAAATAAATCTTTTACTTCACTGCTAAATGATGGGGAGAAGAGAAGATAGCTCCTTAAAGCTAAAATAGATTACTTTTATACAAGCTGTAAAAAAGTAAACAAATGAGTAAGCAGTTAAGGATCTGTTTGGGGTTTATATTTTCTAGGTTTACTGGCAAGTAGAGATGGGCAGGTTGGGTTCTGGAGGGACCTGCCTCGTTCTTTGTGTCATCTATCCATAATTGGGCCCTCCTTCCTTGTGTAAGAGGAAGAGGAGTGACTCATGATGACTCCTGGTTTTAGTTTCAGTTGGTTCCTGAAGGTGCAAAGCTGAGTCAACAAATCATCTTATTTAAACTCACTCTGGTTGATATCTTTATATCTTTAAAGGGAAGCAATTTTGTAATTTAAGCAATAATACTGAGAATTCAAAGATTATCTATTAAACTATGGAAAGAGGACTCTAGCAACATGAAAATTAACTGTTAAAATAAATGCTGATCTTGTTTTCTCTGACCTAAAAGATATGGTTCATATCCTCTATCTCTCCTCCCTCCGTCCCTTCCTCCCTTCCTTCCTTCCTTCCTTCCTTCCTTCCTTCCTTCCTTCCTTCCTTCCTCCCTCCCTCCCTCCCTCCCTCCCTCCCTCCCTTCCTTCCTTCCTTCCTTCCTTCCTTCCTTCCTTCCTTCCTTCCTTCCTTCCAGTTTACTGAGTACCTACTTTACTCCTGGTATTGTACTATGTTCTGTGAATATAGACTTCCCCTATCCCTTATAGAAGAGATGAACAATCAAATTGCCATACCAAAGGACACAAGTACATCTGAGGAGGGCAACATACTGAGGGAATGGCTAGCAGGCTGGGAGTAAGGAAAGGCTTGTTATGCAAATCAAAATGATAACCACTTTGTAAATGCTGTTTATTAATTTAACAATTTACGTTTGCTTTTATGGGCCCTTTGTAGAGTTTTGTGCTGTAGAAGATTTCTGAATCACCATCAGAGATTTTTGTAAAGAAAAAAAAAAAACCATTAGCAGGCAGAGGAGGGGATGTATTAGTTTAGTGAACCTTGGACTGATGCAAATTTATTGGATCAAATATAGTGTTTGTAATTGGATCACAAATACTAGTCATCCAAATCAAATGCCATCACAAAGAACCCAGAAACAGTCACTTTTTTTTTTTTTTTTTTTTTTACTAGAGAAAACTTCTTTACAATAAAGAAAAACACATTTTTGATCTTTGGGCACTGGAGACAAAGTAGAGGGAATGGCAAGACTTAGATTTTTGGAACCCAACACTGACTAACTAACTGACAAGAATTTTTCTGAACATGGTATGAGCAGGGATTAGGAACTCCAAAAGCAAGATTTGGGTAGTTTTGGAGGATGTTTCTCATGAGAACACACATGATTAGAAGGAAGTGAAGTGAGAGGTGGAAGTGTTACTGCTAATTGTTACCTATGAAGTTTTAGGGAAAGATGGGAAGGTTAGATGTGAACTTTGATAAAAATTTCTAGGGACATTTTAGTGTTTCAGAGTCTAATGGTTCTTCTTCTTTATAATATAAAATTTCATTTTAAAACTTACTTTTTAATATAAAGTCATTTTTAGCCCTTCCAGAAATAGACCAAGTGTCAGCTAGTCTTAAATGAGTTTCTTCTCTTTTATATGTTGATGTAAAAGTCTTTTAGGGGGAAAAAAAAAACACCTTCCTACATAATTACAGAAAACAGACTTGAAATGCGTGCAACCCATTTGGATTAACACATAACAGCTGTACATCCTGATGTCACAGTTATCCCTGGTTAAAGATGAGGGTAATGGAAAAACTCCTCATGTGGAACAGAGGACAGGCAGCTTGCTATAGAGTGAAGTAAAAGGGAGAGCAACTTACAACTTTGTACAAGAAATAGCCCACTTAATCTGGTGTTCAGTTTAATTCACAGACAAGATTTGAGGGCCTAGAATGTGTTGGGACTGTGCTGGATATTTTGTATGCAGAGATTGAGAGACATAGTTCATCAAGGAGCGCCTAGTGCAACTGGGAAAAACACATACATAAGCACCAACTATAGCTCAACAATAACTGGTATATCAATCAGTTAATTTTGTCCAGGAAATCGTCTCAGAGGAGATGCTACTATTAAGAACAATTAGATAAGTGCCAGATAGGGAAATAATGGAAGGGTCTTCTAAGCAAAGAGAAAAGGATGACAAAGCCTGAACAATAGAAGAGTATATAAGACATTACTAGGGGATGTTGACTCATTCCATTTGGCTAACATAGGGTGCAAATTGGGAGGAGCTAATGGGAGTCTGGAGTGGTAGATTGGAGCCAAATTGCGAGACTCACCTAAGATGTTTGGATGCTATTCTCTAGATAACGGGGAGCCTTCATAGTCCTCCCTCCACCAACATTTTATTATGAACAGTTTTTAAACATATAGCAAAGCTGAAAGAATTCTCCAGTGAGCACTTGTGTAGCTGTCATTGAGGTAGTACTGTTAACATTTTACTATACTTGTTCAATCACCTGTCTATCCATTTATTGATCCCTTTATACTCTATCAATCCATGTTTATGCATTTCAAAACAAATTACAGATTTCAGTACATGTCTCTCTAAATACTTCACCATGAATATCATTAATCAGAGTTCACTGTTTAAGGTATTTTATATAAAACTAGAGGCCTAGTCACAATATTCGTGCACTGGTAGGGTCTCTAGCAGCTGCCAGCTGCTGGGCGGGCACTCCCTCCCTTCGCCTGGGGCCTCCCTCCCTTCCCCCCAGCCAGCCCCGCCCACTGGTTGAACTCCTGGATGACCTCCCGGTCGAGGGGACAATTTGCATACTATACTTTTATTATATAGGATCATAATCTTTATAGGTTATAAAGTATGAGAATAAGATTATCAGTTTTATTTATTTAGTTATTTTTTAATTTCAGAGAGGAAGGGAGAGGAAGAGAGAGAAACATCAATAATAAGAGGAAATCATTGATTGGCTGCCTCCTGCACACCTCCCACTGGAGATGGAGCCTGCAACCTAGGCATGTGCCCTGACTGGGAATTGAACCATGATCTTCTGGTTCATAGATCGATGTTCAACCACTGAGCCACGCCGTTCAGGCAATGACCAATTTTATATTTAAGAAATATGATAGTGTGGGGGATCAGTTGGGCGAGGAAAACAAATTAGAAACCAGTTTCTTCAGTCTAAATGAGAGAGGTAAGAATGTGATGAGAGCTTGTGGTAGGAATGGAGAGGTACCAATTAATTCAAGAGATAATCCAGAAGTGGACTTAATGGATCAGTTCACCAATGTAGGGAGGGAAGAGTAGTGGAGGGCATAGGCAGGGTTAGGGAAGTATAAAAAGTGAAAAATTGATTTTCTAGCCTGGACAACTGGGTGTTTGATGATGGTAAATGGAATACAGGGGCTAAAAGAGGTTTGGAAGTAGAACGGAAGATATAGTAAATACAATTAAGGGCATGTTGAGCTCAAGGTAGTTGTAGGACATTTCAGATGGTATGTTCAGGTGGTATTTGGAGCTGTTCTCAGGAGTTATGGAGGAACATCAGAGCTTGGATTGTAGATATGGGATGCTGGTAAGTTGAAGCCACCTCTCAAGGAGAACATTTAGGAAAAAGAAGGTCAAGGGGAAAACTCTGGGGAAAGCCAATATTTAAGGAACAAGAAGAAAATGCTGACATAATAAAGGAGATAGAGAAGAACAGTTGGAAGGCTAAAAAGGAAACCAACCCATAGATAGATAGATAGATAGATAGATAGATAGATAGATAGATATTATGTGTTTGCTAGGTATCATAAGCGGTTTATATTCATGGACTTGTTGAGCCAACTCTATTTTATTGATAAGGAAATAAGGAAACTCAGGGACAGAAAAGTCATGTATTGGCCAAAGGTTCTGTAGTTAGTAAGTGGCAGAACCAGTTTTTAGATTGAAGTTATTCAGATTTACTTTATCATGGTGGCCAAGGAAAGAGGGGATTTCCAGGAGAGAGTAGTCAGCAGGTTACAGTCCTTCCATGATTTAACCCTAACCTACCTTTCCAGCGTTGTCTTCTAATTACTTGGTATTGGTCAATTTGAAGTGCTCCAAGTCTTTACATAAGCTCAAACTCTATTAAGAGTGTTTTGTGTGTCCCTAGTTACATGAGATGCTCTGTGAAAAAAAGTGTGCTGCGGTCAAGTGAGTTTGAGAAATGCTTCCAACTCTCTTTTCCTTGGAAACTTGCAGGTTAAATTTGTATGCCCATCAAAGGTATTGGGAAATCCTGCAGTAAAGAACCTATTCTAACTTTGTCTACCAAGTGTTCACTAAACTAAGTTAAACTTATTTGACCTTGGGACACATCTCTTTTCCCTCATAGAAAATAAACTTCTCTCAAAACGAGGGTTCTGAACACTCCAAGTGAAACATGACTTTATTTTTCCTCAGGTGGTTTTAAGTGAGGCAGATATGGCTTTATCTGCCTCTCACTCTTCATGGCTGTAGAATACATTCTTCTGTGATATTGTTATTTGTGCTCTGTACCATCGCTCCTGTGCTCCAGGAGAATGGAGTCATATCTATTTCATTTGGTGTCTTACATAGGCCTAGCACAGTGCCTCTCATATACATAATATTTCATCAGAGTCTATTTGTGGGTAAATAAAATGCACAAAACACAGAGGAAATGAGTGCTTTTCCACTCAAATAAGTGTTCTCTATTAAAAGGGCTTATCTAGTTAAAAATGTGAATAAAAATTTAGGCCCAAACCAGGCTTTTATTTGATAATAAGGATAACCTATGTTTTCAGGTGTTTTTCCCCCCCATTTGAACTGTTTGTTTTTGGGTTCAGCTGAAGAGTAAACTGAGGAAGAAAATTAACATTTTGGTGATTTCTGTCCTAACTGCATATAGGATATACTGTAAAGTCTTGGAAACATCACTTTTATTGAGCAGTGTCTGGTATTGTCATATAATTTAAAGTCAGACTTGATTTTTTTTTTTTTTTTTTTTTTTTTTTTTTTTTTTTTTTTTTTTTTTTGCCAAATCAGTTCATGTCGATACCTTTTGAATGTTTCTTACTGGTTTGATGCAATTATTTCTCATGTTCATTCTGACTTACTGTTGTCAGTAGTCCCTTTGGTTTTATTATTTCATTTGTGAATCCTTATATGTAATTTAACCAAATGTAACGCTGTGTCTGATCTTCCAGTCCTTTAAGCTGTATAACACATTCAACTGTGTCACCCTCTGTTTTCCCTCCGGGGTAGGCGAGATGTTTCTCTGACTCCACATTCTTTTCTGCTTCATGTGACTCTTAACTCCCACATATGGATAAGTCATATAGAATCGTGTGTGTGTGTGTGTGTGTGTGTGTGTGTGTGTATAGCCAGTGTGAGTCATGCTGAGGGAGATAGGCTAGTCCTAAGTACCACAGTCACAGGAGCCGGGGGATCCCCAGGAGAGGCCTGAGTATTTGGGCAAAAGGGCTGCCTTCCTCCTACACAGTAACCGCACCTGCAGTTCAGCTTTTATTTGTTATCTGGACGTCCCACCTCTAGAGCAGAACACCAGAACCCTTGCGAGTTTAGAGAGCTCTATAGGAGTTTTATTAGCTCACAATATTATTTAATCATAATTATTGTTTTAGAAAGAGTGTTTTTTTTTATGGAAAAGGAGAATCCTACTTGGGAGATATATATATATATATATATATATATATATATATATATATATATATATATATATATATTCATTTTTAGAGTCTCTTCAATGCCATGAAGAGTGAGCTATTTGAATTTGCATATGTTATGTGGTAATTGTACATTGCTAATTCATTCAGAGAGGCAACAATTACAGTGGCCACTTCTACTGAAAGTTCCAGACTTATATTAAACTGGAGGCCCAGTGCACGAAATTTGTGCACTGGTAGAGTCCCTAGTGGCTGCCAGCTACCGGCTGGGCACTCCCTCCTTTCCCCTGACTGCCTACTCCCCCACCCGCTGCCACTGGTTACAGTCGGCAGGGCCCAATCACCCTGTTGATTGCCCCACTGCCACCGCCTAGCTCCCAGGCACTGAGGGAGCCAGGCAGTGGCCCTGCCCCCTGGTGCCACCACTGGTCGCCCTGCAATTGGATCGGCTGGGCGGTCAGCCCCCTGCCTGGTGACCAGTGGCTCGCACCCACCTTGGCCTGGCGCTGCCCGCTCACCTGCTGCACCATCCCATTTCAATCCTGCTCTCATCGGGGCCCATTGGGGCCTGCAGTGCCTCCACTGCTGCCCACTGCCAGTGATGTGTCACTAACACCTGCCATGTTCTGTGCCGCCCCCTGGTGGTTAGCGTACATCATAGCAAGTGGTCGAACTCCTGGTCGAGGGGAAAATTTGCATATTAGGCTTTTGTTATATAGGATGATTTGCCGTTTGGGAGAGGAAGAAAGTCCTGAGCATCAGATCTGGCTGTGTAAAATAAAAGAACATTATACTATCATATACTATCAAGAATACTTTTGGTGGGCTTTCCCTCTGTGGATCAGGCCTGCACCTTTCCCTCCCCCCTGGCCTTCCCTCCAGGCCTATTCCCTTTACCTTTCTCCAGAGCTCCAAGGGCCCTTCTGCCTCTGTAACTTGTTTCCTGAGTCTGCGCAGCCCCTCCCTGCTGGCTCACTTCTACTTCTGTAACTTTCTAAATAAACTTTCTCTTATAATTTGAAAAAAAGAGTAATTCTTATAGTTTTTCCATAGTGACATTATAGCATGCAATTAAAATGGCAATATTCTGTATGGTGTGACAAAATTGTATTGTTATGGCCACCACATAAATAAGGAGAAAAGTAACATTTAGTACCAATGTAATAATACTGAAATATCTTAAGCATTTTATATATATACTAGAAGCCCTTTGCACGAAGATTTGTGCAATAGGCCTTCCTTCCCCTGGCTGCTGGCACCGCTTTTCCTCCAGCACCCGGGACCCAGACCTTTGGTCTGGCAGCAGCAGAGAAGCCAAGCCCCTTCAGTCTTCAGTCTTCAGTCTTCAGTCTTCACTGTGGCTGGAGCCTTCAGTCTTGGGTCCTGCGCCTGTGTATGCAAATTAACTGCCATCTTTGTTGAGTTAATTTGCATAGTCACTCTGATTGGCTGGTGGGTGTAGTGGAGTGACACCAATTTGCATGTTTCTCTTTTATTAGTGTAGATATTTTTAGTATGAACAACTATTATGTTGTCATCAAAATGGAAAGTGTTGCAAAGGGAAGAAAACACACTTTTGGCTGAGTACACAGGGAATGCTGATGGTATTCATTAAGCATGAAATAATAAGAGGAAAAAAATTTCCATCCGTCCCCTCCCCTACGAAATATCTTCTGTGTTTTTAGCATTCCCTTTGAAGTCAATATATGATCTTTGCTTTAATCCATTTTTAAAGTGTCCTTTGAAGTCATGGGAGCTTGTGCCTGGAAAAGAGGAAAGTGGTTGGAAATTGGGTGCCTGCTAGGGAAGAGGGACCAGCCTAATCATCACCAGAAAATAACATTTATTGATTATCCTCATGTGCATGGTCTATTAGGCTCCACATCAAAGTGACTTTCAAATTGGTCTCATTCATTTCCTAGTATTATAAAGCTATTAAGATGACCCAAACTGGTTACTTCTTTTTAGGACACTGTTTTCATGTCAAATGACTAGAAAAAAATGAATATTTATAAATGGAAATAATTCTTTTATCTTGACCCCAATTCTCAGAAATGCTATGTTTCACCTAAGTGAATTTTCCAGATAACTGAAACTAATAATTATCTAATAAAGTAATTTCTTCTAGGGCAATTGAAGGGTATAGCATTATTTTCTCCTATATGAAATTACTTCAAACTGCTTAGCTCTTTACAAAAATTTTTATTAAATACTTTGTAGAAAGGTAGCAAGTAAATTATTTCTCATTCTTCCTGCCTCTTCCTAGCCTGCTGCCAGTTGTCCTCTGTGATTGTTGCGCTCTTATTTTATACTGTTGCCTAAAGAGGAGTGGGATGCCCTGAGGTAGCTTTATGCCTTTCCCCGTAGGGTAGGGTATAAAGACTGTCCTTTCTCTCATTTCCTTTTCCTCTTCTCTCATCTTGTCCTATTTCTCACTTCCTGTTCCTTCTCTCCTTGGATGACCCATTTCTTTTCCTTTTCCCTGTGGCTCACTCCCACGATGTCAGCCCCTCCTATGAGCAGAGGGGTCTCCATTATGTCTGGCTCATGGATTTTGGTTGCAGGCTTGAGCTCTGCATCTCTGATCGATCTTGACCTGGATGGTTCTCAGGGTCTCAAACTCAACACTTCAGTGCTGAGCTTAGCAGCTCCTGCCAAAATCTTTATTTTAATCTATGAGTGGCATCATCTTCTATCTAGCCTGAAAATTTGTGAATTGGCCTTGATAGCACTTCCTCCTATCTTTCTACCTCTAATCATTTAACAAATCCTGTCATGTTCACATGGGAAATCCATGATACGCCCATCTCTTCATTCCTCCCTGTCCTGGTCTGATCTGATCCTGGATCACATCTTGCTGATGACCACAGCTATCTCCTCTCTGATCACTTCCTCGTACAGACTTGTCTTCACACGGTTGCTCGTTTTCTTCCTAAAATTTGATGCTAACCATGTCATTCTCAGACTGATTGCTTCAGGTGAGCATCTAAAGCAATTTATAATTTCCAGAACTTCTCTATGCCATAAACCCATTGCTCCTACTTCTAAAAAAGCTGCTTAATTCACTTGGCAAATGTCAGTGTAGCTTTCAAACTTGATGGAATGATTTCTTTGAAGCCTTCCCGGTGCCCTTAGGCGGCCACCTGCTCCTTCTGGGCTCCCGCCCTCGTTTCCTCACTTGCAGTACGTGGTGAGGTGATCTGAGATGAGCTGTTCTTTGTGTGTCTCCTGGAGAGTGCAGTTTATAGTCTATTTTTCTCTTAATCCCCATTCCATTGCCTACGTCACATCCGCTACAAATCAATAAAGTTTGATGAATTAATTAATGGAGATCTTGAGAGGTATTTTTCACTTATATTTGAGCTTGAAGTTGTATTTTATGTTATTAAAAATTGTGGCTTAGTCCTGGCCAGTTTGTCTCAGTGGATAGTGTTGGCCTGCAGACTGAAGGGTCTTGGGTTTGATACTGGTCAAGGGCACATGCCCGGGATGTGGGCTTCATCCCCAGTGTGAGGCATGCAGGAGGCAGCCGATCAATTATTCTCTCTCATCATTGATGTTTCCCTCTCTCCCTCTCCCTTCCTCTCTGATATAAATAGATATATTAAAAAAAGATGGTGGCTCAGACATTAAAATAATAAAATATTTCCATAGATTCTCCCTTCAAGAGGCATATAGAAAAGGTATAATATTTTTTATCTTTTTAAGGGAAAACAGTGCCCACACACTGAGTGTGGTCCAACAGGGGGACAGAACGTTTTGCTCCTTAGCTCTGCCACAAACCCTTGCACCACCTTCAGAATCTTCTGCTGTTAGCATCTTTATCAAACGAGAAAAGCAACACCTATCATAAAGCCACTTTTATTTGAGAACAGAGGGTGTCATCTGCTTCCAAGCTTCTACTTCTCCAGATTTCTGAGAGGATTTCAGCGAAGAGCCTCTTACAAAGGGTTTTTTTCCTTTAGTGTTTTAGCAGGGCCTATACATCAAACATACAAATCCCTAAAGTCTTATTTTTAAAAATGATAATACTGTTAGAGAAACACACAGCCAAAGTACTGATCTATGATAAGAATGCAAACCTTTAAAAAAAAAAAGAAATGTAGAAAGTATCAGTAAGATCCCATTATTTATGAAGAGGTTTTAATTTCAGGGATGTTTCCGGGCCACAGAAAAAACAAAAAATGAACTGCTTAGAGCATTTAAAAATTGAGTAAGAGCATCTCACTTTATTCAACAAATATATGAAAGATGCTTCAGCTTCATTGTTTGGGAAATTAGAGGAAAAAAAATACAAGACAGATCTGGAGGCAGAGCAGTGGGACAAGTAGGAGGCAGAGCAAAGTTTGTGTTAGAGGGAAGGCTGGGAGGGGAGAGCAAGCCCAGGAGAAGAGGAAGTTATTCCCTTAGTTCCTCCCACTGCTCTTTAACCTTCTCTTTGAGGTCTGTGCTTCATTGTCCCTCCCTCCTTTCTAATTTACTTAATCTGGCCCCAAACCATCCTTCAGTGGCATGTCTGCCTTAGGCACTTCAGGTTCATCCCTTGGTGTCTAATGGTCTCTCTCCTCAGCCTCTGCCCCTAGACCTTCATCTGCCTAGGGTCCCACTCTCTATGGATCTCATCTCCTCCTCTCATTTCCTAGATGAATGGAATTTCTGTCTGCTCATCCCCAGTTCAGTGCAGGTCTAACTTACCTTTGGTGTATTACTGAACCCTCTGAGGCTCAGTAATCCCATCTGTGAAAAGAGAACGAGTAGTACATACCTCACAAGACTGAGTCAACTGGCAGGTCCTCAGCAAACATTCCTCCCTCTGCTGTTTGCTGCTGTTCCTATTGCCTCACTTTCGCTCTGTTGATACCATGTTCTCTATTTCTCTCACCAGCTAAGCCAGCGGCTGGGAATTTGCCTTTGGAATTCTGCTTGGAGTTTGCCCTGTGTGTCTGAGAGTAGGGTTTCCCAGAAGGTTCTGAAGTGAGGACACCTTGTACCAGCTTCAGAGTCAGACATCACAGTCCATGTCCTGGTCCACCATGTACTGACTGTGGGAGCTTTGAGCGGATTCTGTAAGCTGTTGTTGACTCAGTTTCCTCATCTATAATTTGGGGATAATATTTATTTCTACTTTATAGGAAGGATTAAATAAGCTACTTAATGTAAAGTGTTAATGCAGTGTGTAGCACACTGTAAGTGCTCAATAAATGTTATAGGTACCTGAATTTAGAAAATTTGCTAAGTGTCTTATGACCAATGGAACTATGTTCTCAGTGCCCCAGTATCATCATCTCTCAGAAAGAAAGTTTGTCAGGATTCAGGAGTCAGTTACAGGGGTGTTTCCAGAGCAGGCCCTTGATAGAAACTTGCTGGGTTCCCTGCCTGTGGTGGGAGGGGAGTGTGGAAGGGTGCACCAGGTTTATCTTATGTGGAAAGGAAGCTGTGCCCACAGGGAAGGATGCAGTGACTTGGATGTGGTTGTCTGGGCCAGGAGAGGTGGGTAGCTGAGCTAAGGAGAGGGGACCAACAGTGGGTGCTGCTGCCATCACCTGACCATTTTTTGGTATCTGCATTGGCCTCTCACATTCAACTCAGAAGTTCCATAATAATACTAGAGCCCTACAACCCCTGCTTAAAATAAAAAATCACACAAGAAAATATGCTTTAGAAAGATCATGGTCCACAGATTTAGGATTCCTAAGGAGTCTGGTACATATGTGTTATAACATGAGAGAGACAAAGGTCCCAAACTGGAACTATGGGGGGAGTCGAGTATGGCCTCTGGTCTTGTATTTCCATGGGGTAAGATGGACCATCCTTTCCTAGTCAACTGAAACATGTGTGTTTCTTTGGGTTCTATCATTTAGTTAGAGAAGCAGTTCCTGACCTGTAGACACAGCTTTATTTATTTTTAGAGTATATTAAAGGCTTTATATTTGCCATTCTTAGAAAGTAAAGGAAAAAGGCCCTGGTCTCTGAAAAATTGTGGGGTGAAACAGATTGTGCATGTAAAAACTGAAGTTTCTGCTAAATAGCATCATTCATTACAGAGTGGATCCTGGTGCAAGTCAGGCCACCTTGGCTTCCTTTCCAGGGGCCGTGGTTACCACAAGTTAGGAGTTGGCTTCAGGAATTAATAACTACTTTCAAGGATCAGCAAAATATTTAGGTGTGCAAAAACAAAAAACAAAAAAAAAAGGAAAGAAAAAGAAATGTCTTAAAGCAACTTGAAAAGAATATCTATTACTTAATTGTGTGTCAAAAATAGTATTATTTTACATCTGGCCATAGAAATAGATCTTTTAAAAAGGAAACAAGATAGGTCTGTGTATGTATATACATAAAGGCACTATGTCATTTCCTACTCTAGTCAGAAAAGGCAGATGAATTATCTTTCAAGGGTTTGTATTATTTTCTGGAATGACTATGGTTTCTGAAACCTGTAATTTATCACATATGCTGTAGCTGAGACAGAATATCTGAATTTGGCTAGTCCCAGGAAGTCCAGTGTGCTTGCCTGTTGACAGTGAAGTTACATCTGTGTTATGTACAGGGTGGGGCAAAAGTAGGTTTACAGCTGTGAGTATGCTAAACAGTATATTCTTGTATTATTACTTATTAAATATTGTATTATTTTCCATACAAACAACTGTACACCTACTTTTGCCCCACCCTGTAGTTATCTGATGAAGTTATATCATGTGACATTTAACGTATGCAAATTCACCAGGGTATCATTTGGAGAGAAATTGATAGGTTGTGAGTCATTCTCCTTGCTGATTCACCCAGTAAGCCTAGGCCCCCCTGAGAGCTCCCTTAGGATGGGAGATTGCCTTTGCTTTGCTCCTTGGTCATCTCAGCTCCCTCAGGCTTTCCAGAGTGGAGCATCTTCCTGAGCTGAGGGTGATTCTGGCGTTTACACGTAGCTCCTGAGCACAAGCAAACTTGTTTTCTCTTGTTTAACTGAAGAAAGAGTCATCAATACAAAAAACATAGTATTACAGAGGAGCCAAGTATCAATTTCCACTGTGGTGCTTTCCTAGTGTATTTTCAAGGTTGATTTTTCAAAAGGAACATCTTTGGCCATATGTGCTTCCGTGAGAATTTATGCCCTGGTGAAATGCACCTCCTCACTTCACCGTTAGTTGCCTCTCTTATATGACATTTCATTCTCCCTCCCTAGATTCATGTTCTCTTCCTTTGTCATTGTGCATATAAGGGGCCGGGGCTAGACTATAGAAGTGCTGGTTCATGACCAGTAAGCAGCCACCAGTAGTGGGGTGCTCAGTGCTGAGGTTAGGAACAACTGATTAGGAGTTACCACCCTGAAAAATAAAGGCTTAGGTTTGGGGAAACACTGTGAAGGAGTAAAATCCCTTAACTTGTAAAACCAGGTTCTAGCCCAAGAGGAATCTGGTCATTGTGTTTCTGTCTTGTTAGAACAATGGGAGGAGGGCTTTCTTTCTAGACAGGTTAATTCTCACAATGACAGAGCAATAGGTAGAGTATGCTGGGTATAGATTCTGTTTTGCATTGCCCTATTCTGCAGAGTTCTCAGGATGTTTTTAATACCACCTGACAAATTCTCATGGGGGAGTGTGAGGTAAAACTGGGAAATTCTTGGCAGGCAAAGAACTGCCTAAGATTGTCACCTCATGTTTTGTTACTGTTGCTTAGTGATATTGGGGAAGAGAGAGGCTACAGGAAGTCTTAGAATCAGAATTTTGGGGATGGAAGGGACCTCAAAACTACTTCTTGAGGTGTAGAGGGGTAAAATGATTTAAGGTCAAATATGTGGCAGAGCTAGGAGCAGAACTTCAGTTTCCGGGCCTCAGGCTGGTGTTCCTTAGGCTGTTTCGATGTCTCTGATGAACTGGTTTAATAGGAACTGGTTTGGCCTGTTTTGTGGTAGTACAGCCCCACCCTTCAGTGAGCTCCCAGAAAAGGGGAGAACAAAGTCCACGTTATTCTTACTTGTTTTGGTTTTAGGGGTATGATTGTTACTGGCCAAGTTCCAAGTATGCCTAAACTCTGAAAATGTTTCATGTTTGTATGTGCTGGGGGTGGGGAGGGATTAGAATGGGGTGGGTTGGGATAGGTGAAGGGTTATAGGAGATAATGAAAGCCATAACTGCAAAAATTGATTCCACTTATGATAATAGATGCTTATGGAATTGATGGGTGTTTTATGAATATTCCTTGCTTTGATCTGTTTGGCATTAAGCAGATCTGCAAGGAGTACATTTAAAATGAGAAAAAGTTTTAGACTACTTTCTTGGTATTTCACCTGTCATGGTGCCTGTGATGGGTCTTGCTTTGACTTCACCTTCAATAAGAAGCTTTCTTTAGCCCTGGCCCATGTAGCTCAGTTGGTTGAGTGTCATCCTATGCACCAAAAGGGTTTCTGGCTCGATCCCCAATAGGGGGCATACAGGAGGCAGCAGATCAATGTTTCTTTCTCTTTCTCAAGACACCCTGAAAAGAAGGGTGGGCCTAAGAAACCAAAAGGACTTTTCCTGAGGGGCAGCTGGCAAGTGTCCACATAGTGCTGATGGGAGTAATTTGATGGGGATGGGGATAGCTCTTAACCCATTTCTGGGTGAGCTAAATCAACATAAATTAGTACTCATGCACAAATGACTGTCATAGGTCGTAAACCCAAATGCAGCTCAGCAAGTTTACTAACTTTCTGATTGTCAGCTAGGCTGCCTTATGCTGTCTGAGAGTGAGCAAAGAGTGGGGCGGGGAGGAGAGGCAGAAAGAAGGATAAGCAGACTGCTATGGGGGTGCAGACGAAGGGCAAGGGGATGGGAGGTAAGAGACTGGGAAAGAGAGAGGGAGAGAATCTCTTTTTGAAGGTCAGAAAAAGACACAAAAGGAGGCTTCACCTTCTGTTGGACTGTGTTAATCTGTGATTTGGAAATTGGTCCCCTTTCTCAACAGTGTCCCCGAAAATGAGGATGATATGCATGCTAGACTTTCAGATATACCATAGGAGGAATTTGGCTCTATTCCAGAATGTCATTAAAGAGCAGAAAGTATCTCTGAATTCTGGCATGAGAGTTGGAAAAGATCTCAATTTAGCTTTTCATTTCCCAGAAAAAGTGTTGCTGACTTTGCCAGAGATCACCAGCTGGTTGGAGGCAGAGCAGGGACTAGACACAATTCTGAGTTGTATTCTGTGGGCTTTCTATTGCACCCCGGACACATATGCCAGAGAACTGACAATATCTGACAGACTCCAGAAGAAAAAAAAAGGATTGGTTGGAATTGAGTTTGAGGCGAATGCAGGAGAGGCAGACCTGACCTGCAGGAAGAATAAGGCAGAGGTAAAGATTTTGAGCGAGGGGGCCTCCTCCATTAGCCTGTGATGGAGCAGGATGGGATCTTCCTGGAAGAGGAACCTGGTGGTAAGTGATGCTGTCTTCTGCAGGGAATAGACCTGTAGGCTGGCCTTTAGCTTGTGGTGACCAAAGGAATGATAAGTGTACATGGCTGATATACTTCATATCTTGACTCATTTGACTAAGAGGAGAGAGGACTGGAGAGCACAAGGCATCTTGATGAGGCTGGTTGAGAAGGAGCTACAGGGAAAGGAAATGTTAGAGGTGCCTAAGATTTGCTATTTATGTTGACTCTCAAGTCTTATCTAGTGTTCGTTCTTTGCCTGCCACCTGTATATAGGTAAGTAGATTTTTGGGCAAATATGTTTGTAGGGCAGAAGCTCCCACACAAAGACCTTACTAGGAGTGTTGTCATTGATTGACATCAACAAAAGTGTGATTTAAAAAGTAAAATTCAACCATGTTTCAGTCCTGAGAATAACCCATGTAAATATTTGGGGAACTTACTTCCTGGTATCTGTCTATGTCTGTTTACATGTTTATACACACACTTATTTTTATGCAAATATGATCACACTATTATACATCTTGTTTTATAGTATGCTTTATTAAATTTTAAGTCACTGTTATTAAATCCAAGACTCAAAGAAGCAGATGACAACTTAATCCTCCCTCCAACTTAAGCTTTAGTTTTATTTTTTAAAATCAATTTTATTAATGTATAATTTATATAAATATAATATACTGATTTTTTATTTTCTTTTTTATATACTATGATATTGGAGTAGTTCTAGGGAATTAGCAGGTAACAATTCTCCATCCTCAACCTTGGACTTAGTTAAATCCAGTGTTTTATAAGTTGTGTGTTTTTATAGGCTATGCTTTCAGTCAATATTAAGAGGAAACAAAAAATTATGGATCCATAAGCATCCATGCTTGGTTTCCGTGTTATGGAAGGGTCCAATCTAGTGCTAATACTTTCATCTCTTTATAGCTGGTATTCTTTCTCTATTCCTAAATTTTTAATGGTTAGCCTCATTTTCCCAGAATATCAGAGGCTTTGAATGACATCTGTTTCACTGCTTCAAAGCTAAGCTCACTTGAAGTTTAGATCAGAAGTCTTAGCACTTGGTGACAATGCAATAGTATGTGGGTAGGGCTTGAACGAAGAGCCACTATAATTCAGTTTCTCTCCCTTTATCCTATTCTGCACCAGATGAGATTCATCCTTTAGGTCAGGCCTGATCATACCACTACACAAATATTTTCCCTGGTTTCCCAATGTCTACGGAATAGAGTGTATATACCCCAAGGGGCATGCAAACTTCCATTTGTGTGGAAAGAAAATGTCAGAACCTCTATGCATAGTTATTATTTTTCTAAATAAGGAGAAAACAAAGCTTTATTAGTATTCTATGTATAGATTGACACAGATTCCCTTACTCAGTGTTTATGTTGGAAAATCCCTCATCACATGCATTATGCTCAGATTAAGTTGAAGGAAGAAAGGGAATTCCACTATGGGGCAAGGTTGGCAATAGAGCTTTGAATTATCTTTTCTCATTGCAACTTACTGCTATTTACATGGCCAAGTTCATTGTATTTATGGGTTATATTATTATATGCTTTTTATTATTAAGTATTTTATTTCTTCAACCCTCCTCCCCCTGCCTCTGGCAACCACCAGTCTGTTCTCTGTATCTATGAACTTTTTGTTGTTGTTGTTGTTGCTGTTGTTAGATTCCACATATAAGAGAGATCATATGGTATTCGTCTTTCTCTGTCTGACTTACTTCACTTAGCATATGCCCTTGAGGTCCATCCATGTTGTAGCAAATGGCAAATTCCATTATTTTTTGGCTGAATAATAATATTCCCGTGTGTGTGTGTGTATGTGTGTGTGTGTATGCCACAATTTTTTAATCTGTTCATCCACTGACAGACATTTAGATTGTTTTCCTATTTTGACTACTGAAAATAATGCTGTGATGAACATGGGAGTGCATATATCTTTTTTCCATTTAATTTATCTTTATTGTTGAAAATATTACAGATGTTCCCTCTTTTCCCCCCGCTGACCCCCTTCCTCCCCACTCTCTTCCCCTCCTCAGGCCTTCACTCCACTATTATCTGTGTTCATGGGCACAAAATAGATCAGAGACATGGAAGATTATATGCATATATCTTTTTGAGTTAGTGTTTTCGTTTTCTTTGGATAAACATCTGAAATACCCTTATTTTAAATGTACAATTCAATGAGTTTTGACGAACATAAAGAGTTGGATGGACTTAGAAGGTATTATGCTAAGTGAAATAATTCAGACAGAGAAAGACAAACACCATATGATTTCACTTATATGTGGAATCTTAACACATTGCAGGCAGATCACGCGCATTCTCGTGTTTTCATATTACACAGTGTTTTACATAAATGTTAAAGGCATGCCTTAAAATTAAATACCCATTGCATTTTGAAGTTATTTATTACATTCTTATAAGCTAATATCTTTTTATTTTTTTATTTTTATTTTTTTTTTAATATATTTTATTGATTTTTTACAGAGAGGAAGGGAGAGAGATAGAGAGTCAGAAACATCGATGAGAGAGAGAAACATCGATCAGCTGCCTCCTGCACATCTCCCACTGGGGAGGTGCCAGCAACCAAGGTACATGCCCCTGACCGGAATTGAACCTGGGACCTTTCAGTCCGCAGGCTGACGCTCTATCCACTGAGCCAAACCGGCTTGGGCTTTTTTTTTTTTTTTTTTTTTTAAATATATTTTATTGATTTTTTACAGAGAGGAAGGGAGAGGGATAGAGAGTTAGAAACATCGATGAGAGAGAAACATTGATCAGCTGCCTCCTGCACATCTCCTACTGGGGATGTGCCCGCAACCCAGGTACATGCCCTTGACCGGAATCGAACCCGGGACCTTTCGGTCCACAGGCCGATGCTCTATCCACTGAGCCAAACCGGTTTCGGCATAAGCTAATATCTTTTTAAAGTATGATACTCATTCAATAGAAACTTATCTGGCCACTGGGTAAAGCTAGCAATAAAACTACTGGTGCGCAATGTGTTAAAAACAAAGTAAACAAACTAAATAGAAACAGACTCATAGATATAGAGAACAGACTGATTGAAGGGAGGGGATTTGAGGGGCTGGGTGAAAAAGGTGAAGGAATTAAAAATAACAAATTGGTAGTTACAGAATAGTCACAGAGATGTGGATTATAGCATAGGGAAGATAGCCAATCTATATATATAAAAGCCTAAGCGACAATTACAGCAGAACGACCAGAACCACTGGTCGCTATGACGTGCACTGAGTAGGCAGGCAGGCAAATGGTTAGGAGCAAGCAGGCAGGCAGGTGAGCAGTTAGGGGTGAGCAGGCAGGCAGGTGAGCGGTTAGGGGCGAGTGATCTAGATTGGGAGAGGGATTCCTGGATTGTGAGAGGGATGCCTGACTGCCGGATGTCCAATTGCAGGAATCAGACCTAAACCAGCAGTTGGACATCCCCCGAGGGGTCCTGAATTGTGAGAGGGCACAGGCCGGCTGAGGGACCCTCCAACCACCCCCGCACCACATGCACAAATTTCATGCACCAGGCCTCTAGTAATATCATAATGACTATGTATGGGGTCAGGTGGGTGTTTGAAATATAAAGGGGACCACTCTGTACATGATTGGCTAACACTATGCTATACATCTGAAACTAATACAGAATAATATTGAATGTAAACTATAATTGAAAAATAAGAAAATAAATCCTAAAGTTTATCTTTAAAAAAAGAGACTCATACAATTAAATAAAATAAGACAAACAACCCAATAAAATGGGCACAAGATTTGAATAGATAGCTTGCAATAGAAGATATTTTTCCATTTGGTTCCATCAATTTTTGCTGCTTGTACTTTGAAACTCTATTGTATGAGTTTGAAACTTGATAGGATTGTTATATCCTCTTGATGAATTGACCTCTATATCATTATCATATGTCCCTTTTGCTCCTTGATATTATTCCTTGTTTTGAAGTCTACTTTGATTTTGAAATAGAATTTCTAGATTTCTTATGGTATATCTTTGTTTTCCATTTTTTTACTTTTAAACTATTTGTCTCCATATTTAAACTGAATTTTTTAAAGATAGCATGTAGTTGGGTCTTATTTTATAATTCCAGACTTTTAAATTGAAATATTTAGTTAAATATATATTTAATATAATTATTAATGTGTTTGAATTTAAACCTACTAGCTTCCTATTTGCTTTCTATTTGTTCTATCTAGTCTTTGTTACCTTTTTCCTACTTTTCTGCCTTCTTCTGGGTGGGGTATTTATTTTAGTATTATTATTTAGTACTAGAGGCCCAATGCATGAAAGGGGCTCAGCCCTCGCAGCTGTGGTGGCTTGCCTCAGCCCTTGCAGCCCAGACTTTGTCTGAAAGGTTGTCTGGGAGGACGTCCAGAAGGTCATTCAGCTGTCCAGTCTAATTAGCATATTATACTTTTATTATTATACTAGAGGCCTGGTGCACAAAAATTTGTGCACTCAAGGGGGTGGGGGTCGGGGTCCCTCAACCCGGCCTGTGCCCTCTCGCAGTCTGGGACCCCTCGGGAGATAACGACCTGCTGGCTTAGGCCTGCTCCCGTGTGGCAAAGGGCAGGCCCAATCCCTAGGTGCAGCCCCTGGTCGGGCTCAGAGCAGGGCCGATTGGGGAGTTGGGGTGCTGCCCCCTGTCATGCACAGAGCAGGGCGATTGGGAGGTTGTGATGCCACCCTCAGTCACACTCAGGGTAGGGCTGATTGGAGGGTTGGGGCACCGCCCCCTGTCACACTCAAGGCAGGGTCGATGGGGAGGTTGCGGCGCCACCCCCTGTCACGCACAGAGCAGGGCCCATCAGGGGGCTTGGGGCTCCGTACCCTGTCACGCACAGAGCAGGGCCGATCAGGGGGTTGAGGAGCTCCCCCCTGTCACTCACAGAGTAGGGCCAATAGGGGAATTGGGGCCCTGCACCCTGTCACACTCAGGGCAGGGCCGATGGGGAGGTTATGGCTCTACCCCGTCACACACAGAGCAGGGCCCGTGGGGGGTGGTTGGGGTGCCGCCCTCTATCACCCACAGAGCAGGGCCGATCAGGGGTTTGGGGCACCTCCACTCTCACACTCAGGGCAGGTCCGATGGAGAGGTTATGGCTCTACCCCATCACACACAGAGCAGGGCCCGTGGGGGGGGGTTTGGGGTGCCGCACTCTGTCACACACAGAGCCGCAGGGCGATCAGGGGTTTGGGGCGCTGCCCTCTGTCACACTGATCCCGGTGCCGGGAGGCCTCGCGGCTCTGCTGATCCCGGTGCTAGGAGGCATATTACCCTTTTACTATATAGGATAGAGGCCTGGTGCATGGGTGGGGGCGGGCTGGTTTGCCCTGAAGGGTGTCCTGGATCAGGGTGTGGGTCCCGCTTGGGTGCCTGGCCAGCCTGGATGAGGCGATGATGGCTGTTTGCATCTGGTCACACCCCCTTCAGGGTGGGGGTCCCCACTGGGGTGCCTGGCCAGTCTGGGTGAGGGAAGAGGGCTGTTTTCAGGCTGGTGGGTGACTGAAGCTCCCAACCGCTCCTTTTTTCCTTTTTTTTTTTTTTTTATTCTTGGATTTATGGCTGTCACTGGAGCTGAGAGCCAGCTTTAGCTGTGAGACCTCGCTGCTGAAAGCAGGTTTCTGGCTTTGTTTACTTTCTGTATTTGAAACTTTGTTGCGACTCCAGCTCTGAGATCCCGGCTGACTGAAAACAGGTTTCTGGGGTTTTGTTTAGCTTCTATATTTGTAACAATGTTTCTTAGCAGCTCAGAGCCCAGCAGTGGCAGGTGGGGAACGTTGGAGTCCTCTGTCACTGAAGCAAGCAAGCCTCCTGTTCGTGTCAGTAGTCTGGCTGCCGGCTGCCATCTTGGCTGGCAGTTAATTTGCATATCGCCCTGACTAGCCAATGGGAAGGGTAGCAGACATATGGCTAATTACCATGTTTCTCTTTTATTAGATAGGATTTTATTTAGTAGTGAAAGTTTATTATTTTAAGTTATCTATATTTTTATACTGCTTTATTGATATAAAGTTTGTTATATGCAGCTTTATCATCACAGTTTATCTTCAAATAATATTTTATTACTTTATGTATAATGTAAGAATCCAACAACCTTTAATTTCTCCCTTCCTGGCCTTTGTGCTATTATTGTCATATATTTACTTCCATATATATTGTGAATCCCACAATACATTGTTATTAATTTGATTTAAATAGTTATGTCTTAAAGACATTTTAAATAAGAAAATGTTTTATATGTAGTTATATATTCACATAATTCCCATTTTTAATGCTCTTCATTTCTTTGTGTAGTTCTAGATTTCTATTGTGTTATTTACTTTTCCATAAAGAACTTCCTTTAACATTCTTTATAGTACAAGGTTGCTGGTGATAGATTTTTTTAGCTATTTTTTTTTTTTTTGTCTAAGAAAACATTTATTTTTGAAAGATATTTTCATTGGTGATAGAGTTTTAGATTGACAGTGTTTTTCTTTTAGCACACTACAATTGTTATGTAGTTGTCTTTTGCCTTGCATAGTTTCTGACAAGAAGCCTAAGATCATTTTTTATTTGTTTCTCGTACATAAAGTGTCTATCTTTCCTCTGATTGCTTTTAAGATTATTCTTAACACAGATTTTGAGCAATTTGATTATAGTGTACCTTTGTGTGATTTTCTTTGTGTTTATCCTGCTTGGAGTTCATTAAATAGCTGGGATTTGTGGGTATGTATTTTCCACAAGAGAGAACATTTTCTGTCACATTTTCGATAGGATACCAGCCATTGTGAATTTTACACTGTGTGTGCTGGATTTTGTTGTATTTTTTTTTTTTAAAGAGAGTTGAATGTCTTGTAGCAAAAGGTAGATATCTTGCAAACTATTTGAACATGTTAGAGTTTTATTCATAAACTATTATAGAACAGCTTTTACTCTAAAAAGAATTTAGTCCTACTACTTGGGTCTGACTATCCTGGAGTCTCTACTGAATGCCCTATATATTCAAGGAAGTGTCTCTACTCTGACTAGTGGGAGTTAGGATTCCCAGTTTTGCATGAGCTTTGGGAATTGTTCAGCTTACATCTCTCTTTAATTGCTATTTCCGAGGAAGTTTTGTGGCCTTGAAATATTTCATTTTGTGTACGTACAGATTGCATTCAGCCAAAGACTCAGGAGGCTAAGCTACTACGTATGTTTCGTTAGCTTCTCTTCTGCCTAGCCTCCTCCTCTCTGCAATTCTGCCCTATCAATTTAAGCTCCCATACCTTCTTCAAACTCCAGTTTCTCTCTCCTTAATTCATCAAGACTGCTAGCTCTCTCTGCATCCCTTGCCCTGCGGTATCTACCATAGGACTGATCTCATTTCCCTCGCTTTTTCCAGGAGTCAGAGTCATGTTGCTGTCTGTGGTTCACTGGCTAAAACCCAGGGCTGAGGCTAGGGTGAGGAGAGGTACAAGAGTACAAAATTTAAGAAGGCTGAACTCAGTCTCAGGGTCATGCAAGTGCAGATCAGCCTTAAAAAAAGAGTGCATTCTTTTTTTATTTTTATTTTTTTAAAAATATATTTTATTGATCTTTTACAGAGAGGAAGGGAGAGAGATAGAGAGTTAGAAACATCGATCAGCTGCCTCCTGCACATCTCCTACTGGGGATATGCCCGCAACCCAGGTACATGCCCTTGACCGGAATCAAACCCGGGACCCTTCAGTCCGCAGGCCGACGCTCTATCCACTGAGCCAAACCGGTTTCGGCAAAAGGGGTGCATTCTTAACTTTTGTACCCTAAGCACCTTTCTTGCTTGCCTCACCCTAGTCCCAGCCCTGATGAAAATAGTTGTTTTATATATTTTATCCATATTCTTGTTTATGGTGTGAGGAAAATTCTGGACTTTGCTAATCACCCTCATTGCCCAAAGTGCAAGTCCCCTGTTATCTGCATGTTTAACTCAAGAATATGTTATAGACATCATTCTAAATCAGAGAATTTAGCTATTCACCACGTTTTAAAATGATTGCCCCATATTCACTTGTGTGGATTGATCTGATAAATTATTGAATGTAAAACTCATTTCTTAAAAAGTCTCCTCATTCTCAGATGTGACATTAATGTATCACTGAAAATAAAATATGTGAGCATATATTAAAAATTTCATTTAGAAATATGCTTTGCATTGAATATATTAATTAAGATGCAAAAATAGATGGCTTTTCTGTATGCTTCTTGATTTGTTACCTGGATGTGTTTGTTAATCTGGAAGAGTGGCCTGGAAATTAAACCTGTCACTGTGGCAGTGTTCAGCATTACATTCTAAAGCTTGAGATACCCTTTATAATGAAGCAAAACCAGAGTTTTAAAAGACTGGCAAAATAAAAAAATTACTATATTTAGGATTTTATTCAGCTATTTTTCCTCATTAAATAATTTTAGGACAGAGATAAAAATGAAATGAAATTAATAAGGTTATGGTCTATTTATGATTTAAACCAAATATAAATGGAGAATAGACTGTCTGACATATATTGTCTTCTTTTTAGTTTACCTAAAAACTAGGTATCCAAAAAGCTTACTGGTTTAATAACATTTTAAACTACCTAAATATTATTCTCTTTTAACTATCATTTAGAACTTAAATTTTTTTTTTATTGATTTCAGAGAGGAAGGGAGAGGGAGAGAGAGATAGAAACATCAATGATGAGAAAGAATCATTGATCAGCTGTCTCCTGCATGCCCCACACTGGAGATTGAGCCACCAATTGAGGCATATGCCCTGATCAGGAATCGAACCATGATCTACTGGTTCATAGATTGACGCTCAACCCCTGAGCCACTCCAACTCTGTCATTTGGAACTTTTATGGTGCCTTTTTAAAAAATATATATATTTTATTGATTTTTTACAGAGAGGAAGGGAGAGGGATAGAGAGCTAGAAACATCTATCAGCTACCTCCTGCACACCTCCTGCTGGGGATGTGTCCGAAACCAAGGTACATGCCCTTGACCAGAATCGAACCTGGGACCCTTCAGTCCGCAGGCCAACACTCTACCCACTGAGCCAAACCGGCTAGGGCTATGGTGCCTTTTTCATTTCTGAACCTGATATATAAATTCTGTCATTTTATTATTAGACTAGAGGCCCGGTGCACAAAAATTTGTGCACTCGGGGGGGAGGGGGGTCTCTCAGCCCGGCCTGTGCCCTCTCGCAGTCTGGGACCCCTCAGGAGATAACAACCTGCTGGCTGCTGGCCTGCTCCCGGATGGCAGAGGGCAGGCCCAATCCCTAGGTGCAGCCCCTGGTCGGGCTCAGAGCAGGGCCGATTGGGGAGTTGGGGCACCGCCCCGTCATACACAGAGCAGGGCAATTGGGAGGTTGTGATTCCACCCTCAGTCATGCTCAGGGTAGGGCCGATTGGGGGGTTGGGGCACCATCCCCTGTCACACTCAAGGCAGGGTCGATGGGGAGGTTGCGGCGCCACCCCCTGTCACGCACAGAGCAGGGCCAATCGGGGTTGGGGCGCAGCCCCCTGTCACGCACAGAGCAGGGCCCATCAGGGGGTTGGGGTGCCGCCAGTCTCACACTCAGGGCAGGGCCAATGGGGAGGTTATGGCTCTACCCTGTCACACACAGAGCAGGGCCCGTGCGGGGGGCAGGGGGGTTGGGGCGCCACACCCTGTCACACACAGAGCCACAGGGCGATCAGGGGGTTTGGGCGCTGCCCCCTGTCACGCTGATCCCGGTGCCGGGAGGCCTCGCAGCTCCGCTGATCCCGGTGCTGGGAGGCATATTACCCTTTTACTATGTAGGGTAGAGGCCTGGCGCATGGGTGGGTGCCGGCTGGTTTGCCCTGAAGGGTGTCCTGGATCAGGGTGGGGGTCCCCACTGGGGTGCCTGGCCAGCCTGGATGAGGGGATGATGGCTGTTTGCAGCTGGTCACACATCCTTCAGGGTGGGGGTCCCCACTGGGGTGCCTGGCCAGTCTGGGTGAGGAGCTGAGGGCTGTTTTCAGGCTGGGGGTGACTGAAGCTCCCAACCGCTCCTTTTTTTATTTTTTTTTTATTTTATTCTGGGCCAGCTTTAGCTTTGAGGCTTGGCTCCAGCTCTTAGGCCTCTGCTGCTGAAAGTAGGTTTCTGGCCTTTGCTTACAATGTTGCGATCCTGCTGGCTGAAGCCCAGCAGGTTTCTGGGATTTTGTTTAGCTTCTATGTTTGTTACATAGTTGCTTGCAGCTCAGAGGCCTGCAGTGGCAGGCGGGGAACGTTGGAGTCCTCCGTCACTGAAGCAAGCAAGCCTCATGTTAGTTTCAAGCTGCCTGGCTGCCGGCTGCCATCTTGGCTGGCAGTTAATTTGCATATTGCCCTGATTAGCCAATGGGAAGGGTAGCGGTCGTACTCCTATTACCATGTTTCTCTTTTATTAGATAGGATATTAGGTAAAAGCAATAAAAATACCAGAAGGATATACAGGAAAATGATAAAACATTGATTTGTATAAGTGATAGGATTTGCGGTAGTATTTCTCTATCCCCCTATTTTATCCATTGTTTTTAAATGTAGTTATCACACTTTTAGATTAGAAAAGTGCTTTTCTATATGAAAAATTCAACATATTAACAAAATATTAGCAAATAAAATCTAACAATGTCTGAAAGAACTATACACCACGACCAAATGGGATTTATCCCAGGTATGCAAGGCTGGTTCAGCATTAGTAGATCAATTAATGTAATCCATCATATCTACAGGCTAAAGAAGAAAAATCACACGATCATATTAGATGCAAAAAAGTATTTGACAAAATTCAACACTCATTCACACACACACACACACACACACACACACACACACACCTCTTAGCAAACTAGGAATAGATAGGACCTTCCTCAATTTGATAAAGAACATCTGCAAAAAAAATCTATATCTGCAACATACTTATGGTGATGAACTGGAAGCTTTCCTGCTAAGACCAGGAAGAAAACAATGATGTCTTCTCTCACGACTCCTTTTCAACATTGTACTAAAAGTCCTAGCTAATGAGTAAGACAAGAATAGGATATAGGAGATATGCTGCCCTGACTGGTTGGCTCAGTTGGTTGGAGCATCATCCTGTACACCAAAAAGGTGGTGGGTTTGATCCCTATTCAGGGTGCATACGGGAAGCAATCTCTCTCTCTCTCTTTTTCTCTCTCTCTCTCTCTCTCTCTCTCTCTTCATCCCCCTTTCTCTCTAAAATCATAAACATATTCCCTGGTGGGGATTAAAAAAGAGATATGCTAATTGGGAAGAAAGAAATAAAACTGTCTTTGTTTATGATGACACGATTGTCTATGTAGAAAATCTGAAATCATTGGATTTAATAAGTGGTTATAGCAAGGTTGTAGAATACAAGGTTATTTAAGAGTCAATAATTTTCCTATAAATTAGTAATGAACAAGTGGAATTTGAAATTAAAAACATGGTACTGTTTACGTTAAGCATCACAAATATAAAATACTTGCTTACATAACAAAATATGTGTATGATCTATAGGGGAAAAAAAAGCACAAAACACTGATGAAAGAAACCAAAGAAGAATTCAATAAATGGAGAGGTATTCCATGTTCATAGATAGGAAGACCCGATATTGTCAAGATGACAGTTCTTCTAAACTTGATCTATAAATTCAACGTAATCCCAAACAAAATCCCAGCAAGTTATTTTGTAGATATTGACAAACTGATTCTAAAGTTCAAACAATATTGAAGGAGAAACGCAATGTTAGAGGACTGACACTATGCTAGTTCAAGAGTTATTTTAACGCTTCAGTAATCAAGACAGTGTGGTAATTGGTGAAAGAATAGACAAATAGAATCAGTGGAGTGAAATAAAAATAGACACACACAAATGTAGTTCACTGATCTTTGACAAAGGAGCAAATATAATACAGCAGAGCAAAATTAATCTCTTCAACAAGTAGTACTGAAAAAACTGGACATCCACTTGCAAAAAATATGAATCTAGACATAGACCTTATACTCTTCATGAAAATTAACTCAAAATGGATAATAGATCTAAATGTAAAATTCAAAACTATAAAACTCCCAGAAAATGATATAGGAGAACATGTAGATGATCTTGGATATAGTGATGAATTTTTAGATACAACACAAAAGGTGCAACAACAGTTCATGAAAGAGGGAATTGGTAAGCTGAATTTTATTAAAATTAAAAACATTTGTTCTGCAGAAGACATTGCCAACAGAATAAGATAAGCCACAGACTGGGAGAAATATTTGCAAAACACATATCTGATAAAGGACTTATATCCAAAATGTACAAAGAACTCTTAAAACTCAGCAATAAGAAAATGAACTACCCAATTAAAAAATGGACAAAATACTTAGTGACAGATGGCAAATAAGCATATGAAAAGATGCCCAAATCATATGTAACTATGGAATTACAAAAAACAACAATGAGGTATCGCTATACATATATTAGAATGGCCAAAATCCCGAATACTGACAACACTAAATGCTGGCAAGGATGTAGAGCAACAGAAACACTCATTCATTGGTGGTGGGAATGCAAAGAGGTACACCACTTTGGGAGATAGTTTGGAAGTTTGTTATAAAACTAAATGTACTCTTAACATATGATCCAGCAAATTGCACTCCTTAGTGTTTACTCAAGTAAGCTGAGAACTTATGTCCGTACAAAAACCTGCACATGAATGAATATAACAACTTTATTCATAACTGCCAAAGCTTGGAAGCAACAGAGATGTGCTTCAGTAGGTGAATGGATAAATAGACTGATACATCCAGATGTACCAAAAAGAAATGAGCTATCAAACCATGAAAAGTCATGAGGAAACTTAAATTACAAAGTGAAAGAAGTCAATCTGAAAAGACTCATACTGTATGATTTCATATATATGACATTCTGGACAAGGCAAAGCTATGAAGACAGTAAAGGGATCAGTGGTTATCAAGGGTTAGGAGGGGTAGAGGGATACATCAGTGGAGCACAGGGGATTTTTAGGGCAGTGAAACTATATGATAGATACTGTAATGGTGGATACATGTCATTATACAGTTGTCAAAGCCCAAAGAATGTACACCATCAAGAGTGAACCCTAATGTAAATTATGGATGTTGGGTGATAATGTGGCAATGTAGATTCATTGATTGTAATAAATGTGCCACTCTGATGCAAGATTTTGATAGTGGGGAGATTGTGCACATGTGGGGGCAGGGAGTACACAGGAAACCTCTATACCTTTAGCTCTATAAAGCTGTGAACCTAAAAGCTCTAAAATAAAGTCTATTAAAAATCAATGCAACACTGCATATTTAATATTGTAAGGCCAAGTTAAGAGTCTTTGTTTAATTTTTCTAGAAAGCAGAGCCCAAGGCAAGAATTCAGATGCTTTACTTGAAGATGCAAATCTAAATGGTAAGGATTGAGAGTAAAAGGGAAATGAAGCAAGGAAAGATACCAAGATATGTGTTGTAAAGCAATATTGTATTTGCTAGCACTTAACAATGAGAAACAGTTCACTCAGTAGGCAGGTGTCCTTGAAGACCCCTCTGAAAGAGTTGCAAAAAAGATCCCCACCTTCAGGTATTCCACAGAATCGGAAAGTGGAGGAGCAACCCAGTGCCAGTAGGACACTAACCAAGAGAAAGTAAAATGGAGGTAGTTAAGGGAAAGGAAGACATGCAGATTCTGTGTTCCAGTGCATCAGGAAAGAAAGAGTGAGGCAAATGTAGGAAGACATGGCAGTAGCATCAAAAGTCAGAAAGGGCCTGACCAGTCTGGCTCAGAGGTTGGATATCGATCTATGAACCAGGAGGTCATGGTTCAATTCACGGTCAGGGCACATGCTCAGGTTGTAGGCTCGATCCCCAGAAGGGGATGTGCAGGAGGCAGCCGGTCATTGATGTTTCTATCTCTCTCTCTCTCCTTCTCCCTCTCTGAAATCAATTTAAAAAGGAAAAGTCAGGAAGGGCAGTAGCCGACTGTGTTAAGATCCTGAATCTGCCCTAATGGGTTTGGCTTAGTGGATAGAGCGTAGGCCTGCGGTCAAGGGCATGTACCTTGGTTGCGGGCACATCCCCAGTGGGAGGTATGCAGGAGGCAGCTGATCGATGTTTCTCTCTCATCGATGTTTCTAACTCTCTATCCCTCTCCCTTCCTCTCTGTAAAAAATCAATTATATATATATATAATCTCCTGAATCCATGATAGAACAAGGACATTAATTTTAGAGTTAGACCTGGGTCGAAATGCATGTTCTATAATGTAGTAGGTGTCATCCTGGGGGAAGTTAAATCACCTTTCTAAGCCATATTTTCCCCAACTCTGAAAATGAAATGAAATATCACTTCCATAGTGTGGTTTTGAGAAATAAATGTATTAACTTAATGAAATTCTTGGCGCTCAATGTACATTTCTTTCCTCTATTCTAATTCTGTTATCTTATTTTAATTTCTTAAAAGCCTATCATGCCAGTTCTTCCAAATTGGGACATTCGAGAGGGAAAGACTCATTGTTGTTCCCTAACTTTATTGGGAAATGAGCCAATAAATTTAAATTCCCCATAGCATCATCTGTACTCAGCATGGCTAGAAGGGGAAATCTCTTCATTTTTGCCATTTTATAGAATTAAAAAAGACCAACGTATCTTATTTTGAAAAACAGGTCATTCATTCTCAGATTGCAGACAGTCCTTGGGTTACATTGGACTCGATGTACGTTGTTTCGTGGTTACGTCATCATCTCCCACTTAGTTATAAAAAAAAAAGTTCCGTCATTTTGACGTATGTACATATGTGCTTTATGTTTTTTATTATTTATTTACCACAAGTAAAGGTCTGGAATTGTTATCTTTCTTTTAAATTTTTGTTTTTTACTGTTTCACTTCATTATTGCTGTGTATGTGCTCCATGTGAGTGATGTAGGTGCTTATGTAGGTGGGTTCCAACACAGATCTCCGACATAATCCAAGGACTTACTGTACTTTCTTTAGGTCCACTTTTACAATCTCTGATGATATTTTTGCCTTTTATCAAAAAGTGACTTCATTAGCTGCAGGTAAGGCCATGAGTAACAGACTGGCTGAGTATGACTCAGTGCTATAGCATTTGGTGTTTTACTGCCCTTGGAAAGTGCAACTTCGGTTTTATCATCAGTGAAGATACTTTTCCTTATCAATTGAGCATGAGGTTCAGGATTGTCAAAGACAGATAACTTTACTAGGTAGCCATTTCCAACTGCTGTGGAGTCTTATTAATGCATAAAATCTGTTTTCATTTATCCTTGATTTATATTTGCATTATATAGTATTTCTTTTTTTGTTATTGATAATAGTTTTTCTTTTTTCATTACAGTTTCCATTCAATACTATTTTGTATTAGTTTCAGGTGTGTAGCATAGTGATTAGACAATCATATACTTTACAAAGTATTCCCCCCGATATTGCCAGTACCCTCATGGCACCATATGTAGTTATTACAAAGCTAGAGGCCCAGTGCACAAATTCATGCACAGGCAGGGCCCAGCCGCCCACCACGATGGAGGTTGATTGGGGCCAGACTGGAGAGGGGGAGGGGACGTGGGAGGTTGGCCACCAGCTTCACCCCTGATCAGGGTAGGGGGGCCGATTTGGGGCAGGGCCAGCCAGGGGGAGGGGCCCTGGGTAGTTGGCCGGCCTGCCCAGCCCCTGATTGGTGGGGTGAGGGGGCCAAATAGGGGCCAGGCTTACTCAGGGGAGGGGCCGTGAGAGGTTGTGGGGGGGGGCGATCGGGGCCCTAATTGGGCCGGTTGGCCGCCACAGTGCGCATCATAGCTACAAGTCATTCCAGTTGTTCTGTCATTCTGGTTGCTTGGATTTTATATACTAGTATATAGATTTCTCTATGCTATACTTTATATCCCTGTGACTATTTTGTAGCTATCAATTTGTATCTCTTAATCTCTTCACCTTTTCACCAAGCCCCTGACACCCTCCCCTCTGGCAAATCTGGCAACCATAGTCTTTTCTTTGTGTCTATTAGTCGGTTTTATTTGTTTTTCTTCTTCTTTAGATTCCCATTTATTTAGAAATCATATGTATTTTTCTTTTTCTGACTTATTTCACTTAGCATAACACCCTCTAGGTTCATCCATGCTGTTGCAAATTTTAAGATTTCATTCTTTTTTATGGCTGAGTAGTATTCCATTGTGTAAATGTACCACAGCTTTATTATTTTTTTTTTTTTTTTTTTTATTGCTTAAAGTATTACAAAGGGTATTACATATGTGTCCATTTTATCACCCCGCCCTAGACAGTCCCCTAGCCTCCCCTATCCCCCAGTGTCTTATGTCCATTGGTTATGCTTATATGCATGCATACAAGTCCTTTAGTTGATCTCTTACCCCCCTACCTCCTGCCCCCCAACCCTCCCCTGCCTTCCTGCTGCAGTTTGACAATCTGTTTGAGGCTGCTCTGCCTCTGTATCTATTATTGTTCAAAA